>NC_092872.1:237440007-238065007 GCF_028372415.1 Notamacropus eugenii
GGATTGGGGATAGGTGGATTCCTGATCTTATTTTACTATGAACAAATATAGGAAAAGACCACAGGACTAGGAAAAGAAAAAAAAGTCAATGTCATTATTATATTTCAAGCTAGTTACTAAATCAAACAGCCATCAAGATGCTAACTTTGAAAGATCTCATTGGCTGGGAATACTCTCCTATGAATAACAGTGCCTCCCCCTATCCTTTTTTTAAGAGTCCTTATAACTTTTCTCAAAAACTTTCCCATGGAGTCTAGGAATCTCAACTTTGACAGGCAAGACGACCCGAAGGTTTCAGGGCTTTCCTCTGACCACCAGGCCAGTCACTATGGTACAGCGTCAGAAAGGCAGGACTTGGGAGTCAAGAGAAACTTGGGTTCAGATGTCCCCTCTGATACTTACAGATCTAACACAGCCCCTAGTTCACTGCTCCTACTTTACTGAGGAGGAAGCTGAGGTCCATTAGACCTCTTTGGGGAGGGGACAGGCCAGGGCAGGTCCCAGTTCTCCTTTTTCTTTCTTGAGGACTCCATCTCCAACAAGCTTCTCCATTAGACCTTGTTTTCATAATCACAAGTTATTTGCAATAAGCTGGTTACAGCAACTGATTTCAAAAACCTTCTTCAAATCACCTCCTTCTTCCTTCCTACTAGAATCCTCCCCACCCCTAAAACTGCCCTTTGGGCCAGGCAGTCTAGCACTGCATCATCTTCTAAGGGCTGACTGTATCGGCCTTCTATTTGCCACCATCTCTCACTGGATGGTTATGTTTGGCCACAGGCATATAAATGGAGAGATCTTTGTTTATGACCAGGTGTGCTAAAGGAGAATTGTGTGTGTGTTTGCATACACACCCCCTATTTTAATCCTACTCAAAATCTAAGTTTGTCAAGCAAGGATTCAAGGGAATCAGAAAGAATAGAGGCATGGTAGCTCAGTCCTATCGTCCTTGTCAGCCTTTAGGTCTTGTATTACTGAGAGGCCAAGAGACCAAAGGTATGGTCTAGTCAGTGAACGTGACATGACATGATATGACATATCATAGACAGCCAGGCACTGGGCACACAAAGAAACAGAGAGAACCTGCTCTAAATGAGCTCACCATCTCATGGGAGGAAACAACCAGGCACCAACAAGGGATTAACAACAGAGGGAAGGCACCAGCATCAGGAGGGCTTAGGAAACGCTCCCATAGAAAGTGGGATTTTATTGGGACCTTGAAGAACACCCATGAAGCCACTGAGGCAGAGAGGAGGAGAGCAGGTATTGTAGGCATAGGAGGGGAGGAGTGAAAGCTTCCAGGGTCACAAGATAGCGTGTCTTGTCCTTCAGATAGCAAGGAGGAACTTCAAGGTAAACCTCAAGGTTGGGGTTTGAGATGTGGTAAAGGGAGCATGAGATGCAGGGAGTAAAAGGGAACGTCAAGGGGAAGGTCAAAGGGAGAAGCAATAGATGAAAAAGTGTTCTCTCAGACAATTAACAAGTATTTCTAAGTGCCTATTAGGTGCCAGGCACTATGTTAAACACTGGAGATCCAAGAATGAAACCATCTAGAATTAGCAGTGGGCTTACATTCTAATAGGAGAAACAAGTAAACACAAAATCAAGCAGAAGTAAAATTCACAAACATATGTATACCCGTATACATGTACATGCACATAAACATGGGGTGTTGGGAGTGAGGAACACAGAAGTCAGTTGGGCTGGATCACAAAATGTAAGAGAGAGGAATAATGTCAGTGAAACTGGAAAGGTAGGCTGGAACAAGATTATAAAGGGCTTTAAAAGCTAACCAGAATTTACGTTTTATCCTAGAAGCAATCAGAAGCCACTAGACTTGGCTGAATGGGGAAATCATGAGACCACATTTTCAATTACGGAAAACTGCTTTGGGAGAAGTCTAGAGAAAGGACTGGGGTGGTGAGGAGCCGAGGCAAGGAGACCCATTAGGAGGCTGAGAGGTTATGGGGGCCTGAGCTTCAGGGGTAGCTGTGTGTGAACTTCTTTTCTCAACCTAAGGGAAGGTGAAGGCTCAGGTGTGACGTTGTATAACCCTCTGAAAGCATAAACACAGGGCCAGAAGGACCAAGCATTTTTATGATCACTTCTGGGGTTGTTTGGGGGGAATTATCATCCTTTTGCCAAACCTGATAAGATCCAGCCCCTGCTGGGATAAATGCTGCTCTGGATGAGTGAGTGACCTGGTTGGGAGAGGCAAGGATTACCAGCCTCAGCTAGCACAGCAAGCTTGTCCTAGGTCAAGAACATGGCCTTGTTACAGCTACCTCTAGTGTGGACAAGAAGCATAAAGGGAAGCTGTTATCTGCTCGTCTGTACTCTGTGTCCAGTTCTCAAGGAGGATGGGAAATTGTCTCACACTCGGACACCACATTTAAGTGCACGCATCAGTCAAGGACACATAGTCACATGATCTCTCTCAAGCACAAACTTGATGCCCTGGAATGCCCTGTGGCCTCACACATTAGATAATCTGACCACCAACACATTCGAAAGGCTATTCACTATGAAGAAAAATCTAGGTGCATTTCAGACAGCTAATCCAGTTAAATTGTTTACTTCACCACACTCAGTGTTACACAAGAATACAGTCTACGTTACAACATCTGACGGGGGAGGGAGGGTTCTTTGAAGCCCCTCCCTAAAAATAAAAGTCTGGCGCATTGGAAAGAACCTCTATTTTTCACTAGAAGATCAGAGTTCAGTTCCTGGCTAGCTGTATGATTCCGTAGAAGGCAATCTCTCATCTGTAAAATAAGGATTACAATACTTATTATATATATTGCCCACCTGACAGTGTCGTGATAAAAATGCTTTGTGAAAACCCACCATCACCAAACAAGGCGAGCTCTGACCATGCAGGGGAAAGCTTTCTCCTTGTCTTGCACCAATCACAAAAACTGACAAAATTAGGATGTGGGGCTACTCCTTCTCCTTTACCTAACTTGTGCTCAAGTAATTGGGGCAGACCTTAATAGGAAATAGAGGGACCTTAAGATAACCCAGGAGGCCAAGACATCGTATTATAGACAAAGGCACTATACTCTTCATATGAGCTCAAATAATCTATGCTAAATCAGCAAAATGAAAATATTCTCATTCTCAGGAATGGTAAAAGTGCTATTAGGATATGTGATATGAGCCGTGCAGACCTCATGGTCCCTGAGATAGTCACAAGTTTTAGGTTAACAGAGGAAGCAAACCATCTTTATCAGTCTTCATTGTCCAGTCTCAGACAAATAGAACACTCCTTAGCTCTCTCTTGTTTCAAAGTCATCCACTAAATTTCTGACAGTTCCTTCATCCTTAACTCCACTCAGAGCTTTTTATGGGGAAAAGAACTGGACCCTCATAGTCCCAGAGTGGGATTCTAAGTGGGGAAGGACAGAGAGAGAAGAAAGGAAGAAAGGAAAGGAGGTCGAGCAGGGGGAGGGAAAGAAGAGGGAGAGGAAGAGGAAGGAAGGGGGAGGGAGAGGGAAAAAGAGAAGGGGAGGAAGACAGAAAAGGAGAGGGGGAGAAGGAAGAAGAGGAAGAGAGAGGCAGAGAGAAAAAATATGTATATTCTTATGATCTACAGAAGCTTATTTCTGCCCTAAATAATTTCCCTCTGGTTTCTTACTCAGGATTTTTGGGTGAAGGAAGTTAAAGATGGCACAAGATAAGAGGGCATTATCATGTGGGGGATCCAAAGGCCCTGGGTTTGAAGCCTGGCTCCAATACATAAATTTCTTTGAATCTTTATTTCCTCATCTGGAAAATGGGGATGATACTTACTTTGCTGTGATTATTATGGGGAAGTTATTTTGTTCATTCAGGTGGTGTGGATCTGAGTTGAAATCCAGTCTCATACACTTACTATCTGTGTGACCCTGGGCAAGTCACTTAACCTCGTCTGACTGTTAGTTTTCTCAACAGTAGGGACAATGATAACATCTACCTCCTAGGATTGTTGTGAGAATAAGATACTCATAAAGCACTCTGTAAACCTTAAAACACTATATAAATGCTAGTTATTATTTTTATTATTACTGCACTTAAAAACACTATATTAATTTGAGCTATAGCATCGTGTTCAATCAGTCCAAGAAATCTAGCTACTAGGGAAAGGAACTCGTAATTTGACAAAAACCACTGGGAATGCTGGAAAGCAATCTGACAGAAACTAAGTTTAGACTAACACCTCACACCATATACCACAACAAGTTCCAGATGAACCTATAACCTAGATATTAAAAGGTCACATCAAAACAAAGTAGAGAAGTAGGGAAGATTATATCTTACAATTATATCTGGGGAAAAATTCCTTACCAAGCAATAGGGAGAGGATCCCAGAAAACACAATGAACAATTTTCATTACATAAAATAGAAAAGCTTCTGCACAAACAATTAAAATTAGGGGAGATACAACTAACTATGAAAGAATTTTTGCAGCAAGCTTCTCTGACAAACACCTGAAATTCAAGATACAAAGAGACCTGAATCAAAAATATGACAAGAGCTATTCCTCTTGATAAATGGACAAAGGATGTGAACACACCGTCCTCAAAAGAAAAGCAAGTTATCAACAACCATATGGAAGAATGCTGCAAATCAATAACAACACGAGAGATGCAAGTTAAAACATTTCTGAAGTTCTATATCATAGCATATCAAATTAAGAAAGATGACAAAAAGAAAAATGACCATCCCTGCAGAAACTATGGGAGAACAGGCCCATGAATGCTCTGTTGACGGAGTCATGAAAGCAATATTCCCTAAAAGTCATGGAACTATGATCCAGCGATACCACTAATTGGCTCATACCTCAAAGAGAGTCAAAAAAGAGGGAACGGTCCCGTAAGCATGAAAATATTTATAGAAATACTTTTTACTGTAACAAAAAAGTGGAAAGGCACCAAGGGGTTCTCAGCAAATGGGAGATGGTTAAAGAAATGATGGTCTATATATAATAGAAGATTACTGCACTGTAAGAAATGATGAAAGGGATGGGTTTAGAGAACCCTAAGTTTGGTGAGGACTTGTATGAACTGATACACAGTGAAGTAGGAAGAATCAATTAATTTCATGACTACAACACTGTAACAAAAAAACAACAGTGGAAGACTTAAGAAGTTTGATCAATAATGACTCAAAAACAAAAACAGCCCATGACAAACTATACTTAAGAGAGAGAATGAGATAAACATTTTCAGACACAGCAAATGTGTGACTTTTTTGTCACTAAATTTACTGGTTACAACAGAGGGCAATTTTTCCTTTTTTTTTTTGGAGGGGGGAAAGATTAGTGATACTTTCAAAAAAAAGAAATCAATCATTTAAAAAGTTAACAGAAGAAAGCAGGAGGAAACTCAGAAGGAAATACAGACAAGCAAAACTGTATTGTAACTATGATGCTAAATCGGAATTATCCCCAAAAACCATACCCCCAAAACAAACAATCCAAGGGAAAAAAGCGAAGTGTACCTAACAGAGGTCACAGTGTCATATACAATTCCTTTTTTTGCTTTTCTTTGTATATTGACTTGTTCCATTTTTATTGATGTTTAAGTTCATGATAAAAACAAAAAGGACATTTTTAAAGAAAGAAAAAGGAAAGAAATTTGAGCTGGAAGCCTGAAGCTCCTCACAAATTCTGGTGCCAATTAAAACAAGGGCAGAGTAACCCACCAGTGATGGCACTAGCTGAGGGGCACTGACTGACCTGCGCTCAATATCACAGCAAAAAAGCTTCACTTCACAGGCAAAGCACCGGCATGATTCACCCTTCTCAGAAGGTTGCAGGCTGTGATTTTCACTTTGGTACAACATTCATTTTGCCATATACCTGCTTATCTGGTTCACTGACCATCGCCTCCATATTAACTGCTCAGCTCATTCATTTCTGTGAGAAACTCAGCCTCCTACTCTCTTGGTTTGGCTTCCTTTCTTCCCTTCTCCCTAGCACGACTGAAATGTGAGTTATGGTTATTCCACTGACAGCTCTCTGTCGAATCCCTGATGTTAACTAGTCTGCACTGTACTATGTCAGAGAAGGTTGCTGGTCTCTCCTGGTTGCCAGTGGCACCACCTAGCAACATCTCAGCTATTTCTGCTCATTCCACAAGCCTCTAACTTACTGTTTACGGCCGTAAGAGGGAAGACTTCTTAAAGGAGAGTGGATCTAAGTGAGAGGCCTTGAGGGATGGGTAGAAATTCAGAGGCAAAGAGAGGCAGAGTATTTTAACTAGAAAGACCTGTATAAAAAAGCAGCCCAGATGCAAATGAGTATAGTGTGCATTTGGGTAATAGAATGTTGTTCAGTTTGGTTGGAGCTTGGAAGAGTTTATTAATAGAATCAATCAATAAACATTTATTAAGTACCTACTGTGAAAAAGGGGCAAAAGATATTCCCGGCCCTCAAACAGCTCACAATCTAATGAGATAAGATGACAAAGCCAGAAAGATAAGTACTGGAATGATAGGCACCAGGGTGTGAACTTTAACCGGGAAGGCAACTGAAGATTTTAAAACAGTGAGCTTGCATAATTCTCTATAAGAAAGATGACTTTGGATCCAGTCTGAAGGCCAGATTCGACCACCATGGAAGACAGGCTAGAACGCCAGTTAGGAGGTGATTGTAACTAAGCAGTCAAGGTGCTGAAAGGAGTCTGTGCTAGAGTGAGGAGTTGGGAGGGGGGCTGAGAAAGAGAAGAGATTTCAGTGAGTTATGGTGAAGGATAGGGCATGACCTGGCAAATGAATGGATGGGAGAGGGCAAGTCAGAGAAGGACTCACTCAATCTAAGAATTGAAAGTGACTTCAGAAATTGTCTAACCCATAAAACCTGCTGCAACATTCGTGGTCAAAGAGAACCTCAGTGTAACAGTGATGGGAGGTGGGGTAACTGAAATCGTGGTTTCAAAGACAGAAACAATGAAAGCAAAATGAGGACCAATTTCAAGGGGAACAATCATGGACACCATTTTGGCTGTGCTGACTTTGAAGAGCTGGTGAGCTCTTCTAGAGGAGGGGCCAATACTGATGAATGAGTTAATCAGCACAGGCACAATAGTCATGAGTAAATAAACATTGCCATAGCGGATCTTTTTGGGATAGAAGAGGGTTAGCCCAGACCTTTGGATAAATAGACACAATTAGGAATAGGAAAGAAGAGGACCTAGCAGAGGAGACTGAGAAAGAGTCACTGGATAGGTACAAAGAGAATTCAGAGAATGCAGCGTCTCTCAGAAGGAAGCAGCAGTTGGCACTGTCAACAGCCACAATGAGGTCATGAAGAACAATGACTAACATGGACATTTTCAGTATTGGAGAGGATGAAGACTCTCTACAAAGTACTGAAGAGAGTTTGGAGGGGAAGGAAAAGGAAGAGGAGGTTTGGCAGAAGGATAGACTACGAAGACCAAAGGAAGACATTTTGTTTGTTTTTAAGATTGGAGAGACCTGAGCAGATTTGTATGGGAAGAAGTCAACAGTGAGGGAAAGATGCATGATGCATGAGAGGGAAAGCACTGGTGTTGGACCAAGGTCTGGGAGGAAAGAGAAGACAATAAGATCATGAACATAGGGAGATGGATTATTGGCCTTAGTGAGAAGAAGAAACATGTCTTTGTCAAGAATCAAAGTGAAGACATGAATACATTCTGAGGAAGGGAAGAGTCAAACTAAACAAATTTATTTTCAGTCTCCTCAATGAAGTCAATGGCTAGGTCAATGGCTGTATTCACCTGCAGCATGTGGCATAAATTAGTGCTTAATAAATGCTTGTCGGAGAAATGGTTGCAAACTTTTGAAGGGGGTTGTTTGAAGGTAAGGTTTGTAATAGCTGTGTGTAATGAGATAGAGGGTTGAGAAGAGTTAAATAGAAGTAGTAACGCATGTGCCATGAATTTATAATTCATTAAATCAGCTCAATTTCACATTCATTATTTTTTCTCATGATGCTCAGCAGTTAAGGAGTAGGAGTAGAGAAAATTGGATGGTGCGAATTACCCAGGGAAAATGATTTGCAGGTTGGGCACAGTGGAAGTGCAGAGAGGCAAGGCATACCTGCATGCTGGAGCACTGGACTTAGGAGTCAGCGAGACCTGGATTTGAATTCTCCCTTGGACAATGAATGACTAGCTACTTATTTATTACCTAACCTCCTTCAGCCTCAGTTTCCTAACTGTAAAAAATGAGAGGCTGTACTCAATAATCTCTAAAGACCCTTCCAGCTCTGAATTGATGAAAATAAGTGGAAACCCATGAATTTGAAGCCCCTTGGTGTGGAGACATGTTAAGTTACAGTGAAGGAAAGAGACTGAATGTAGTTGTGAATGAGAGCAGAGGCAGAGGCATGACAGAAATGGTGAGAGATGAAGAAGGAAGCCCCTGGAGCTGGACTGTTAGGGAAAGTTGTCAACACAGAAGGCTTTGTAACCATAAAGGTTAGCTATTATTCTTCTTCAAGATGTCAACTGGCAGATAAACCAGGAAAGACTCCTTTAAGTTGAAGGCTGCTCACTGGAGTACAGACTAGCCCAGAAGTGGGGCCTCGAGGCCACATGTGGTCCTCTAGGTCCTCAAGTGCAGCCTTTTGATTGAATCTAATTGAGGTCACATATGAGCCTGTAGGACCAAGTGGACCACACATGGCCTTAAGGTCACAGATTCCCCACTCCTACTAGATTTAGAACCAGGAGGAGTCCTTGATGCCATTTTCTTCAACCTGGCCATTTTACTGTTGAATAAAGTGAGGCCCAGACAGAGGAAGTGGCTTACCTAAAGTCTCAAGGTAGCAGAAATTGGACTTCTAAGGTTCTAACTTTTCAGGGGTAATATACCAGTTCTTCACATACTGACTCCCTAAAGGTAGGTGTCATCCATCTATCCATCAGCAGAGACGCAGTAAGGAAGAGCCAATGAGAATGATCCTACAAGCATCTGACTCGGGAACAGAAGGATACAAGCATCTCGAGACCACAGGTAGGAATGTACCGTCGGGAAGATGGTGGAACTAGTTCTTTTCCTGACAAAATATGTGCTTGTTTCTCTCTCCACAAATCTGGACACTTCACCCCTCCAGAATCATCTGGCTTGGCACAGGCTGCCAACCCTTAGTTTAGAATGCCATTATATGGAACACATATGCCATGTAGGTGTATGATGCCCCAAATGGTTTTCCTCCATTAGTACAAAATTGAAATGCACTGTGCTCCTCAAAGAGCTGACTCACAAGAAACTAGTTTCAGGAGTAGATATGTGCTCTGCACATCTGGGACACCAATGGGCGGGGCCATAAATTCTCTGGAGGCTAACATGTAAACTTATAAATATTTAGGGAACGTTCAATTTTTAATCTACTTTCTTCCCTCTCCTCACCCTCCCTTCAATCTTTGAGGATGCCAATTATTTGAAACTTAGATTCCCAAAGTGTGCAAGACCTTATTTACTAGCATGCTGTGAAATTATGCCGAACTAAAATTGAACTGACAAAAATGAAGAAATTACATTTGGGAACATTTCTCTGAGATCTTTCGTCAGGTCAGTGATTCCCAGAATGTAGCCATTTAACTGTGGAGAAGCCACTACTGTAGTAACTTTGGCTGTCTAAAGGTATTTGGGACTCAGAGAGAAGGGGGAAAGATCAGATTTCCATGAGTTAGATGCTAAAGACATGTATGTTCTATGTGAAATAAACCTACCCACCAGCTCCCCTCTCCCATGGATTGGCCACATGCTTGAAAAAGAAAAAGCTGCAAGAAGCCACACAAGTTTATTGGCATGCTGGGAATAAAACAGTTGCTAAAATTAAAAGCAGCACAAAAATCTATTTTTAAAAACAAGGGAATTGCATTTGCTGTACAACATAATGAGCAAATTTAAGCCACATGTAATCAGGGTTATTAAATTGCCTATTCTCAAGACAGCTCATTCCAGAACATCACCTATGGGTCTAAAAAAATTCTATCAGACAACAAGCTCTTTCCTTCCTTTTCAAATGAAGTTATGACAAAAAAAGGCCCTGTTTTGGAAAATGTATCACCGCTAAGAGAACAAAGGGAATTTCTAATACACATCCTAGAGCCATAAAAATGTCCTTCATTTCATGCATCAAATAATCTGCCATAACTCAAACACAGGTGCTAAATATATTTTAAATTCTTGAGTGTAAGAAGAATTTACATGGTTCCTTGGGATAACTGATAACATTACTTGAATGAACAGCAGTTTTCCTAGGTGAATATACAGCATGGTTTTTGCAGTCTAGATAATGAGAATTGTATATACATTAACATCCAGAAATATGTGCATCTGAGAAGTTGACCAGTTCCATTATGCTGTTTTTGGTGGGTCTATCCCTTCCATAGAGTGGGTGAAATTCCTGAAGGCTTTCTAGTGTTAAGCAAAACAAATGCCACAAATCTTCCTATAAATCTGTCCTGGGATCTGTACCCTGGGACTAAGGTACAGGGAGAAATCTCATACCAAGGAAAGTATGATTAATAACAAATTCCACTGGACGCTTCACACTATAGACATTCATTTTATAGCAAATCTCCATGATGAAGTTTCATCTCTCTTCCAAAAACTCAGTCAATCCCCTTCTTTCCCCCCACCCCCGCCTTATTCTTGTGCTGGACCAGGACAACAAGCCAACACTTTGGGGAATGTGTATAGTCACTGGTATTTGTCCTAATTAGAAAAGCTCCTTAGTTACAGAATCATCAAAACTTAGACTAAAAGGAACCCTAGAAAATATTTTGTCTGATTCCCTCATTTAAAAAATCCAATTACTATGTCTAATTATCATGGAACAATTGTTGCTGCATGATTCACTATCATAACTTCATGATCTCTTGGAGCAAAACTGGTAACTAAATATTTGGGTTTTTGAAACATTTAATACTCTGTTTTATATTAAACTCTAACTTCAGAACCTTAAAAGGCACCAGCAAGCTCGCCAGCTTGCTTGCGTATCCAACAAGGGCTACCAGGGGAGGGATTTGAATCTAGGCATTCCATTGGACTACACTAGGAGGCTTTTAAAGGTATTTAAATTTCCTCTACAAGATGAGCAGAGAAGCTCTTTAGCTAGCTAGCTCTTCTACAGCTCTTCCCTGTAGTCTCAAATTCACATCGGTTGGTATTAAGCATATTGCAGTGGTAAACAACATTAAACTCGCTCAAAAGCACCGATTTTCTTCAAGCACGTACAAGAGTTCCCCACTAAAACTAAAAGAAGAAGTTGGAGAAAAGCTTTACTCTGGACCATTAGAAGCACTAGGATTTCATCTGGGCCCCAATGCCACCAACCTTCCCACCCTGGCAATCAGGGAACTGACTAAATTCACTTGCCATGCCTGGGAAACCTCTTGATAACTTAGGCCAACCCTGGCTTCTGGTTTCCTCCATCTACAAACTACAAACCATTTCAGCTTTATAAACGTAACTACAATAAGACTCAGGCATTGAATATAACCTCCAAGGGCTGATTTGGAGCATCTGCTGCAAAAGCAAAACATTATGTGTAGAAGCCAGTGAATGTGTTAAAACGGTATAACTTCCCTGGTGCCATCCTGACCACAGTGGAGATGTCTTTATTTGGGCTGTAGACATAACTGTATGGAAAAGTAAAGGGGTCTCTGCTTTGCTTAAAGTGGTTTCCCTTTACTAGCTGATGGCTGAGTTGTTTGGGAGTAAAATGCTTGTTATTAAGCAGCAATCTGTGTAATGTGTAAGCAACTATGAGTAAGACAGAAAAGAATGTACTAGAGTCTGCTAATGTATTACTAAGAGCTGAGATGTTCGTGGGGATTAAACAAACTTTATCTGTGGTGCTGAGCTGGCTGTATGAACAGAAAAAAGCAGAAATCACAGATATCCTTCATTATGGCTGGCTGATATACTTTATAACATGAGGCTCCTTAAAATTCAAAGCTATGGTTACCCAAATATGTGCCCAAACAAATACAAGGCACCCACCCCAAAATCAGGCTGTTTCATTTTAACTTCCACCAGAAATACGAATGGCTTATACAACTGCATTGTAATATAAAATAATAAAATAATTGTACACATACACCTCAAATAGTAAAGTAATATAAAATAATAATATGGCCATTTTTTTGCCTGATTTTAGAAATTACTACTTGGGAGTCTTCTCTTCCCCCATAAACTTTCTCTTCCAGTTTCTGGGATGGTAAGACCATCTAAAATAAGGAAAGGACTAGTTTTGATGCATTTGGCTGGTTCAAGAGTACAGGAAAGTGAAACTAAGTAAAAAGCTTCTCTGACCATTGTGAAGAAGAGATCTCTGACTCAAATATGGTCTAAATATATTTAAAAGCATCATAGTGGATATAATACAACAGAAAGAATACTAGTTCTGGGGTCAAAGGCCTTGGGAAGATGGCTTCTGAGGTCCCTGTCAGTTTTACTTCTCTGATGCTCCTAGGATAAAACTCTGAAAGCTTAGGAGATTCAAGAACAAATGCTTGTTATTTTAAAGAAAATATTCTCCATGTTAACAGAATTAGGTAGCCTTTGAGAAGAAAATAGCATTGATTCAAAGAGAAAATAAAAAACCAAGAGAGATAAATGTAAGCTCCTACACTGACTAGGTTTTTAAAAAATTCATAAGTATATAATACCTCATTTATTGTGCTTCTTACAAATTGAAGGCTTGTGCCAACTCTACATTGAACAAGTCTCTTGGCACCATTATTCCAACAGCATAGGCTTACGTCATGTCTCTGTGTCACGTTTTGGTAATTCTTGAAATATGTCAACCTTTTTCATTATCATTACATATGTTACATTGATCTGTAATCAGTATGTTTGAGGATGAAGACATGTCAAAAGCCAAGATAGGCTGAAAGCTGGTCCACCACCCTGATCAGTCAGCAGCCATCACAATCGAGACAAGATCCTCCACCACCAAAAAGATTACAACTGGCTGAAGGTTCAGATGAAGGTTAGCATATTTTAGCAATACAGCATTTTTAATTAAGGCATGTACTTTTTTTAAAAAGATATAATACTATTGCACTGTTAATAGACTACAGTATAGTATATAATATAACTTTTATATGCACTGGGAAACCTAAACGACCTACTTTATTGTGATATTTGTTTTATTGTGATGGTGGGAACCAAACCTGCAATATTCCTGAGGTATGCCTGTGTGCCATAGGCAAGATATGCATAGAATACATTTATGTGAAAAAGATCTGGGGATTTAAATAAGCTAAAAGCTCAATATAAGTCCGCTGTAGGACACAATAGCCCAAAACTTTAAAATCAACCATGATCTTAGGCTACAAGTTGTCTATAACAAGCGAGATGAAGGTCCTGCTCTATTCTGCCTGGGTCAGGCTATACCTTGAATGTAACAATGAATGCTGGGTGCCATATTTGGGGCAGGACATTAACAAACTAGAGCAGGACAATTATCAATCAATGAGTTATTTATTAAAGGTCTAGTGTGTACCAGATTCCATGCCAGAGATACAAGTACAAACAATGAAGCAATCCTTATTATAACTGTGTAACAGTGTAACTAGGATACATGGCGACATTCCATGGAAGACATGGCTGATGGAGCCAGTCACGGTTACCCCAGTCTGGGGCAGGTATGAAAGGTTAGGGGAGATAGGTGTGTCTTCTTGTATCTGAATGACTGTCATATCCAAGAGGAGTTAGTTATGCTATTCTGCTGGGCCCCACAAAGGAGATCATGGGTTAGAATTAGACTGAATGTAAGAAAAGCATCTTAACAATGAGAGCATCCTGAAGTTGAACACTAGATATCTCCAGGATGACCTACTGCAGAGGCAGTGCCCTGGCCAGATTAGACTCAATGCCCTTTGAGGTACCTTCCCACATCACAAGTCTGGATCTCAGAATGCCAGGACAGAAGTCCCCTGCGAGCTACTCAACTGCCCAGTCTAAAACCTATAGCCACATCTAAATTAATGAAATATCACAGTGGCATTCAAGACAAGATGGGAATTACAAGAACCTTCAACACAGCATTATCCCTAAAAACTTGCAAAACACTGCATTCTAATACATGGGAACTTGATTACTAAGGAAGCAATGATCTTCATGGCAGGACAATTTAAATATGTGGTAGATTTAGAAGTTTTAATATAATTTATAAAAGAACAGTGCTTTCAAGTTAGGGACAGTGGAGTTTTCCTTTTCCCTAGGTCTTTAACATCTCTAACAGAGCCTTTCTTTGCTGTTTCTCTTCATGTCTTTTTTTCTCTAAAAGCTTTTCATATGACTATTTCAATTAATTTCAACAACACTGTTAAAAGAGGAATAGTTTTGAAAAACTTATCTCTGATCAATACGGTGCTCAACTGTGATTCTGGAGGACCGACGATAATGGGAACATTACTGACCTCCTGACAGCGGTAAAAGACTCAGATTCAGAATGAGACATTTTTGGGATCTTGCAAATATAGGAATTTGTTTTCCTTTACTGAATATTTGTTACAATAGGTTTTATTTCTTGTTTTAAATTTTTCTTTCTTGAGTGGAGATTGAAGGAGGTGGGAGGGAAAAATCAAATGCTTATTAATTGAAAAAATTTTAAATGTTGCTTTGTGTTGCTGTGTTCTAAAATTATCTAAAAAGTCCACATTTTCGATGCAGAGAGTAGATTTAAAATTAGGCTAATGCTAGGAAGTGGTGGCTGAAGTCTCAAGGTCCTACCATAAGGTCAAGGTTCATTCAGCATTGATCATCCTATAAACTGAAAAGAGAGGGAAAGAAGATAGAGGAAATTCATTTTAAATTGTCACATCCCTACTAGTTTAATCAATCATCTGGATTCTGTACACAGTATAAAGACGGTCCTTCTAGTCTGGATCCTTTGAGGAACCTAATAGATGCCTCCAGAGTAGGAAAAAGGAGGCCCAGTGTTTAATGGGTTATGCAGTCAGCACTACTCTGAAGAAGAAAGGTCCCTAGGTCGTTAGGGTAATCATCACAACACCAGGAGATCTATCCCAGAAAATGATTTGTTTAGAAGAGCTGACCTAAAGCGGAATAAAAGCTAATGCCTCCTACTGATTAGCCCCTCTGGAAATGCCATGTGCTACAGTATCTCTCATCTATTACGCTGGTGCTAATGAAACCACCTGTAGATTTTATGACTTTCTTGAGGGCAAATCTATTTCAATTAATAAATCTCTACATAACTAGACAGTCTATAAATTAAATGGGCATCATTTATCACAATTTACAGCAAATAGCATATTGGGAAAAGTAACCAAAATTCTAGAGAATTAAATCTCCTTCCCTAATTATGTTAAAATTCCATTGTCCCATTTATTATTTACTCTAACTGATAACTTATCTTTCTAAAAACAAAATCCAAATCTAAGCCCCATCTTTTTCCAACTTTACATTGTCTATCTTTACTCTGGCGTGCAGATTAGTTCTTAAGAACAATAGGTAAATACTATTTAAATTTAAGTATACTACGAAATACTTCTTTATATAATCAACACTTATCCAACCTCACTCAACATTTAATGGCAACTACACATTTTAATTAGCTGTCCGTATTAATTCTATCCCATCCCACCCAATCAAGGATGACAAACCATTAAATCTATAAAACTCATCCACTCATTCACTCATCTAACAATCATTTATTAAGTTCTGATCCTGGCCTTTCCAAATATGACTCAAAGTTACCTTTCACCAACCTTATTTTACTCTCTCTCCTTTAAATGATGCTATACTTGGGTCAAACTTGGCTCTTAGCTGCTTCCTGATTTTATCCTGCCCTCAGTCACCTCCATTAATTCATTCAGGCCTTCCCCCTCCTCGGCTTCCTTCCCCACCCCCAGACACTCTACTTCAAATATCTGCCAGTTAAAATCCTTTTCCTTGAAGCTCAGTGACCACCTCCTCCATGAAGAGCCCCCAATCCAATCTGCTAAAAATTTCCTCATGCTACTTCACCAGGATGATTCTTAGGTGTTCAGTCTCAAATTCTGTTTATTTCTGTACTTCTCAGCCTTCCTGCTAGATTCTAAACTCTAGACTCTCTACCGGGAACGAACTCTGCAATTGGCTATGGGAGAAGAGTGAAATGAGACCCATCTTCCCACTCTCTGACTGGACAACTGCATAGCCTGTCATGAGCCCCCATTCTGGAGACCACAAGTCAATCTGTTTCTAAAATGTTGGAGGGCATGATAATGTATATGAGAAATAGTTTTACTTTGTGATCATTACAAGTTCTGGGACCTAAACTATTCTCCAGACATTTAGGTCCGACCCTCTCAAGTTCACTCGTAGCTTTTTGTCTGACCTCTGCCCTTCCCCGGAGTGAGCAGTCAACTATTCTGACCTGTCTTTGGCACCTCCAATACCTCCCCTTTGGCCATCCCTCTGATTTCATGCTTTGATCACATTTCCATCAATTTTGTCTCCACTCCTTGTTCTCTTCTCCCCACCTTCCCAACCCCTTGCAAATACTAGGACCTGTTAACCCTTGACTTTCTGATACACTTGTAAAATACGGCCATTTTCTTGTGGCTGATTTATGATTTTGTTGATGTGGGGAACTACCTTTATGACAATAGAATTTTAGATGTCTTAGGCATCCCTTTAGAAATTTTTATCATACTTTATCTGATGTGTGCACATATGAATGTTAAAGCAAAACTGATGCTTCCTTTTGGCTAACAAGGGTTAGAAGGTAACCAGTCATTAAAGTATGTGAATGGGTGAGGCATTCAAAATACAATCCTCCTGGTCTTCCCATTCAAAGAAAAACACTGAACCACAACAGTGATACAATTTCATTTTCCTCCCACTGAGCCAACTCTTAGATTCCAAAAAAAGGCTGGAACTCCCTGTATTCCACTTTCAGCAGCTTCCTGAGCTACTGTCCCCCCAGCTATAAATGTAAAACTAACAGGTGACCAATCCCATTCATATTATAGACCTGCTGAACAAAACTGCAGGCAGATAGGTGGCAGTGGACAGGCCTGACATTGTGAAGATCTGGGGTCAAATTTGATGGAAGATACTTACTGACTGTGTGACCTTGGTCAAGTCACTTAACCTCTACCTGCCCCAATTTCCTCATCTGTGAAACGGAGATAACAACCGTTCCTACTTCCCAGGGTGGTTGTGAGGACAAAATGAAATATCTGTAAAGTGCTTTGCAAACACCTTAAAGTACTACATACCTGCTAGCTACAATTACTGGAATGGAATCTGAAATACAAGATAGGACTGAATTTCAGGACCTCATCACCCATAATTTCAATGGCCTTTTTCAGCCCCTATTTGTCCTGCCTTCTCAATTGATCTTTTTTAAAATACTGTCTCTATCCCTGGACTATGTGATCCTCCACACTGCCGATTCTCCTCTGATGGATCTCTTCTTTTGACTCCTTTGGCAGCCGTGCTTCCACTCCCTGGGATCCTCCGAGCTCCTACCTCTGTCCTTTTCTCCACTTTTCTTCATCTGTATTCCTTGGTAGTCTCATCCACCCCCTTGGCTTTCATTATCACTCATGGAGAGGATCTTCAAATCTATATTTCTCTGTCATCTCTCCCAAATGCCAGTCCTACATTTCAAGCCACCTGCCAAGTATATGCACTACTTGGGGAACATCTTTTTTGTACAGGGGTAAGTTGGGGATTTTCCAAAGAGCTTTATCTGGTGCCTTACCTTTTCTAAATCTATGTAGGCAGCTGGAGGGCTCTGGCCACCATCATCTCCTTGAGTCTCAGATGGGCAGTGGTCCCAGTTCTGCTCCTTCACAGGCCAGAGGGGGTTGGGATGAAATTAAATCCCCCACTAGAAGACTTAACTCCTTTGGCCTCAGAGAGGCCAGAAGGGAAAGGGGAAGGGAAGTGTGGATGTCTGCCCTGGTGTAGGGGAAGGGTGTTGCTGCTCCGAGGGACTGTAGGAAGGGTAGTGGATGGAGCAGTAAGTACCATTTTTTGGCTAGCTTGGAAATTTCTGAATAAAATTCTTAATACATTTTTTAAAACCTACCTGTTAGACATGTCCATCTAAATATCCCACTAGCATCTCAAACACATGTTCAAAGCTCAAATCATCTTCCCTTCCTCACAACTTCTGTTTCTGTTGATGGCACCATCTTCTTAACAGTCACCCAGGCTCAGAACTTTCAAGTGATCTACAGGTCAAGGACCACTTAATTAGGCTCTGGAAACACAAAGGGCAAAAGGTCCCTGTCCCCAGAGGGCTTATATTCTTTTCTCCCTCTGTTCTCTATATCAAGTCAGTTGCTACATCCTGTTGACTCTGCAGAATATCTCGTGTCCATTCCCTCCTTTCTACTCTCTTCATCTTCAGTCTCTCACTACCTCTTGCCTGGACCACTGTCAGAGCCACCTACCTGGTCTCCTCACCTCCAGTCTCTCCTCCTCCAAATCCATCTTTCCCACTGCTACCAGAGTCACCTTCCTGATGCCGGGTCTGGCCACGTCATGCCACTGCTCAGAAAGACTCAGTAGCTCCCTTTTGTCTATCAAATTAAATATCAATTCCTTCTCCTAGAACTCTAGCCTACCCTTCTAGCCTTTTACCAAATATGACATGTGCTGCCTTGCAGGAATTCTAAGCCATATTCCAGCCAAACTGAACTAGTAGCTGCTTTCTGATCTGGTCTTGCCCTTTCCTACCTCCGAATACTGATTTGGCACGTCATCCCGTACATGGAAGAGTCTCTCCCAACATTCTTTCCCTTCCTTTGAGGCCAAGCTCAGGGACTATACCCCTTCATGAAACCTTCCATGATTGTCTCAGGCATGTGATGGTTCTCTTCCATATGTTCATTATAGCCTTACTTGTGTTATGATTTTTATGTACTTTTCCTCTCCTTCCTACTAGAATTTTGTCTTATTGAGTCTGGGTCCCCAGTGACCATCAGAGTATGTTGCATATATCAGTGACTAAATAAAATACTTGCTCAAGTTTCCTGTTGGACTAGCAAATAGAGAATGAATGGTAATAAGCAAACATTTGTTTTATTCTTACTCTATCAAACACCCAGGCAACAGAAATGGGTAATGCTACCTTTTAGCTATTATGCCCAACCACAGATGTCTTTTGATAATTGGGATTTCCGTCCAAACATTGAGGGACACTGCTATGTTACCACAAGAGAAAAATACAGCCTTTGGCCTTTCCCTTCCTGGCAATGATTCCTCTCTAATCTTATTGATATCTTTCAGGAATGAGTTCACACTTCTGCCAAGAGCACACCTTCCATTATAATGATGAATGCACTACTTGGCAAGCCAGTGGTTGGCTCAGTCACCGCAAACTAACCAAGGGAGAGAAAGAAGAAACCGGAACAGATTTCTGCTGTACCTCCCTAAAGCACCTAATGGGGCAGAAAAGAACAGGGAAGGGAAAGATAAAGTACATGGGCAGTTAACATTACATGAATGTGAGAAAGATGCCAAAAGGAAAAACACAACCCAAGCCCCCTACATTCCTAGCAATGGCGAGATCTAGCAATTCAAAATGAAGCATTCTTTTTCTCATCAGTAAATGCCAACTACCACATACGAAAGGCAAGTACTTGATGTTTCACTTGGGCTGGGAAAAAACCCTCTTAGTTTTCTCTAGAACTAGCAAACAGAGAACACAGGTTCTTCCCAAGGCGAGAATTCAACTTTGCCTTTTTTCTAGCTCTTAATTTATCAGCTAAAAGCAAGGGTACTAATGTTCACAAAGTCTAGATCAGGGGCTCTCATTTTTTTAGAGCTATCTTTATAACCAACTGAAACTTCAGACAAACCCCTACTTCTTCATCTACCCTCAAACCATTCATTCAGAATCCTGAAGAATTGAGGTTTTCTGCTGACCTTGAAGTTTGACATAACCAGAAGCTAAAACTGAGCCAATCCCCTAAGCTCAGAACTGATGGATTCTGATCAACTATAAGCTATGGTAGTGATAAAGAGATTCTTAATCTAGCTCTCTGAATAACAACCAAAGCCAGGGAATGGGTATAGAGACAAACACATTCCTATGAATAGAATACAGCACACAACTACTTAAAGTGAAAGTCAATCATGTCCTTTACTGAGATCTTATGAATTCCTCAAAGTTATGAGGATCTAGTCCCTCATGTCAACAACTCTGGGCTGAAGAGATGGAGAAAACCACGTGGAACATGGGATTGGTATGAGGGATAGGATGTTTTTCCTTGCACTGTAGTTGGTGCAGCTCCTTTGAGTTCAAGTTGGTCATAACAGAGATCATTCTTTTTTCATTCTGCCCATCACAGGCTAACATAAGAATCAACTTGAACTGCTTAGCTTCTGTAACCTGAATTCTACAAATGTCTTAGTAGGCTGGCTGGGAAATCAAGAATTCCCAAATATCACATCAGGACGCACCATATTCAACGTCCAATTATGTTTCTCTGCTGCTCTGCAGGAAACAAAAACAAAGTTGTTCGTAGCATTCGTCATCATTTGCTGTTTTACAGAAGGAGATCTAACACTGCATTTCTCATTTAGATAGTGAGAAGATCCTGCCAATCAGTGCTGGTGATGTAACATCCTATCCACCAGAGGACGGGGCATATGGCACCATTAGCTCTTTACACATTTGATTAAGAGTTTCTTGGATGGTGAACACCTATGGAAGGGGTGACAGTGGATAGCATTAAAATGTAAAACAATACCAATTAGGTGGCAAAATGAAAGAAGGTTTTCTAATCAGGAGATCGTTTCATTTTCTTTCTAAATCAGATGTCAGCATGCTTGAGACTTCCGTGTTGAAAGTGCAGTTGTTTGAGTTCTCTACTATTCCTAAAAATGTGTTTTGTTCATCCTGCCCCTAAAAACTAGGGCTCCTTCTCTTCTTTTGTATGACACTAGGTCTAAAAATTCTAAAGCACAAACTCATTCTGTGCTTCAAATGCAGGTTAGCAGACCATAGATAAAAACTCTGCCATCCAACTGAATAAAACACTGTGTTATGCTTAAGACAGTGGATATTTCTTCTTACTATCATTTTATGTTCACATGCAAAAAATGACCCTAAAATACTTAATAATACTATTAATCCTAAGAGTCATTAATTAGTTGAGAGCCCTTAGACTTCATTTCCTCAGTTGTAAAATGAAGACATTTTGATGAATTTCATGAATTCTTAGATCTTTTTCAGCTCCAGTCTATCAATCTGTGACACATTATGCATGCATGTTTATTTGTACATGTGTGCATATGTATATGTTTGTGCATATACACACACACACTTCCTCATTATACTGAACTTGTTACAAATAGTGGAGACGTACAAAATTTCATTTTTAAGAGTTTTTTTCTCTGAATCAAGATTTTTCAAAACATGGTGATTGTCTTAATTTTGTGATTTTTTTTTTTTTCATGTAAGAAGGCAAAGAACTGGCAAGCTTTAGCATTTTAACAGGCTGACCCAACTGTTGCCTGTTAACAGTCCCTGGTCCAAATTCCCTGAGGAGTCAAATGGCCCCATTGGCACATGCAAATTAGATTGTTATTGACAATAATGGAAAAGTTGTCTCACATGTGCTTATAGAACCACCAACTTTGAAAGTCTATAGAGCATGTGATGTTAGTGTGTGTATGTTGTCATTTTCAAGCAGCAGAAGCTTCTATAAGTCATCCTCTCCCTCATGGTAAGAGCATCTTGAATAACGAGATACAGAGAGCCCCAACACCACCCATAGTATAGCTTTGGTCAAAGTTGATCAGGCAGCAGCTTCTTGTTTAGGAGTCAGTAGTCTCTGAAAGGGAAAGGCCAATCTGCATCACTGGGGGTCTCTGCAATCTCTTCAGCTACTCATGGTTTGTTTTTCTGGTTTTTTCTTTACAGGTTAATAGAATGTACAAACTGGGTGGTGACAATCTTAGTTCTGTGGCTGTGTTGGTGGGACCCATTTGGTTTTAACCTAGATGCACCTTTAGTACTGACATGAAGGTTCGTGCCTCCCAGAATCTGTGAAAAATCTCATCTACAAAAATAGCCATCTCGACACCAGACCTTCCTACTCTACTGAGTTGTTTTGTAATACTGTACTTGTTTTCTTTTTCCTTCCAGACCACAAATTTGCATCTTAAGAAAACTCTTCATTAAGGTGATCTAACCAACGCATTATTTTCATTGCTTTGTAACCTTCCTAAAGGTAGGGGCCTAGATGTTTTTCTTTTATCATCCTCGGTGCCTAACATAGACAAGGCGATATGGTGGCTAAAGTAGATATTCAACAAATGTTTTTTGAATGACTTTGTGGTAACTTGCTGCAACTAGTCAGTGTTGTCCTGGTAACTGAGGTGTCCAGGACTAAATAGATCCAAGCATGCCACAGAGCTGAAAGACATTTAATGTTCTATTCCTTGAGGCCCACCTGCTTTGCAGTCCTAAAATAACAACTTTGATGCTTCCAGACTGTTTTCATATCCCTAAGTTGCCAGTCATTTTTTCTCCTGAATTTCACTAGACAGGCTTCTCCATCCCTAAGCCCCTCCAAAATTCTATGGACTTTCTGTTTGTCTTACCCTCCTCCATGAAAATTGCTTGGGACATCAAAATATTTCTCCTTAATAATTCATTAAGTGGTTCCCTGACTTGTAACATTTCTTGAACGAATGTTAACTTTCACGCATGCATGGCTTATCCCTCCAGAGAAGGAGTACCTTTGAAGGGAAGAAAGGTGAAACAGGGCCTCCCTTCTGACTTATGCTTTCCATACTATGTTCCATTTGTCTCCTGCACTAGCCAATCTGTTGGTGAACTGATTCGATTCCATGCTACCCTCTTCTCTTGATTTCCTGGACCCTTTATCATTTTGTCAAGCCTCAGCCTTGGATTACTCCCACCATCTGCTGCTTTCACTTGTGATGGAGATGAATAAAATTATGCAACCTTTCTGGGACCACTACAAATTTATGTTATATGATCAGCCCCCACTGCTGCTAGGCAAACCTACTATGGCTGCCTTGTCAACTCACTATCTATTCTCCACAGCAGATTTTATGAACCTTTTGATTCCTTCTCAAACTCCCCATGACCCCCTCTCCTCTCATCTTCTCAGCTAAGACCCTTGCCTCATATTTTACAGAAAAAATGGAGGCCATTCACCATGAGTTCCCTCTTCCCCCCACCCCTTCCTCATCTCCCATCACTTATCCTTCTTCTGCCACTCTCTCCTCCTTCATCCCTCTTTGACATGATGAAGTAGCCTCACTCCTATCTACTCAAGCAATCCCATTCCATACTATCTCCGAGAGATTGACACTGTCATCACCACTCTATAATTTATCTTTAATTTCTCCCTACCTACTGGTTTCTTCCTTACTGCCTTACTACCTACTACAGTCTATGTCTCCCTGTCCTCAAAAAAACTGCCACTTGATCTTTCTATCCATCATCCTGTATTTCTTTTGCCCTTTGTGGCTAAACTCCTTGAGAAGACCTTCTACAACAGGTGCCTTCTCTTTCTCTCCTCTCACTCTCTCCCTAATCCCTTACAATCTGGCTTCCAATCTCATCGTTCCACAAACGTTACTCTCTCCAAGGTTATCAGTGATTCGAGATGCCACTTGCCAAATCCAGTGGTTTTTCATGCTTCTTGATCTCTCTGCAGCCTGTGACACTGTAGTCTCTTCAGCCTCTGACCTCTTTTCCTTGATACTTGATACTTTAATAGATGAAAAAGAAGTCCTCCTACCTCCAGTTTCTCCTCACTCTAACTCATCCTGTATGGAGCTGCCAAAATCATTTTCCTAATACACAACCCATATGTCAGTCAAGATGTGAGAGTCAAGAAGTAGTCTTCTATAGAACATCATTTACAAAAGCCTGCTAGTTTTCTCTTAGTTCCATCTATTGGATACATATGTAGCCCTTTCCCATGGGGATTTTATTAAGAAAATACAACAGGCATATGAGTTGGTGGTTACTAATATTCTTCTGATCCCCTTTATTCAGTAGTAATGCCATCTGTTCATTTCTCCAGTCGCTTGGTACCTTCCCTTATTTCAGAAATCCCAAGCCTCTCACATCACACTCAAAACCGTGTCACTTCCAGCGTCTTGTCTGCAGATACCTGGCGTGGCCTGCTCGCTTCTTCTTACCTTTGTCTTTAGTACTATCATTCTCACTTCTCTCTTTCGCACACAGGGATTTTGATGTTAGAATCCAGATATGGGAGTTCTATTTTCATGAAGGACAAGAGAAATGTGGACAGATCTTTTACATTTTTTGATCTGTTGTTCCCCTTTCAGTTTCACCTTCAAACAAATGCCCTTGGCTTGAACTAGCTTAACTGGATCTCATGCCTAGTTCTTTGAAAACTTCCTCCTACCTCCATCACACTTCTTGCTGTTTCACAAGGTGACACTGCTCCTTCCACCATTTTCCTCCTTAATGTTTTGAAAATGAACTTGTATTTTAATCTAGTGTTGCCCTCGGATGTCATGACTGCATCTGGCAAACATCAAGAATTTTCTACCTAAGGCTGTTTCAGTCGATCAACAAGCATTTATTAAGCACTCACTATTTGCCAGGTAAAAGACCATCTCTGCCTACAAGGAGCTGCCAGTCTAATGGGGAAGACAGCATGACAACAGCTATGTACAAACAAGATATAGACAGGATAAACTGGGGTAGGCTGAGAAGGGAGGCACTAAGATTAAGGACTGGAAAAGGCTTCTTGGAGAAGGTGAAATTTTAGCTATTTCCAGCCTCTTTTGGCAGCTGTTTTATATTGACTATGCATAGGAAGTCCTAATGGTCTATGTTGAACTCTTTTCCTTATAAATTTTCCATTTGTTGATATCAGTAGATCATTTACGCAGGTCAGGTTGCAGGCCCTTTAACTGGGCAGCTTACCATCTCGTCTTTATCCTTTCTTCTAATACAGTGTTGATTTTTATCTTTGCTCTAACATGTCAATGGTCTGCATGAGCACAGGCATCTTAAGGGATGCCTCCTACAGTGGTAATCAATCATGCCTGCTAATAACCTAGCCAATTTCTTTCTTTCTTTCTTTCTTTTTTTTTTTGCAGCATAATTTCACGCTTGCCATGTTCAGTGCCTTCTAACACTTTTTTAAATAATACAAGCGCAAGACTTCTGAGGAGTCTGCAAAGCTTTGGTCTGTTGTTTCTTAGTCATGAGCCCTATTTTAAAACATTTGCCTTTCTTGCCAACCCCCTTTCCTTTGTCCTACTTTGCACAGATGTACTTTAGTAAAGGGACAGCTAGGTAGTGCAAGTGAATAGAGCACTAGGCCAGGAGTGAGGAAGACTAATCTTCCTTGAATTCAAATCTGGCCTCAGACACTAGCTGTGGGATCCTGGGCAAGTCATTTCACCATGTTTGCCTCAGTTTCCTCATCGCTTAAATGAACTGGAGAAGGAGATGGCAAATCACTCCACTATGTTTGCCAAGAAAACCCCAAATGGGGTCACGAAGAGTTGGACATGACTGAAACAATTGAACAACAACACAAAATACTTTAGTAAATGTTAATTTAATTTGGTGGATCTTATTAAATTACTGGTAGAATTTCTCTCCATCCTAATTGCTGTAAGAGATGTAGCACATAAGCTGTGATTACCCTCATGGTAGCCTCTTTGCTTTCATTCATAACAAGAAGTGTAAAGAGAGATGACAAAGTATCCCAAGATATAAACGGTATGTCTTGTTGTGTCTTTGGATATACAACAAAACCAACTCTGCCATTTCTTTTCTATAGCTCTAAGAGGAAAACCTGTGAGCTGTCCTTTTATTTATTTCCAACTTCCTTTATTCTCTGGTTTTCATTTACAGAAACAATCTCAAGACTGATACGACATCAAGACACAATCGTCAATGAATATAGCAATCTACTATCCCCAGCTTCTGGGATAAGAATTCACTGTTCAACAAAAATTGCTGGGAAAACTGAATAACAGTGTAGCAGAAACTGGGCATAGACCAATGCCTGACACTGTACACAAGAATAAAGTCCAAATGGGTACATGATCCAGGTATTAAGACTGATACTATAAACAAATGAGTGGAGCCAGAAATAGTGTGTTTATCAGATTTATGGAGAATGGAGAAACTTTTGACTAAACAAGAGATAGAAAATATTATGAAGTGCAAAATGGATAATTTTGATTACATTAAACTGAAAAGTTTTTGCACAAACAAACCCAATGCAACCAAGATTAAGAGGGAAGCAGAAAACTGGGAAAGAATTTTTGCACTTAGCGTCTGTGATAAAGACCTCATCTCTACAATATATAGAGAACTTAGTCAAATGTACAAGAATACAAATCATTCCCCAATTGATAAATGGTCAAAGGATATAAAAAGGCAGTTTTCAGAGGAAGAAATTAAAGCTATCTATAGTCATATGAAAAAATGCTCTAAATCCCTATTGATTAGAGAGATGCAAATCAAAACAACTCTGAGATACCACATCACACCTATCACATTGGCTAACATGACAAAACAGGAAGATGATAAATGTTGGAGAAGATGTGGGAGAGATGGAACACTAATTCATTGCTGGTGGAGCTGTGAACTGATCCAACCATTCTGGAGAGCAATTTGGAACTATGCCCAAAGGGCTACAAAAATGTGCATACCCTTTGACCCAGAAATACTGCTTCTAGGACTGTATCCCCAAGAGATCATAAAAATGGGAAAGGGTCCCACATGTACAAAAATATTTATAACAGCTTTCTTTGTGGTAGCCAAAAACTGGAAATCAAAGAGATGCCCATCAGTGGGGGAATGGTAGAACAAATTGTGGTATATAAATGTAATGGAATACTATTGTGCCATAAGAAATGATGAACAGGAAGACTTCAGAGAGTCCTGGAAGGACTTATATGAACTGATGCTGAGTGAAAGAGGCACAACCAGGAGAACTTTGTACACAGCAACAATCACAGTATGCAAGGAATTTTGCTGGTAGACTAAGTACTTCATTGCATTGCAAGGACTTAAAAAATTCCCAGTGGACTCTTGAGGCAAAATGCCTTCCACATCTAGAGAAAGAACTATGGAATTTGATCAGAGAATGAAGCAAACCATTTTCTTTTGTATTATGTCTTGTTTTGTTTTATTTCTCCTATTCATTTTAATTCTTCTATGCAACATCACTAAGGTGAAAATGTATTTAATAGAAATGTATGTGTAGAACCTATATACTGGTTGTATGCTGTCTCAGGGAGGGAGTGGGGGAGGAAGGAGAGGGAAGGCAAAAATCTAACATGGAAATAATTGTAGAACACTGAAAACAAATAAAATAATTTAATTTTTTAAAAAAAAGGAAAAAAAGACTGATACAACAACTCTCAGGCACTAGACCAGGACCTCATATTTAAAGCACCAATACTTAAGATGGTCTGAACCCTCCCTGTCTTCTCACCTTGTCCACCACTGTCACTTTCACTGAGGAGGGAGAAGAGGGCCCCTAAGAACTAAGAGCCATCCTGTATCTTTGTTTTATTGGTTATTATAGGCAAAACATTCACGACTGTATTATGGTACAATGAAAGAACGTGATGTTCTAGATAGACAAATTTTCCAAGTGGTTAAAGATTTATTGTGTGTGTGTTCATCTTTTGTTGCCGAAGCAGACCGTGCCATTAGAGAAATAATGACATGACTTGCACTTGTTTGTTTTGAGTGAGGGAGGGCTGTGCAGGTCACCAGACTCACTTCTCCTCTAGAGCCTTCTGAATCCAGTGATCAGATATTCATCAAGATGACTAGAGATGACCCAGGATGACCATGGAAAGTTTGGGGTAAAGATTTATTATTACTCTTTTGAATACCCAAACTGTCTTAATTGAAAAATCTTGGATGGAAAATCTTTCTAAAAATTGATTACACACTTCTCTGCCTTCTTAGCTAGGTTACGCTAACTATAATTTAATCTAATCTTAATGAGTTAGGGTTATCACTATGAATAATAATTATTAAACCCTAATGTGATAGGATGTTTCTGGGACTACTGAAGTATATAGGCTATTGAACCTTCATGAAGTGAGAGCCCCAAATTGCTTTTTAGATTCTTTTTTCTCTTTGTAGTTTTGTTTTGTCTGGAGGGAAGGGTGGAGACTTCCTCCTAGACATCAAGTTATTTCCTGTCCCTTTTCACTGCTGTCTGGTTGCCTACCTACAGAAAGTCTAGTCGCTTACCCTCCTAACTTACTACATTTAATTTCCTATAAATTTGGAAAACAAAATTTTTTTTTATAAATTTGGAAAACAATAAATTTGTCATAACTGTTATTATTTGTCATAATAAATTTGTTAGAACTGTGTGTAAACAAAGACTAATTCAACCCTAAGGGAAGATCTAAAGGGTTTCTCTCTAAGAAATATTTATTTTAGCTTTTCAAAGGTCATTTTTGCTTGGACATGCATCTAGATAAAACATTTATTAAGCACTTACTAAGTGTCAGGCATTATGCAAAGCACTGGGGATACAAATACAAGCAAGGTCCAGTTTAAATCAGGTTTCAAACGGACCTTTAAAAGTCTCTAACTGCCAAAGGCCCCACACTGTTTCTCTTCAAAGCCATTTATAAATTCAATTAGCTTATCATGATTTGATAATTCTAATTTTGAAACATATGGAGAAGATGAAGGAAGTCTTACGGAATGGAAACCTAATGACTCGTCAATTGTCACCTAATTAAAAAGAATGAAATGAATGAAAAAAATCATTTATTAAGCGCTATCTAAGCATCAAGAATACAAATAGATAAGCAAGAGTGCTTCTTCTCTGAAGGAACTTCCATTCTAAAAAGGGGAGGCAACAGCTTCCAGCCATTTGGAAAGGCCCCATGGGCCTGAGGGTGCAGTACAAGACAGACAGTACTACAACTTCTTGATGTTTTTTCCACTAATAAATAATAAAAAATTTCCACACCTCATTTTTGATGTTAAATCATCTGACAATGCTAAGGATTTAAGAAGTAAACATTTTCTTTTCTGGGCTTCCAGTAGCTGCTGCTTTGAAAGCCGCAGGTCTGTAGCACCTGCAGAAGGACTGCCAGGAACCATCTCCATAAAGAATGACTCCCTGGATGATGGCTTCCTGGACTGGGCTGGAAGCAGGCCCTGTAGACTATAAGGCACTGCTATCTCCCAAGTGCCTGGGCTTATCCACTCATTGATGGCAGCTGGTGACTCCCAAATAGGGAAAACACTGCATTTACCTGCATAAAATACACAAAGCAGTAGACAAGAAGACCACACACCCAAAGCTGTATAAGCTTTGTATAAAATTTGATTTGTATAAAATCAAAAGCCTGTGGTCCTTGGTAAGCTTATAGAAGCACTTAATGTAAATGTAAGTTTAATATAATAACTATGGCAAATATTAATGCATTCAACATTTTATATCAACCTACTCTCAAATTATTAGAACAAAATAGTGGCTAATTAAAATATTTTCAGGTCCTATGTCTTTACCAAGTTTTCAAGTCTATTAAAATATCTTTTTGTATTGCTTGGTCCTAACAATTAGAGATTTTGGGTTACCTAGTAGTTTCATATTTTCATTTATTAAAAAGATGCAAATAAATATCCACTTTTAAAAAATGTCTGGACATCAACTAGTAGACCCTGTCTCATTCAATGGTAGTGGATATGGAGAGCCAATGATCCCCTTGTCTTCTGGTCAAGGCTGAAAGAGAAGCCCAGTGTCTAGTATCATCTATGAAAATAAGATGTCAATATGGATATCAGTTGTGATGCCAAATTTAGGGCCTTCATGACAGCTCTCAGAATGGAAAAAAATGTCACCCCGCTCCCTGCAAAAGTAACTAAAAACTGTTTAAAAAAAAAAAAAGTAGACTAAGAATAGATACTGTGAACAACGATATTGCTGCCAGGCTGAAGGCTTCTTTTTCTTCAAATTTCTACAATTAGCTGGCAAGCCAGGAGGACTCTAGTAACATAGATAACAGCAGGACAATTTGTTGAAAGAGAAAGTTCAAACTTGCCTTCATGCCATTATACAGAGCCCAAACTGTCCTTTGGGAAAATAAGAGAATCCCCTAAGGAGGCTCAGCAAAGCGGATTCACTTGGAATCTGACTAGAAATGGATGCTTTGATATCTTCTAGAAAAAATGAAGGCAAGAAAAAAAAAAATCACCAAATGGGCCCTTAGGCGGTATCTGGGCTGACAAAAGTTCAAGCTACTTTGAAATACGGAATACGAGTCACTCAACAGGACTCTAATAAGGAGGCAGGTACGGTAACCACTTCTGGTCTTTAGTCTTCTCCTTTTAAAACAATGGGAGATCTGGTATAGAATTACTTTTAGCAGACCCAAGGAGGTCTGAGTAGATTCTGCTCATTGTCAAGAATGACCAATTTAAAACAAGTGCTACCTTCCTGTCTTGTCTAGGATCTTTCGGAAGATGAATATGCTAAAAAAAAAAATCCTTTTAAATTGTCAAAATAAGTGCAGTAGAGTGAGGCAACTGAGAAGGATAAACTTTATCTAAGATGTAGATGCTTAGGTATTTCATTACCTCGCAGGATCCTTAAACGCACAGGTCATCTAGTTTAATGGCTCTCAATCTTTTTTGGTCTCACAATCTCTCTACACTTTAAAAAAAAAAGAAAATTAATTTTTTTGTTATATTTTAAGTTATGAATTATCTTCCATCCCTCTCAACCACACACTAGAGAAGGCTACCACTTCACACACACATATGTATGTATATGTGTGTGTATATATATATACATATGTATATATTTATATGTAAAACCGTACTATGCAAACTTCTAGTTATCAGTTCTTTGGAGGTAAATAGCATCTCCCTTTTTAGGTCCTTTGTAGTTGATCTGAGTATTTTAAATACTCAGAATAACTTAGTCCTTAACAGTTATTCTTTGAACAATATTGTAAAACAATGTACAACATTCTTTCAGTTTTGCTCATTTCATGCAAGTCTATCCATGTTTTTCTAAAATCATCAAGTTCATCATTTCTTATAAAACAGTAGTATTCCATGATAATCATATACTACAACTCATTCAGCCATTCCCCAACTAACGGGCATCCCCTCAATTTCCAGTTCTTTGCTACCACACGGAGAGTTGCTATAAATATTTTAGAACATATAGCTTCATTTCCTTTTTCCCTGATCACCCTGGGAATCAGACCTAATAATAGTCTTGCTGGGTCAAAAGGCATATACACAGTTTTAGAACTCTTTGGCCATAATGTCATATTGCTCTCCAAAATGGTTGGATTTGTTCACAGTCCCACCAATATCCCCTTTAACATTTGTCATTTTCCCTTTCTATTATTTTAGCTAATCTGACAAGTGTGAGATGGTACCTCAGGGCTGTTTTAATCTGCACTTTTCTAACCAATAATGATTTAGAGCATTTTTTCCATATGACTACGTATAGCTTTGGTTTCTTCACCCAAAAACTGCCTGTTAATGTCCTCTGACCATTTATTAATTGGGCAATGACTCATATTGTTACAAATTTGGCTAAGTTCTCTATATATTTGAAATATGAGACGTTTACCTGAGAAACTGTGTATAAAACAAGATTTTTAAAAATTTAATGTAATTGAAATTATCTGTTTTATACCTCACAATGCTCTCTATCTCTTATAAACTCTTCTCCTATCCATAAGTCTGGATAGGTAATATGTTCTGTGTTTTATGCTACTTATATATCTCCTTTTAAGACCAGGTCACATATCCATTTTGACTTTGTCTTGGTTAAAGGATGTATGATGTTGGCATATACCCAATTTCTGCTATGCTGCTTTCCAGTTTTCCCAATGACTTTTTACAAATAGTGAATTCTTCTCCCAAAAACTTAAATCTGTATACATTTGTCAAATACAAGGTTACTATAATAATTTACTATTCTGTATTGTATGCTTACTCTAGTCTACTGATCCACCTTTCTATTTTTTAGTGTGTTCCAGAGAGTTTTGATAATTAATGCTTTATAATGTAGTTTAAGATCCATTACTCCCAAAACATTTTCTTTTACATTTTTTTCATTAATTCCTCTGACATTCTCGACCTTTTGTGTTTCCAAATGAATTTTGTTATTATTTTTCTTAGTTGAATAAAATAATTTTGGGGTAATTTGAGATGGCATTGAATGAGATTAGGTTAAGTAGACTTGTGATTTTTATCAAATTGATTCTGCCCATCCATGAACAATATTTCTCCAATGATCTAAATCTGATTTTATTTGTAAAAAAAAAGTGTTTTAAAATTATGTTCATTTGGTTCCTGGATTTGTCTTGGCAGGTATAACTCCTAAGGATTTTGTGCTGTCTACAATTATTTTAGCTTTCCTTCCTTTCTTCCTTCCCTCCTCTCTCTCTGTCCACATATGGAATCATACCCTTACCTACAGGTTCTCTGCCCAAAGAAATATGAATTTTGATCACTGAAAACTCCCAAAATATCTTGGGGTTTATGGGCTACAATCTCTTTTTTAAGGACCATGCCTTAAACCCAAATCACTCTGTCTCTCACTGATTGGCCAACAATAGGTCCCAGCTATACAGCCTTACTTGGTCTGTTTGGGGTCTGATGGCTCACAGGGAGGGTAAACAGCAATTGTTTCTGTTTGGGCCAGAAACCCTGAGAGTCTTCCCCTCCTAGCTTAGATTTTTTTTCTTTGACTAGGTAAAAGGTCATTCTTAGCCTCATTTCTTACCTAGCCGCAATCACTGAATGGGCATTGCCTCAGACAAACTGAGACCTGGGAAAGACCTGGGTTTAAAAAGGCCAAGGTCTCCCGTTGCATCCAGGGCCATCTCCAGTCGTCCTGATCTATATCTTGCCACTGGACCCAGATGGCTCTAAAGGAGAGAGTGAGACTGGTGACTTTGCACGGCCCTTCCTCACTTAAATCCAATTAACTTACAAGTCCTAGCATCACCTTCCTGATGTTATGGTCCTCTTCCAGAACAGCAGTTATTTTAAATAGTGTATCTCTTAAGTATCTCTCCTTGCAGAGTTTTTTGGGTGATTTATAGAAATGCTGATATGTCTGTGGGTTTATTTTATATCCTGCTACTTTGCTGAAATTATTGTTTCAACTAGCTTTTTAGTGGAATCTCTAGGATTTTCCAAATACATCATCAAGGATGGTTTCTGTGAAGAGAGAGAGTTTTATTATTTCATCACCCATTCTGATTCCTTCAATTTCTTTTTCTTCTCTTACTGCTATCGCTAGCATTTCTAATATAATATGAACATTAGTGGTGGTAATGGGCATCCTTGTTTCACTCCCAATCTCGTTAGGAAGGTTTCTAGCTTATTCCCATTCCAAATTAGGGCTGCTGCTGATTTTAAATAGATGTTTCTTATCATTTTAAAGAAAAATCCATTTACATCCATGTTTTCAAGTGTTTTACCCCCTGCCCCCCACAAAGGAAAGTGACGCATTTTGGTTTTGAAGCTTTTTCTGCATCTATTGATATAATTATATTATTTTTGTTACTGCTATAATCAATTATGTTAACAGTTTTCCTGATGTTAAATCATCCCTGCATTGTTGGTATAAATCCCACTTAGTCACAATGTATACTATTTGTGATATACTGTTGTAGTATCCTAGCTACTATTTTATTTAAGATTTTGCATCCATATTCATTACTGAAATTAATCTAGAATTTTCTTTCTCTTTTTTTTTGTTCTTCCTGATTTAGGTATCAGCATCATATCTGTTTCATAAAAGGAGTTTTGTAAGGATTCCTTTGCCTATTATTCCAAATAATTTATTTAATATTGGGATTCATTGATCTTTAAATGTTTGGTAAAATTCACTTGTGAATCCATCTGGTCCTGATGCTTTTTTCTTAGGAATCTCATTTATGGCCTGTTCAATTTCTTTTACAAAAACAGATTTATTTAGATATTCTATATTTCTTCTTCTGTTAATCAAGGAAGTCTGTGTTTTTGTAAATATTTTTCCAATTCACTTGTTGGCATATAATTTGGCAAAATAACTCCTAATAACTGCTTTGATTTCATCTTTATCAGTGGTATGTTTATCCTTCTCATTTCTGGTACTAGTGATCTGATTTTCTTCTCTCTTTTTAAAAATTATATTAACCAATGGTTTATCTACTTTCTTGGTTTTTTCCCAAAATCAACTCCTAGTTTTATTTATTAATTCAATAGTTCTCTTATATTCAGTTTACTGATCTCATCTTTAATTTTTAGGATTTCCAATTTGGTGTCTAATTGGGGGTTTTTAATTTTTTCCCTATTTTTTTTAAATTGCATATCCAATTCATTGGTCTGTTCTTTATTTTACTGATGTAAGCATTTAGAGATATAAACTTTCCTCTGATTATTGCTTTTGCTTCACCCTATAGGTTTTAGTATGTTTCATTTTTATCAGTCTCTTTAATAAAATTATTTATTATTTCTCTGACTTGTTCTTTAACCCACTCATTCTTTAAGATTAGGTTATGTAATCTCGAATTAATTTTTAATAGTAATAATAATTTCTATTGCATTACTATCTGAAGAGGATGTATTTAATATTTCTGCTTTTCTGCATTTAACTATAAAGTTTTTACGCCCTAATACATGGTTAATTTTTGTAAAGATGCCATCTACCACTGAGAAAAGGGTACATTCCTTTCTATTGCCATACAATTCTCTCCAGATATGTAACATATCTAGCTTATCCAAGATTCTATTAATCTCCTTCACTTCTTATTTATTTTCTGGTTAGATTTATCTAGTTCTGGGAGGGGAAGGTTGAAGTCCCCCACTATTATAGCTTTGCTATCTATGTCTACCTAATTCATTTACCTTTTTCTTTAAAAATCTGAATGCTATAGCATTTGGTGCTCATAGGTTTAATACTGATATTATTTCATTATCTATGGTACCTTTTATCATACCTTGTACACTCTTAAAAATTACTGAGAATTCCCCCAAAAAAGCCTTTGTTTATATCAGCATTTACCATATTGGAAGTTAAAATGTCTTAATATTATTATGAAAACAGAAAATAGGACCACATTTTGAGGACCATTGATCTAGTCTTATCCTTCCTTATTTAGGAATTATCTTGACAACATCCCTATGGCAAATATTCATTGGAAAACAAGTCACAGAGTCTGAAAGAGGGGTTTATGGCTGGCAGAGCTATGACTTGGTCCAGCTGTTCTGAAAAATGATTTGGAACTAAGCAAGTAAGTCATTGAACTGCCCTTATCTTTTGATAAACTAAGCATATACCTCAAGGAGATTAATGACAGAAAAAAAGTGATGACAAATATTTGTCATCTTTGTGATGGGGGAAAAGAAAACAAAATGAGTGCTCATACATTGAGGAATGGCTGGACAAACTATGAGATATGAGTGTAATAAAACATTATTGTACCACAAAAAACAACAAACGTGAAGAACACATTAAATATGAATGGAGCCTTGCATGAACTGATGCAGAATGAAGTAGGCTGGCAGAATCGAGGGAACATGTACAATGACCTCAGTCACATCAAGGAAAACACTCCTGCCACACAACCAGATCACAGCAATGACTTATCTTGACTCCAAAAGACTGATGTCACATCGTTCCCTCCTCCTGCTAGCGAGAAGGCAGACTACAGAGACAGAATGAGGAATTATGGTCTCAGACAGAATTAGTATGCTTGTTTATTTAGGGAGGGAGAACTCTGTTGGGCAATGGGAATTCTCCCCGCCCAGTGAGAAATAACAGCTCTGTTTAAAAATAAAGCATCAATCAAACATTTAAAAATTAAATAGTGTTTACTTAGGTAAAATAATTTTCCAACTCATGATACCAAAAATTTTAAAACAACTAGACAACATGGTATTACTTTTCTTTTTAAGGTGAGGGCTTCTTAACATGAAAATGGTACTTATATACCATATACATATGTCATTTATAGTACATATGTATGTAAACGTTATTTATATAAAAGTTGTCTGAACGTAAGCAAGATGTCCTTTAGGAATGGCATAAATATAATATTCTTTGGACCCAGAAACAAACCCATTTCGACAACTGCCTTGTGGTTCATTTCAACACCAAAATAGATTCATCTCGTTTCTTAGGAAGAGAACCCCCACACAAACTATAATGGTGGAGTTTCTAAAACTCCATTAACCATGGATTCCTGAGTTATGCTCTCAGAGCAAATACAAATTCACCCACAGGGCACACTAATCACCAACTGGTCAGAACAGAAGCAAGATTTAGTGGGCATTCCATTTCACAGTTGGATGGCACTCTTTGGTACTAAGCAATAGAAGAAATCTAACACATCTACCAGTCTGAACTAGAAATGTGATCACGGTCTCTTACATACATACACGTGGTATGAACACCTGCACACAAGAGCACATACACAGACATGTTTTCTCATTTCAGTTTACACAAACTAAAAGTATTCAAGTATGTGACGCCTGCCTATAAATTTCAAGAGCAAAGAAGATGCTAAAAGTAAGCAGGATTTGGTCATACCACCTACTCCAGTATTCACATTCAGGGTTTTTGTGTTCAGCCTAGACTTCCTTATATGTGTTTTTCATAAATAAAGGCACTGATAATAATAAAAACTACATATAGTGCAAAGGAAGCACATTATAGTTATTATTCATAAAAGGATTTGTTCTGTGGAGTTTGGATTCAAAGGACCACACTTGAGGACCTACAGGATCACATGTGGCCTTGAGGCCGTAGGTTCCCCACTCCTGGATAGTACAACAGAGAGCTGGCATCAGAGTCAGGAAGACTCAGGTTCAGAACAGATGCTCATGTGTGTAAGAAGAAGGAGGTTCTCCAATGGAAGTTCCCAACGCCAATGAAGTCACTGGTCTGGTATTACCATTGAGACAGCGTGTTAACATTTGCAAAGAACTTAACATATGTTATGTCCTTTGACTCCTAATAACAACTCTCATGGCTTCTATTAGCTAGCTTGATGAGAGTGGAAATTAAGAGACATGGGTTTAAAAGCCTGCTGGCTCTATCACTAAGTGGTTGAGGTAAGTAATTTATCTGAAGTTACTTAGCTGAATTTGCAGTGCGGAAAACTCATCTGAAGGAATTTTTTATTTTCAAAGTCCTGTGTTATACTGTGTTATAGTAAGGACAAAATGAAGTAAGATATCTCACAATGCTTTGAAAAGTTAAAAGCACCATAGAGACCTAAATATACAGGGGACCCCCAGCACTATTCTGCTATAAAGCTACTGGAGGGAGAAGGAGTGATACCTAAGGAGGAAATGACTCATAAAAGGACAGGGAAGGGCATTACAGAACACCTATGACATGCCAGGTACTGTGCTAAGAGAGTCTACAAATATCTTATTTAGTGCTTACGACAACCTTGTGGGGTAGGTGCTTTTCTTATCCTCATTTTACAGTTAAGGAAACTGAGGCAAACTGGGTCAGCTAGGTACACAGTGGATAGCATGTCAGGCCTGGAGTCAGGAAGATCTGAGTTCAGATTTGGCTTTCAGACACTTACTATCTGTATGACCCTGGGCAAGTCACTTAACCCTCTTTGCCTCAATTATCTTCTTTCCTTTGATAATGGGCTTGGGAGACATCAAAAGTTCACAAGAGCCATCCCTGATTCTGAGGCCCAGCCCAAGAAGAACCCAGCCCAGCAGAGGGTCAACCCAGAAACTTAAACATCTGCACCTGCAGGCAAGGTAGAGATCTGTCCATTAGCTATGGCCCACCCAAAAGGGAGCTCAGTGTTGGGAGAAATGCTTGCTTCCCCAGAGATTGAGGTGGTAGAGCGGAGACAGTCCTCTCTCCAGGGGACCATGTTTATACTTCTTCTGTTCTGGCTGTATTTTCTGAGTAAATATCCCCTTGTAAAAGTTAATTGCTATTCATTGGTCATTGGTGACATAGAGAAGACATTAATGGGTTAAATAACATTGGACCACGAATCACTAGTTAAATGATATTAAAGATAATTTTAATTGATGACTTATATTGGAGGAAACTCATCAGACTGGGAAGCCTCCATAAAAGCATCCAAAGACTCCACAGGGTATTCCTAGGACCTGAGGGAGAGAGGTAACCCACCAAGATCTGCTCTGTTATGTATAGGTGGATTGGATGAGTAAATTCAGCATCTCCTCTTCCTAAACTTCACTGAATATTTTCACAATTTTACAGTCTTGGCACTGTCTCTAAGAGCTGTAAGGTACCTGCCCAGGAATGCGCAGGACAGAACAAAAGAAAAGGTTATCCTAAAAAGCAGTGAGAGATTTGCTTCATAGACCCTCGATTTCTAATTTGGCATACACAGAGATATCGATCATCCAGATAAGAACAGTTCACATGTGTATAGTGCTGTGTAATTTACAAAAGGTTTTCAAAAAGATCTTAAAAAGGTTGACAAAATCCCTGTGAGAATCACAGTACCAAGATCATAATCCTCATTTAGCAGACAAGGAAAAAAAGGGGTCAAGGGACTTAGCCAAAGTCACAGAGGTAAGTAACTACCTGAGGCAAGATTCAAACCCACGTCTCCTGACTCCAAGCTCAGCATTCTTCCCACTAGACCACTACCCTCTCTCCTCAACAAAGGCATTACCTATGTAATTTGAGTTACTCCCATTTTCTAATACTGACCCTGGGAGGCTGGCAAAGTGACCTAACCAGGGCATGACTCCCTTTATCAGGGCAGGGCAAGAAAGTCGGGATGCCAAATGTCAGTAATAACACCGAGCAGATACTGATAATATATGTTCACTACTTTAACAAAATAATTTGGTGATTTAATGGGCATGAATAATTGCTGAAGCGCACCATACATCTCAGCTGCCAAAGCAGAGTCTCACATATAGTGGATGCTACAAAGAACTGGGTTGAAGAGGTTTATCAAAATATCAAACTGAGGTAAGGAGAGAGAAACACAAGCATCGTTTAAAAAATAAACTCCTTAGAAGAATCTGCAGGTTAAGATTCCAGAGTAGGTTTGACACAGAATTGTCACTATAAAATAATTCAATTCCACAAACATTTCTTAGGTACCTGTTATAGGCAAGACCCTGTGTACTAAATTTTGAGGATATAAAAAGAGAAAGAAAATGGGTCCTTCCCTCAAGAAGCTTCATTCTACTGTGCATATATGTGTGTGAGTGTGTGTGGGGGGAGAATACAACCAGTAGTCACAAACACACACACACACACAATGATAAAAGAGAAAGCACTAACACTACAAGAATCAGGAAAGGTTTCCTGTAGAAAGAGACATGTCAGCTGAGCCTTGACAGAAGATACTGAGTCTAAGAGGTAGAGGTGATGAGGGAATACAGGACAGAGGGTCTCTATTTCCCAGTAATAGCATGATCTTCTAAGGTGGTTGGAGGAGGGGGGGCTTGATGAGAAAAAGTTGAAAATAATTAGTCTGGAGAATATGAGGGTCAATGAGGGAAGAACAGAAGGACTTCCAGGCTGCAGCAAAAGTCCAATGCTGATTAAAGAACATAAAATTTGCAGTGGACCCAAGTGGAAGCATAGGAGACAAATCAAAAGGTATGAGTAATGGGGATTGGTATGCATGTTTTCTCAAATGAATATTGATTTCTCACACTACTTATAGATCAAGGAGTTAGAACAGAAAGAGAACCTTCAATGCCATCTAATTCAACACACTCATTTGACAGACTAGGAAACAGAGGCCAAAGAAGATGAAGTGGTTATCCCATATCCACATAGGTACTCAACAGCAGGGTCAAGATTCACACACATTTTCTCCCTTAAGCAGGGTAATTAACAACCCAGGGAAATCTATGTACATAGATACCTTGTTTAAAGGAGAAATGCGAAACCTATGACTTAACAAAAGCAGCACATCTCACTAATTTAGGTAAATTCAATGTGACCATGTACACCTTTCGTCCACGAGGGGGCTCCAAATCTTGAAGAGTATTTTAGTGAATCCAATCAAGGAAACTGACATCCAACTGGGGAGACTTCCCAAGAGCCTCCATACTATTGGACTGAAATGGAAAGATGCTTGTTTCCTTGATAGCTTGTTACATATAAACTCTGTATTAAATTATTATTTTTTGTCTCCCAAGAGAGGCTGTATGCTAAATCTAGCCACAAACTCACTTCCTGGTACCAAAAAAAACCCAGCCACTAGATCATGTTCAGAGTGCTGGGTTTTAGAGCAGGGGCAGGGGGGGAGACCTCATTAACATGAGTAACTGAATTGCGCTCATGAAAGTGAAAAGTTCATGTTTACTGAATGCTCCAGGAACCTGGTATTACCAGAAAGCAACAATCATTCACTCATGCATTCAACAAATATTGATTAAGACTCTTCAGTATTTAAGGCACTGCATAGATGAGAGGATTTGCTATTTACTGAAACAATACAAGGTGAGGGGTCTAGGTCTGATTTGACCACTGTAATTTTTGGAAAAACCACCATCTCTCCAGGGCTCAGTTTCCTCATTTATAAAACAAGGGATTTTAACGAAGTAATCTCAAAGATCTCTCCCAGCTCTATGATTCTATTCTGAAGAAACATAAGGAAAGAGAATTCTTTTTATTTCCAGTCAGGTAGCTTAATCTAGAATTTGTTTAAGCACAATAACGTAAAACTTGGGAAGAAACAGACTTTGAATCTGAGAGAAATTAGCTTCTTGGGGACAGATGATTTTGATACATGATTTATGATGTTACCAGTCAGTCCATTAAATAAATATCTGTCTTCTCCTTCTCCTTACCTGACCCTACATACTGTCTCAAGTTAGGTGCTTCCTAAACAGAGCAAAAAATCTGAGCTCTTCCAAGTCCGGAAGCTTCCCCTAATAGGGCTTCAGTGCCTATAACCCCCTCTGCAACACTCTCTCCCTCAAGTTTGCCTGGATTCCCAGCATGGACCCAGGAATAGCCAGCAGGAACGTTCCAGACCCCACTGCACTCAGTTCCCCAATCTCAAAGCTCTAATAAAATTTCAAAAATAAAATCCACCCTGTTCTAAAGAAATGAATGCATAAAACACTGCTATGATAAGTTTCAATAGCATCTCAGGCTTCTAATCCTTTTCCCTGTTTTGTTCTCTCAGCACAGCTATTACCTAGAATAATACTTTGGCTATAGCAGTTCCTATGTGATTACTTTTAAATATTCTAAGGAGGACAAAGGATAAATTATTTCCTTTAGATGGCCTTTTTAAGTGATTCTTTAAAGAAAAAAAAACAATCACTTTAATTTCTCCATCAAAAACTATTTCCCCAAGATAATTCAAGAAGACGAGAATTTAAATGGCTTATTTTTGTTAAAAAAAAATGTAAAACTCCAAACTCAAACACCTACCCTCACTTTCACTTTGAATTCTTAAAGCTGCTTATGGACAAATAGTGGTTAGTGCTTTCCATTCCAACTTAGGGTTCATTTTGCCAGATTCAAAAGAACTTAAATGACCTAAGTATAAATTTGCTGCCTGAGGGAATTTTTCTGTGATGTAAAATAATTCAGAATAAATGCTTAATCTTGATATCTTTCTTGTGTGATGCAGATGCTACTTATCTAATCTGCAGATTAGCTGAAGCTCCTACTGAAATTTCCTTCTGCTACACACCTTTTGACCAGTTTACTGACCATTATTATTAGTACTTCTGCCAGAAGGTAGGCAGAGAGAAGAGATAAAAGCTACTCAGACAATCCTGCTTCTTATTAATAGCTCAGAGGGAAAGAAGTTTTGGGCTATTGGGTCCAACAGAGTTCACGATAATTCCGAGGATTTCTATTTTCTTTGCTTACTGGCTTTCATTAATATACAGAATCCTGATTCAACAAGGATTTCCCTCCTCATCACTAAAAAAAACTACTTTTTGACAATCAACCATCTGTGATGCAGCTCATGAAGTAGCCAGTGTTGGAATGGCTAAGGGTGTTTGAATACCAACCATTTCCAAAACACAACAACCTCAGGACTGGAAACACTTCCATAATTCCGAAGCCTAAGAAAGCAACTCAAAGCAGTATTTTCTTTTAAATGTCACATTAACCTCTAATTCTTGGATCTGGGAGAATTCAATTCAAAATGTATTTATTGAAAGTCACTTTTGTGCCTAGCAACATCCAGCTCCTATGTGAACTATCCTGAAGCAACAGTTGACCAGGGATGTTAAGTATCATGGTCCCAGAATTGGAAACTAAGAAGCCTAGTCAGGAAATGCTGTAGGGAATACAGGAAGAAAAACAGCCCGGAACGGCACGTCAGTTCAAAGACAGCAGGATTCAGGAAGCCTGGTCTTGTTTTCCTATCACCCCTGGATACTACTCTCTGTATCTCCTGCCTAGCTTGGCTTATTCATTTTAGCTGTTATATCACATCCCTAGGGTTAGGCTGAAAAAAAGACCAGCACCACAAAAATTTAATGTTTAGTTCAGACACTTTTTCCTTTCATTTTGAAACTGACCCAACCTACCATTAAGCGGTACTGGATTCCAAATACTTCGGCAGGGGAGCAAAAACCACTGGCATTTTTCCACCAAACAATTACTCCCAGTTTTTAAGTCTCAGAGCTGGGCTTGAAAAGACCTAACCTCATTTCTTTTTTATGCACTCAAGCACCTCAGATGGATTTTCTGACTACATCAGTGAGAATGGCCAACAGGCAAGACTTTGTGGAAAGTTTACAGACTTTCATATGGCTGCTAAAAAAAACAAACACCTTCCCCCTAGTACATGTTCTTGGAAGCAAAAGCAGAGTCCCAAACCCCAGTGAGGGACTACTACTGACTACCACTGCTTGAGTTCAATTGTAAGCTCCTTCAAGGCAGGAACTATTTTTTGCTCTTTTTGAATCTTGGGAGCTTAGCATAGTGCCTGGCACATAGTAGGCACTTAAATGTTGACTGATTGATTGTTGAGAGGAAAGTGTTTGCCACCCTTAAAGTACTATTTCATATAACTATGCTTAAGCACCCCCAGATTTGTCAGAAAACCTGGAGACCCAAGAAGAAAATAGGACCAGTCATACCTCATTTTTCTGTGGAAGGATTTCTATGAGCCCAGCAGGTGGTTTACTTAGATATCAGGTGAAGACTTTCACAGTGACCCTACTGTTACTCTTGTGGATTCAAAGGGAGAAATGTGGACTAGGCAAATATTTGTTTCATGAAGGTCCCCTTGGAGGGAAGTCTATAGTGAAGAACCCTGGGAAGTCTGTCCTTATCATTATGCTGGATAACATTTTATCAGTGACTTGGATAGTGACAGAGAGTTTCTTACATTCACAAATTATATAAAACTGGTAAAGAGAACAAACGAGATAACAGAGTCAAGATCCACGGAGATTGTGACAGAATAAATCTAATAAGATGAAATAATAGAGATAAATGTGAAGTCCTATGTTTGGATTCAAAAGAAACCCAATCAGCAAGTACAACAAGTACAGAAAGTCACATTTAGGGAACAATTAGTATGAAAAAAATCAGAAAAATGTTAGTAGATTATATAACCTTAACCAACCAACCAACAAGCATTTATTAAGCACTTACTATGTGCAGGCTAGGCAGCGTGGAAGTAAAGAGAGACATGAAACATCTGCTACCCTCGAGGAGTTTACGTCTCACCCGGGGAGACACCATGCGCACATGCAAGAGCACCCAAAACAAACACAATATGATGGGGGAAGAGGGAGCTGAAGACATGGCTGCCCTCCCCCTCAAAAAAAAATTAATGCAATCTTGAGCTGCATTATGAGTTATGCTAATCAAGTTAGAAATGAGTTCTAAAGTTTCTTCTATGAAGCAACGCGGTAAGGGCCCTGTGGTTCAGAAAACGTTCCTACTTCCCAGACTCACAAGACACAAGTAATACATACATTACAGTGACTGTGCCTGTAGTAAGAACCAGGTAGAGCTGCTATGTCTATTTGGGTTAAGAATGTCTAAGTCTGATCTTAGCTAAGTTTAGAATTGTGACTTTAAAATGTTAGCTTAAAAATTTAATTACAGCTATGACTATATAAATGGGTTCACGATGAATAACTAACTTTCAGTAAGGTCTGAATCACAAACAAATTTAGGTTCTTTACAAAATTTATCCAAATTAACCACAGTAGTTCAAGAGAAAATTTTTTTACATACGTGTGTGTGTGTGTGTGTGTGTGTGTGTGTCTTTGCTGTTGTTGAGTTACTTCAGTCCTGTCCGACTCTTCATGACCATATTGGGGGTTTTCTTGGCAGAGATATTGGAGTGGTTGGCCATTTCCTTCTGTAGCTCATTTTAGAGATGAGAAAACTGAAGCAAACTAGGTTAAGTGTCTGAGGCCAGATTTGAACTCAGGAAGAGGAGTCTTCCCGACTCTAGGCCCAGTCTTCTACCCACTGTGCTGCTATACACACGTGTGTATAATGCATGCATAATACATACATATGTATACATACATGTATATTAAAGTTCTGAGAAACACAGGAAGACATTAATTGATGCACAGCAAAGTAAGCAGAACCAAGAAAACATACACAATGACCAGTATATGGTACATGGGAAAAGAGAGTAAAATTCATCTGCATGGTACCTAATTATAATGACCAAATTTGGCTGCTTGACCACAGTGAAGTGTTAAAATGCAGCCTCCTCCTTTTATCAGAGGTGACAGACTATGGGTTAGCATGTTGCATATGCTGTCAGATGTAGCCGGTGGGTAGTTTCATTTTATTGAAATGTTTTTTCTTTTGTAATCTTTTTTAGAAGGAAAGATTCATTGACTAGGGAAGGGAGAAGAAGAATATTTGGAAATGAATGTTATTGAAAACAAAAAATTAACCACAGGAATATCAGTGTCTTAATTGGTATGCGAAATGCTAGACTATGACCACACTACACAAATTTTAGGGAAATGAAAGATGAGGAAGACAAATGGAGGAAGATCTAGGAAAATGTTTTCCAGCTTATGCTAAATACCCATGCAAATAAGTAAAGAACCCCTGAACTATTTTAGGCTAATACACAGGTAGCAGGAAGATGGGCAGGTACCTGGGAACATCATACACACCTATACACAGGTTCTCTGAGTCACAATTTAAGTCACTTGCCCAAGGTCATAAAGGTAACAACCAGAACTTGGCCTCAGGTCCTATAACTCTAAAAACAGTGGCTCTTGTTTACCACTGATGAACATTTTCTGACCCAGAAATGTCTGAATCTATTGGAAATATGTATAAACACATCTTAGAAATCACTGCTTGGTAATATGAGGGAATCTCAAATGAAGCAGACATGGCTTTGGGGGCAGTGAAAAAATAACCAGCTTCTGGTCCTAAGTCTTCCACATAGAGAGATGGTTCAAGTTGGGAGCCAGGTGCCACAGTAAAAACTTAGTATGAAAAAAAAATTCATCAGCATTTTTTTTAAAAACATGGAACGTAAATTTAAGGAACTTCTGTTGTTATTCAAATGTTCAAAATCATAAGCTACCAGCTCCTTCCTCTGACCCTAAGAATTAAGTATCTGGGTCTGGGACAAGAGAAATGAAGCAGAGAGAACAGCAGCCAACGAGGTTGGTAACGCTCAGCACACTGAAAGTCTGCCTAAAACAACCTCCCAGTAACAAAGAGATTGGATTGTCAGGAAAAGGGAGATGAGTGATAACCAGCAGTTCAACTTCGGTCCCTTCCATTGCCCAGGAGACCCACTGAAATCCAATTCAGTTGCATAGGAGAAAACAATAATTTGCTCAGCTTTTTGGAAGCCGGGTCTGGGGAGCACAGACGTGTGAGGGAAGAATAAAGGGACCCCAGAGGACACAGGGGGAGCTTCTATCATTCCTCTGCAGGTGTGTAAATATGGAACTCTCATGACTTCTTCTCATTCATCACTCCATTCAAGGATCTTCCCTCTCAGCATGATAAATACTTCCCTATTATGTATTTGTTCAATTTTCTTCCAGTGGTTTGGATCATAAGTACCCATTTACGTAAGAGCTCTCTAACACAGATCCGCAGTAAACAAACAGAGCTACACAAACCACTAGGTGAGTGACAATGACAACAGATACTTTCCACCTTTGTAAGTGTCCTTATTCTGCTAATTAGGTCTTCAAAGGCTGTTCTGCCCACCCTGCACACGCACACACGCGCACACACACGCGCACACACACGCGCACACACACACACACACACACACACACACACACACACACACACCCAAATTAAAAAAAAAATAAAGACTAGAGAATGAAGACTTGTTCTAACACATCATTTATCCAGGGACTCTGACCACACCTAGTAGGAACCCATTGGTGAACCCATGGGTTCGCCCAGGGGTGGAAGAAATGAGTCACTAAAAGCTAATGGCAGTGGAATGCAAATGTCCACAATTCCTTTACACCAGTATGGCAACTGCTTTTGTGACCCAGTTGGACTCAAAGCTGTGAATTTAAAAAAAAAAAATCCTAAGTGGGAGAGAGGCTACAATCATAAAAAGGGCATTTCCAAATTGTTTTTCCTATGAAATCTAAATAAAAATAGGCCTATATAGCTATTTTAAGCTTTGACAACAGTGGTTTGCTGGCTTCGAATCAATCAACAAGTATTTATTAAGCACCTATTATGTTTCCAGGTATTGGGGATACAGAGACAGAAGTGAAAGGGTCTGCCCTCAAAGACCTTCAATTCCAAAAGGGCAAACTATATGGATAAGCCCGGCAAAGGTAATTTTGGGGAGAGAGATCACTAATCAATGGGGCCAGAGAGGGCTTAGGAAAGACCTTTCTAAGATGTGGGCACTGGAGCTGAGTCTTGAAGGACACTATGGATTCTAAGAGGTAGAGGGAAGGAGTGAGTGCAGTTCAGGCAGTAGGGACAACTTAGTACAAGTGCATGAGGAAGAATTAGAAAGCCAATAAAACTGTGGTTCAGAAGGCACTGAAATAGGGAGAGAGCAGAATCTAGTCACTTGAGGCAAGCAGGTCAATAAGAAAGCTGTTGTAACAGGCTAGCCAAAAAGTGATGAATGCCTGAGCAAGGTCAGAGGCTGTATAGAAGAAGACAGATAGAAGAAACACGCTAGAAACAGAAGCAAGAAGGCAATCTGTTAAACAGGAGAGATGATGGAGAGGAACCAAAGAAGAACATTAAGATCTCCAGAAGAATTGTGGTACCCTGAAAAAAAGAGGGAATTCTAAAAGAAGGGTGGGCTTGGGGGTGGAAATTGGGGGGAATGAGCCCTGTTTGAAACATAGTGAGTGTGTGATGCCTCCAGGACATCCAGTTTGAAAAGTTCAATGCAGGTTATTAATGGTCTACTTTACAAATGAGGAAACAAATGATCTGCTTATGGTCACACGTCAGAGCCAAAATTTGAATCCGGTTCTCTTGACTATATCCACTGTAACGCCCTGCCTTCTTTACCAAAACATGATAAATTTTCATTTACAGAAGCACGTGTAATCATATTTCATGATTATGGTCAACCGGACACCGAGGGAGTTCCTGTTTGGGGACAGCAAAACATTTTCACGCTGAAAAGAGGAAGGTCAAAATGAGACCACTTTTCCAACCAGGCACACCCAGCCCAGCTCATAAGTTAACTTCTGAATATTTAATGATGGCACATCCTTCGACTATGTATACAACTATGCATATTGAGTGCATACAACCAAAGACAACCAAGATGGATGGGAAGTATACTGAAAGAGTTAAAGGAGAACACAAGATTTTAAACAACCACAGCACTTGTGCTATGAGCCACTTCACATCTCTGGGACTCAGTTTCCTTAATGGTAAAAATAAGAAGGCTGGACAAGATGACCTCTAAGATCCCTTCCCCATATGAATCCTATTGGACTTTCTCTGAACTGCCAAACACAACCTGAACCCAGGTCTGAACAGCTTTGCTCGTGAGCTGTCCAAAGTGAAGGTACTACTAAATAAAGTTAATTCTCCCTCTTGCTCCTTAGTGGAGGAGGGGATTGTCTTCTTTCCCCAGACAGGAGTCTCTGAAACTTGGAAAACTGAGGGCTGGAAGTGGGGGGAAATGAAAGCATCTGCATAAAAGTTTCTAAATTTACTAAAAATTTATTCTGCACTAAGATTACTAGTGAACCTTCGGGTGAGAGTTTTATGCAACAGACTAACATAAACACCAAAAGTGTCTTGGAAACTTACATCGAAAGTAATAGATAAGACTCTGGCCAAGACTAGCTAGCCAACACCTATGGATTCAGAAAACAAGCAGCACTTTATTTTAATCTGAAATTTTTTCTGAATTGAATTTGAATCCAAATTTTTTTTTTCAATCTTTGGAAAGATGTAAGACTATACTAAGCATAAACAAGGAAATGCCCAGTTGAATCACCAAAAAAAAAAAAAATGTTAAGCCAGAAGCTACCAAGTTCAAGGGTATGCTTAAAGCGAGTCAGCAGATTAAGAAACAAAGAAAATGCTGGATTTTTATTTGGACCTAAGTAACAAACGGAGGGAAAGACGAGAAGGGGAGCCTTGCACAGCTTTTATTTAAAATGTATTTACTGATGCTGCTTAGCAACACTTTTCCTAGACTTCTCCTAAAGACAGAGATTAGTCATTGTTCTTCCTTCCCAAAAGGCACAAAGGGCCAAGCTTAGCAGCTGCCCACCAGAGGAAGCAAAAAAATGACCGTGTTGGAAGGAAACATTTTCCTCAAGGATTACAAGTTTTGTATCCTATGCTTATACTTCATTTCAGGAGCAGAACATTTAACTCATCACTGGTCCATCTAGACGGGGCCAGCAGGAGCAAGAAAAATGAATTCTAGAAATGAAAGACAGGACTAAACCCATTTAATGATTAAGCTCAAACTTTGAGTCCAAAGGTAGACTATAAGTTGTGGTGAATGATACACCAAAATAAAACCAATTTTCAACACTAGAATCTTTGTATCGAGGGATGGGGGTAGAAGCATAGATAAAGCAGTCTTCCCCAACTCATCAATCAGTTGACATCCATACCAGTCTATGTGTGAAAGATTTTAAAATGGACAGGATTAGTTAATTACTAAATGAAGTATTTACAGAAATTTGGAATTAAACATTTATTTTGAAAATCAACACAGAGTTGGTTCCTAAGTGAATATAACTATGATTTCCATCCGAATGTGATTTCTAATGATCCTTCCCTCCCTTTATGTATTTTCAGGGAAATTAAATATGCATGTTTCTATCTTCTCTACCTTCTATCACTCCCAACAGGGCTGCTATCTGTCCATTGGGTACTGGGTAGGTTCAATAAGGGAGACTCTCCTGAATCCTGCCAAGCAGAAGGGATTAAAAAAAAAAGCTGCTTGCTGAATGACCAAGCAGACATTTAGTTACCTTTCCTGGTAGCCACAAGAGATGACTTATATACCAGCTACTGAAATCATTCTTGCCATCTAACTAAACCAGTTATGACCTATTTGGAGGGCATACACGTAACACACAAATTCCTACTGAGGGAGTGTTATACATTAAGTCCAAAGCTTACACAACTGAGCAATTTTGGAGGTTGGCCCTTCAAAGGTTGGGAGATAGCACGTGCCAGGGCTTGGCAGAACTCCCTCCTGAACAAGGGGCTGTCTTTGTGCTGAGTATGAGCCCCCACAGGAATGCCAGGGATTATGCTCACATCTCACTAAGTTATACAAACAGTGACTGAAGCAAAGAGGAGCCTGGTGGCTCCAAGTGGCACTTGATTCTGAATACAAATACTTCAATCACTCCCCACAACAACTATCTGGATGACAACTGGTATTACTGAGAAGGTTTTTACCAAGAGACAAGTGCCCAGACAGTTTGTCACTTCAAAGCACCTGCTCAGCATCAGACCTAAGAAGAAATACAGAAAGCCTTTTGTGTTGGGAGGACCACTGAGTTTTTCTAAAATATGTGAAATGGATATGAAAGCATTTTATAAGTTAAAATGCATTATAAAAATATGAAGGAGGAAGAAGATGATGATGATAATGAAGGTAATCAAGTTACAGGCCAAGATAAACTTGTGGAATTAAACTGAACACTGACTAAGCATCTACAAGGGCACTGTACTTGGTAGGCATTTTGGAAGAGATTCATAAAAGAAGAATAAAAGAAATTAGACTAGTGGGGGCAGGGAGACATCCTTAATCTATGACAATGACAGGAGGGCAGTTATCTTTCTGTTCTGGGCATCTTCTCTGGCTGGCTCCCCCATGTCTGGAATGTGCTCCCTCCTCAGATGTACCTTTGGCTTCCCTGATTTCCTTCAAGTCACAGCCAAAAACCACCTTCTAGAAGAAGCTTTTCCAAATTCTCTAAATCATTATTGATTAGAGAAATGCAAATTAAAACAACCCTGAGATATGACATCATACTTATAAGATTGGCTAACAATGACAAAACAGGAAAAGGATAAATGTTGGAGAAGATGTGAAATTAGAAAATTAATGCATTATTGGTAGAGTTGTAACTGGTACAACCATTCCAGAGAACAAGTCGGAACTATACCCAAAGGGCTATAAAACTGTGCATACCCTTTGATTCAGCAATACCACTACTTGGACTGTATCCCAAAGAGAAAATAAAAATAGGCAAAAGACTCACATGTACAAAAATATTTATAGCAGTTCTTTTTGTGGTAGCAAAGAATTGGAGATTATGGGGATCCCCCCATCAATTGGGGAATGGCTGAACAAATTGTGGTATATGAATGTAATGGAATACTACTGTTCCATAACAAATGATGAATGGGAAGATTTCAGAGAAATCTGGAAAGACTTACATGAACTGATGCTGAGGGAAATGAGCAGAACCAGGAGAATATTGTACACAGTAACAGCAACACTGAGTAATGACCACCTTTGATAGACTTATCTCTGTTTAGCAATGCAAGGATCTAAGACAGTTTCAAAAGACATATGATAGAAAATGCTGTCCACATTCAGAGAAAGAACCATGAAGTCTGAATGTGCATCAAAGCATACTATTTCTTCTCTCTCTTTTTTGCTTTTATTTTTTCTTTCTCGTAGCTTTTCCCTTTTGTTCTGATTCTTCTTTCATATGACTAATGTGGAAATATGATTAATACTGTTGTACATGCATAACCTATATCAAATTGCATGCCTTTTTGAGGAGGGGAAAATTTTCAAACTCAGAATCTTATAAAAGTAAATACTGAAAACTAAAAATAAACAATTTTTTTTTAAAAAAGAAGCTTTCCCCAACAACTCTTAATTCTAGTGCCTTAGTGAATTATGTCCTATTTATCCTATATATATACTTTGCTTGTACATTGTTACTTGCATGTCATCTCCCAGATGAGTGTATTATCCTGGCGGGCAGAGACTGTCTTCCCCCTTTCATTGATGTTCCCAACACATAGCATGGCACCTGGCACAGAGTAGGCACTTAATACACGCCTATCAACTTGTCATGCAACCATGCCTTTTATAACATATCCCCTGTAAACCCTCAAAAGATAGGAGGATACTAAATGATGAAATGTTTGACCCATCATGATCAGAATTGTTATTTTTACCCTACATACTGAAATAATGCATAAAAAATCAACAAGCACTTATTAAAACACCTACTATGTGCCCAGGCACTAAGGACACAAAGAAAGGTAGAAGACATTGAGTTTTCCACTAATTTTAGCAGCTTCTTGGCTTGGTCTTCATACTCTATCTCAACCTCAGATGACTGTAAAATTGGGGCATCATTCTTTTCAAAAATATTTCTGGCCTTTTCTTTGTAAGCTGCAGAATTGAGAAAGATGGCGGCTTTCTTGATTTGTGCATTGGAGGGAATGAAAGCCCCCAAAGAACTGCAATTCTATTGGGAAAGATAGCATGAAAGTAATGGCTTCCTGGGAAGGATCATTCAGTATTCCAAAGGCAAATTTATTCCGCTGTTGAGCAATCTAAAAAGTTGGTTTCAAGCTACTTTACTATTTGTAATGCCTTTATTCTACAGAGCAGGAAAGTGGCATCATGGTTCATTTGGGGTAATTTGCAAATGTAGCCTAATGCAATAATGAGACAGAACACAATCTAGGGAATTGCCACATGCTGGACACCAATCATGCAGCAATAAAGATCTATCTGGTCTTCTGCAAAGTCTTTTTCTCATGAGCCACTCCACCATTAAGTCCAGAGATGGTCAGGTAGCCACAGCTCCCTTTGGGGCACATCATGGGGTTTCACAGAGGTGGAGAAGGGGAATGAAATAATAATGGGCCATTTCCTCCTACTATTAACAAAGCCCTTTGGTATTTCTTGGCTTTGTCTACTGAAGAGAAAATTTATTCTTCATGCTGTCCTACCCCTGATTAGCAAACAAATAACTTAGGTACATCCCAGATATCCAACAGCTCATGTGGTGAAAACACACAGTCATGCCATTCTCCCTATATCCATAAATACATCCCTAGTTTCCAAGAAGATCTTAGGAAGCAAAAGGAAAGCAATCTTTGTGACTTGGTACTAATTCCCATTTCCCAATATTGCACACATCTTTGGATGACACATTTCATAGTGCTTAAACTCATATTTGAAAACTATTCTGTTAGGTAATCATTCATCTCAATGCTCCAAGGTTCCTAGCACAGTGCCTGGCATATAGTAGGTGCTTAATAAATATATTTTGACTGATTTCATCCTTTGAGTGCTCCCTCTACTATGAAAGCCTACAACTTCTCAATATAGAGTAGACAGATTAATGAACTGTTGTACAATAGTTTCTTAAAAATCCATCCTCTGGTGGCCAATCCTACGATGGTAAAAAACCTCTTCAAATTAAATTAAGCAAGTCAGTAAGTCAATAAGCGTTTATTAAGAATCTACTATGTGTCAGACACTGTGCTAAGAACAGGGGTTATTACAAAGAAAAGCAAAAGACAATTCCTGTTTCAAGGAGCTAACATTCCAATGGGGAGCTCACAGTCTAAGCAACCAATACACAGTCACTAGTACTAGACTCCTATTTGGAACTCTTCTATCTCGGTAGTACCTAGTATGGCTTATGGCCCACTGGCATAGCCATCAGAATATTAGGACTGCCTTCCGCCAGTCAATTAACAATCATTTATTAAGAAATTACTATGTGAAGTCAGGGAAGCTAGGAGGTAGAGATGAAGAGGAGGTGTATTTCCAGGCATGATGGGTAGGCAGTGAAAAGGCAAAGAGTGGGGAGATGGAGATGGAGGGTGTGAAGAAGATCAAGGCCAGTGTTGCTAGATCATCAAGTACATGGAAGGGAATAAAGGGGAAAGGCAGGAGAGGCCAAGTTGTGAAGGGCATTCAATTTTTTTAATTTGATAATAAACTGGAGTTTACTGAATGGGAAGTAGAATGGTCAGACCTGTACTTCAGAAAGATGACTTTGGCAGCTGAATGGAGGATGGATTGATATGGGGAAGAACCTGAGGAAGGGTAATCAACCAAAAGACTAGTGCAGTATTCCAGGAGTGAGGGGATGAGGGTTTGACCCAGGGTTGCAGCTATGACTGGAGAAAAGGGGAGATAGATAGATATGAGAGATGTTGTGAAGATAGAAATTATAAGACGTGGCAACAGACTAGCTATCTGGAGTGCTTCTGGGTCAGCAATCAAGGATAATGCCAAGGTCAAGAGCCTGACTGACTGGGAGGATAACAGTGGCCCCAGTAGCAATAGACTAGAAGAGGAGAGGGTTTGGGGAGGGTGTTATGGGTATCACATTGGTGTTGTAGGGGGGCAGAGAAGAATATTACAACTTCTCTTTTCACCATGTTTGAAATGCTTACAGGACACTTTGTCCACAAGTCAATTAGTTGCTGATGGGAAACTGGAGGTCAGGAGAGACAGTAAGGCTGAAAAACTAGATTTGGGAATCATCTGTGTGGATATGATAACTAAACCCAAGGTCTGCATAGAAATAATCACTGAACCCATGGGAGATGAAAGGATTGGGCAAGACAGTATAGAGTGAGAAGTGGGCCTAGGACAAATAAAGCCTTAGGGGACACCCACACTCAGTGAAGATGACCTGAATGAAGATCCAGCAGAGTAAAGGGAGGAGCAGTCATACAGGTAGAAGGACCAGGTAAAAGCAATGTCATGGAAAGAGGAGAGATCTTCTAGGAGAAGAGGGTGACTAAGTGTTAAAAGCTGCAAGGAAGTGAGAAGGATGCAGATGAAGGAAAAGACTATGAGACTTACTGATTAAGTTTGGAAGGAAGGAGCTTCAGTTGAATGATGAGGTGGGAACTGGAGTGAAAAGGGTTTAGAAGAGATTAAGAGGAGAGGAAGTGAGGGATAGCTGGTGTGTATGGCCTTTTCATGAGTTTAGTTGAGAAGGGGAAGAACAATAGTGAATGTTGCTTAAGCATGGGGAAGACATGGATATGTCTGTAGGCAGCAGGGGAGGAATCAGCAGAGGGGAAGAGACTAAGCATCAGAGAGAGAAAGTAAAGATGATAAGGGAGTCAATATGCTAGAGAAGATGGCAGAGGCTGGGATCAAGTGAGGATGCAGAGAGACTTGCCTTAGACACCCCTTCACGGGCCAGTGTGGTGAAGGAGGAGATAGTAAGGAAAGCTGTCTCAGCAATAAGTAGGGAGGAGAAGGGACTCTCAGTAAATGGCCCTGATTTTTTCAAAGTATTAGATGAGGTCCTCAGTTGGGAGAGTGGGGTCGGGAGGTCCTATGGGAGGTTTATGGAGGGATGACAAGTTTGGAAGAGTCAGAGTAGGGAGTGGGACCATGAATCAATTAGAGAGGGATAAAAGGACTACCTTGCTGGAGTGAAGGGCCAGTGGAGATTATATAATATAATTCATTGTGAATCTAATCAACAGAGCCACGACATTCCTCCAGCTCCATTCAGAACAGGAGCACAGGAGCTGGCTGGAGGGAAATGTTCCAAGATTTGGGTTTGGCAAGGAGTGATCAGTCAAAGGACGAGAGGGCAAAGGATCCAATTGCAGAAAATAGTGTAGACTGGAACTTATTTACTAAGGGGATAGCCTGGGAAGGAACTGAGGGGGAGAGGAACTAGAAGTCATAGTGAGAAAGAAGAAAAAAGTTAAGGGGTCACAGGGCAGAAACAAAGATGAAACGATAAAAGATAACAATCAGCTAAAGTCATTTCAGAGTCTGAACACTGAAGGATGACAGCAGATCAAAGATATGACCACCTCTCTGGGTAGCTGAGGTGCAGTACTGATATTAAAAAATTCTAGTACATGTACACACACACACACACACACACACACACACGAACACAATGATATATTCTCAATATTTTAAAAAATCTACCTTTCAATTTCAACAAGCAGTCACAGCCCTTCCTCCTGCCAATGTCTTGGCAAAGCCATCGGATCACCAAGATGAAATAACCAGACTGACGATACTGAAGGCCTCCCTGTCTCTGCCATTTTTCAGTAAGTACTTTTCAATGGCCATCTCAAGGAAGCCTTCTAAATTCCACCTTTCTAATTCACCTTCCATCAATGCTCAAAATATTTGTGACCTAAGAGTTAGACCCTGAATGGGTGTCCATTGTTTAATCATGAAGAGTGGCTCTCTCTTCTTCCTAAATTCCTTTTCAATCTAGTTCATACCAAGGATGCCAGGATTATTGCGCACATGTAAGCACACGAATAAACATGACAAATGAGAGAAACAAAGTGACACCACTTTGTGCGATTTTCTACTCTCCCCCACACATATATTTTCTCCTCATTTTACAGATGATAAAATAACCTTCCTAACAGTTAGTTTCAGAGCCACCCACTTGGACCCAGGTACTGACACCAAGTTCGGGGCCATTTCCACCATGCTACAAGGTTCTTGGTACTTACAGACCTTTTGTACCATCTCTAGCATTGGGCTAGAACGAGAGAGAAATACAAAAAGTCTAAGCCAGTTCCTGATCTTCAAGGAGTTTGCCATCTTCCAAGGTAGCCAAGCAGAAACCACAGGCTAGAGTAGAAAGAACAGAGATCTCAGATCCAGGCCATCAGCTGCTAACTCAGAGAAGACATTTATTTACTTCCCTAGGGCTTCCTTACTGATGTGTTGGGTTCTTTCAGTGCTACAATTCTATGAACTGAGAACAATTCAAGAGAGGAGTCCATCAATCAAAAATTAAATTGTTTAAATACAAACTATAAATATTTCAGAGAAGGAAGAGATCAATGGGCACTAGAGCATCCCAGTATTTTGGAGCTCAAAGGGACCTTAGATATATCATCTACTCTCACATCTTCATTTTATAGACCAAGAGATGGACCTAGGGGCAAGCCACTGGACCTCCAAGTGAGATGCTGAGTAGAAATGCCTTCATTGGATTATTAAGGTCTTCTGGATCCCAGACCCGATATCCTTTACACTGTACCACAAAGCCTGATGATTGAGGCTTCATAGCAGTTTTCTCCCTAAGGACCAGGCTTTCCTTATGATCTCTAAGTATCAAAAACCCTCACTTGATCTGAACATCTCTACCAGCTATTGTCCTATACTTCTCCTTTACCTGGCTAGGCTCTCTGAAAGAGATCTTTCTCCTTCCTCTCTACTCACTCACTTCTAAACCCTCTGCAATGTGGCTTCCTACATAGCCAAATGCGCACAGTTGCCAATGCAGAAGTGGAAATGATGCTATTACTAAAAAATCACCTGAATGCTTGAAGTTGGGAAGGTTAAAAATGAGAATGTTGAGGCCTGACTGTAAATTATACTTTGAGATCAGAAAGCAGAAAGAAAACCTTAGCCTCATGAAAAAAACAGAAAAAAAGATTAAAACCTTCCATATGTGTGGTCTCCTCCATTAGAATGTGAGCTCCATGAGAGCAGGAACTGTCTTTTTTCTTTTTTTCCTATTTCTATCCCCAGAGCTTAGCATACTGCTATGCAGATAATAGGCACTTAAACATTCATTCATTCATTCATTCATTCATTCATTCATTCATTCATTCATTCATTCATTCACAGGCCCTATGAAGTCATGGCTGCTCATTACACTAAGTAGAGTCTCCAAGTCTTTCAAAAGTGCTTTCCTTTAAAATGTTTTTCCTTTTGTATAAGTTGTTCTGGCTCTCATCACTTGACTCAGTTTCAGTCCCTGACCCCAAGAGCTCCCTTAGCCAGAGCTGTCTAGTACTACTCAAGGCGTGGCTGTTTGGTCTCTGCCACAGCCACAGCTGCTTCCCAGGGCTTGCAATGTTCCCACCCACAGACTTTCCAACCACCAAAGATCTATCTCAGGGGAGGTCTCTGCTTTTGCTACCTCCAGACCCACGTTACTCATGTCCCTTCTCCATCCCGCTGGTGTCTGGTTTGCTGAAGGAGTTCCCTGGTCCCTTCCCATAGCCTGTGGCCCTCCAGCTGAATTGGTACAGTTATGCAGTAGAGGATATCACTGTAGTTTTTCATTAGTTTTTTTTAAAGCAATATTTGATCTGATATAAACTTGGGGTTTTGCTAGAGTAGGTATAGGGAAGCTGGGAGGCCCGCCTCACATTCAGGCCGCCATCTTGGCAGGAAGACCTCTTAACAGCACTTATCTAGAATCCTCCTTTCTGAAACCACTAGACTCTAGGACATGAGGCTCCTTAAATGACCTATCTGGAAGCCAACCTTACTATTCTTGGTCACCAAGGCTGCCACAGGCCAAAAAAGTGGAGTTTGTTTTTTTAATTAAATGAGTTTTTGTACAAATGAAATGGGTCATGGGAGTGGGAAAAGGAAGAAGGAACTTTACAAAATAATAAGTCTTTGTCATTTGAAGGAATCCCTTTCTAAACCCCCAAGGCCAAGTTTACCTGACATCAGATTCTTGTAGCCTCTCAGAAGGACGGGCTTTTAAGGGGGCTTTGGAGAATTGATCCTAATTATGGCTTCCCTTTTAGAGATGACAAGTTGATTAATTTCTCTGAGTTTCTAGAGATAAACTCAAACACCGACTTTAACTGGCTGGTAAGTGACACTATAAAACAGCATGCCTGGGCTTACTAAGGAGCTTTCATTCTCCTGGGTTTGAGGTCTATGAAGTAAAAATCTTAACTACCATCTTCATTATGAAAGACAGCTGTAGAGCATACTGTATTTAACAGGTGAGTGCCTCAGACAGTGATACAAACATTTAAAATGCAAAGCAGACCTCTGATCTGAATCAAGTTCCCTCTCTAGACACTAAACCAAAGCTGTCTTGACCGGTCAGCCCTAGCATTTACTATTCTGCTTTTTACAAGGCTTGCACAGGTTTGATGTCCCCCAAAAGCACAGTTTTCATTCCTGTTTCTCTGCCTTTCCTTGACCTAGTTTTTACCCTTACCTGAAAAGAGCCACCCCTCTTCACTCCAACCTCATCCCAAGCCCTCAAGGTCCAGTCCAGCTCAATCCAAAAGTAGTTCCTTGGATGCTCCTAAAGCAGCACTTAGAATCCCTAGGATAACTTAACACCCGTTTTACATGCCGCGTTCACCTTCCCGCTGATTACTTCCTGTCTGTGGTTAATACAGTATCTTCAGTTCCTCGAGGGAAGGGATCTCATCTTATGCTTCTGTTTCCACCACAGTAACAGGTGGCTAGTAAATCTTTAGGGATAATAATATCACTTTTATAACGCTTTAAGGTTTGCAAAACACTTTACAAATATTAGCTCGGTTGAGCCTCACAACAATCCTATGATGTCGCTGCTATTGGAATCTCCATTTTACAAAGGAAGCAACTGAGGCAGGCAGAAGTTAAGTGACTTGTCCAGGGTTACACAGTGTGTAAATATCTGAAGCCACATATGAACTCAAGTCTTCCTGACTACCAGCGTTCTAAGGCCAACTGTGCTACCTCGCTGCTGATTCCTTTTGAGTATATGTCAGGAAGTTAAAGCAGTATTCATGAATTGAAATCAAGTTTACCTTTGCTCCCTCTTTTGTAATTTGAACTTGAAAAAAGATAAAAGAAGCTTTATTATTTTTAAGGTCATTTGGAAGATAAAGAATAAAGAAAGGGAAAGGAGATGGTTTCCCCATTGCCCCCAAAATCCGGAAAAAAGAAGCAGTACAATTTCTCTTTTGGGGACCATGCTCCCTGAAGCTGGACTGTGAGCACCAACCTTGAGAGATGCATTTGCAGCACTACGGGAGTGATGGACACCTTTGCTTCATGTCCCTGGACTTTCTGTGACACAAGAATTTTTACAATACAACCTGCTTCAGGTTAGGACAGCTAGAGATATTCTGATACCTAGATGAATTGCAGAATTGGTGCTGCTGCATGGATGGTCGGCTACACCTGGGCTAAGTTGTTTTAGGCAAATTGTCAGGAACAGTATCTTTTTACAAAATCCCAGGGACAAGAGAAGGCAGGGGCAAAAATCATGCAAAGAGGAAGCTGTGGGGTCAAAGAACATGCAAAGAAAGGGGGTCCAAATGGATTTGTTCTTTTGGCTCTGAGTGAGGACTGGGAGTTGAGGTGAGGTCCAGGAGGAAAAGAAGGGCAGACTCCCTCTAATTCCCTAGGTAAGTATATTCCCATTGCAAAGACAGTGAAAACCCTATCCTCCAGGTCAAATAGCACAGGGAAAAAAGTGAACCAAGTCAGAATTTTACTGCTTTTGGCCCAAGACCACCCCACCACAGCTTCTTAAGTCCCTATTTAAGGTGAGAAAAAGACTGTGGTTCCCAAACTGACACCTGGATGCTTCCAAGTTTACTACAGTTAGTTAAAAGGATCCAGATACACTCCCCAACAACAAATATGTACTGTATATACAGTATGCAGTGATGGGTGCTGTAGGGAAATAGGACCAGGTCTCCCCACTTTCAAGGACATTACAGGCTAGTTGGGGAGCAGACAATCTAGTTCAGAAAAAAAGATGTACATATTCAAAAAGATGCTAATAACACAACATAATAAATATCAAGTTCATAACTAATTAATTGAGTGATGTATGCTATAATAACAAAACATGAATCTTTCATGGATATTTTTCTTCTTTCCTAAGATTAGAAGAGATAAAAATTTAATTAAACATATAAAACTAGACAGCTATAGAGAAACAATAAAATCTCTCTCCCAAAAAAGATTTCTCTATACTCTAAGTATCTGGGTTACTCTAAATCTATCTCAATTATTAAGGAATTATTCTTTAGTAAGATAATTTCAATTGCCCTGACAAACGGAGACTGAATAGTTGATAGATACTCTAGACGCAGGAGTTTCTGAACTTTTCTTTTAATGCTTTGACAGCTATATTTAAATATAATTGGTTTTCTTTGTAATCTTCTGAAGGGTCCATAACACTAAGAAGGAGAAGGGCTGATTCTTCAGTTACCAGTACTGTACAAATGAAAAGAAAACACAAAGGTATAAAAACTCCAGGAACTTGAAGAAAAAAGGCTCTTAAAGCTCCAAGGAATCACATTCTTGTTAGAGATTTTTCAAACTGTAAGAGTGATTGATACTCAGTGAACACCAAGGGCAGGATGGCAGAACCCAAGCTTTGCTAAGATCTGCTTGCATGACCTAGAATTGGAATTAGACTCCCTACCGATGCAACTGAAAAGGCCTATGTGCCTGCTGAGAGAATTAAGCATTGGCTTTTTCTCATAGAACACACCTTATATTCGTAAGAGTGCTCTGAAAAATAAAAGTATTGAATTGTGATTGTGACTCTAACCGGTATGATCCAGAGGACAGAGTGCTGGCCATCCAAAGTCAGAAGACCTCCAATCAAGCCAGAGCTCTGCTGATCACCTGGGTGATAGTAGGCAAGCCAGTGATGAAAAAATGATGGCATTGGATTGGATGACCTCTGACTCCCCTTCTGACTCTAAATCTATGATTCTCTGAATTCTACCAAGTCAGAAACCAATAACTCTCACTACTGCTGCTATTCTAGCAAAACAAAACTGGCTTCTGGGAAAATATCCCATATAATAAAATATTTCATATCTTGAATTAAAATCTATCTAACAATTAAATGAACAAACAAATGAATGGGCAACATCCATGAAACAAAAGAAAAGGTAAAAATACTTTAACTCTCTGTGAGTTTATCAGAAGGCATTGAGTGAAATAAGTGGAAAAAGGAGACTTGGCAAGCATTTGGGTAAGTGATTATATAAAACTGAAAAATCAATATCCCAAAACAACATATTGACTAGGAGAAGTTTTAGTTGATCAAATGAGTTAACATATGGAAAGGGCTTTCACAAAATCCTAAAGCATTCAACAAATGCTACCAATAATTATTATGAGGTATTAAAGCCTAGGCAACAAAGCAATTTTGCTTTGGGACTGCAGAAATACCAACTGTGTATAGTAAAAAAAATTTAAAAAAAAAAAGCCAAAAGATACATTTCACTACAGGAATCTGGGATTTTTGAGTCATAAACTGATGAGAACATCCATCCTTTCACATGCCTGTCCATTCTCCATTCATATTGCTTTATCCTCCACCTCCCACCCCCACTTCACCCCCCTGGGACTTTTCTGCCCATCCTGCTGGCCACGTCAGCTATTGATCCTTTCCTATCAGCTCTACCCTCATTCTGATCCAGCAGATCCACTGCCAGGCCTTTCTTATCACCTCCACTTCTACACAAACCTTCATCTGTAGTCCTAAACCACAGTGAAGATTCTAGGTATATGTTGGTTTGGTCACACTTGGAATCTTTACTTACTCAAACGTATTTTGGTAGATCTCTTTGTTACGCTGAATTTGGCCCACAAAAGTACATCAAGCTTTTAACTTGGGCTTATTTTCCTAGAAAAACGCATACAAATATTGGCTGTATGTTTTTATTGGTCTCTCACAATTCGGCACATTTTGATCTTGATAATCAAGATATGTCTCACCCATGATACTAGACAAAATACACTTTTATCTGAAAGTTGCCTTTTTTAGGCAGTCAGCTTTCCAAGTGACAAAGAGGGAGCAGGTAGCTTTTTAGTTAATGTGAGACTGTATTTCTTCATTACAACAAGAGAAACATACTAAGCTGGTAGGCATCTTAAGTCCAACTATAAAGCCCCCTGTAAATTTACCGTATAACTACATGCCAATTCCATCTTCTCACACCTTACCATAAAGATCTCAGTGTATGCCATTGTACGATTGTGGGAATACAGTACAAAACTACACCTTATCCACACATAAACTGATTCTGGTGCTGACATTTTTATTGGTCAGGAGTTTATGTGAACAGTAATTTCAAGTAGCAATTATCCCTAAAGGAGCAAAAGTTGTTTATATATCATAAAATAAACTATTTCTCATTCTCCAACTCAATCTATCATCCCAACTGCAATGAAATGATTCCTTTTAAGCCAGAAGAAGCCAACACCATCATTCCCCACCTAGCCCTTACCCACTCATAAGCTACAAAGTCCAGAAATAATGGTGATATGTCATTACAGCAAGACACTAGCCATGAGAACCTCATCTACCAGGTCCTCTAAGTAATGCTCTCCTGAGCTCACTCCTGGCAGTCCTCAGTGCTTAAAGCAATGTTGTTAGATGTAATATAAAAATGAGCAAACCACACCGACCCCATCTGCAACGTCCTTCATGACTCATTTCCATTATGTATAAAGGAAACAAAAGCTTTGCTTTGAATTAAAGGGTTGCCAAAGCTTCCTAGCCATAGATCTGTCAATTCCTTCCCAAACCTGACCTAAAGGACCATGTGCCGTCTTTCACTTCTGAATTAAAACTGCTGAATGCAAATTGTAAAGAGACCCAAGATACTCCATGAATCCTACTGAGCTCCTTCAACAAGTTTCTGCTACATCCAGCTCACGGTGCTAAACCCCAGGAGAGGAAGATGATAAAGAATAACTCCTGTCCTCACAATTTAATAAAGACATGAAATGTGTACAATTATAGGGCAATTTAATCATCTTTCAAGAGCACAGAAGGGGTCAGGGGAGCCATCTGAAAGATTCAAAGAGGGGAGGGAGGGATTATTTAGATGACATGCCATCAAGTTCCCACAATGACTACTACTCTCTCTGATATTTGCAGACCATCCATAAGATGGGCCCAAATTTGATATTTCTTCTTTCTGAGCTCCTAGATGGAGTTGGGTCCAAAAGAAGAGAACCTTGAATGTCAGCCTAAACAAGTTTGGATTTGATCCGATAAATAAACGAGAGTCACTGAAAGTCTCTCACAGTAAGGTAATATGATAAGAGTAACATATTAGGAAGACTCATCTGGCAGAGGTATATAGGCTAGACTTGAGAAAAAGAGGCTAGATGCAGGGAGAGACTGGTGAGGAGCTGATTACAATATTCCAGACAAGAAATCATAAGGAGTAAACTCAGCTTGTTTGTCTGTAGAAATGGAAGCAGAAAGGTAGGAGAGATGACAAGAGAAAAAAATTACCAATAATATTTGGTGACCTTCTGCATCTTATGATAGTAGTCAGAGAAATCTTGAAGTCCAGGTACCCAGAATAACAATGAGAAAATATGGAAGTCAGGAAAAGAAATAGATTTTGGAAGATGAATGACAAATTCCATTTTAAATGTACTGAATTTAAGGCAACAAAGGAACATCTGAGTAAAGATGTCTGGTAAGCCCCTGGATATCGTTTAGCACACTATTGAAATAAAAGACTTCTCCTGAAGATAATATACTAATCTGTCAGAGATGAAACTACATGGAGAAGGTTAACCACATACTCCAACACTTACTAGTGTGATGATGGTAAAGCCCCTTAAACTCTGCCACCTGCAGGTTCCTTATCTGTAAAATGCAAGCTCATTCGATAAAAATTTATCAAGAGCCTACTGTGTGCAGAGTTCCGTGCTAGGGAGACAGTTTAGAAAAGGCATGGTATCTTTAACATGCTCTTACATGATAAAGATAGCAGGTCCTGGGGCTGTTTCAGGGGAAGAGGCTGCATGGAGGAGGGGGTATGTGAGGTGGGGCTGGGAGACAGAGGGATTCAGGGATCCCTTGCATTGATAAAGAATATCACAAGCAAAGGCGTGGAACGATGCCTACACCTTGGGGGTGCAGACCAGCTGTAAATGGAGGGAGGGGACATGAGGGCTGCCCAAGATCTACTGCTCCCTATTTCTCAGGACTGCAGTGAGAAAAGGGTCATAGGAATATAAGCTGTGGTGGCTGCTTCACTCTTTCAATTATTCTAGGAAGAAAACAACAGAAAAAAGCCACAAACATCATGCCACTGCGACATGTTCTGAACAGAAGCCTAAAGGGCAGAGACATTCTCCTCAAGGAGCCCAAAGCAGCTTTCATAATGAAAAGTTGCCGTTAAGACTCAGTAAGTTATTAAGTATGTATCACAAACAAATGGACGGTCATAGCAGCCTACTGGACACAACAGCACTCGAATCAGGTTGCAACATTCAGACTCAGTCTCCTCCAGGTTACAGTTCTAATTCATTAACTCCCTCTTCTTTGTCCACTTCCTTCTCCCCTCCCAGACTTCCCCCTGCAAATGATAACAATATAAAATCCCAAAGTGCTAGAGCTCATACAGCATAATGAATCCCAGTGCTAGGTGGACAAAATGGCCATTAGTATAAGAACAAAGCTTCAGCATTTTCCTGGGATACAAGTATACTTTATTAGAACTAAATGATGGATAATTTGGCTTAGAGGCCTGGTTCATAGTTTGGGGGTCACTGCAAAGAGCCTTTCTTTGTTCTAAAATTTAATTCAACTCATCTAACACATTAAGTAAGCACTTACTATGTGCAGAGTGCAAGGCTAAGGACCTAGAAAAAACACAAATTTTAAGTAATACCTACTCCCTGACCTCATGGAGCTTACTAAATATAATAGGAAACTGAGGCAATTACACTAAATACATATAAATATATATTAAATATACTATATAAATATCAATACACTAGATATATCTTAGTATATATAAATATAAAATATGAAATAATACATGATAAATGCATGAAAATATCAAAACAAAATCCTCTGTGAATTACTAAAGGAATAAAGGTCCTTCTGGAGGGCATACGAGCTCACTGGAGCTAATGCAGGGTTTGGAGTTCTAATTCTAACTGCCATTTATTATTACCTTGTAAAAAGTCACATAACCTTATGGATTAAAGGAAGATAACGGACTAAGGCTGAGTCTAACTCTGGAGCTACAGTTGTACGATTTATTATCAGGTTGAGGGTAGGATGATGGGGGTGGAGAGGAGGTGGAGTTGGGAAGAAAAGAGAAATTCAGGGTAAGAGGAAGCTACCTGCAAGGAGGAGGTGGCATTTAACTATCTGAGCTAGGTCTTGAAGGAGAGGCCAGAATTTAACAAGAAAGAGGGTTTTTCAGGCACTGCAAATGATGTCAGCAAATTCTATCAAAAAGAACTTGACACAAATGAATTCCATCTAAAACGCGAGCCAGCTGTGCTGAGCTACAGTGAAATCTAATGAGAAAAACAATTTATCTCCATTTAGCAATTGGTCCAATATTTACGAAGCATCTCCTTTGGGCGGACACCACGCTAGGCAGTGGAGAAAACACAAAGTTTAGCCTTCGTGAAACTCAGGAAATGGGAGGATAAAGCCCCAAAACAGAAAGCAAAATATACAAAACTATATAATAAGGCACTAGGGACTTACAAAACAAAGCACTGTGTAGATCTAAGAGGAAAGGTCATCCCCACATATTAACTGAACGGTGGCTATGTTCATGGCATTTTGCTGGGTACTCTAAGGGGAGACCAAGAAGAAAGGCCGGCCCTTATCATCCCAAAGATTACCTGTGGCAGACAATGAATCTCTCAACCCATCTTCCACAGAAATAATGCCTGAGGCAAAAGTAACATGGGAAACAGCAGAAACTTGCTGGACGATTCGACCAGCCCGGGATCCAGTCCCATTGAACACTTGCCTGGAAAAGATGGGAAGGAGTGTTGTGCAGGGATTTTACATTCACAGGAAGGAAGGAGCCATTGTGAATGGGCAATACAACATATAAAAGAGTAAGTTCACTTCAGGAAGCAACATGATGTATAGGAAAGAGATTTGGAATCTGGGATTCCACCACACTTAGCAGTTGTGTGGTCCTGGGCACTTAAGTAAGAACCCCCGATTCCTACCATGCCTACTTATGCTGCTGCTAAGAACTCTGAAGTACTGTGCTTCTGATTGTTAGAGGTCATGGGCCTGGCCTATGCTCTATCTCATAAGGGCAGGACACTCCCTCCAAAGAGGCTGATCAGTAACTCACTTGTTAGTGGCCCTAAGATGTCAAATGATCACGTAGCTAGTGCATATCACAAACAGTACTTGAACTCAGGCCTTTTTGACTCCTATTTATCCATTTCACCATATTGAATTTCTAAGGGCTTCTTTGTTTTAAAGAACAAGGATATTTGATATAACATATCACAACATAATAGGATTCTTCTTTAGCTGCACTATCTCGAAGACAGATTAAAGAACCACATCTTACTTAGAAGTTGGTGACAAAAAAAATCCTCCTCTAAACTGCCTTCAAGTGTTTTTATAAACTCTAGAGCTTTCAAAAATATAATGCCATGTACTCATACAGTATTCCTTCTAAGCAACTCAAAGGATGACTACTGTGTGCTCAACACACTCGGCACAACTTCTGGGTTTCCCAAGCACCAGTGGGTCATCAGCAAGTGTGTTCCCTTAATCTTCTCCTCATTCAGGAAGGAGAAAACATCTTGTCCTTCCCGAAGTCCCTAACGAGAACCATCTGTTTCAGCATGGTTTCTCACTAAGACGACTGACTTGAGTCAGAAATCCATTCTTTAAGAATCACAGCATTTACTGATGATTTAGACATTAATAGAACTATCTGCTTGAATTTCAATTTGGCTATAGATTTCCAACATGGGTATTCTAATTTAAGTTACCATCAGGACCCTCGATTTAGGCGTGCCAAGTCATCCAATAGAAGTATTTTTTAAAAAATCTCCTGCCACATACCTGCACGGGGGGAGGGGGGTACCACTAAAAGGACTTGTTTATCCAATAAATCTTCTGGATTATCTTCTTGGAGTCTCCAGTCCAAATGAAATAATTTGGGACTTCTGGTGAGGTTTCAACGACAAACATGACTCATATCAGAAAACTAATAGGTTGATACTCCATTGAGTGTGATGAGTCATCAAGAAAAGATCCCTGTCCAAAAATCTGGCATCTGGTTGGTTACAAATGGGAAAAAATAAGCTTCCCTGAACATTAATAGAGAAGGGAGAAAACCATCTCAAGTCATTCTCTTAACAACTTGGATATTTTCCAATACTTTCTAGAATGCCTTATTAAAAAACATTTTTAAAAGGTTCTTTCCTTCATTTTACATTCAGGAAAAAAGCACTCAAGGACAGGAAGTTATTTTCTAAGGTCAAGCCCAGGCAGGAATACAGCTCCGACTTCCTCAGTACTCAGCTTTCCCTTCAAATCCCACTGCACAGTCAAGATGCAGATTCTTATACCTAAGAAGAGCTCTCAATCATTGGACCTTTAGAATCAGGCAGGGAGAAAGTCAACTGAAGCAGAGTCAAGTAATTTTCTGTCACCTCGATGTATCTGAATTCTCCCTGAAAATGAAATTCTTTGAGAAAAAGATTATGTGTCATGAGAGTGATCGCCTTCACATACCTGGGAATATTCAAGTTTCCCCTGCTGAAACACATCACCAATACCTAAGACAGACCAGGTCAACACTCTCCCTTAAACAAGTGATGGCACTTAACAAAGGATGTATGCATTTACAGAGGGAAAGACTTACTAGATGACCTGAAAAGGAAAACACCAAGTTTAAGTAACCAGGGCCATAAACACTAATGCCAGGTCATTCTAACTCAGAAACAAGGTTGGGACCGATCCTCCCTGCTCTCCTTCCAGAAGCCAGGTCCATTTGTGATGAACAACTCCAGACAAACACAAGAACTCCCACCAGCCTGCCTCGGAGCCAGTCCTGTCCCCAAAGAGGCCCAGAGGTACAGGTCCTTCCAGCCCTAGGTCATCCATCACCCTGCTCAAAGTCCTCAAAGTCAAAGGGCCTCAAGGGTAAACTTCATATTTCTGTTCTATCCTGCTAAAGGACAGGGTGGAGTCCCAACCTGAACCAGACCTCTCTCTCACAAGCACCATGGAGCGGACCTCAAAGGGCTCATGTTGAAATGAAAATGCTACCCTCTGCATCTGCTGTGGTCTAAAAATACAAACCAGTGCCTTTAGCTGGCCCCTAGCAGCTGCTGTTCCCCTTCCGTGCCTAGACATTTAATGGCAAGCTGGAGAAAAGAACCAGTCTACAAAGGATCAAGCAAGTGCCTTTTAAAAAATCTCATCATAAGGAGTTACTCTACATGGCTTTGCAAAGTAAGCAAAAACCATGCCAAATAGTAAACAAGGCACTTACTTGACTCCCACAGGCCAGCTCCCCTCTCTAGCAGCTATGATGTCACTGGCATGGTGCATGGAGAGTCAGGTGGGAAGGGAATCCTGCCAGGCACTGGAGGAAAGGTGGCCAAAGATCTAAAAGAACAGAAAAACACCTCAAGTCAGTGTCACAGGTAAGGCCCTTCCTTCAGAGCCTAGAGGACCCCAGCCAGTCATGCCCAAAGTCTAGAACTGGGATAGCTGGATATTTCCAAGTCACCTTTGCATCTGAGTTTGAGAGTGAGCCCAAGGATAATCAGATTCTTCAAAAGAAGGTCCTGTGGTTTAAAGTACAGAATAATCCAGAAAGGCTGTCAAAATGGGATATACATTTGTTAATATTTTTTTTTCCAGAGACAACAGCTATTAAATCCTTCCCAGCCTCATGGTGAGTCAGCCGTAAAAATGGGGATTTAACATAGTACCTCATTAACTGATATATAATGCAGAAAGAGTAATAAGATTTTTATAAGAAAAGGCGAGACAGTTTCAACTTCTGATTTGTTTTCAAAACTCTGAGAACAAACAACTAAAAATTGTTTTCTAAATCCTATTTTTCAGTCCACTTTGCAATTTAATCTCATTATATTGAATTTCTTAGAAATTACACAAGTTGAAGGAACAGGTGTGCATAACCTCCACATTCAGTAAGGAACATTTAAGGAACCTGTAAATAATAAGTAAAACACTGTTTCCTGCTTTTGAGGCCCTAACCCAGCAGGAAGGATTAGATTTAGTTAAATAACTATGATAGAATCAAATATAATAATTATTTTAAGAGATTAAAAATGCTATGAGTATTCTAAGGAGATATGGATCACTTCTGGTTGGGAGCAATCGGGGAAGACTTAAGGAAAGCAGCGGCCTTTCAGCTGTGTCTTCAATGATGGGTAAGACTGGAGGCAGGGCAGCTAGGTGGTACCACAGAGTCAGCAAGACTCATCTTCCCAAGTTCAAATCTGGCCTCAGACACTAGCCATGTGACCCTGCCCTGTTTGCCTCAGTTTCCTCATCTGTAATATGAGCTGGAAAAGGAAATGGCAAACCGCTCCACTATCTTTGCCAAGAAAACCCCAGCTGGGGTCCCAAAGAGTTGCACATGACTGGAACAAGACTTGAAGCAGGTAAAATGAGGTGGGGAAATCATGGTGGGAAAAGCAATTTGAGACAAGGAAGCCCGGCTGGGTTAGTAAAACCATGAGCTTGGCTAGAGTGTAGAGCATTCAAAAGGGAGCAGATAGAGAGAAGGTAGGAAATGCAGGTTGGGGCCAGATTGGTTTTTTTTTTTTAAAAAAAGCTTCATATGCCGAGATAAGTTGCCCAGATGACAACAGGGAGTCACGGAAGGTTTCTGAACAGAACAGTGAAATAATCAGTCAGACCTGTGCATTAGGAAGATGAATTTGGCATTGGTGTACAGAATTAATTAAAGTGAGGAGAGACAAGTTATGAGGCTGTTACAAATAGTCCTGGACAGAGAATCAGTAGGATTTGGGATTGGCTGGACGGGAAAAGGAAGAGTTTAGGGAGACTGGGGGAACTCAAAATTTATACCAAAAGTACTTGTTAAGTGAAAAAAAATTTAAATAAAAGAAAGATATTACCAAAGTATCAAAAATGAAAGGATGGGAAAGTGATTAGTTCCCTATAGCAGAAATAAGGAAGTCTGAATGTAGATCAAAGCATACTATTTGCTCTCTTTTTTTGTTTTATTTTGTTTTTTCTCTCATGGTTCCTCCCATTTGTTCTAATTCTTCTTTATAACATGACTATTGTGAAAATATGTTTGATAAAAATGTAGATGTAGAACCTATATCAGATTGCATGCCATCTTGGGGAGGGAGGTGGAGAAAATTTAAAACCTAAAAGTTTATGGAAGTGAATGCTGAAAACTAAAAATTAATTAATTTTCTTTTTTTTAAATAAGGATGTCAGGAAGGAAGTGGGCCATGGAGAAGAGCAGCTGAATTCATCATATTTCATGAACACCAATTTACCCATCTTTTAAACTCTGATATATTTCAGCTGACTAATTTCATGTTGTTTTGTTCCTAGAAAACTGATTGACATTTAAAAATCCTAAGTATCTTTTACAAACACCCCCACCAGACTGATCCTAAATGCATTATGTGTAAAGAAATTAATCTTGACTTTTTTTACAGACATTAGAAATAAGGAATTTTTATTTATCCCTACCTACAGTAACTCCACCTTTGTCTTACCTGAAAACATCCCTAATCCCTAGGAAGACCCTTCTATATTGGAAGACTTAAAATTCCTTTGACAAAGACAAGTAGACTTGAATCATTCTTGAGGCTCTGGAGTCTTATTTGTTCAAGAAGAAAAGAAAATTCAAGTACTCACATCAGACAAGCAAGACCTTTCTTGTTCTGTTGCCTAATTTATTTTATTACTTTTTTTGAAGGAGAGAGAAAGGCAAATAGGGTTAAGAGACTTGCCCAAGGTCACAGAGCTGGTAAGTGTCAAGTGTCTGAGATCAAATTTGAACTCAGGTCCTCCTGACTCCAAGGCTCTATTCACTGTGCCACCCAGCTGCCTCCTTTGCCTAATTTCAAAAAATGCTTAAAGCTGTCATTTTTTGTTGGGAATACTGAGAGTCTAAATCGTCCAGTTCCCAATAAACTTAATTAGAGTGGTGTATTCCCTGAGGGCAGCAGTATTTTTCCTTTATGACCAGCTCATTCCTTAGGTGCCCAAATAACATCTTCCCCTCTGTTCTGGCTGCTGGTTTGCCTTCAGCTCCATCTCCTGGAAAGTCCCCTGTTCATTACAGTATTTTCCCTGCTGGTTCAGCATTACAGCAACTCATTTGGAGGGACAGACCAAGTGATGCCCAGCTCTGCATCATATAACTGTGCAAAATGCTCCGTAGGCCATTAACAAAGATAAGGGTAGTTTATCTGGAAACTGGAGGTAAAAGATAGCAGTCTTCCCAAGCCACAGCTCCATGTTGTTCATTCTGAGTTTAATGTTCAACATGTGAGAACAGACATGAACACATACATAGCTACAGTAAAACTGATAAAATTAAACAAATATTTACTAAGCATCTATGTCCCTAGCACTGAGCTGCTTCTTTACTGACCAGGATTCTCTCAAACCCATTCCTATGTCTTCCCTTTAGCCTATAAACACAACTTAATTTAGAAAGAGCTTTTTTTTTTTTAACCATCTAGGGAATACAAACAGTAAAATTCCTTTTATAGAAGAAACAGATTTTCCCCCAACTTCAGATTATTTCAAACAAACAGAAATAACACAATACTGAATTAATGCCAACAGAATTCCAATTACATTTTGTCTGGGCTCTACAGAATTAAAACATCTCTGAGCTGGGTAAAATCAAGTTTATGCTGCAACAGATCAATCCAGTATGAGCTCTCTGTATTATGGCAGATGTTCCCATACATTCTGAAGAAGACATGGTCAGCCATGTAATAAAACATTATTCCATGCCTCCCACCCTTCTCCAGCATCCCCTCGCAAGAAATACTAAGAGTTTTATTTTTTCCCCTAAGAACATAAGTGAGGAGATCACTCCACACTCAAAAAAAAAAGGGGGGGGGGGAAATATGGTTGACTTCTCCTAAAGCAAAAAGCAGCATTCCTTAAGAGTTGAAAAAATTAGCTTAGTCTTCCTATCTGTGCCTATGAAAATAAAAATTCAGCTCAAAGACTTCTTGTCTAGTGGACAATAGGCGCCTTTTGCTATCCTGTTCCACTTCCTTAAGAAGAACCAGCTATTATGCCTGCTACCCTGTTGATCCTCCTGCCCTTACAAGTTTACTTCTTTTAGCTTTTCTCTGTAAGAAAACCAGCCCTGTCTCCTCGGTCTACCTCTATCCTCCCATTTCCCCCAGCTTCTTTTAATACTGGCTGGGACTCGACCTTCTGATCTATAACTCTGTGGCTTCAACTCCTCTCTACTTTAATCTTTACAAGGATTTCTCATCTTAAGACATGAAATCCATTATTCTCCCCTTTCATTTTTTTCCCCTTTTGCTAAAAGCTCAAACTATCATTAAAAAAAAGTAATTGCATATTTAAAGCTCTCCTGAGTTGAAAGCACTTGGTCACATTAAGAATTTAACTTCATCCTGTTTCCAACACCAAGGCAAAATGAGATACTAAAATTATCAAGAAAACACTGAAAATGGTGCAAAAGCTCCATTTTAATATGAGAATACAAAATATTCTCTATTATACCATAAATCCTGTGTTTATATTTGGATCAGGGCTTAGCATAAAGAAGAGATTTTATTTTCTTTAGAATTATTGTTGAGGGGTGGGGAAAGGAGTAAACCAATGGAAAAAGGTATCAAACCAAGAAAATAAAATGTTAATATATATATAGCCTGTCAACTTTATTTTCTATCTAGTCACTGATTTCAGAATCAGTACTAATCCTGACTAAAGAGCAAGGAAATAATAAAATAGACTGTGAACATGTGTGCATGTATATATGTGTACATGTATGTATGTATATATGTATACGTGTGCATGCATGTACACACACAGGTTTCCTCTCATTTACAAAACTGAAATGCTCCAGCCAAGATTTTGTCTGGGTATCTGGGAATAAGATTCTCTTTTACTTAAAAGGAATCTGGAAACTTAAATGCTACTTTCTATAATCTCTTTGGAAAAAGAACTTTACTGAAAACATTCTGGTATGCATTCTGATTTAAAATGAAAACAAATTTTCCCTTGGCATTGGCCCCTGGCCACAAGCCCTGCTTCCAGGTAGCTGATAGAGTTGTTGGCAGGATAATTCAAGATACAGGATACAGCAGAGTTTTTTAAAAGGTGATTAGTAAAGTTCAATTTCAAAAGAAACAGAACACCTCCAAGATTCCTCTACTTAATAGTCTGTGGAAATGTACTTCAGTAAGGAATCCAACATGTCAAAAAAGTTGGCAGCACCTCTTTCCAAAGGTCCCTTGCCCCCATTCCCACAAACTATGTGTCCATCACCATTGGGTTAACGTCTTCAAATCCTAAGGAGTCAGGCAGCACTATGCTCTTTCTTTTGGAGGTCATTTTTAATCAGCACCTACAAAAAGCAGTGATTTCTCCATAGCATGACTTGTAAACTGCTTTGTGAGTATTAGCTGTTGCCTGAATCAAACAGAATCTCTTCCTTCCTTGCATTTCTATGACTCCTATCACCATAGCATCTAAGTACAGACAGTGACACCATCACATGAAGAGCTATAATTAAAATGCCGTATTATCTTTAACACAATCTATTGCAAGACTTAGAAAATGGTCCCTCTGACTTTCTCTGCCTTCCACTGCTGTGAGGAAAAGAAATGATCAGCAATGTAGGCAACCAATTACTGATACGTTTCATGAACAATCAGATTTCAACGGACCCTACGTATAAAGGTTTCTACAAGACAAGTCTGAGGGAATCAAGAAATTGATGGAGAGCTCAACACTCTGGTTAATGCAACCCTGAGCCACCATTTAAATGGTGCGCCTAAGTCAGGTCCTTTGCAAACTACTCTGGCAACAGATGAATCCATGCAGGTCACAATCTCCCATATACCTTCTAATCCTGTGTAATTCTCATCCAAGTTTTCTGATGAAGCCTACACGGAGAATCTAACATACATGAAGATGTGTAAAAAGAATGAAAACAAGGAAATACAAATATAGTCATTCCAAAAGTATCTATTAAGAGCTTGCTTTGTGACGGGCATTTTGTGCTAATCATCTGGGGATAAAAACAAAGGTTAAAAAAAGGGTCCTGACTTTAAGAAACTCACATTTTAATGGGGGATATGAACATAAAAATAACTAGGTACATTCAAGGTATATAAAGAGTGGATAGAAGATTGTAATCTCAGAGGGAAAACACAAGAATGATGTATCATCACCCTCCCTTGAAGCTGACTGCCCTTCTCTTCTTGCTTCCAATGGGAGAAGCAGAAGATAGGGAACAAGGTAAGACTGAACATGTGAGTACTGGAATTATCCCAAGGAATTTTTTACCTCCTCAGAAGCTCCCCCAACCCCCAATAATAACTACTAAAAATGAAATGCTGCTCTCTCCATCCCTAACCTTTAACACTGTCTTCCAGTCAAGATGGCTGAATGAATGAAAGGCAGACTTTCCAGCTCTCAAATACCTACTCCAGCAAAAATCTGAAATTTCACTAGACTGAATAATAATCAAGAAATCCAGTGAGGATCTAGAGTGGCTTCTTCCAGAGCTGCCCCAAAAGTCAACTAGAAGCCTAAGGAAGGGGAGCCACCAACAAAGTAGTCAGTGAAGGCAAATAAACCAGCCTTAAGGAGGTCCGATGACTTCTGTAGCCTTAGGAGAGAAGGGCTAAGAAAGACCCAGGTGATCAGAAAGCACTCAGGTGGGCAGAAAGATCCAGAAAGCAGAAGTAACTGGAGACAAATGGCAATAACCAGAACAGGGCAGCAGCCCTCAGACCCAAGCAGCACGTAGCCAAGACTCTTGCAAGGGTGCGAGGTCTGGGGGGTGGGGGCAGAGGCACAGAGTGCCTAACACTAAGAGGCAGAGGTTTCTTAGCATAGCTGACCACAACACTCAAAAATGAACAGTTCAAGAAGGAGCTCAGTCATGGACCAAGGTTCCAATTCAGAACAGAAGCTGGAAAGATGAGTAAATCAAAGAAAATACCCATCAGTATCAAAATATTATTGGAGATCTAGAAATTCTCCCCAAAGATGACTCCATAGCAACTAAAGCAGTGACTAAAAGGGAAAAATGCATTTTCCACAAAAACTACCCAAACACCTAGAAGAAATAAAAGTTCTGGAGGAAAGATGTTGAAGGAAAACAGTTTAGAAGAGAACTGACAATATTTACTCAAGTTAACATATTCCCTGAAAACCTGAATATACCACGTAGAAATCAATGACTCCTTCATGTGACAGCAAGAAATATTAAAATAAAATCCAAAGACTGGAAAAAGAGAGAAGAAAATACAAAGTACTATATCTAAAACAAGTGACCCAGAAAATTGGTCAAGGAGAGAGAGATAATTTAAGAATCATTGGACTCTCTGAAAAGCATGATTTACAAAAAAAGCTTAGACATTATTTTAAGAGATCATAAAATTGCCCAGATTTACTAGACCCAGAGGGCAAAGTACAGGTGGAAAGAATCCAGTGACCTTCTGAAAGAAACTCCTTAAGGAAAAATTCATGAAGGTCAAAACTGAAAAGCTCCTACAGCAAAGATAAAAATACGGTAAGAATCCAAAAAGAAGCAATTTAAGGAACCATAGATTATCACACAGTCTGTGGCATGGCACAAGGCAACTTCTACTACAAACAAGAAAAGACTGTTACATAATACCTCAAGGCAAACAACGTAAGCTTACAACTGAGAATGATTTATCCTGAAAAGATGAGTATAATCTGATAAGGAAAAATAGCTTTGAATGGATAAGGAATAGTTGAGCAAGTCTGATAAAAAGAACAGAGCTGATCTTTTTATGGTAGTAAAGAATCAGAAAATGAGGGGATGTCCATCAACCGGGGCATGGCTGAACAAGTTACAGTATATGAATGTGATAAGAATACTATCATGCTATAAGAAATGATGAAGGGGACGGTTTCAGAAAAACCTGGAAAGACTTACATGAACTGATGCAAAGTGAAGTAAGCAGAAGCAGGAGAACATTGTATATTGTAATAGAAATACTGTAAGGATAATCAACTAGCTATTCTGATCAATATAGTGATCCTCAGAGATTCCAAAGGGCATATGATGAAAAATGCTATCCACCTCCAGAAAAAGAACTTACGAACTCCGAGAGCAGAATGAAGCATATTTTGTTTTTTGCAACATGGTTAACATGGGAATGTTTTACATGACTTCACATGTGTAATGGGTATCATTGCCTTCTCAATGAGTGAGGGAGGGGCTGGAGGAAAAGAATTTGCAACGCAAAATTGCACAAAACTTTTTAATTAATGTAAAAATAAAAGATCAAAGCTGAGTAAGAATTCAGAAATACAAAAACAAGAATCCAGTAAAACGTAAAGAGATGAACTTGTTTGAGCAAATGGAAGGGGTGGCATGATGATGCACTATGAAGATTCTAATAGGGAGAGGAGAAACAAGTATGGCCCTTGAAAACCTTAATGTCTTCAAAGGGCACTGAGGGAGTGAACTGTGAAATACTGAGGTCCAGGGATTCTCTAGAGGATTTGGAAAATAAAAGGAGAGTGAAAGAAACACACTATTGTATAGAGAAGGAAGAAGGAAGGGGGGATGGAGCTGGCTATGGCTCCTAATTGGGTTGCTGTGAGTTCATGATTCCATACAACCTACCACAGAGTTAGCCAGAGGTGAAAGAAACTTCTGTAATCCTGTAGTCACCTATAGACTCTAATTTTCATAGAACATGAAAACCCAAATGGGTTAGATTTGTCCCAAAGCCAATCAGAAGCAGAGGCAGAACAAAATCCAAGTCTTCTAACTGCCCATGGGTCAGTACCCACCATGGCACACAGTCTTCTCATTTACCTTTGTACCATCTTATTTGCCTAAATTAGGAAACTCTTGTTAATTCTGTCATACAGCAATTCCCGGCTCTCAGGAAGATGTTTCCCAGTACTAGTTTTACCGCCTAGCACTGCTATTTCTGGTAACACACATATTTCCAATCTACCTACGGATGGATCCTGTATTAAAGAAATGGATACTGGACCATCCTTTGTATTGACACAGGTCAGGTGACTAAGAAGGAAGTGTGTGCTTCCTATATTTCTAAATAAGGCCACCTAGGAGGCCATCAAACAACTGAGAATACTGAATAACTACTCCAACTAAAATTGTTTTAATAATTCCAAGACGAGAGAATCAGGCGTGGTCTGTGGTTTCTATGGTTCCAGTATGTTGGAAAAATGAGAGTTGCCAAAACATGCTGAGGGAGAGTTTGTCCTTAGGTCACTTTCATTTCCCAAGTGATAAAACTTAATAGCCCTTGAAGAGAGCCTAAGGGAGTTTAGTACATGGAAGGGACCAGCCCATGAATCCATACTGCAAAATTTAAATCTTAAGGCTACAGTTTCTAAGCCAAAAAACCCCAATAATGCTCCCTAACACTGCCCTAAACGTGAATGAATGCAGCATCCAGGTTTTTGCCTCTGGTGAGAGAAGTGTGTACTATACTCAGGTCTCCTTGCAATATATCTGCAACAGGGAAATCCTGCAGATCATAATTAGGCAGAAATTGTGGTGGTATGAAGGAAATCCAGATTTGGCAGAGAAGAGGAAAAGGGAGTAACAAGGATGAAAGGTCTTAAAAAGTAAAGATGACAGAGAAACCTGTTTATGTTCAGGTTATGAAAAGGATGAGGTGCTGGAAAGGACATGTGTGTGTGTGTGTGTGTGTGTGTGTGTGTGTGTGTGTGTATTGGGTGTGAATTTGAATGGCCACATCAATCAGGTCAGAACATATATTTCCAGGAGTCAGCCAGACGCGAGGGCAGGTGTAGGGACACAAACATCTCCTGTCCTTGGAAAGCCACATATAATACAAAACATACCCGAAGGAAATACAAAGTAGTGTGGGGGGAGATGACAGGGTAGGAAGGTGAGGCTGACTCTAAGGAAGAGAGTAGGAAGAGCCTCTGATGGGGCACCTGAGCCAAGTGATAGGCTATATTGTAGAAAGGAGGAATACGTCCAGAGAGTGGGACCAGAGGGGCTAGAAAAGCATGGGGGAAGTGGACCAGGAAGGCTGAAGATCCAAACATCAGCTTGAGGGCTCAAAGTCTGCTCTGCATCAATTTATCACTGGGTCTCAGATGGAGATCATCTCTGTGGTTTCTGTCTCCTCATTAACCATTCTCACCTCTTGGCTTTCTAATCACACGTCGCTTTCATTGAGATGAAGCAATCAAAGAACATTTATGGAGAACTCATTATGTGCCAGGCACTGAGGTCATCCTTCAAACTAACATTAATATTCTCAACATCAATGAGAATCCACTTCAAGGCAGATGTACTTTGGATCCCATCCACACAAGCTTAGTTACTGAATACCAAAAGTTATGACAAGGTAGTTTCATCCATACAATGATTCCCCTCCCTCTACAGATAAGAAATAACATCGAAATAAGGAGATTCCTAGGACCCTAACTGGTGTCACTTTAGTTAGTCCAAAAAAAAATAGAATTCTATTAACAAGTCACAGAAAATAATAATTTATTTATATTTATTTCTAGATAATAAATATTTATAGAGAGCTTTAAGGTTTGCAGAACACCTTACAAATATTATCTCATTTTAGCCTCACAACAATTCCAGGAGGGAGGTACTATTATTATCCCTACTTTACAGATGAAGAAACAGAAACAGACTGAAGTTATGACTTACCCAATGTCACTCTGAGGCAGGATCTGAACTCAGCTCTTTCTAACTTCAGGTCCAGCCTTCTATTCTACTGTTACTACCTAACTGCCTCAGTAACCAGCACAACAGTGGAAAAGGAACAATTGGGCCTATCACGCACCCCAAAATAAATAAATGAAAATGCCCTGAACATCACAATCTCAAGAAAATGTCCACATGGACAACTGATCAAAAGGTTCTTGTCTTTTCCTGAAATAACTAAGGAAGTGGGAGGACGTTATTGCCAAAATGCACTTAAAATAAGATTCATACTTGATGATCATCTACCTCAAATACTAGAAAATCTAAGCCTGAGAGACATCTAATATGGCTGATTACAGTCATTATTTTCCCATCAGCCCCTAGAGGGTAAAAAAGTGAGATGGGAAAATGTATTTTTATGTCTGAAAATTCTGTGTGAGATTATTTTAGGAACATTTCTCAAGTTATACATTACTAATAGGGCTAAATTAGCTACCATTTCCATAAGCACTCAATCTAAACAATTCAATTCCACTCAATTCAATTCCAAAGAAAGTCCTGTTGGCTCCAGTAAATGAAGCACTGACCTAGAAGCAGACCAAGACTCAAATCCTAGGGCAGGGATGGGGAACCTACATTAGGATTCAGTCAAAGGGATGCACTTGAGGACCCAGAGGGCCACATATGGCCTGGAGGCCACAGATTCTCCACCTCTGTCCAAATGGCTACTTACTACTACCTGTATAACCCTGGGCAAGTCACGGAGCCCACTGAGTTCTGAAACCGGATTTCTAAGGTTCATTCCCGCTCTCAATTCCACCATAGTATAACACGTTTCTACATAATCACACAACCACTACTGTATTCTATGCCCAGAAATCTCAGAGGTTGTAAAAGAACAGAAAGAACACCCTTCAGACCCTGAACTCTATAAAGTGACTCATGTATCTTCCAAGTCTCCAGGCTCTCTTTCTCCCTAAGGCTACCCTCCCTTCTCACCCAAACTACCTGGCTCCCTCACAGTTAATATCAGAATTCATTCTCACACTATCTAAATCACCATAATGATCAACTGATTTGGATAGAACAAATACAGCAAATCTTTTTATTTAAAATCATAAATCTAAAGTTAAATATGGATCCTGTTTAAAAAGTTTCTTGTGTATACATTTGGGTTTTGCACATTCACACTATGGCCATATAGTACCTGCATTGGTTTGGGTATCCCATGATGAATTTCAGTATTCCCTGGAATAAGACTGACCTGTACTCCTGAGTTCAAGAGGGTCATGCACTGTTGCTTGTTCATAGGTGATCAGATGACAAGGACTGTGAAAGGGTGCTTAGCTTCCCCCACCCCTATGTTCCCTACAGGTTGGGGGCACAGTCTTTCCTGCATTGATTCTGGCTACCTGGGACCTCTACTATTGCTCCTGTCCCTTTTCTGCATGTTGCTTGACAGGAGGGCCCTCAGTTCCCTCATTGATTTAACCAAAATCATCCATTTGGAAGCACCCAGCTCTCAGAAGTGCCCGTTGGGTGTCCTTGTCCGCTATCCCAAGGCCAATATTCTGACTGCCTAAATCTTCCCCTGGAGCCTTACTGGAGTGTACCTAAGGGTCCTGCCCCTTCTTATTTCTCTTCATCGTGTGCAGACAATCAAGGCCAAGGTCTCCCATTGCATCGTGGGCTATCTCCAGTCATCCTGATGAATGTCTGGTCACTGGACCCAGATGGCTCAAGAGGTGAAAGTGAGGCTGGTCACTTTGCATAGCCCTCCCTCACTCAAAATAAAGTCAAGTGCAAGTCAAGTCATCTGATGTCATGATCCTCTTTGAAAATAAAGGACAAACACAGAAAGATCACAACAACAACAAAATCTAGACCAGGGGTGAGGAACTTGCAGCCTTGAGGTTACATCTGGCTCTCTAGGGCCACAGTCAAAGGGCTGCACTTGAGGACATGTGGCCTCAAGGCTGCAGGTTCCCTACCCCTGAGACTAATTCCTCAGGACCTGCTGCCTTTCTCCAGTCACTGTGGCCACAGAAGCAGAATCCTTTCCTTCCCTCACTTCCCACATTCAGCACTAACATGCAAAGGCCCATTTTTCCCCCCTCACAGATGGGATCTTCTTCAGGACTTCCTTCCTCATATTTACTAATAACTTCACTGGGGTAAAGTCCTATTTGGGGGCATATCTCCATCCCAGGATTGTCCATTTAAGGTCCTAATGATTTCAATAGCACACATTCCTCAGGAATTTACTGGAGGCTTCCTCTGGTGCAGATTCATTAAAAGACAGTAATAATGATGAAAACCCCACTTTATTACCCTTTATTACCTACTGCAACCATTTACCAGCTTAATACTATTATTCAGAGAGGCTCAAAGTGGCCCAGAAAGCTGGCCTCAGAATCAGGAAGTCCTGGCTCCAGTTCAACCTGTAACACACATGACCTCTGGGCATGTCCCTGACCTTTCAAAGCTTGGAGATAATCTCTAAGGACATAAACCGCAGAGCAGATTCTGATCTGAACTGGTGGAGGGACTTGCTTCACCGGTAATTCCTTAAACCAGTAGAATCAAAGGTCCATTTCCACCCCCACTTCCTTTTTAAAAAATCATTGAAGAAGAAAAGACTTGTAGAAAGTTGTCATTTTTAGCTTATTGTTACAATCTGGGAGCTGCCAATGGCAGCTGACATTTGGAGTGAGCTTTAAATTGGCACCATGGTTCACATATTTCAGCCTCCTGACAACCTTATAAAGTTGATACTACAAGTAGGCGTTGTTAACCCATTTTGGGGATGAGGACTCCAAGGCTCCCAGAGGTAAAAAGAGCTTTGCCATGGTGCACTTTGAACTCGGGGCTTTCCGACTCCAGATTCAGCACTCTGCCAGGCTGTGTCCTCAGGAGAAGCAAAAGCAGCTCAAACACAAACTCAGATGCAAGCAGGCATCATCACTAGGTGAAGGACATCCAAAGCAAACTGAACAGCATAAAGACATTGGTAGCATTTATCCTAGGATTCCTCTTTAGACATCTGAGATGTAGTGGGTTCTGATGGGCCACCGTAGGATATGAATATCCAAGATTAAAAGGCAGTTCTCACATTTCTTTTCATTACTCTATCAGACCCAACTGTACACTACATTTAGGTGTCAAAAACGCTCAATGCCTGCACTTCAGTATTCATCTTAGACCTCATGATGACATGGCAGCAACCCTAGGATTTGATGTCTGGCCCAGCAGAGCACAAACCTGAATTCCAACCCACTGGAAAGGCTTTGAGGGCAGGTCCAGAAATGGCCTGTATGTCTGTTGTCTGGGCCCTGCTCTAGATGAGATCATAGAGACTTGTCACCCAAGTCATCCAGCTCAAGAAGATAATTATTACAGCATGAAGGGCTAGAGATCAACACAAGTGGGAAAAGTCACACCAGTGAGATAGGACCAGATGTTTCCTGATGTAGATTCCTTCCCTTCCCCCACCCAATCTGATTGGTCTCAGCCTTCTCAATGCAGCATCTTGGTCTGGAGCTTCTCAGACATGGTGGGTTTCTGAGACCACCTGAGTCACCAGCCCTTTATGACTTACTGACCAGATGGAAAGGAGGCTAAACGCCACTGTACTCTTGCTGGGTCCTTTGTTCAATGTTCAATGACTTGCATTTCATTCCAATGTTGAACCTGAACTGAGAGGATGCTGGCTTTAGAGCCATACCCGCAAAGATCACCCATGAAATCACAGATCCATGGATCACCAGTAATCCTTGAAGTATCAGACAATATATCTATCACACACGACACTTCTTAACATCAACATCCTTTTCCCCCCAGGCTGTGGTCTTATTACTTCCAACATTCAACAAATTCCATTGAAGAAAACAGATGAAAAGAGATAATAGATGGATGTTTTACAGCTCAAACTGAAAAGGGTGGATTTTGTAAACAATTGGCAAGGAGTCTGATCTAAATCAAGGGAGTCATCAGGCAAGGCTGAGTTTAAGTCCTAAGTAAAAGAAGTTTGTTTGTTTTTTACCATAAATAAGAAAACCCAATGTGTAGATTCAGCATTCCTGGAGAAAGCACCACAATGATCCCTGATAAACCATGAAGAGCAAAGTTTGGTGCAAAGACCACTTGGACTAAGCAGGAAGCTGAAAGACCTGGCTTCTAACATTGTCCCAAGCACTAATTAGCTAGGTGACCTTGGGTCAATCATTTCATCTCTCTGCATCTCTGTCCCCTCAGGAGTAGACCTGCTAACAGTAGCTGACATTTTCATAGCACTTTAAGAGCTGTAAAGCACTTCACAAACCTCATCTCATCATAAGGGCCTTGAAAGATCACTGAATACCTGAATGGATCTGTGCACTCACCTGAACAGGTACTCACTCCAACTGTGCAAACTGCACTTCACCCTACACAACTACTGGTCAGGCCATCCCCTGAGTCCTCAGAGCACCCACCCCACGTGGCTCTGGGTCTTCCTCAGTGCCTCCATAATTTGGAGCTTGTCCATTTGTTATCTTTTGTTCTTCCTTTCCAACCAAAACACCTGCTTTCCCAGAATGCATTCCCAGAACGCAGCTCCACTGAGACCCTGCTTCTGCATTATCTCCTATCTGCTCCCTTCTCTCCAGGAGATCGATCAAGAAGCATTTATTAAACACTTACTATATACAGATACTGCATTAAATACTGGGAACACAAAGGCAGGCTAAAACACAAAGGCAATCCCAGTGTTCAAGGAGTTATATATTAATGGGGAAAATGTGAAAATTACTAAGTACACATAACATATACAAGGAGGGGAAGAAAGGGAAGCTTCCAGTGGCTGGGAAGACCAGTGGTGGATGCCTCCTGCAGAAGGCAGCATCTGAGCTGAGCCTTGAAAGAAGCCAGGGATGGATGCCAACATGGAGGGTTTTCCAAGCACAGGGAGAGCCACCCTAGAGACAACAGCCTTGTTTAGATCTTCACCACCTCTGACAGGGACTATGAGAACCTCCTAATTGGCTTCCCCATCCCTCTCCACTTTCTAGTCTCTCTAATTAGTCCTCCATGGAGCTGCCATATTGATACTGCCAAAGCACAAACTGACCGTTTGTCACTTGCTCGCTCAAGAAGTTTCAGATGAAATAATGACTTGATATTTAAAGTCCTTCCATAGTCTGGCTCCAATTGAGCTTTCCAGATGCCTTTTCCATTTCTGCTCCTCACATTCCAGCCAAACCAGTCTACCTTCTGTTCCCCAAATGACATTCTGTCTCCTTTGCACAGAGCTTTTCCACAGGCTATCCCCAACTACTCCCAGGACTCCCTTCTCATCTCCACCTCTTGGAATTCCCAGCTTCATTCAAGGCTCACAAGGACTATCTCTTGTAAGAGGGATTCCCACTGCCCCACAATTCTCAACATTTTATCCTCAAAAAAACTTTGCATTTACTTTCTAAATGTACTCAATCAAGTCACTCCACCCCAACTAAAGTAAGTGATAAGATTCTCAATCAATCTCAATCCTATTCAGACTAAGTGCAAAAAGTCCTTGGAACTAGAGTGACTTTGCACAAGAACGTGTTAAGATTAGCTAAGGAAACTTGGCCAAGTCCTAGGGGTCATCTAAAATTACCATGCTAGTTAGCGAAGAAATCATTAAAAAGTTTGGAACAAGAGGGATATTTATAAAGAGGAACCACCTGGAGGGGGAGGCCTTGACTTTGGAATTGGCTTAGTTCTCCTCCACTCCTCCCTCATCCAGGGGAAGGACCTTTTGAGATTTTGAAGGGTCCGAAGAAGCTGGATGTACCATCTTGCCAATGATATCCTGGCAGCGTCTCTATCAGTTGAAGATGAGACTGGATGCGAATTCACAATTCCATGAGGAGCCCCAAAAAACAAAACAAAAAACTCTGCCATGCCTAAGAGGAGCTTCTTGAGTGTCCCACACATAGGCAATGAGGACTCCCAGAGATCAGCAGCTGTGAATTACTCTTCTGTACTATGGGTCCTCTAAGCCAAAGCCAACTTTCCACAGGTGTCTGTATGTAATTGTGGGGGACAGTGTCACAGACTTTTGAAGGTGAAATGTTTTGGACTTTTGAAGGTGAAATGTTTTGAACCAACTGTTCATACTCTAACACTTTCATAAATTCCCCTTTCTAAAAAGCTACTTAATACAGGATAACTAAAATGATTCTCACCTCATAATCCTAAAGGGAAGTGGGGGATATAGAGTATAGTTCAAGCTGAAGGCATTACAGAACCATCTTGGACTTTTCTAGGACCCCAAAGAGGAGAGGTAGGCTTGTTCTGGGACCTAAGACTCACCTGTGGGACAGGAAATTGGAATAAAGATCCTTAAATCTTATAAGGGAGATATGTGTGTATATATGTGAATATACATACACATGTGTATATGAAATATTTATTTTATATGTACATGCTATCTACCCTCCCACCTTCCCCTCTCAGAATATAAACTCCTTGAGAACAGGGATTATTTTTATTTGGGGCTTATATTTCCAGTGCCTGGCAAACAGTCATTACATAATAAATGCTGGTTGAATAACTCTTTGCTGGCAATATATTGCAGCATCCTCATGTCCTCCGTGGACATGAGGGCGACCTGGAATTTTGATTCTTCAATGACTGACAGCCAGTGAGTATCAAAAGAAGAGCAGGGATATGCAAATGCAGCAGTCTCCTGAGCAGAAGCTTGAGGTCGTTAAAAGCCTTGCATGACTCCCCAAATTCAAGTCAGCCTTCCTAGTACTCAAGCCTGGGTCTGAGTTAACTGTCCATTGGCAGAGTCTATGCCAACATATGCACTAATGGACCAGTTCAGTAGTCATCCATATGAAGATCACAGTCTGGATAATAGGTAGGACGGGTGTTCTAATAGCCCCATTTTACAGATAAGGAAAACGATAATTGGTTTGGCCCTCATGACAGTGCCAGTGCGTAGATGAGGCAGGATTTGAACCCAGGTCTCCTGATGTCAATGCTCTTTCCAAGCAATCACACTGCCTGTTATAGAACAGAAAGGGCACTGGTTTGGGGGGCAGAAGGACATAGCTGTAGTCCTGGACCCATTAATAACTGTGGGAGGTTGGGTTTTCTGGGTCTCAGTGTAAAATAGGAAGGTTGAAAGAAATCACTGCAAAGGTGATGTGTGTGTGTGTGTGTGTGTGTGTGTGTGTGTGTGTGTGATGTTAGCCAGATCCCTTTGCAGACTGGAGATGGAGAAGGTATAACTCGACCTGGGTCCAGAACGAAAACCAGGAACTGATGGGAGGAGGGAGGGGGAGAGAAAGGAATTCAAGCATAAAAGTATCATATGAGCAAAGGTGTGATTGTGGAAAAGCATATGGTATATTTTAGGAACAGCAGGGAGCCAGATCTGACTAAAAAAAGAGGGTTTTGACTAGAGAATCCTGGAAGACAAGGCTGAACCAGTAAAGCAGAACCAGATGATGGAGGATTATCTGAGGAGGAATGGGCTGAAGAATCGGTTCATGGGCAACTGGGAGCTACCAAGAGGGGAGTGTTGATAAGCTTCTGCAGCCAGGCCACTCTAGCAGGAGGCAGAAGAAGGACATTATCAGGTAATACAAAGTCAGCCGGAGTGGAGCCACCACAGATGAAGCGTAGGAAACAACTGCTGGGGATATGTGCCCAAGTGAAGACATCTGGCCATGCCCCACATCTGGTGACTGCAAGGAATAGATAAGGACAGCCGCTCGATGTAAGCAAAGACTTCCTACCACTCATGAGGCAAAGAAGCTGAATCCCCCACAACTATCTTGTAAATAGCAGCAGGGATGAGAGGCTTGGCACATTCATGAAGGGAATTCTATATTATTAGAAGCCAGATGCTCCAATAGGAAGGAAAACTACACCCGGTGCCATGATGAGCAACTGGTAAAAATAGATCCTGCCTTCTAGGAGCTAAGAGGACAAATACTTAATCTGGCTCAAAGTTGGCAGTTGACTCCAAACATTCCCTTTATCCCAAACATTTTATCACAGTTTTAAAATTTCTTATCCACACAGCAGAGCATTAATATATTGGGCACGTTTCGCCAATCAGGAAAGTCAAATTGTTGCCTGTAATCTGACAGCTGTATACAGATGAACCAAATGTCTTCACTACATACATCTGCACCCTCTTGTTCAACTAATAATCAAATAACAGGGACTCCTCACACCCGAGTACATTTTACGTTTTGCATAGTGTTGTAATTTATCTTCCTCTAAAAGCAAAAACAAGATTAGTGAAGATAAGGTTCTATTCAAATCCTCTCAAATTTAATCTCACTTATCACCTATAGAAAAGGGGGAGGGAAGGACACTATCTGGATCTAAACAAAATGCTTGGGTCCGATACAGCATGCCATCTAGTGTCCACAGATAGGATGTCTCCTTGGAAAAATTCAATTTAAATCTCAGGCATCCTTAATATAATATCTATCCTATCTGGGAAGTTGTTTATCCTTGTCCAACAGTCATCCTCCACTTAAATTCACTCTTCAGAATAACATTAAGGACTAAAAAGTTCCTGACAGTCAAAAGCATGTCCATGAAAAGTAGGAAATCTGAAGAACATGGTTCAGCTCCAATGCAACTGTTACCAAACCATCATTTACACAACCACAGGAGAAAACGACAGAAAGTCTTTTTTAGTAAGCATCTCAACCGCCTGTGTGTCTTCATTCCAGCTTGGGGTGAACCTGATAGTCCCCCAACGATGCCACTTCCTCCACCCTTCAGAGTAACCCCCTTCTCTTCAGTTTCCCAATCAAAGCCCAGACCCAGAGGAGCTCACAGTCGGGCAACACCTCATCACAGGGGTACTGGAAGCATGACATAACTCCTATACAGGTTTTGGGTTACTCAAACAGCACATGCAACAGACAAGAGCAGTTCAGAATTCATCCATCATTCCGTAACTTTGCACAATCTTAAACCATAGAGACTATTCTCACTTGAGGAACCTTTTCAGGGTAACGGTAGGAAACTTTTTTTTTTATAATAGAATGATTTCCCTGAGCAGACATTTGTCAGAAACACTTAAGTGGGGGCTAAAAAAATGCACAAACCGGACTGTTTAAGAACAAAAACTAAAAAGCTCTGCTCTCCCTCAAGAGCTTTACCATAGTGACATATGGCTACAGCACCTGTGAAGATCGGGGGGCTGGTGTGCACAAGAAGGGGGGCGGGGTGGCTTTGAAGTCGGGATACAAAGAACACAGCCCCCCATCCTGTGGCTGTGCACTTGTACGAGTACTTCGGGGTACTTTCTCCTCCATGAGCTCATATGCCCTGCGGCAGATCCAGGGGGAGCTCTCTGGGAAGCCCCCGCTCGATTCCAGGCTAGCACCACTGACGCCTCCAAATGCCCAGGGACTCTCTTCTCAGAAGGGAATTCTCCACGGAGCCTCCCCCTGTCCACTCCAGCCCTGAGCAGAAAAGCCAGCCTCACTCACTGCTGCGCTGGAAGTGGACTGGGGGCAGTACACAGGAGTATGGGCAAGTCAAGGGACGACCCCCGGGCTCTCGAGACCGGACTGCTCTCCGGCACTTTTTCTTTGATAAAAAAAACACCCCGAGAACACCCAGCTGGGATAGAGGTGGACGGAAGGATGGACCCCGAAGTGTGTGCGTACGTACCAATTGGGGTGTATTAGCACGTGTGCACACATCCCATGATGTGGAGCCGCTGCCCCCTTCTGCCAGCTCAGGGATACCCACGAGCAACTGGTCAACCCCGGAGCAAGGTCTCCCCTCCCCGGGAGCGGGGATCCCCATGCGCTGGGGGTGCTCTCCTCCCGCTGACCAGAGGCCGGCCCCCGACCCCCGAGGCCGCCCCGCTGCCTCCCTCCCTCCCTCCCTCCGCGACACTGCAGCAGCCTCTCCGGGGAGCTGTCCCCCGCTCCAGGCACGCCAGCAAGTCCCGGGGAGGACAAAGTTTGCCGTCCCTTGTGCCAGCAGGGCCCCCAGTCGGGGTCCCGGGGGGACGCGCCGGCTCTCCTCTTTGGGGCAGCGCCCCCTGGGCAGCTCTCCTGGGGCGGCGGGCAGCGGGCGGCACAACTTGCACCGGGCTGCGGCGGCTCCGGCAGGGCGCCGTCCGTGCCCCGTCCCTTCCCCGCCCCGCTGTTCCCGGGCTGCGGGCACATCCCCGGCGCGCCGCCCCTCCTCCTGCAACCCGTTTCCTCCTTCCCTCCCTCCCTGCGCCGCCCGCCGCGGCCGCAGCCGCCTGAAGGGCACCGCGGTCCCTCAGCCGCCACCCGGCCCCGGCCCGCGGCGAGTTGGGGGAAGTCGCCCGCTGCCCCAGCGGCCGGCCGGCCTGCCCGCCAGTCCGCCCGCCCGGCGGCCGTGGCTCCCCAGCCCAGCCCAGCCCAGCCCAGCCCCGCCCCGCCCCCAGCCCCGGCTCCCGGGCGCGCTCCCTCACCGTCCGGTGGTGCTGCTGGTGCCGGGGGCGGCTGACGCCCAGCCCGGGGAAGCAGCCGGCAGTCAGCGCCCCGCAGCCGCCGGCGCCCCCGCCGCCGCCCCGGGAGGAAAGGAGCAGCAGGAGCGATCTACCTGCGGCGGCCGCCATCTCTCAACTGGAAGCGGCGCCGACCTAGGCAGCGCAGCGGACGGCCGGGGCGGGGCTAAAGCCCGCCATTCACTCGCGCCGGGCCAACTGCCGGACTCGCTCGTGTGTGGGAGGCGGGGCTTCGCCATGAGCCCAATCGGAAGCCGGCAGGGCAACATTGGAGGCTGTCAGTTTCCACCCGAGTTACCTATAGTGGGACATGGTCAATTACGGGCAAATTCTAGGGAAGCGGTAATTGGCACCCAAGCCCCCTGAACAGCCTCTGTAGCCCCGCAAGGCTTCTCAAGCGTAGAGCCATGCTCAGGATTACCGAGGTAAGAAGGAAACGTTTGGCAGAGCTCTGCAATGGGTGCATTTCCTAAGTTGGGGGGAAAAAGGCACCAATAAAACTAATCATTAACTAGGTATGCAGTGGTTCTTTATGACATACCCATTACTAGCAGTCGTTATAGATGGCATTTTAATCCATTGGCGTCATGGAGTCATGCCACAGCGATCTGTAATGTAGGAGAGGTAGGAACACGATTAAGATGTCAGGGCACAGACTGAGTACCGACCATTCCCGGGAGTCAGACTTGGACGTTTTCAAAGGCTTGGTTCGGTTTTTTGCAGTTCCTTTGCATCCCTGTACAAGAAACTCCCTAGGAGCCGTGTGACACTGGACGTACCGTGTGCTCAAGGAACTAAAGAAAAGCAGTATAAAAACACGAAAAGTAATAGCTATTTGTAAAGATTTAAAAATACATATATACAATTTCCACATAACCGACATATAACTAAAATGATAAATTTGGATCAATTATTAATCACTTCCTCTTGCATCTAGCCTAGAGTCTTGTACCTTCTGGGGGAGTTCAATAAATATTATTGAGTGAATGATGTCTGTCACCTCAAGTGAAAAGTTCACAGTGAATAAAGATGAGTGAGAGGCTGCATAACAAATTCCTTGAAAGGAGATTTTAGTCTTGAAATGTTCCTTGGGAGGGGATTTCCTGCTGTCAGCCTATTATTTTGAGCTAGAGCTTTCCTGCTCCTCTTTAAAAATATGTAGCAAGAAAATACTCAGGAAGACAAATGAGAGCATCCATCTGCATTTTGGAAAGTCTCTGGTTTCATTGCCTAAGTGATGATTATTTTTCTTTAAGACCTTCATATACAATTGTAATATGCAGGTAGAACCCACATTCTTGAGGCTATAGATAAACTCTGACCAAGAAATAGATCATGAATTTTATGAAGGGTAAGAAGGCTGGCTTCTCAAAATGGGTGCATGATGCTCCTCACCAAGAGGTATTTTACGTTGCAAAACAATGGAACTTGAGATTGCAGGCCTGTAACTGCCACACCACAGCTGGTGCCAGCTGTCTGTCTATGACAGAAATTTGGAGGTCTGTCATATTCCCAGACCAACTCCATTTTAGACTCTTCTCAGCCCAGAGGACTTATCTCAACTGCATGTAAAGTCTTAATCCTGCTGGTTGATTTCTCCTCCACTCCCTGTTCCTTATAGGTTGCTGCAGTATTTTTAAATTTACCCTGCTCTAGCCAAGCCCAAATAGGAATGTGGAGCTATGTTTACCACTCCTATTTCTAGCTGTTTTTTTTCCCCAATAGTATTAGCTTTCCCCTATTTCTCCATGTATGGAAATTCATATTTTAATCTGTCATACTGACATTTGGATCTGTACATTTGCAAGAATGCCCTGGTAAGTGGACAAGAGAACTGAAGGGAATCTCCAAAAAGACCTTTTAGTTGTTGTTCAGTCATGTCTGACTCTTCCCAACCCCATTTGGGGTTTTCTTGGCAAAGATACTGTAGTGGTTTGCCATTTCCTTCTCCAGCTCATTTTACAGATGAGGAAACGGAGGCAAACAGGGTTTGGTGATTTGTCCAGGGTCACACAGCTACTAAGTGTCTGAGGCCAGATTTGAACTCAGGAAGATGAGTCTTCCTGACTCCAGGCCCAATGCTGTGTGCACTATGGCACCACCTAGCTGCCCTAGGATCTTACCTACCTTAAAAAAAACAATGTCTTTTGTATGTTACAGAGGGCCTACTTTGGAGTCAAAAGGTCTGGGTTCTATATTGTCAGACACTGACTGTGTGGTCATGAGCAAATCACTTAGTCTCTCAAAGCCTAGTTTCCTCATCTGTAAAGTGGATTTTATACAAGTTTATACAAGTTAGTGCCAAAGCTGAACTACAACCTAGTTCTCATGAATCAAGAATTGTATTTTTTTGAATACAACTTCCATTGTGAAAAAAAGTGAGTGTGGTTACGCTTCACTTGTCCAGAGATCAATTTTCTATTGATTTTATCCATCTAGAACACAGGGCTAAATGGGAAAGTAACTAGGGAAAACATCTGTGAGCTTTTGAAGTAGCAATCTCTGAACATGGCTATTTTACCCCTTAGGACATCGCAGATGGATGATCACAAATGGATGTCAATTGATTGGGTTCAAATTCTAGTTTTGCTATACTTACCCATGTGACTATGGGCAAGTCACCTCTCTGGACCTCAGTTCCTTTTCTGTAAATTGAGGTAGCTGGATTTGATCACCAATTAGCCCCCTTACATTCTAAATCTGACAGAAGGCTGTTGTGAGAAAAGTGCTACCTAATGTGAATTACTGTTAGGATAAAATAATGGAAGAACGTAAGACATGGAGTGAACAGATATCTAGGTCAAAATCTTGGCTCTGACATTTACTAGTCATGTCACTCTGATTCTCACTTAACCTTTATGAATCTCTGTTTCCTCATCTGGAAAGTGGGGTAACAATATTTATAATATCTATCTCACAGAGGTATTATGAAGGGATAACCTTGTAAACTTTTAAAGAGTTTTGTGTTATTATCAGGTTATGGAACATGCAGGAGGTTCTAGAGATTATGGTGCTAGATTAAGAGTCATAAAGTCCTGCATTCATATCCTCCTTGTTCCTCCTCCCACGTAGTTACTGGCAAGATCACAATGGACAACAGCAAATGTTAGCCAATGTTCTAATAGCATAAGTTATAGATGCTTCCATTTGTCTTGTTTGGGTGATTTTGCACAAAGTAGAAATCACGGGTCATGGATGCCATCATGGGAAAATGCAACCAGGAATGCACTGTTGATGGGCTGTGTGTTTCTACAGACAGCTAGCTCACTTGGCTGGCACATTATGTTCATGAGCTAGTAACTACAGTTCAATACCAGTAAGAGCCAATTAGCTAAACAACAGAGAATCTCTGTACTGTGACAACCACAAACTGAACCCCTGCCTTCAGCTGATTGGTCAGACAGCACACAAACAACAGCCACTGTTGACAAGGGGAAATAAGTGAGATACTGCAAGTGATTTGGAAGGAACAGTCTCTCACTGTAAGGAGGCACCTCAAAGTGCATGACCTCCTGAGGACTTGCTGGTAATGTCATCTTCCTGTGTGGAGTATTCTGGGCTGGTCCCACTTCAGGTCAGCCCTCTGATGGGTGAGACGCTTGCAGCTCACTCAGGGATTTACTTAGCGATAGCTGGAGAAGGCTATTCAGCAAAAGTAGGTAATGAGGATTCAGCTTGAGTGAGCTCCTCTACTTGAGTTACCCATCATTATCCACCAGCCAAGCATCAAAATGCCCCTAGAACTCCCCATGGCTGCTTCATACTCAGGTGATGAGGAAGTGATAGGAACACTCTGAGCTCTGAGCCAACCAAGTCTCCAGGAAGGTCTCCATACCTCTTAAGGAAAAACTAATCTAACTTAAATGGAGGGAGGGGTTAGGAATTGCTACTACCTTGACGGCAAGGTCCTTCTAGAGGACTCTGTCACTTAAATGACTTTAGGGCTCTCATTGGTTAATCCTGACCTCCAGTACTCAGGAAACCTGATAGAGGCAAGATTAAAGAAGGAAGAGAAGAAAACTAAAAAGCAGAATCATAGCAAAAGAAAAACAAAAACAAATAATGTAACAGCTTACTGAAAGAATGACTGAATCTGAGAGAAGGACAGAGTCCCAGGTCTAAATAATTGAGAGCCATGGGGTGGGTGATACCACATCTCTGCAGTTCACAGTGGGTCTCTCCATATAAAAAGCATGAACATAAGCAGGGTAAGCACCTGTGACATCAGTGCTACATACAGCAAAGATGATGACGTTGTCTGCATAGACAGCGATCCTCATGAGAGGTAAGGGAGAATTGTCCTGTGATGCCACCCACCAGGACCTCCCGGTTCTTGGAAGTCTTATGGGAGTAATAAAAAAATCTTTGCCCCATGGGAGACTCCTAAGGAGCTGCCCCCTACCCCGTTCTTCTGTGGAAATAATAAGAAGGGGCCATGTCATATTTACATGACTATAAAGAGTGGGCTACAGGGGCCTGCTTTTTTCCATTGCATGTGCTGGTGCATACACAGTGGGCTGTCACTATGAGCGGGGGCTGATCCACTGGGCCCTGTGTCTCTGCCCACTGCCCAGCGCTTTCTGCTGCTGCTAGGACCCCCGCCTCTACCTGCTGACCAGTTATGTCTGCTGCCACTAGAGCCCATGTTTTTGCCGGCTGCCCTCTCTGCCAGGGTTAACTGTTCCTCCCTGGGCTAGAGCAGGAGATCTGCACTACTAGGGCCTGAGCTCTCCTGCCCTATTCTGGGACAGGGTGTCACTGTGGGCCTGAGCACTACTGTGGCTCATCCCCAGACTCTCCCCTAATCTGAGAGGCCCAACTCCAGTGTCACCACTCTGCTACCCTCAGCAGGAGCAAGAGTACTGTACTACTACTTCAAAAACCAGATTCTGCTTTCCCACATTAGGAGAAAGGCAAAAGTAACAAAGTCAGAAATGGGCCTGTACCAGGCTCTAGTTTCCATGGCTGTGGAGGTTGAGGAAATGCTTCTAGGGTCTTCCTTTGGTGCTTTTCAGGGGTCAGGGAGAAAAAATTACTGTTTGCAGTTTGGGCCTAAGAAAGGAAACCTTTTACACTTAGGCAGTACCCTTGCCTATCTTCAGCTAATTAAATGGGCCACGAATGGCACATTTTCCCTATCCCCAATTTCAGAAATTTCCCTGGGCTCCAGGGAGAATCTAGCATCATCTCTTCAAGGTCCTCCCTCAGTGTCCACACCAAGGAATGGCAGCACAAGAGGACAGTGTGGCAAAATGGCAGTGTCTCACCTTCCAAACTGAAAAACAAAAGTCCAACAGTCCCCTCAGCACAGTTGTTAGACAATCCTAACATGCCAGAGAATTTTTTTCTGAAAAATTCATCACTGTTGCTATCCCTCAATCTCTCCCCCACCAACCCCCTCCCACCCCACAACAGCTGGGGATGTCTATATACAACAACCAGAATGGGGACCGTTGGTTCAGCTGAATTATCATTTTCAAAAAGTCATTCAAAACCCAACAATTCACACAAATATTTAAAGCTGATAAGGTCGGTCTTTTAGGAAGCTTCCCCCAAGGCAATTGCGTACAGATAACCATTGGCAATACAAAGGTACACAGTCTCAGCAAAGGCTGAGCTCAACTATTACTTCTGAATTTATCCTTTTTTAATGAAAGGAAAATATTTCTCAATCCCAACGATGTCAATCCCCCTCCAGGCCACGTTGAAACTGAGCCGAGTTCTGAGGAGATCCCCCTGTAGGATTTAGGAAGCCTAAATTACTGGAAGGCCCAATAAAACAGGAGGTGGTTTTTTGTTTAACGGCGATTATCTTCAAGATAAAATTATAAAGCACACAGGACAAACTCATAGTGGTGTCTCCTTGCTGAATGCCACAGACATTTTACTCTCTGATCTCCCATCTCACAGTAATTAACCACCATCTCTAGAAGCACCACCAGAAGTATGAAGGGCAATTGGGTTAGTCTTTGTCTGTACTTCCCCATCTCCCACTTTGGTAAGCTCACTGGGTTCCAATCTTGCAAGACTATACTAATGGTTCTGGGTTGGTTCTGACATTGGCTAGACCTCTGATAGTTTAGGTTTGATACTGGAACAAAATGAGACACTTGCAGGACATTCAATAGTTAATGAAAAGAGATTTACTTAGCCCAAAGCAGGAGAGAGGTATTCTGCAAAGAACGGTATTGAAGATACCTGGAGGGGATTCAGCTGAGTGAGCTCCTCTACTTGAGTTACCCATCATGATTCACCAGTCAAGCATCAAAATGGCCCTGGAACTCTCCATGGTTGCTTTGTACTCAGATGATGAGGAAGTGATAGCAACATTCTGAGCCCTCTGAGCCAACCAAGTCTCAAGAAGGTCTCCATACTTCTTATGGAAAAACTAATCTAACTTGCATGGAGGGAGGGGTTAGGATATTGCTCCTACTACATAAAGAAAAGCAATTTAAGCAGAATTGCAACCAGCAGAGGTATAAAGATAAATTGTGGTGGCTGAGGCAAGAAGAATGAACTACACCAGGTGTGGGGGACCTGTAGCCTTGAGGCCACATGTGGCCCTCTAGGTCCTCAAGTGTGGCCCTTTGAGTGAATCCAGATTCTTTTGCTCTAAATTGGAGGTCAACATGAAGGGCCACACTTGAGGACCCAGAGGGCCACACATGGCCTCAAGGTCGCAGGTTCCCCACCCCTGAACTATACTCTCAAATTGACTTTTGCAGATAAATGCAGTTGGGAAGACAGAGAACATGTAATGCTGCATGACCAATGTTGACTGGGTGAATCTGAGTTTTTTAGTGGAGAGAGCAAGACAGGACACAAGTCAAAGTGAAACTCTACTGGGATGTGAATGCTGGAGTTATGAAGCTTGCCAACAGATAGCTTTCTATTTTAACTAATAATTCCTGCTAACTAGTCACTAAACTTTGTCATTTCTTAACACCCTCAAAATTTTAGAGTTACCTCTACCCTAGTTATAAGTCTAATAGCTGACATGTTGCAGAACCATTAAGATATGTCAGCCAAAATCTCCATAGCACCATAACTGGGCATAAGAATCATAGGTTGGTTCTTTTTTTTTTTTTTAAGTCGGAAGTAATCAAAACAGATGTCCTGGAGTATTTCCTTAAGACACAGAATCCAAAGCCAAATCTACAAGTATGACTCATTTAGAGTCATATGTAGAGTTGTCTTAACAACCCTGAAAGTCATAATCATTGATGAATCAGAGATCTATGTTCCTATATAGAGATATACTCAGAAGTCTGGACAGGCATCTCTACTACTTTATAGCTTTATGGCCCCTGTGTAGTGGTATGGATATTACTTTAAGCAATACAAGCAATTCCTAAAGATGCAAATGGCAGCAGATGGAGAGAAGTAGAAGGAAGACCTGGACTGAGCATGAAGCATTCATCAGGCACTACAGACTTGTCCAGCGCTCTGGACTAGTTTAGCTTTGCTTATTTCATTTCTTCTGCCTTCATTGTTTTCTAGGTACTATCTCTCCCATGTCTTTGAATCCCTCCAAATCTGCCATCTGCCATCTCTCATCATCTCTCACTAATGCCTATTTCCTTAACTCTCCCCAGTCTCTAGAACAGCCAGGGCTTTTCTCCCATATTTTATTTTCTAGATGGTTCCTCTAAAGCCCATTAAGGTGGGCTTGGATATCCTTCACCTTCAAGAGAGAAACTGAGAAAATAATCATCACTTTTTGTCTCCTCCCGCCTTTATGCTCTATATCTATCCCTTCTTACTTTCTTTTCATAAACACCTTCCAAACCACCCACTCCTTCTCTCCACAATCTTGAATTTCCTCCACATTTCTTTCCTGGTCCTTTGACTACTTTCCCCAGCCCTACAAAAGAGTGTTAACAAGTGTATACCACCACTGTGCATCCAATTAAAACTCCCTAGACGCTTCTAGATGCTGGGAGCTCTCTGACCTGACTTCCAAAGGATAAGCTTTTGGGCCTGCTTTGCCTTAAGCTTCACCATCAGGCTTTGGGGGCTGCTCATGACACAATAACACTGGCAGTGTGGCCACGGCCAGAAGGATTAGAGATGGACCAGACCCATGCACAGGGTCCAGATCAAAGGGCTTTAATTACTTTGGACTGAGTCAGAAGACCTAGATTCTCATCCTAGCCCTGTGACTCTGGATAACTCACTTCACCTGTCTAGTCCTCACTTTATTCATGTATAAAAGGAGGGGTTTGGGTGAAAGGAAAAGATCCCTAGGGTCCAGTTCTAAATTCATTCTCCTTTGACCTCAGCAGGACTCTGGTAGTGTCTGAGAATGCTAGAGGTCTGAAGGAAGGGGCATGCTCTCCTTTATATACTTGATTTGTTTGAAGTAAGCTCTGTCTACTATTTACTCTCTAAGTAGGAGCTAGGATGCATTTTATCTTTTTATTTCAGCCTCAGAGGGACAAGGCATTTAATCTGTGTGCAAATAGTCCATACCTCCCAAAGGCTCACAGACTCAGTTCAGGCTGCTGGAGACCCAAGAAAATGAAGGAACTTTTCTCAGGCCAGTCCTTGGAAAACACAGAGGCAGCGTGGTATAGGGAATAGAGAGCTGACAAGATCTGGATTCAAGTCCCTCCCCTGGCACATTCTGACTGTGTAGTTCTGGACAAGTTAGTGCTCTATGTAGTTACAGTGAAAATGCTGACCTGCACTTAGACAGAGGGAACTTCCTCACGTGGGACTTCCTTATACCAGTGAAATCACAAGAGCTCTCTCTGTTTTGGGAAAATAATGAAGTAGAGAGTTGGTCTTAAACACTTTACTTCTTACCTGTGTCATTTTGGGAGAGTCACTGAATCACAGTACAGTGAAAAGTCATCTGGTTTTGGACATCCTGGTTTTGCCCCCTTGGTACCATTGTGACCTCAGCCCTGTGAATCTCAGTTTTCCTAGGTACAAAATGAAGCATTTAGACTAGGTGATCTCTAAATTGCAGATTCACAGAATCTTAGAGCTGGAAGGAACCTCGGAAGTCAATAGTACAACTTGTAACTCAACCGCGATCCCATTTTCGATATTGCGGGTGGAAGCTCCCCTCCAGTAAGAGGATCATAAAATTCAGAATTCAAAGGAACGTTAGAGGTCATGGATCATAGATTTAGAGCCAGAAGAGAACTGAGACCAGCTAGCCTATTTTATAGATAAGGAAAATGAGGGCCAGGGAGTATTATCCAATATCCCTCTTGGAGAGAGGTGAGGGAATGAGCATCCAGCTTGTCCCTCCCCTGATACACTACTTGCTGGACAAGCAAGGTCCTGTTTTGTGCCTCATAAAGGGAAAACATTACAGCCTCTTTCGGTCCAGGTGGGCATTTTCTCAGATCAAATACCTATCCATGCTAAAAGGAGGCTAGCCAATTTGATGTAGTATATAGAACTCTCTTCATATATATCCTATATATGCAACCATAACAAATACTGCTGTTGATAATTTGGTATATATGATACTTTTCTTTCTGTCTTTGACAACTCTGAGTTAAATGCCTGGCAGTGTTATGTGCTAGTCAAATGACATGGACATCTTAGTTACTTTGTTTTGGCATAATTACAAATTGCTTTCCAGTTATCAACCCCCTTATTTTACAATAAATCAACCACAAGCTTTTATGGAGCACTCATGTGCTAGACACTATGGTAGATAGTGGGCTACAGATACAAAAGTGAAAGACCTTTCCCTCCAAGAGTTTATAAATAAGCTTCAGGAAGCAACATTTGCATATATATAGGTGGGGTGCTTTTTTCAGTTGTGTTCTACTCTTTGTGGCCCCATTTAGGGTTTTCTTGGCAAAAAAAAAAAAACTCAATTGGTTTGCTATTTCCTTCTCCAGTTCACTTTACAGATGAGGAAACTGAGTCAAACAGGGTTAAGTGACTTTCCCAGGGTCACACAGCTAGAAGGATTTGAGGCCAGATTTGAACTTAAGAAAATGAGTCTTCCCAACTCTAAGTACAGTCGGTACCCATATGTAGATGGAAAATAACCTAGAATGACTACAATGGCATCTCTACTTGGAGGATTTTAGAGAGAAGATGGCATCCCTCCATATGAATAGGCAGCTGCTTCTGGAAGAACCCTCATGATATATAAAGTAAATGCTTAGAGAGAGTTATAGTGACTGCTACCATTTACATAATAGATGAAAAGCAATTTGGAGGAAAAAGGACCAGCAGCTAGCGGGACCAGGAAGTTAAGACCAAGCACAGTTAAATGATTAGACCACTCTAACTGCCCTATAAAATGGACTAGACTATATCATCCACATTTCTTTTACTCTAAGTGATTTATGACCTTTTCGAGCCTGCATGATTGGAATCTCTTAACAGAAACAGGGAATTTTAATTGGAGCTAAGACAGTAGTATAGAGATAATGAATTTGGATCAGGACTTAAACTTGAGGTGCCAACAGGTCAACCAGATAAATTTGATTATAATAATTTTAATAATAGTGATAATGTTATTTCACATATATGCAGTATTTTATACTTTATGGTTATAATTTGGAGCTTTCCTAACTACCAGGGCAACTGATCATTGGGCACAAAAAAGGCAGGCAATAATAGCTCATAAGAGTGCAACAGCTCCTCTCTGACTCTGAAGTGTCTATATGCAGCAGATCAACACTTGGGACTGACCATTTCTATGGCAGAATTGTTGTGAAAATGCTCTAAATCACTAATAATTAGGAAATACAAATCTGAGGAAGTAAATCTTCATACCCATCAGGTTGGCAATGTTGATGAAAAAAGAAAAATGCCAAATCCTGGAGGGGCTATAGGAAAACAGGTCCAGGAAGGCACTTTTGGTGGATCTGTGAACTGATCAAGTCATCCTGGAAAGCGATTTGGTACCACGTCCAAAAAGTTATTAAGCTGTGCATGCCCTTTAGCCACAGTGATATTAGTGCTAGGTACCCAAAGAGATCAAAGGAAGAGGAAAAAGAATTCATAGCTACAAAGATGTTTACGGTAGCTCTTTTTGTGGTAGTAAAGAATATGAAACAAATGGGATGTCCATTAACTGGGGCATGACTGAGCGAGTGATAGTATATCAATGTGATAGAAGATTACTATGCTCCAAGAAATGATCAAGAGGATCATTTTAGAGAAACCTGGGAAGGTTTATATGAACTGATGCAGAGTGAAGATTTATGCAATATCAACAATATTGTAAAGACAAAAAACTTCAAAAGACTCAGCAACTCTAATTAACACACTGACCAACCACAATTGCAGAGGTCTCCTGAACATGTTACCTGTCTCTTGATAGAGAGGTGCCATATTCAGAGTGTAGATTGAGGCATATTTTGTTTTGGACATGGCAAATGTGGGAATCTGTTTTGCTTGGTTATATGTGTTTTTGTAACAAGAGTTTTGTTTTTCTTGCTTTCTCAGGAAAAGGAAAAGCAGGAGAAGATGAGGATCTTCATTTTGAAAAGAATTTTAAATAAAATACACAGAATAGAATAGAAAGATATTCAGAAATAGACAGAAGCTGCACAGCTTTGAAAGTAACGTGTTGGATTTTTTAAAATTAAGTTATATGTACTAGAGATTCACAGTTTTGCATAGAATTCTCTTTCCTGCATATTTTGTAGTGGGAAATGTTCTCTAATTTGGGTCATCACTAAGTTCAGAATAAAAAAATATAAAAGAAATAATAACAAATTAAAAATACTTTCTTGTAGAAGGAAAAGGGTGAGGTAGGTGAAATCTCTTCTTAGAGGAACATGGTGCCCCTGGGAATCTGTTGTTTCCTAGGTGGCCTTCCATGTTTGTTTCAGCGTTCCCTTGTGTTGTGAATGTCCCTGGGGAACTATTGTGTGCTTCCTACATGTAGATGCCTAAAGACTTGAACATAGAAAACACTAAAGATTTTGGAGAATGAAGAATCCATGTTACAAGGTTAGCGAAAGCTGCATCCTTGACAATACATCTTCTGAGTCTTTCCTTATATTTTGGGGTGTGCCTGCATCAGAAGTTGTGGGACCCTGAAAGTGCAGAAAGGTTAAGAGACTTACCGATGAGGTCCATAGCCAGAGAGGAACAGCAGAAAATAGATTTCTTGATTTTGTTCTGTGTTCTCTCCAGTATGCCACTGTTTTTCAGAAGGTCAGGGGAAAGTTAGAATTATGGACCTGGGCAAAATCAATCAGTGTTGGAGTTTCTGAAGGTAGATAGGTACACTATTACACTATTGGTGGAGCTATGGATTGGTCCAAACATCCCGGAAATAAAAGTCCCAAATATACCAAAAAACTTATAGGAATAATTTTTCTGGTACTGAAAAACTACAAATAATGTGGATGCCCACTGACCAGGAAATGGTAGAATAAACTGTGCAATATGAATGTAAGATACCACTATTATGCCAAAAATAATAATGAATGTGAGGAATCCAGAGAGACATGAGAAGAATTGTATAAGCCAACACAGATCAAAGTTAGCAGAAACAGGGGAATAATGTGTACAAATGATTACAGTAGTATAACCCACAAAAAATACCATTAAAATACTTCAAAATTTGAATTACTTGCAATAATCAATCTTGGTTCTAGAGAACAAATGATAAAATACATTTCTTTCTTCTTGGTAGAGAGTAGGAGACCATGGACACAAGATGCTGCATACATTGTCATTTTGTTCTTCATTTTTGCTGAACTATTTTTCTTTGTTATAGGGGAAGGTTTATAGCTGGGGTATGGGGGTAGAGTAGGGGAAGGTAGGTTGTTGAATGACTGTAATTTAAAAACCAAATAGCCCCAATAAATAGTTTTTAGAGGTAAGTCTGGAGCTCAGGAAAGTGATTGGATTTGGAAGTCATAAATGTGATCGTTGAAGCTCTGGATGAGATAATTTCTGATGTGCTACTTCCCTGCTCAGAAACCTTCAATGGTTCCCTATTGCCTTTAGTATGAAATCATACTCTTTAGCCTTGCTTTTGAGACAATCTACAGTGTGGCCCCAACTTACCTTTCCATCCTTATTTCCCATTGCTGTCCTTCACCCTCTCTACCTTCCTTCCAGCCAAGTTGGACAAGTAGCTGGTACCTCAACTCAACATTCTATCTTTGTCCTCCATTCATTTTTGTAATCTCCTCCTCCATGAGGGGAAATGCACTCCCTCTTCATTGTCACAGAATCCTTCACTTCCTCCTCAAAGCTCGGTTCAGACTCAGCTTCTTCTGAGAAGCCTTCCCTGATGCTTGTACAGTTGATAAGTTCAAAATTACTTTGTATGTTCTTGCTTGTGTATCCCCTCTGCAGAATATAAACTCTTTTAGGGTAGGGACTGATTCATTTTTGTCTTTCTATCCAAAGCACTTAATATAGTGCCCTACACATAGTAGAAATAATAAGTGTTGGTGGAATTGAACTACCAAGGAAGAGAGGAGAGAAGAGAAGAGGACCAAAGATAGACCCTTCAAGAATGTCTTCATTTAGGGGGCAATGGAAGCCAGTCAAGATGGAGGAGTGGTTAAAGAGAGAGACATAGACACACAAAGAGACAGTGAGACAGAAACAGAGGAGGACCAGCATGGTGAAATATCACTGATCTGAAGGAAGAAAGAAGAGGGATGACCAACAGAATCATATGTCACTGAAAAGTCCAAGGAAAATATCTCTTATTACCAAATGCGCTGGCCTTCAAGAGAGCAGGTACTGTAGTGCAGGTGGGGTGAAAGCCAGACTACAGACTTAGTATTAATGAACATGGAGAAAATAGAGGCATCGAATATAGACATTGCCTTTGAGAAGTTTGGCAGTGAAAGGAAGTAGAAAGATAGCAAGAGGAAAGGATCAATGGGGGTGTTTTAGGATTAGAAATACTTGATAATGCTTATCAAGTGAAAGAAGAGTCGCCCCTAAAGAATGAGAGACTGAGAATGCACAAAAAAGAGGGGAAAACTGATGGAGCAAAGTCCTAGGTGGGAAGGAAACAAAGCAGGCGTGAGAAGGAATAAAGAGCACTAGCCGTAGAAAGCAGGAGGAGTATCTCCTGATGTAAGATACAAGAGAAGGAAAACATGAATATAGAGAAAAATATTTAGGGCTGGAGAAGAGGAAACCAAAGACAATGTTCAATGGCTTCTGTTTTCTGAGTAAAATAGGAGGCACATTCATCTACCAAGGATGAGAGATTAAAGACCATAGGAAAACTCTGGGATACAAATTAAGAGAAATGATTAGAGATTGTCAAAGAAGTGAATTAAAAGACTGCCAAGAAACAATGGGGACAGAGTTATAGTTGGATAGCAGAAAAATGTTATTTAAATGTGAGCTAGAGTGAAAAAGGCAAAAAAGAAGACTGGATTGAGAGGAATGAGGTAACTCTTCTACTTAATATTGAGTGACCTAATTATGACAGTTAAGTTCTTTGGGCCTCAGTTTCTTCATCTGTTAAAATGAGGAGTTAGAAGGTTAGAAGACTTATCACAAACAGTCAGACATGACTGAACAATTATACAACATCAACAACCAGAAGGTGCCTTCTGGTTCACACGGGATAATTCTAAGGCCGTAAAATAATAAGAGTCTAAGGGGTAAGACTACTCAAGGATCTATCACAGGGTGTTAAGGAGACTGAGGGTAAAACTGGTCTTTGTGAGGGGCCAGAGGCCTGATAAGCTACTTTAAAAATCAGACAAGACCAGAAAAAAATCACAGAGGGGCAGGACTGCTTTGAAAACTATAAGTTGAATTTATCACATAATTTAAAAAGAAAAGCAAGCTGTACATAATAGAGACCTGCAGTTTTATGTACAAATCTTTTTCTGATCTACTAAGAGTATAGAAATAGTCAAGACAAGAAGTATTATTTATCAATCAGTAAACATTTATTAAGAACTTACTACATACTAGGAATTGTGCTAAACACTGGGAATATGAATAAAAACACAAAGGAAAACAGTCTCTTCCCACGAAGACTACTTAAAAAGGAAAGGGGGTAGAAATGGAAACACCCAGTGTATGGCATAGTTCAGAGAGTGCCAACAGTCAAGAGCATAATCTAGAGAAGAATAAAGACATGGGCATCCTCCTTCAAATGGAAATTCTGAGAAGAACCAGCCAATCAGAGCTACAGAGGAAGAAGATGTTTCCAATGTGTGAAATCCAGGAGTGACATGAGCTTTAAGCATAAATGGTACCTTCTGTGGCATGGTAGAGAAAGCTAGGAGTACAGGCCGGAGAGAAATGTTTTGTTATTTTTAAGTGTAGAATGTAAATATGTATGCATATGTATACACACATACATGTGCACATATACATATATAATATTTAATTGAGCCAAGATTTCTCTTCTCTCAAGCAGTGTTCATGGCTACCATTGCTGATTTTGAAAGAGCTGAATGGTAGATGATAGAGAGGGTCATGTCTTTTGGAGGCATAAAGAAAAAAAAATTTAAATTTGAATACTTTCTGATTTCACGAGAATTTCATCTAAGAGAATAAAGAAAGAGAAAGAAAAAAACTTAAAATGTGGTAAAGACAGTTTGGAAGCACAGAGAGGGGAAGTCAGAAGACTGTTCAAAGAGACTAATCATTAACAAACATTTCTCAATTAGGGACGAAGAAAAAAACATTCTAGCTTAAAGGAAAGATACCTGTCAAAATTTGAAAGTGGTTGTCATCTAAAATCTGGCACATGGGTGAGAGTTCAAAATCATGTTCATCAAATCAGAAGCTGGGGTGGAGTGGACACTGCCTATATTATAAATGGAGTAATTTTCCAAATTGTCCCTGCTACTACCTCTACCATTTTAATCTTTGCTTAAAATGCTTACCAGCCTTGATTTTATTATTTCATTTTGGGGTCCTAACCAATTATTGCATTGCAGAGATAATTCCCAGCTTATAAATTCCCTCTATTGATACAAGTGAACAACTCATCTGTAACTTACCGTCTTAAAGAGTTTCCAAGAATCAGTGAGAGGTTAAATGACTAGCCACAAGGCTAGTCCATGTATGTACAGAGACAGGATGTAAACTTGGGTCATCCTGGCTCAAACAGGCACTTTGTTCACTTTGTCTGGTTGTTTCCCAAGCTTGCTTTACCACTCACACTTTTTGTAGTGCAATATAAAGATATAACTTAGAGGAAAAGTGCCTTTTTTTTCAAAGATAACTACTACATTTGTAAATATAAAATATTTTGTATTTTACATAAATATATTAATATCAATAATATATAATAAATAACAATCAATAAATATATTTGTGTAAATATAAATACAAAATTCATTCTTAGCTCTTAGCAGCAGACTGGATTTGGCTGCTGTGATGCCGTTTGCTGAATTCCTGTATTAGAACGTCAGTCCTTTTACCCTTGGTATGTAACCATACTTCACGTTTTCTTCGTTAAAATGAAAAAAAAAAAACCAACCAACTTCAACCAGTGAATCCCAATTACATTTCTAAATTGAACACAGGTAGGAAAACTTATAGATGCGCCCATAATCACACAACCAATCTCTGGCAAAGCTGGGGTTCCTATTAGTCATTTATAGCTGACAGTTCTTTTTCTAGATATTTCTCCTTTGGAGAAGTGATGGAAGAAGACAGCCCTTCTATTCCTTGGTGTCCTGATGTTTCAAGATGTATACATCAAATGTAAATGAGGCTTCTGAGGCCATGCAGATTCCTGGATAGAATCCAGGACTGTGTGAAAAGGCTGGTCAGGATCCAGGTATGGTTTGTGGTGTCAACCACATAGGTCCCATGATCTATCCAACCAAATTATGTTTTTCATTTAGCAAGAATGGAAAAACATTATGTGCCTCAGTAACTCCCTTGGATTTATTTCTAAAGTCATTGGTCATTGAGATCTCTGTTACTGAAGAGAATTCCCATTCTGGGAATTACCTGGAGTAACAAATCACAGATCACCACCACCAGAATATCAAAGATTATTCTAGAGGAGAAACTACTAGATCAGACTTTTAAAGTCCTTTGGAAATAATGGCACGGTTTTTACCTCAACTATAGACCTAACCTAAGAGAATTAAACAAGCTAGCAAATATTCTAAGGTTGTTTTAAAGTCTGCCTCTGCTATTTTTCCTATCAGCTTGGAGAAACACATAGACATAAATGACTTCTCAAGTTGCTAGCATTGACCCTTCTGGATTTCCCCAGGTCAAAGAATGACTCTCATTAAATCAGATTTTATGGGAGCCTAGTAAGAAGGAGGCCACTTTTGGAAATGAAATATGTTCCCTCTAAACAAATTCCTGGTTGGTTATTATGGAAATATGCCCTTTAAAGTGACCTGAAAATGTTTTCTTCATTTTCTTTTAAAAAATTGAATATTTTATTGTGACAGTATTGGCTGTCCCTGCAAATTTAGGTAAATCATATAGCAGGTGTTCCTTTTTTGAATGGGGAGCAGGGGAAGAGAGGAGTACTAAGAAAGTGAAAGAACCTTAAGTGGGGCAGTCAATTATCAACTCCTTCCCTACTTAGCTAGACTGTTTATTAGTGCTGTCCCACACCCTGCATGCAACAAGACAGCTGTCTTTAAAAGTCAGGACAACTAGGACATTCCTGGACTATAGCATCATAGATTTAGAGGTAGAAGGGAATTTAGAGATCATCTAGTCCAATCTTATTCATTCCTTCATTCAATAAGCATTTGTTAAGCACCTACTATGTGCCAGGTGTTACGGGGACAGGACTTACCCTCAACAAGCTCACATTTTATTATATCATATTACCTTCTAGTCTATTAACTCCCTTATTTTATAGATGAGAATACCAACATCCAGAGAATGACATGATTTGCCCAAGGACACAGAGGTAGGCAAAGTGGCATAGTGGATAGAATGCCAGGCCTGAGATCAGTAACGCCTGAGTTCAAATCCAGCCTCAGATACTTATTAGCTGTGTGACCCTGGGCAAGTCGCTTAATCGTGCTTGCCTCGGTTTCCTCATTTGTAAAATGAGCTAGAGAAAGAAATGGCAAACCACTCTAGTATCTTTGCCAGGAAAATCCCTAATGGGATCACAAAGAGTTGGACACAACTGAAGATGACTGAACAATAACACAGATGCTGAACTAGATCCTGAACCTTGGGCTTTGGTCCCTTGACCCTAAATTCCAGATCCTTCTCACTACATTGTTTTGCCTCCCATAGATTTTTGGGGTGAGTAAAGAGATCGCCTGAAATTTGTGAGACCCTGAAACCCTGGAAAAAAGCATATCTAACCTAGCATATCTAACCTAAGCATTTCATATGAGGTCACATTTCCCAAAAGTCAGGGGAATATCTTCCGTGCATAGAGATGGCTCCACTAACCCAAGTGTGACCACAGGAACAATTTCTTATTTTAAATGTTCTAGAATTTTAGTGTAGATCCTGGGACACTCCCCTCCCACATGTGAAGGTTCCAGACAAGCAACTCCAGATTTAAGATTCTCCATGGGGCTGAGTCCAATGAAAGACAAGATTCATGGTTCCCAACTGACATGCTTAAGTCTAGTAATGGGGAAAAGAACATAAGTAAAAAGCAAAGTTATTTTAAAATGAAGTAGTAATAGAATAACTTTCTCACTTAAACCTGGGACACACCTTCTTACAAGTACATATAACATGCGTGTCAGAGTAGCCACTTGTGGTGGAGGAGGGGGGCACTCTCCTGATGAGCACCAAGTCGACAGAGTCACTGAGCTCCTCCACCAGGCTGTGAGCTGCTTGAGAGCAGGGACTTGTTTGGGTTTTGTTTTTGCTTTTATCCTTACCCTACATCCCACAGGACCAAGCGCGCAGTAGGTGCTTATTATCTGACTTGACTTCCCACCTCCAATACCGAAATGATATCCTTCTGGTTTCACTGAACTTTTTTTTTTTCTGGTTCTGCTCCCCTTCGGACACAGCCCTCTATTTCCCTTTCACCTCAATGGCAGATGATCAGGAAGCAGTCACCATGGTACAGTGGAAAAAGAGCAGGCTCTGGAGTCAGAGAACTTGGATTTAAATCCTGCCTCAGATACTTACTGCCTTTGTGACCTAGGACAACAAGGTCCTGAATTTTCCCATACTTCCAAGAGTTTCCTTATTTGTTTAAAAGGAACTCAGCAGCCTCCAAGGTTCTTCCTAGTCCTAAATCTAGGCTCCTTCTTGATTCTGCTTCACTTGTGTATATAGTTATTGACACTTAACTATCAATACAATATCTTTAAAATGACAAAGGACAAGCAAGACTCCTCAAACCCAGGTGACCAGAGTAGACTCTGTACCAAGGGACCCTGGTCTTCCCTTGCCTCCGTATTGTGTCACCATCTCACTTATTTAGGACTTTGGCTGAAGAATAGAGACCCAGGGGGGTTGTGGTAAGCACAGAGGGATAGAGCAATGAGCCTGCAGTCAGTAAGACTCAAGTTCAAATCTGGCTGGCTTCAGACACTTGCCAGCTGTGTGACTTAGGCAAGTCATTTAACCTCTGGTCTGCCTCAGTTTCCTCAGCTCAAAAAGGAGATAATAAGGAACACCTCCCTTGCAAGGTGGATTTGAGGATCAAATGAGATACTAGTTATAATGTGCCTAACAGCACCTAGCACATTGTTGGTGTTCCATGAATGTCTATTGCCTTCATTTCCTTATTGTACATGCCTCCTCTGGAATACTCTCTCCATTGGCATGCCTGGATTGGCTCAACAGAGAACGGTTGCCACCAGGTTCTAGATCTAGATCTATGGATCTGCTCTTTTCATGGAATTTAATTCAATAAACATTTATGAAGTGCCTACTATGTGCCAGATACAGTGCAAAGTATTAGGGATACAAATAAGAAAAAAGATAGTTCCTACTCTCAAGACAATTCTAATCTAAAGAGACGACACACAAAAAGAAGCTGAAAAGTTGGGAAAGAATAAGAAGGGGATACCAAGGGGTACCCAACATGTTCACCAATGTGTTACTATTAAGTCAACGAGTGGATACAATGAACTCTTAGTAAAGATATAGCAAAGTAAAAACAGCAGGTACAAAACATTTCCCCCTAGAAAACGGGGTATACTCTCCTACAAATGTACGGTTTCCTCGAAAAGGGAGGGTCCAAATTTAGAGAAAGGTAATGAAAAACACATGTAGGGAATACAGGCTGCCAAAGCATCTCCTGCGTCCTGCAAGGTACGTAGCCTTTCTCTCCTGTAGAGTCCTCACAAAGTTTCCCTCTAGCAGGTGCATCACCGCTGGGTGAGTCTCCTCTCAGCATCTCCACTCTTCACCAAGATTAGTTTTCTCTTCAGTCTGTGGTCCAGCTAACTGTTCCACCTGCAGGCAAATCTGAATCGCTTTCTCCTAGTGCCTGACTCTCTGGGTCCAGGTTTGTTGGGGAAGGGCTTGGCCTCAAACCCTCTTAAGCTGATTCTCCAGCTGCTGGACTTGTTACCTCCAACTAGAAACCATTGACCACAGGGCAGGGAAGGGCTGGGGTGAAAGGAGAGACAATCTCTCCCTCCCTCCAAGAGAGGTGAAAGGCTGACTGCTTCCCTGATTGCCAAAGGCTCTCCTTTCAACTGTCAGCTGTCCAAACTGCCAGACTTTGGGCTTATCTATTTAAAGCCCTGCAAGGGTGTGGACAATGATTTGTTTTTTCCAAGGATGTTGCTCCTTTCAGACTCAATCTGAGAGAGGCTTTCCTACTTTGTAAAGGCATCATGGGATGTTAATTATAATCACTAACACATTAAAACTTCTCCATTGGTGATTCTAATTATATTTTATTATCTGAGTTAGGGGGGATAAGAAACAAGTATCTCCTCCCTTACATTATGATTGACCTCTTCACCCACTTTACTTACCACAGCCTCGTGGCTCACAGTTCCCCAAATAGGTTAACGCTTCTCGATCACCCCTAGAGAGGCCGTGGCAGTTGCCTTCCTGGTGTGGTTTCAGGAGGACTGAATGGGAGATAATCCCTGCCCCCAAAACATTCTTCCTTGGTCACCACCAAATTAAGGTCTTAACCCCAGGTAAAATGTAAATATTATCTAGGACCATAACAGGTAAGCCATAATTATTCATTTACACTTGAATTGGAATTAGTCAAGCTAATTTTACCTTCCGTCTAACGGAGCCCTAAGTGATTATGTCAGAGAATTTTGTAATTAGAGAATGTTAGAGGCTGAAGGGACCTTAGAAATCCTCTTATCTAGGTTCTTAGCTCGGGGTTCAGGAAACTTGTCTTCAAGATATAATTTGAAAATGGCATTTCAGTATATTTGTTTCTTTTTGATCCTGTGTATTTTATTTTATGCATTTACAAACATTCTCAAGAGGCTTCCATGGTTTCCCAGGCTGCTAAAGGGGCTCATGACAAAAAAGTTAAGAACCGTTGTTCTAGTGCAGAGGTGAGGAACCTTTGGCCTCCAGGCCACATATGGCCCTCTAGGTCCTCAAGTGCAGTCCTTTGAATCCAAACTTCACAGAACAAATCCCCTTAATAAAAGGATTTGTTCCATAAAACTTGGACTCAGTCAAAAGGTCATAGCCAAGGACTGTCCAGCCAGTCCTGCTCCATCACCCACTTCCTAGCAGTGGTCTCTTAGGATTCTAGAGGTTCTCTCCACTCGCAATCGAACCTGTCTTAAAACATTGATTTTACGTCTCCTTTCTTGCTATCTGTGCTAGATTCAGTTAGTGGTGCTTACCCTGGAGATCAGAACTACTGACTACAGAGATGGATGAGGCATTGAGTTGGAGTGAAAAAAGCAAAAACAAACAAACAAAATAACAAAAACAAAATAGAAAGAGAATTGTCACAATTATTTCATGATTTTGTTGAGAGCCATAAAGTATTTAGTTACTCCCTCCCCTCCCTGGTTCTGCATCCTCCTCAACAAAACCAAACCTCAGTATGATGTGGTACATGTGAAGTTGACCCAGGTCTAGTGGTCAGCCTTACTCTTTCCTTCTCTGCTTGGCCCATAGCTCCTAGATTTGACTAAACTAAGATGCTCATTTCTCCTTGGTAAGTAGAAAGTCTGACAGGTAAGCATAGCAAACCATTATTTTAAAAATTATTTACTTATTCATTTTTTCCTTTTGAAAAATGTTATTTTGATTTTTCAACATTCACTCTTAAAAGATTTTGAGTTCTAAACTTTTCCTCCTCCTTCCTCTCCCTTCTCCCCAAGACAACATGAAATATGATATAGGCTATACATGTACAATTGTATTAAACATATTTCCACATTAGTCATGTTATAAAGAAGAATCAGAACCAAAAGAAATAATCACAAGAAAGAAAAAAGAAAGAAAGAAAAGAGAGAAAATAGTCTTCAATCTGCATTTAGACGCCATAGTTCTTTCTCTGAATGTGGATAGTATTTTCCAGCATGAGTCTTTTGGAATTGTCTTAGATCATTGTATTGTGTAGCAAATCTTTTTGACAAGGTCATAGAAGGGAGGTTAACTTCTAGTATTTTTTTTTAAAAAAAAATAAATTTCTTCTTTATCTTTTGTTTTTCTGACCAAAATTTCTGAGTATTCCTCTACTTTTCAGAAAAGCCTTTATAATAATATCTTTAAAATAAAAAAATCAGCAAAACTGATAAATATGTGGAAAAAGTTTGAAAATATGTGCAATGTACCATTCCCATGAACTTCTCACCATTGCAAAGAGATGGGGTGGAGAAATGTTCTGTCATGTCTCTTCCTTCCAGCCAGGCTTGTTCGTTGTAATTTTGCAACATTCCCTTTTGATTGTTGTGGCTGACTTCCCCCCATTTATACTGCTGTAGATATTACATATGTTGTTTCCTTACCTCTACTTGCTTTACTTTGCATGCCATCTTTGAATGTGTCTCTGTGTTCATCACACATATCATTCCTTATGGCACAGCCATCTCATGGCTTCCATCACATTCACGTATCACAAGTTCTTCAGCCATTCCGAGTGATGAGCATCGACTTTGTTTCCAATTGTTTGAGATTACAGAAAGTGCTACAATAAATACTTTGGGGTATATGAGGGTTTCTTATCAATTACCTTTCTAGGTATATAATAGATCTAGAGGTAGAACCTCTCAGTCAAAGGGTATGAACAGTTTAATCAATTCATTTGCATAGTTCCAAATTATTTACCAAAGTGGTGTACCACCTTACAACTCCACCAACAATGCATTAATAAACCTATCTTTGTCAAATCCCTCTAACCTTGTGCTTACAGTCCTCCATACTCTGACCCTAACCTACTTAGATTAACAGCATTGTACAATATATTGAATAGAGTCCTGGCCTTAGAGGAAGGGCTGAGTTTGAATCCTGTTTCTGACACTGGCTAGCTAAACAGGCAAGTATTTAACTACTCTACACCCTAATTTCCTCATCTATAAAATAAGGATAATGCTTGTGGTACCAACCTTACGAGGTTGTAATCAGACCTAATTTAGATCATGGATGCAAAATACTTTTCAAGTTTTAAAGTGCTATATAAATAATGGCCTGAAAGGAAGAAGTAGCTGATTCTAACTCCTGCATTCATTCTTATTTCCATTTTCCCAGGTCATAGCTTTGTGTCTCATGCCATAATTACTAATGCAAAGGCAAATGCTTTTTCCAAACAGCATTCAAAATGACCTGTCCTTCTGCATTTATACCTTAAGGGGCCCACCCCTGCTTCTGTGATGTTATCCCTAGTCCTCTGCTTTTTTTTAAATCTGTTTTGAATTTGTAAGTATTTTGATTGATGAGTAAATGAAGCACTATCTTTTACCTTTGCTTCTAAATTTTCACTATCAGGGCCTTAAATACCATAATTAGTGGGGGCAGGGAGGAGAGAGGATGTGGAGAATGGCTTAGCAGTTATACCTAGTACACGTATGAAACCTTCAATTATACGCTCTTGGTGGTAGTCAATCAATCAGTAAACCTTTATTAAGCACTTACTAAGTGCCAAACACTGTGCTAAGTGCTGGGGAATACAAAAAGGGGCAAAAGACAGTCTCTGTCCTAAAGAAGCTTAACAGTCTAATGGGGGAGACAACATACAAACAAATATACATGAAGTAAGCTATATACAAGATAAATAGGAAATAATTGACAATAGGAAGGCACTGGAATTAAGAGGGTCTAGGGAAGGCTTTTGGTAGAATGTAGGATTTTAGTTGAGACTTAAAGGAAGCCAGAGAGGTCAGCAATCTGAGCAGAGGAGGCATAGGGGAGTCAGCCAGAGAGAATATCAGAGGAGAGACAGAGAGTGTTTTGTTCAAGGAGCAGCCATGAGACCAGTGTCCCTGGAGGGAAGAGCACATGGTAAGGAATAAAGTGTAGGAATACTGAAAAGGCAGGAGGAGACTAGGTTATAAACAGCTTTGAATGCCAAACAGAGCACTTTGTATTTGCTCTCAGAGGCAAAAAAAGAGCCAGTAGAGTTTGTTGAGTAGGAAGGTGACATAATCTGACCCGCACTTTAGGAAAATCACTTTAATGGCTGGATAGAGAAGAACTGGAGTGGGAGAGACTTGAGGCAGGCAGAGCCCCCAGTAGGCTATTGGCATAGTCTAGGCATGACGTGGTGAGGGCCTGCACTAGAATGGTGGCATTGTCAGAAAAGAGGAGACATATTTGGAGAGATATGGCAAAGGTGAAATTGGCAGGCTTTCATAACAGTTTGGATTTGGGGGTGGCAAGGTAAGAGAGATGCTAGGATGGTGCCTAGGTTGAGAGCCTAAGGGACTGGGAAAATGTTGCTGCCCTCTATAGTAGTAATAGAGAGGTGGGGAGGGGGAAGAAAAATAATGAGTTCTGTTTTGGACATATTGAGTTCAAGGTGTCTAAAACACAAGTGGAGATCCAAGATTGAAGATCAACAGGGAGAACAGGGCAGGAAAGGGAGATTTGAGAATCATCAGAATAAAGATAGTAATTAAATCCATGAGAGCTGATGAAGTCACCAAATAAAATAGTATAGAGAACAAGACCAATGACAGAGAGGGTGAGATCTAGAGGAGGATCCAGAAAAAAAGAAGGATTGAGAAAGCGGGAGAAAATTTGGAACTCAAAACTTAAAAATAAAAGAATATTTAGAATAAATAAATTATATATACATATACATATATGTATACACACACACACACACACACACACACACACACATATATATATAAAAGACATCATTAGTAACTTTAGAGAGAGCAGTTTTGATGAAATAAAGAGATCAGAAGCCAGATTGTAAGGGTTTTAAGAATCCAAGAATGAGAAGAGAGAAAATGGAGGCAGATTCTTCAAGGACTAACTACAATAGGCAGAAAAGAAAGAGGATGACAACTGGGATGAAAGGATCAAGTGAGTTTTTTCAGGATAAGAAGACATGAGTATGTTTGTAGGCAGGAAATGAGCCAGTAGACAGGGAGAGGTTGAAAATAAGCAAGAGAAGAGCCAAGATGACAGTGTAGAGGTAGCAACCTAGCTGAATTTTCCCAACATTTTCCTTTAAACAATTTTAATGTAATTCATCAAATTAAATTCTGAAGAGGCTTAGTCAATAAAAAGTCAGCTTGAGACATTTTTCCAGCTCAAGATGACTTAGGAGTCAGTGGGACCTGGGGGCCAGGCTAGAGTTCACTCAGCTGGCAACATCAGCAGTGGGCCTGGAAGACGGCCGCCATAGTAGCAGCAGCAGCAGCAGCTTTGAAAACTCTCAACCCAGAGATATTCCAGGGCAGAGAGAAGCATCAGCATTTGCAGGTACAGAGGGTAGGGGGCTTTCCTGAGTAAAGGCCAGAGTGAAGACTAGGAAGGCAGCGACCATACCTCTCCCTGTATCACACACCCTTGGAAGCACTCAAAACTTATAGACCCCCAGAACTGGCTCTTAAAAGAGGAGCTTGAAAAAATCTGAAGCTTGGGATGGTACCTCCTCATCAGGTAAACAGCCCAAATTTAAAATAAAGTTCAAAGTCAAGAAATAGGCTGGAAAATGAGCAAACAAGGGTTGGGGGAGGGGGAAAGAACCTGACCATTAAAAGCTACTATGGTTACAGGGAAGATCTAGACACAGACTTAGAAGAAGACAACCAGGTGAAAATGGCTACAAGCAAACCTCAAAGAAAAAATACAAATTGGACATAAGACCAACAAGAATTCCAAGAAAAGCTAAAGAAAGAGATAAGGATGATAGAAAAAAATTGGAGAAAGAAATATGAGCAATGGAAGAAAATTATGAAAAGAGAATGAACAGTTTAGCAAAAGAGGTACAAAAAATGCTGAAAAAAATAACTTAAAAACCAGAATTGACCAAATGGTAAAAGAGGCACAAAAATTTACTAAAGAAAAGAACTCTATAAAAAGCAGAATTGGTCAAATGGAAAAAGATGTATAACAGTTCACTAAAGAAAACAATTCCTTAAAAATTAGAATTAGGCAAGTGGAAGCTAATGACTCCATGAGACATTAAGAAACAGCAAAACAAAGTCCAAAGAATGAAAAAAAAATAGAAGAAAATATGAAATATCTCATCAGAAAAACAACTGGCCTGGAAAATGGATCAAGGGGAGATAATTAAACAATTATTGAACTACCTGAAAGCCATGACAAAAAAAGAGCCTAGACATAATATTTCTCTCTCTTTTTTTAATTTATGGAATAAAACAAACATTTCTATAACCTAGTACAATAAAAAAAAAGACGATTGCACGTGAAATTACAAATCTACTATGCACAGCTTGCTATTCCCTTCAAATATACCACAAGATTATCATGTAAATTTTTTTCCCTTTTTTTTGTTCCCTCCTTAGAGATGGCTACCATTAGACACAAATTTGCATATATGTATACATATACACACACACACACATATATATGTATATCGTTGTTCTATACATACTTCTATTCATAATTTTTTCTCTACATGTAGGTAATATCTTTCTTCACATGTGCTGACATCATATTTTAAGAAATTATCAAGGAAATGTTATTATATCCAAAGGTATCTTAGAACCAGAAGGTAGAATAGAAATGGAAAGAATACACCAATCACCTCCTGAAAGAGATCTCAAAATGAAAATTCCCAGGAATATTAGAGTCAAATTCCAGAGCTTCCAGGCAAAAGATAAAATGTTGTAAGCAGCCAGAAAGAAACAATTCAAATATCATGGAGCCACAGTGAAGATCACAAAAGATTTAGTGGCTTCTACATTAAAGAAATGGAGTGCTTGTGATATAATATTCTGGAAGGTGAAGGAGCTAGAACTACAACTAAGAATAACCTACATAGAAAAATTGAGTATAATGCTTCAAGGTGGAAAAAAAGGGATAGTTAAGGAAATAGAGAACTTTCAAACATTTCTGATGAAAAGACCACAACTGAATAGAAAATTTGACAGAAGACTCAAGAGAAGCATAAAAAGGTAAACATGAAAGAGAAATTATAAGGGACTCTATAAGGTTAAACTGTTTAAATTCCTACATGGGAAGATGATACATGTAACCCCTAAGAACTTTATCATTATTAGGACAGTTAGGAGTCTATAAAGACAGAAGGCAGTGTTAATTATATTGGGATGACTAGAAGGCATGGGTGTAAGTTAATTATATTGGGATGATCTAAAAAAATGAAGGGATAAGCAAGAGGGAAGCATTAGCAGAGGGTGGGGAGAAGAAAATTGGGGCAAATTATCTCATATAAAAGAGGCATACAAGGAAAAGCTTTTACAGTGGAGGGGAAAATAGGAGTGGGGAGTGGCAAACACTGCCTCACTCTCATCAGAATTGGTTCAGAGAGGGAAGAATATAATAAATACATACATACATACATACACACATATATATATACACACACACACACACACACACACACACACACATACTCCACTGGGCATAGAAATCTGTCTTAATCAATATAGAAACAGGAGGGGAAAAAGATAAAGGAAAAGGGGGAGGAGACAAAAGGGGAGACAGATTAGGGGAGGAAGTAGTCAAAAGCAAAACAAACTTTTGAGGAGATACAGACTAAAAAGAGAGAGAGAAGGATAAACAGAAGAAAATAAAATGGAAAGATATGTAGTTAATAATCATAACTGTAAATGTGAATGGGATGAGCTCACCCATAAAATGTAAGTGAATAGCAGAATGGATTAGAAGTCAGAATCAAACAATATGCTGTTTACAAGAAACACTCTTGAAACAGAAAGCAAACACAGAGTTAAAATAAGGGATTGGAGCAGAATCTATTATGCTTAAGCTGAGGTAAAAAAAAAAGTAGACAAAGCAAAAGAATAAGTAGCCTTAATTAAAAGATATAATCAAGGAAACCACATTTTGCTAAAAGATATGATAGACACTGAAGTAATATCAATATTAAACATATTCACCAAATGACAGAGCATCCAAATTCTTAAAAGCCCAAACAAAATCAATATAACTGAAATTAAAAGGAAGGCAGAAACTTGGGGGGTGGTTCTCTGATAAAGGCTTCATTTCTCAAATATAAAGGGAACAAATTTATAAATACAAGAGCCGTTCCCCAATTGATAAATGGTCAAAGGGTATGAATAGGCAGTTTTCAGGAAAATAAATAAAAGCTATCAATAGTTATGTGAAGAATGCTCTAAATGACTAATAATTAGAGAAATGAAAATTAAAGCAACTCTGAGATACCACCTCACACCTATCAGATTGGTTAACATGACAGAAAAAGAAAATGACAAATGTCAGAAGGAACGTAGAAAAATAGGGACACTAATGCACTGTTGGTGAAGCTGTAAACTGGGTCAGTCATCCTGGAAAACTCTAAAACTCTAAAACTGTGCATATCCTCTGACCAAGCCATATCACTACTAGGCCTGTGTCCCAAAGAGGACAAATAAAAAATAATAGGACCCCTATATACAAAAATATTCATAGCAGCTCTTTTTGTGGTTGCAATGAACACAAATTTGAGGGGATCCCCATTAGTTGGGGATTGGTTAAACATGTTGCAGAATACCATTATGCTATAAGAAATAATGTGAAAAGACAGCTTCGAAAAAACCTGAGAAGTCTTATATGAATGAAGTGAACAGAGCTAGGAGATCATTGTACTCAGTAGCAATAATATTGTAATGATGATCAACTATGAAAGACTACTCTGAGCAATACAATGATTTATAACTATTCCAAGAACTCATGAGGAAAATGCTATCTACTTGCAGAGAGCAAATTGGTGAACTCTGCAAAGTGAAGTATAATTTTTTTCTCTTTATTTTTTGTGCAATATGGGTAATATAGAAATATGTTTTGTATGATTTCACATGTGTAACTGATATCATTTTGCTTGCCTTCTCAATGGGTGAGGTCAGGGTTAGAGGTAGATAATTTGAAATTCAAGGTTTTTTTTTAAAAAAAGAATATCTAAAATAAATAATTAATTTTTTGATATTCATTAAAAGCATCTTCAGAACAACTCTAGTAGTAGACAAAATGGCAGATTGCTGCTGTGTGTTTCTTTTTGTATCCACATGGTTTTCATTTCTTCTGCTAGGAGGCTATATTTTGAGAATTTTTCAGTCTACATAATTTGGAGGTTATGAGAGTTCAGTATGGCAATATATGTTTTAAAACTTTTTTAAAGAAAATAAGTGAGAAAATGAGGATGTTGGGGGGCAGTCTACTGAAGGAGATGTGATAGAATGAGATTATTTGAGCAGGTAAAGGGGCTAGACTTGGTAGGGAATCAGGTGAAGTTAGAAAGAGTGGCAGAAGACAACTGAATGATACAAAATGAGGAAGGGAAGGTAAATGATCTCAATTTTTTTTCTGTAAAATATGAGTCAAGGTCCTTAGCTGAGAAAATGGAGGTGGGGAAGCCATGGGAGGTTTGAAGAGGAATAAAAAGGTTTAAAAAAGCTGCTATGAGATAGTAAGTTGATAAGGAAGGTGCAGCAGGATTGCCTAGCAGCAGTGAGGACTCAGCTGAGGTCATGTAACATAAATTTGTAGTGGGCCCAGTCAGAAAGCTTGAGTGATTTTCTTCACCTTAGTGTAGTCTGTGTGTAAGAGTCTAAGCGGTCAGTGGTTAGAGTGATCCAAGTCTGAGGTTTGGCTGAGCACCATCAGAGATATGATCAGGGGACCCGGGATTCAAGAGAGAAGGACGGTACTTAGTTCACCAAGTACTTGCAATGAGGAGAAGAAGAGAGAGTGGCTAGTGCAGGGGGGATGATCTAGGAGAGAACTGAGGGGTCAAGGATTTGGAGGTAACAGCATAGATGAAAAGTGGGGTTACATAAAAGAAGTCTGGGGGAGAGGTGAAAAGCCAATAGATTATGAATGGATAAGGGGATTTCAGAATTCTTGAACATAGAGGCTATATATTTGTGGGTGGCAAGATAGAGGAATAGTTCATGGGAGGTGAGTAGGTTGAGGAAATGAGTGATAAGGGTATTTGAGGGAGGATCAATATGTATATTGATGTCCCTGAGTATGAGAGCAGATCTAGGGAGGAGGGAAAAATTGTAAACTAGGTACAGAACTCATTGAGTAAGAAATTTGGAGACATACCAATCTACATAAGAAAAATAAAAATTGTAGATCATGCTAAGATTGTGTCTTGTTCTGGTCTCCTTAACCTTTCCACACTTCTAATCTGCATAGTAAGTTTATAAGTAGGTGGCATAAAGGGGCAAGAGTAGGAAATAAGACTGCAAGGGGGAACCTGGAATTTACATACAAATTATCTGAAAGATCAAAGGAGCATAATTTACAAATCATATCATATATTAACCAAAAATCAAAAGCCATCTAGGTGATGCTGTCAAGGTTTTTGATCCTATAATATGCAATTCTTAAACAAATTCCAAATAAGAACATCGGAAGTTGCTTATTATCTTGAGATGATGTGGACATGTTCATTTTAAAGTTTTACCAACAACTTTGAGATAATTTGGATATGTTAATAAATTAATCCCATGGTTGCACAGATAAGGGTTAGACTCTTCCTTCCAAAAAACCCTATAAAAATACTTATCTCTTCTCACCCTTTCCCCTATTCAGCCATCCCCAGCCCTCTTCTATCTTCATTGGGACCAAGCTATCAAGTACTCCCAACAATAATCCATGGTTACATGAGTGATACTATCTGCCTGTCCCCATCCCCATGCTACCTGCCTCTCTTCACTGGCCCCTCCCTGCCCCCATGGCATCTACCTCTGTACCCCTCTCACTGCTTGTCTTTGTACCCTTTGTGCCTTATTAAAGTGTGATTGCAGCTGTGATTGTACCCAAAGAACCAGATATGCCTGCCCTATTTCATAATTTATACATTAATTCTCAATTCAGAAAGAAAGAGATAAGAAAAGGAGATAAAGGAAGGAAGGAAGGAAGGGAAGGAGAGAGGAAGGAAGGAAGAAGGAAGGAAGAGAGGAAAGGTGAGAGGAGAGAGGAGGACAATTCATACTTCTCAAATCAAGATAACAGTTACTACCAAAAATGTGAAACCTTGCAGTATCACAAATTTTTCTGAATTGTATGTAAGGGAAATAAAGGGAAAAGAGGGGGAAACACCAAGAAAGTAAGGAGTGAGTGTTGTGGTAGTCAGAAAGTGAAGCTCCTATCTTTAATAAGGAAAAGCCCAAGTTAAAGAAAACTACAGTTATTAAAATATAATAAAGAAATTTTTTTCAGGGAAATTTGTTAAGTTTGAGTTAACAAACAAATCTATAAATAAATAAACTAAGAAAGTCTCTTTTCGCTCTGACAGAATGATTGCTGAAAAGACAAACCTAATAATTATAATGCTAAATGTAAATAAATTAGATTCTCCAGTAAGCAAAAGTTGGAGAATGGATTAAAAAGCAATTTCAATGACATGCTGTCTATAAGAAATACATTTAATGAAGAATTATATACATTCAGAATGAAAGAGTGGTCTAAAACTGACCATTAAGACATTTTTTATGTCCTATAATCTCTTGGTGTTAGAACTGAGGACAAAGACAAGGCAAAGAAGTGATTCTAAGAATCTAAAGTTCTGTTAAACAGGACACTTATTACTGAGACAAAGGCTGAGAAGTTGGGACTGGGCTGTAATGTTGTACCAGACTTACTGAGCCCAAGCATGGAACCAGGAAGCCCCTGGTACTACTGCCCAATGGTCATGAATGCTTACAAGATGACTTGCAACGTGAGTCAACAAGTGACTCTAGAGCTCTTAAGAAACAGATTTTACTGGTCCAAGATGACGATAGATGTCACTGAAAAAATGTGCTACATATATACATACCAAAAAGCCTTATCAACTTGTACTGCATATTTGGAGAATATAAGTACTAGCAAGCTTTCAGAACTGGTCTGTATTGACTTTCAGAATGAGATAGTAAAAAGATAAACCATATCTTAATGGTGACCAACCATTTCACCAGGTATACATAAGAATACCCAATCAGAAATTAGAAATCAAATTAAATTTGATAAATATTTATTAAATCCCTACAAGATTCCAGGCACTGTGTTACGTGTTTGGGATAAAAATAAGAAAAAAGATTTCCCTGCCTACAAGAAGCTTACAATGTAATTGGGGAAGACAGCACATAAAAAGAAGCTATAAAGGGGAATTGGGGAGGCCACAAGGAGGTACCCAGTATGGGGTATTATGTTCTATGGAACTGAAACCAAGCAGAGCTTCTGATTAAAAATGGATTGACCTGGGAAGTTCTCAAAGTTATGAGAACTCAATAAATAAAAACTGGGAATTTACTGCTTTAGTCTCCACACTTCCAATCAAAGGGGAGAAACAACTGAGGGAGTTGAGAAGATGCTGAATGACAAGGACTGAGTCAATCAGCATGGTGATGAGATTTCAGGTGATCAGCATATCCTGAGAAAGGCAGGATGTTCCATAGAGTTAAAACCAAGCAGAGCTCTTGATGGAAAATGAAGAGTTAGCTGGAAAGATAAGCTAGAAAGCATCCACTGTTGTAAAAATGTTGTGTGAGGGGGAGTATTTTTCAGTTTATAGATTTCCTTCTGGGATGCAACTGGCGCAAAGGGAAAGATGTTGAGAACAAGCTAATCAAGAAAATGTTGGCCTTGGCAGGTATTGAGAAGCTTAGCCCTACGCCTTACCATCCCTCTGAAGACTTACAGTCTGAACATTTCAACTGCACTCTGTTGAATATAATGGAAGCCTTAAGTCCAGAACAAAAAGCTCAGGGGATTCAACAGGGGTCATTCCTAACCTATACATCCAATCTCATCAGGAATGATGGTGTAGGCTTTACATCATCACTGCTCATGTTCAGGTGAGAACCTTATCTACCTGCCTATTTGGATTTTGGAAGCCTATATGAAGAAGGTGATGCAGCTGCTCACAATCAGTATGTCTTTTAGCTGAGAAATAAACCAAAAGAAGCCCACCAACCAGCCAGAAGAATTGCAACAGAAACAGAAGCTGATAGGATGCCAGATTATGTTGTCAAGGTTCTCAACAAGGAAACAGCGTCCTGCTGAGTTAACACTCAAAGCTCCCCCAAGCTAGCTGATTAATAGAAAGCTAACCTATACAAAGTGATTGAGCAATCAGGAAACTTGTGTTTGTCCTTCCCAAAGAAGACCATGCCATCAGAGAAATGATGACATGACTTGCACTTGACTTTGTTTTGAGTGAGGGAGGGCTGTGCAGGTCACCAGCCTCACTTCTCCTCCACAGCCATCTGAATCCAGTGACCAGATATTCATCAAGATGACTGAGGATGACCCAGGATGCACTGGGAGACCTTGGCCCCTTTAGGCCAAGGTCTTTGCAGGTACTCACTTAGGGTGAGGTAATGCCCAATCATTGAATAGGCCTGTTTATGAAGTAGTCATGGCACAGCCCCTTCAATGAGGCAAAGAAAAAGGGACACATCAGGTTGGGACGGAAACAGCAACAGTTACCATTGATAATCACCCCAAAGCCAGAAGGGTCCAGAAGAGCCCCCAGGCAGGGGCGCCCTGGCATCCAAGCTTCAGAGTGCAGTAGGTTCCAGACCTCTTACCTATTTATAAAATGGCTGTGGAGAAGCCTATCAAGACAAATGGCCACAACCACCTATTGCTCAGAGGAGAGTTAGTTTGACTCTTCAATGAGACATGACAGACACTCATCCCAGTGAATACTAAGTAAAAGAGATCATTCGTGAGATGCGCAAAGACTACCAAACTCAGATACGAGCGCTGAATTGTTTATTCCAATGAACAAGATGAAGTGTGTTATTGATGGGCAGAAGGACTGAACCTGGAGGAAACTTGCCTAGAACTATTACTGCAGAAACTCCCAGAACATAGACAAATCTCCAGAATGCAAACATACCAAGAACCCACCTGCCCCTGCTGGCAGCCCAGGTGTAAACAAAGAAGGCTATAATGATGTGGATGGTGCTCCTCTGCTGTCTAATATAGATGTTCTTCATCTTTTGTGTGTCTGTGTGTGTGTCAAGGAACCCTTTTGGCAGTCTGGTGAAGATGACATGGCTGCATTCTTAATGTTTTTAAATATATCAAATACGTAAGCTTAAAAAGAAAAGCAAAAATTAGTGACAATAAAGATGTAACTTTTTTCCAATCAAGTTCAAGGGTCTCTTGAAATCTATCCAAGGATGCAGACCTCTTTAAGGGAGGAGGGGTAGCTTTGGACTACAGATTAAGAATTCCTTATTCAATTAGTCAGTCAACTAGCACTTATTAAGCACCTACTGTGTGTCAGGCACTGTGGTAAACACTGGGGATTCAAGGAGAGGCAAAAGATGGGTCCTGCTCTCAATGAACTCACAGGCTCGTGAGAGAAAAAGTGAGGGAAAAGGAGGCAACAAACTCAAGGACAGGAGTGGAAGAGAATGAGACCCTTCAAACCAGTCTAAACTAATTACAGGTGAACCTGAACTAAATTACATACCTACCTAGGAGAAAATATTAAAGACTGCCCATGTGAAGTATGCCTTGCCTGTAACTGCACATGTTTGTTGTACATGTTGATTACTACCTGTTTGAATATGTTTATCATTTAGCTGTCATGTCCATTTGACTATGTTCTGTATCATATTCATGCTATGGTAATACCTATTTGTTAATAACCAATAATAATGTTCTTAGTTTTGCTGTTTTTATTTTAAAAGAGGTCTATTGATAATGTTATTGTTATAGTTAGCTAGCTTTGTCTGGGAAGTTAGATGTCCTTTCCTGGTTATTCATGAATATTACTGTGTACCATAGATATGCAAGTAACTCTGGAGCTATGAATTTACTGCATCCTGCATGTGATTGAAGTATCTTGTCAAGTGATGCTAGGGATAGTGCCCTCTCTATTACATATACTGTTAGGATAGATTTGTTTTCTTTTATTTTCAACAGTATCGCACGTTGGTACTGGGTCACCAGGAGAATCACCCTTGTTAAAAGTACTGAGGCTGTTTATGCAAGCTTAACCCAGCTGATTTTTGCAAGGGGACTGCTTTTCTCTCAGTAGGAACTCACAGTATACATCCTTGTCCCTCAAATATCTGGGCTAGTGTCCATATGCTTTCCCCTCAGCTGACATCTGGTTGTGCACTGATGAGGTCATTCCCTGCCACTGAGTCCCTCTTAGACAATCATTCTCATCACCTTCTCTAACTTGGTCACTTCTCACTGTCTTAGATCCACTGTTATCCATCCCCCTCAACCCTCTCCATGCTAGTCTATTGGGAGACATGATTCTTGTCCGGAGAAAATGCTAATTTTTGGCCTAGTATCTGTCTACCACAGTCAGTGAATTAAAAAAAAAAACATTTTTTAAGTATCTTACTATGTGCCAGGCACCATGTCTGCTAAGTGTTGGGGATATAAAGAGAAGCAAAGACAGCTATCCTCCAGAGCTTACATTCTAATGCGAGAGACAACATGAATACAACGCTGTATAAACAAGAAGTGTGTGTGTGTGTGTGTGTGTGTGTGTGTGTGTGTGTGTGTGTGTGTGTGTGTGTAATAAGGTAGTGAGATTTTAGCTGGGACCTGAAGGAAGCCAAGAAAGCCAGGAGTTAGATAGGAGGAGGAAGAGAATCCTAGACATGGTAGACAGTCAATAAAAATGTCCAGTGTCTTATGCAAGGAGAAGCAAGGAAACCAGTGTCATTGAATCAAGGAATACTTGGAGGAAAGTAAGATGTGAGAAGACTGGAAAAGTAGGAGTGGGCAAAGTGTGCAACGAAGGCCTTTGAAATACCAAGCAGAGGATTTTATATTTGTCCCTGGAGGTGATAACTGGAATTTATTGAATAGTGCCATGACATGGTCAGACTTGTACTTTAGGAAGGTCATTTTGACAGCTGAGTGGAGGATGGATTAGAACATGGAGAGATGAGTTAGACAGACCCACCATTAGACTATTGGAATAGTCCAGGCTTAATGAGATGACTTATGTTGGATGGTGGCAAAGTCAAAGGAGAGAAGAGGATGTCCATGAGAAATGTTACAAAAGTAGGAAAACAAGACTTGATGAAAGACTGGATGGGGTGGGGAGAGGTGAGAGGGTAAGGAGCTGAGGATGACATGTAAGTTGTGAGCCTGCATTATTGGGCCTTAACGCAAATAAGGGAATTTTGGAAAGGGGTACTGTTTGGGGGAAAAGATAAGAGTTTCGTTCTGGATGTGCTGAGTTTAAGATGTTTTTGGGATAACTGGTTCAAGATGACCAATAGGCAGTTAGAGATGCTTACCACAGAGTGGCTGTTTATAGATTTGGGTGTTAACTTTCATTCTCCCTGCAGCAAGGCCTTCTTTGATTAGAAGACTCCTAACTTTAAAAAAACAACAATTTTTCTTCCTCAGAGTATGGATGAGTAAAAATTTCTACTTTTCTGCTCAAAAACTGAGTCCTCCAAAGTAAGGAGAAACTACAACAAAACAATCAAATTACTATCTAGTACAGGCCTCTTAATGTTGAAAGCCTGCAGCTGGGGTTCTTCACATTGAAATCATGACATCTTTCAGCAAAAGACAATGGGAAAACCTGAGTCACAGTCCAGTGTAGCTTTAGAGTCACAGCTAAAATTCCAAGGCTAGAAATATAAAATTGGAGAAAAAAGAAAAAAAAATCAACTCCCAAGGTCCAGTCCCCAACTGTAATGGCAATTACTTTGCTCCATGTGACTAAAGACTTACATGGCTCCCTTAGAGCACAAAGAGATGGAGGAACCAGGGCATGGCTAGGCTGTACAAGTCCCCAACTTCCTTCCTTCCTTTTTCTCTTTAAATTTATCTATAAGATTGAGTTCATGTGCATTTTGAAGTGAACGAAGGTTGAAATATAACACTTTCTGGACTTTACCTCTCTGTTTATTACTTTGGCTAGGTAATAACTCAGGAGGTGGTGGTGCTATGGAGAAATAGTTTATTGTTCTCTGTAGGTTGTACCCTAAAGGCTGTCCCCTAAAACAAACGTTAAATGAATCATTACTCATTCTTGACCAACACTACCATCCTACTAAACAATACGCTAGGCAATCATGAATGGCTAGCAAACATATTTATCCTAGCAAATAGCAAGATAGAAATCATGAAGGATAGATGATAAAATACTGGGGCTGTATGGACTCTTGGACTTATGAGTGAGATAAAAATTTCAGCTCAGCCATGGAGAAGTCTACCCTTAGCAGTTCCTGGGGAAGGGGTGAAGATGGGGGAGGGGGGAACAAGAGGAAGATGACAAGCATTTAGCAAGTACCTACTATGTGTCATGTACTGCGCTAAGCACTTTACAAATGTATTATCTCATTTGATCCTCAGACAGCCTTGGGAAGTAGGTACTATTATCTTGCCTGGTCTATACTTGAGGGGAAATAGAGACAGACCTTTGTTAAGTGACTTGTCCAAGGTCACACTAGGGCTAGTACTCAGGTCTTCCTGACTCCAGGTCCAACTCTGTGCACTGCCTCTCTACTTTTATCTCCAAAGTCTCTCCACATGTACAGCCTCTCAGTTTCAGGAGTCTCTCAGTCAATCAGAAGCTGCATTTCCCTCATATGGGCAGCCCACAGAATCACGGGGAGGTTCTCCAGGGACCAGTCCCAAACCCTCCTGGGTGGGTGGGTTACATATAAAAATCTTCCATTATAAAAAAGTTGAAGAAATGGTAGAGTAGAGCAAACAATGGATTTGGAGCCAAAGAACGAGGCCAAAGAACCTCTCATGGCCTCAGTTTTCCTGTTTGTGAAATGAGGGAGCTAGAAGAAATTACTTCAGAGATCTCTTCCAAATTTAAACTATAAAACTGTGATCCTAAATATCACTTGTAACTGAAATGAAAGGAAAGCAATCAATATAATAAATCACATTGGAAAGAGAAGAAAATGAAAATGATATGATTATATCAATTGTACAGATCACCTTCAATAAAACACAAAATTCATTTATGTTAAAAACACAAAGATATGAGAATAGTTTATAATTGTAAAATAATTATGACATATCCTCTTCTAGATCACTGCCTTGTCTGGTAGAGGGACTTGCACAGCTCAATGAAACTATGATCTATGCTGGGCAGGGTTACCTAATAGGACATCCAGGTCATTGAAAAGAGTTCTTACAAAAGGTGATCCACTGGAGAAGGAAATGGAAAACCCTCTAGTATATTTGAAAAGTAAACTCATGGACAGTATTAAAATGATAAATGTATGACATTAGAAGATGAGCCTCTCAGGTCAAAGGTATCCAGCATTCTACTGGGGAATAGCGGAGAACAACTACAGGTAACTTCAGTATTAATAAGCCACTGGGCCAAAGCTAAAAGGAACCTCTACTGTGGGTATGTCTGATGATGAAAAGAAAGTCCAGTGCTATAACGATCAATATTGCATTGATTAGTGCAACACCGGCCACTGGATTGGAAAAGATCAGTTTACACCCCAGTCTTTAAAAAGGGCCATGCCAAAGAATGTTCAAATTACTGAATAACTGAACTCATTTCACACACTAGCATTTCACACACTTATGTTTAAGATTCTGCAGACTAGACTTCAGCAATATGTGAACTGAGAATTACCAGAAGAGCAGGATGATTGTCAAATAGAGGAATTAGAGACCAAATTGTGAACATTCATAGATTATGGAGAAAGCTAGGGAGTTCCAGAAAAACATCTATTTGTGCTTCATTAACTACACTAAAGTCTTTGACTATGTGGGTCACAACAAAATGTGGCAAGTCCTCAAAGAAATGGGGGTACTAGATCATCTTACTTGTCTCCTGAGGTACCAAGAAGTAACAGAACCAAATATGGAACAACTAATTGGTTTAAGATTGGGACAGGAGTATGACAAGGCTGTATGTTGTCACCTTATTTATTTCTTATTCAGAGTACATCATGTGAAATGCCAGGCTGGACAAGTCAAAAGCCAGAATTAAGGTTGCTGGGAGAAATATCAACAATTTCAGATATGCTGATGATATCACTCTGGTGGCAGAAAGTGAAAAGGAATTGAGAAGCCTTTTGATGAGGATGAAAGAAGAAAGTGTCAAAGCTGGATTGAAGTTTAACGTTAAAAAAATGAAGATCCTGGCAACTGGTCCCATCTCTTGGCAAATAGATGAAGAAGAAATGGAAGCAGTATAAGAGCTGATATTCTTGGGCTCACAGGTCACTGCAGACAGTGGTGACTGTAGCTGTGAATGAGTCATTTTGACTATTATAAATTAATTACAAAGGCTATATGAAGGAAGACGCTATCTGCATCTAGAGAATTGATAAATATAAGTATATATAGAATTATTTTGCATATATCTGTACATATACACACATTTGTGTCTAATGGTTGTCATCTCTAGGGTGAGGGGGAAGGGAAGGAAAAAAAATAAATTTACATGATAACTTTATTATATATTTAAAAGAAATAGCAAGTTATACATAATAGATGTGCAGTTTCATGTGCAATCGTCTTTTTAAAAATTATGCTGTGTTATGGAAATGTTTGCTTTATTCCATAAATTAACAAAGGAAATTTTTTTAAAAAGAAAAGAAATGGCCTTAACCAGTTGAGTTTGCATTATTGGTAATGAATTTTCATCTAAAAATTAAACAACATCAAAACCTGACAGAAATAAAAAAGATAAAGCAATGACAAATCTCTGCTAAAAAAACAGACATCACCTTGTAGACACAGGTCCATATAGTCAAAGCTGTGGTTTTTCTAGTAGCAATGTATGGCTGTTTGAGTTGGGCTATGGGGAAACCTGAACACTGCAAAATTAACATTTTTGAACTGTGATGTTGGGGAAGACTTCTGAGAGTCCTTCAGACAGTAAGGAGATCAAACCAGCCAATACTTAAAGAAATTAATCCAGACTATTCACTGGAAGGTAAAATGCTGAAATTGAAACTTAAATATTTTGGCCACATAATGAGAAGACAGGACTCACTGGAAAAGACTGAGGTGGGGAAATATTGAAGGCAAAAGAAAAGGGGATGGTAGAGGATGAGGTGGACAGATAGTGTCATGGAAGCAACAAACATAGTTGGGACAGACTTACAGAGATAGTGGAGGATAGAAGGGCCTAGCATGCTATAATCCATGGGGTCACAGAGAATTGAATATGAATGAATAAGTGATATTCATGATATTATGACATTTATAATTATAACCATAAAATAGTATGTAAAAATAGTATACATGAAACTACATATTGATATTATATACAATGGAGAAACAAAATTATTGCCTGTTATTTCTATGACACTTAAGCTTTACAAAGTGTTTTACATATGCTATCTCATTTGATTCTCCCAACAAACCTGTCAGGTAAGTATTCTAGATACTACCATTCTTATAGATGTTATATATGTCCTATATATTCCTATAGATATTAGACATTATATGTATATGCATATCTCCTACAGAGATATCATTCCTCTGAAAAACAAAGCTGAGACTCCAAGGAGCTAGATTTGCTCAAGGTTAAATAGTTAGTGAGCACAAGAAGTGAGATTCCCATTTCCTGCATTCCAAATCCAGCCTTCTTTCTACTAAACCATGATGCTTTTTCTCTAATGCATTCATTGTTAGTAAAGTCAGTTGTAAAACAGGATTGTCCACTTTTACCATTCTTTAGGGCAAAGATAGGAAGGTGTGAGAGAAATGGTAGTAAAATTAGATAGTTTCTGAACTGACTGAATGAGTAGACTCCAAGAGTCATCATTCATGTTTCATTATACTCTTGGGAGGGTCTCCAGGGTTGTGTCTTTGGAATCTCTGCTGTGTCCCAGGAGTCTATGCTTAGCCTTATACTCTTTAACATGTTTTTTTTTTATCACTGACTTGCATAGATGGCATATTTATCAGATTTGCAGATGACTCAAAGTTGGTAGGGAGAGCAAACACACTGGATGACAGAGGCAGGATCCAAAAAGATATTTGTCTGAAAAAGATTTTAGTTTTCTAAAATTGCAAGCTCAGTGTGAGTCAACAGAGTAATATGGAAGCCAAAGATGCTAATGCAGTATTGAGAGGTGATAATTCCTCTGTACTCTGCCCTGGTCACACTATTTCTGGAGCTCTATGCTTATTTCTATGCACCATAGCCTAGGAAAGATATTGACAACCTGCTGAGCATCTAGAGAAGGGCAACCAAGATGATAAAGGTCCTTGAGTTAATAGAATTGTTTAGCCTGGAGAAGACGTGTGTGTGTGTGTGTGTGTGTGTGTGTGTGTGTGTGTGTGTATGTGTGTATGTTTGTATATAGATGGACAGAATGCGCTGTCTTCAAGCCCCTGAAAGACTATCTTGTGAAGGAAGGAACAGATGTATTCTCCTTGGACCCAGAGGGAAAAAAGTAGGAGAAATAGGTGGAATTTGAAAGAATCAAATTTAGGCATGGTGGGAGGCAAAACTTCCTTAAGAATTAGTACTGTAATAGTGGATTGGGCTGTCTTGGGAGGGAGTGGGCACCTGTTCATTGGCTGTCTGCAGGCAGAGGCTGGACTGGGGAGAAGATTCATTTCCTAAAGTGGATTATATTAGATAGCTGCTGAGTTTTCTTCCAGCTCTGAAATTCTGTGTATGAAGCTGGGATTTTAAGTCTAAAGCTTAGGGCACTGGGCCATGAGAACAAATGTAGCAGCAGTCACTATATCAGATGGGCCAAATGCATATAGAAAAAACAGGAAGGTTAGAAATAATCAAAGGATAAAAAAGAGAACTCGTGAATACAGTACTTTACCAAGTTTCAAAATGTATTATAAATCAATTATTGTAAAAAAATTGTCTCATCCTGGAAATTAATGAAAAGAAAGAGATCAATAAAACAGAATAAGAGGATTCAGAAACAGACCCCAAAGGAAAGAAAAATCCGTGTTTGAAAAACCTGTGACTAAAAAATTCTAGGGAATAGACCCTCTATTTGTTGAAAACTGTTCACAAAAGTATACACTGGGTAGGGAGCGGTCAAAAACACAGGGATGAAGACAATATAAATAGGGAGGGAAGAGAAGCTATGGGAGTCATGTAACTGAAAAGAATTCTTAGCAGCTGACATATTGTGTAATGAAGTGACAAGTGCTGCCTTGGGCCCAGAGGACCTGGGTTTGAATTCTGACTGCTACTTCCTTACTTACCTGTGTGACCTTGGGTAAGTTACTTATCTTACTCGAACCCCAGGCCTGCCATGCCACTCCCTGGTCATGTCCATGATGTAATCCTTACATTCTGGCATCCTCCTATTCCTCCGCCATCTTTCTATGACCCTAAGGTTAATTCTCCACTCCACTTCCTACCTTCCAAACTCCATCTCTGAGAACAAACCAAATCCCTATGTCCTAGAAAGGACAAGTCAGTCTTTTGCCCCCTGACTTCAATCACTCACCATTGTCTCTTCCTTCCTTATTCTAACTACTACTCCTTGGTTACCACTCCCTTATAGGTGAGGACATCCTTTATTGGAATATAAACTCTTTTCTTGCTAATTTGTATTTACATTTTCAGGACTTAGCACAGTGCCTGGTGCATCCTAAGTCTTTAATAAATGATTTTTCCTTCATTCATTCACTTACCCTCTTAGGGCTTCAGTTTTTTCATCTGTAAAATGAGGAAATTGGACTAGATGACCCCTGAGATTCCTTCCAGTTCTAAATCTATGATTTTCCACAACGAAAAGAGTGATTCTTGGCTAACTCTAACAATCAATGGCTGGCTTAGCCTTCTACCTAGTGATTTCACCTAACCATCTGCCCTGTCTCCAAGGAAAGAAAATTGTTGAGAGATGACTTGGACTCTCCAATTGGAATGCTTCCAGTCCTAAGGCAGGCAAACCACAGACTTCTTTGTGGTGCTGGCGTGCCCCTTACTCCACATACACACCTTCTCCCCCATTATTATCTGCTTGTGTGAGGGAAATTTCCTGAGAATTTTCACATTTAAAGGCTTAGTCAGGGGAACAGTATCTTGTTGTTGGCGAACCAGGAATCCCTGGTAGAGGATCTGTCTTTATCACCCTGTGGGTGGCAGGAGGGAACAGGATGGCTGGCCTGAGTCAATCAAAATAAAAGAAAGAGTTATTATCAGTACCAGGCTAGGTGGATTTAACCAGCTTAGTGAGGTAGGAGGTTTCAAACTCTATCTGTGACACTTGTTAGGGTTGTGCACATGAGTTCTCTGGGCCTCAATTTCCTCATCCAGAAAATGAGGGATGTGTAAGTCATCTAACACCACAATCTACCAAGGAGTAGAGGAAGGGCAATGGAGTAGGTGCGGTGGGCATGATGAGAATGGAATGTAAATGGAATACAATCTCACTGTACTAGCATGAAGGAGTGGAGCTGGAAAGGAAACGCTTCCTGTAGAAAGTGAGATTTGATCTGAGTCTTAAAGGAAACCAGAGGCAAGGAAGCAGAAGTGAGTAGGGAGCCCATTTAAGGCATGTGGGGCAGCCAGTGAAAGAGAAGAGGTGGGGGTTGGAAAATTGTGTGAGAGGCCACTATCACTGGAATAAAGTATAAGAAAACCGGAAAGGTAGAAAGAGGTGAAAGGCTTTAAAAGTCAAGGGATTTTATATTTGATCCTGAGGGTAATAGGGAGCTGGTGGAGTTTATTGAATAGTGGGGTGACAAGATCATTCCTTCAATTAGAATAATCACTTTGGCAACTTTATGGAGAATGCACTGGACTAGGGAGAGACTTGAGGCAGGAAGACCAACTAGAAGGTTATGGTAATAGTACAGGTATGAGATGACGAGAGCCTGTGACAGGGTGGCAGCTATGTGAACAGAAAGAAGACACATATGAGAGAGGTTATAAAGGTAAAAATGACAAGACTTGGCAAGAGATTAGTCATATGTATGTGTTTGTCCTTCATTGCTGAAGAAGTTCATGCCATCAGAGAAATAATGACATGACTTGCACTTGACTTTGTTTTGAGTGAGGGAGGGCTGGGCAGGTCACCAGCCTCACTTCCCCTCCAGAGCCATCTGAATCCAGTGACCAGATATTCATCAGGATGACTGGAGATGACCCAGGATGAGGCAACTGGGGTTAAGTGACTTGCCCAAGGTCACACAGCTAGTGAGTGTCAAGTGTCTGAGGTGAGATTTGAACTCAGGTCCTCCTGACTCCTGCATTGGTGCTCTATCCACTGCACCACCTAGCTGCCACTTAGTCATATAGAGTGAATATGAGTACAGAGTCAAGGATAACATTGAAATTGTGAGCCTGGGGAGGATGGTGGTGTCATTGCTTTTTATATAAGATGGCTCTCTGGGAGGGGATCCTGGAGGACTACAGTGATGTTAAAAAAAAAAGAACTTGACATCAATAAAACTTATTTTTAAAGAAAATAAAATTTATACTTTCTCTGCAGACAGATACTTGTTTTGACTTAAAAGGGCCTTTTTTTCTTTTCCAACTTATGATGAGTAAGAGTCAACCAAGAATCTGTTTATGTCAGCTAGGCAAGAGCTTAATTAAGCAGAGGATGTGGAATCATTCAAAAATTTCCATTCAGATTTGCCTTTGGATAAGATAAAATAAGAATAACATATTCAGCCATGCAAAATTAAGAATGGAATGAACTAACAACTAGTTGGTAGAAACTCTAATGGCATCAAACTGTGCCTCTTTGATAAATTTCTGTAATTTAGCACTGTGACCTAATGGCATAGTCAGCAGAGTGGGAGTTAAAAGACATGGACTGTCTTTCCAGTTCTATCCCTGGCTCGTTACCACTGACATCGAATTGCCATGACCATCTCCTATTATTATCCCTTGGAATCTCTGCTATGTAAAGAAGGCAGGTAGCATAATATAAACAAACAACTCCCCTGGCTCACAAACTACAGAATAGGACCCATCCCAACTCCACCACTGACATCACGTAGATCTGGGTGAGGAGTTTCAAATCTCAGAGCTTCAGTTCCTTCAGCAATGAAGTGGGTAACACTCATTTTCCCTTTAACCAGCTGACAACTTCGTAGCAAATAGAGGGTGGATGATACCTATCCTTTACAAATAGCTCCTTTCAAAAATATTCCTTATATGTAATAGATTGTGTTTGGCATTCTAAGAGAGACAAAGATCTCCCGTCTCAAGAAAGTTACATCATAATAGTGGCAATAAGAACACAGATCATAGTGAATGGAGTGATGGACTTAAAATCAGGAAGATGGATTCAAGTCCTACCTCTGATACTTACCTACTTGTGTGGTTGGGTACAAGTCACTTAACTCCACTGTACGTATTTCCTTATCTGTAAAATAGGGATTATTAATATTTACCTCACATAGTTATCATGAGGGTCAAATTAAGTGATTTATGCAAATATGCTCTGAAGAATTTAAAGCACCATATAAATTTATCATTAAAAAAACCCCAGATCTGTGAATTCATCAATGTAGGCAAATCCCAGTGTAGAAACCATTTCCACAGATACAGACTGGCAGTTCCTTTGTAGGTTATAATCCAAGAAAGTTACCTGGTGCATTTGGAGGTTAATTGACTTATCCATGGTCACACATTCTGTAGGAGAGGAAGGTCTTCTTGACTTTGAGGTATTATGCCAAATTACCTCATTATTAAAATGTGATATGAATGATAACAAGAGTGATATGCAGTGTTATGAGATCAGATGAGAAAATGGAAAGGGAAATATTTTTGTTATTATAATTATAATCTCTACCATCATTTGGAGACATGGCAGTCCTTGGATGTGTGCCAGACCAGAATTACTTAGGGGAGAAAAAGCACTTTTTAGGGTCATTTGTTCAGTCATTAACAGATGTAAAACTGGCTTCAGGAGCATGTTTTAAGAAAACAAAAAGATACCACATCATTTGTAACTGTTGGCAGTTAACAATTCAGGTTCATGTCACTTCCAGGCATCTCAGCTCACAAGAGACAGCTTTTTCCAAGGGTTGTCTAGGCAGCAAACAGTAGCAAACAAACAAGATGAGGACACAGTGCAAGGGTATAGGCAGTGGGGGAATCTGACTGGCAGCATGGGCTACCAGGGAGGCCCTCAACTCTAGCGTCAGTCTGTTTGAGACCATGAGTGTGGAAAACCTGGGCATTAGTTACTAATACTCAGCTCCCACAGATGTTAGGAGTATTGATAAGAGGACAGTTGTACAGCTTTGGACCCCTTCAGAAATAAAGATTCTATCCACATACCCTGGAATGACATGTTACCTGGATTGAATATGGATGCTAATTTTTGGTTCATGCCTCCTTCCAGTGTATCTTTACCAACAAATCAGGCAGGAACTATAAATAAAATGTCAAATTATTTGTTTTTATTGCAAAATAAAGACAAGGGGGAACCAAGCAATTAAATCTTTCTTAACTCCTCATATCCAGTAGTGACAATAACACATTTTTATGGCCTGTTACGGTTTGAAAAACACTCTCCTCATAACAACCTTACAAAGTACATAATAGTAGCATTATTTTCCCCATTTTATTGATGAGAAAACTGAGTCTCTGAGAGGTTATTTTTCTTGCCCAATCACAAATGAGTGTCTGAAGTAGGACTTGAACCCAGGTCCTCTGATTCTATATCTAAAACAATATAGACTATGCTATTTCTCAAATGGGCATGATCAGGGGTATGCAGTGAAGGTTTAAGAACTGATTCTCTAGAAAAATGTACACAACACACTTTAAAGCTTAATCTATATTATTAACATTCTCTTCATCACTTCCTTAAATTTAGACAATCAACAGAACAATAATTGAGTCCTGATTTATAGCATTTGCTGATTTCCAAGGTATAGAGGCTCACACTGAAAACTTAACAATTGGCTTACCAGTTCAAACTAGCTCCAGCACACTTCTGGGCCTAATCTTCCACAAATTTGGGCACCAGTTGAACAACTTCTCAGAAAAAACTCATATTCTGAGGTGTTAAGGGTTTCCATCATTTGCTAGTGTCATGGCTGAAACCTTTCCTCCTCCTTTACAAATCAGCATTTCTCCATTTTCCACAGATCCTTGGCATAACCGAAGTAGTCTGATGCTTGCTGGCCATGTTCACTGCCAGCCTCATCAAGGCTGGGAAGCTTGCCACCGTGATGCCACAGTTGTCACCTGCCAAAGCTCTGTCCTCTGTTGCCACTCTGCATCCTCCTCCATCTCTTGGCCACAGCTCATCGCGCTGATGATCTGCCATTTTCTGACATTTCACTCTACTCTTGGCTCCCACCACTGCTGCTGCTGGGAAGTGTTATCTCTTTTTAGAGTGAGACCACTTGGGCCACGGACTTTGGTCTAGTCAAGATGTTTTCAGCTCTGTTATCTAATAGTCTTACAACAAAAGGTCCACCTAACGTAGACTTGTCTCCTAAGGAAAGGTCCTCAACTGAATTAGGAACAATGAATTCCAGTTACAACTTCCCCATCTTGAGGGGAGGCAGTTTGTCATTTCATACACCATCAGTACCTCCTTCTCCAAGGCTGGGGAAAGAACTCACATATCTTTTTCCATTTGTCCTTTCAACATTCACTGGTTCAGTCATACAAAGCAGTCCTGGAGCTTGGATAGAAAACGCTGGAATCACTGTAGAGAAAGTGGCCAAAGCCTTTGTTGGCATTGTAGCAATCACTATAAAAGTCTCCCTTACAACAATGATAGATGTTCTTACCTAAAAGAAAAAAATACCTTATTTTGATTATTTTTTTATTTTTTTCTCTTCTCAAGGTGAGGATCACAAAATGACAGCAGCTTTTCTGATGCTGCTTATTTCATTAAAAGCCAGAATCTTGGACCTAAAAGAGGCCTGGAATGGCCATATCATTCTGCTTCCTATAAAATCAAAACTGGGGCCTTCGTAACAACAGCACTGTTCAGACCTGAAAAGACTGAAGACAGGAAGACCAGTAAGCCCCTAACGTTGATGCGTCTTTAAGAATGGTGAGCCCCTCAGGTTGATAAAGCTGGGTATCAGAAGCAAAGTCAGGGGCTCAGTTCAACAATTAAATATATTTATTAACTGTTTCCTATGCGCAAGTCACTGTGCTAGGTCTTGGGGACATAAAGACACAAATAAAATGCTGAAAGAGTATCGTAAAAGAATATGGTGCCAGGCTGAGGATTTTGTATTTTGTCCTGCAGCAATAGGGAGCTACTGAAGATTTGTGTCTCTGAGATGACATGATCCCTTTTGTGTCTATGAATGTCAATGGGAATTGGAGCGGGAAGAGACTAGAAGCAGGGAGACCCTTTAGGAGGCTATTATAATAGTCTATCTGAAAGCTTGAGTAGAGGTAGTATGAATGGAGAAAGTGGAGGAGAGAAATTTTGTGGTAGGAGAATAAATTTTTCTGTCACTAACCTGGTAGCTTAAAATCAAATTGCAAGCGAACTTGTTTGCCCTATACAAATGATCTTCTGGGGAAGTGTGTACTTTGCTTTCCCATGATAGACAAGTAATAATGGCACACATGATTTGAACACAAGCAGTTTATAGATTACTCTCTGCTTTGATTATGATCTATCTATCCACTGTTACTTTTTTAAAAAATTAAATCTTATTGACTTTTTCTTACATAAAAACAAAGCTTCAGGTAAGACTACACTTATGGTAGCTACCTTCTCAGTCTATATGCAGTGGGTATGGGTCCTGTAGTGCAAGGTAAAAGACTGCTTATGTCAGGTGAGTTGGCTAAAACATCTTTACTTTGATACTTAGGTGGACTTTCTTAGGATGGATGAAAATATATAGACTTTTCCTCCATGGATGCAAACTGCAATCACTCTGCTTTGTCATCCCCTATGATGCTATCCATATCCTTCAACATCTTCTGATCTTTAAAAAAAATTTATAGAACCCAGTTATAAACATAAAATTATTAAGTATTGATTAAATTATTTTAAATATTTAAATAATTTAAACAAATTAGTAAAATACTTAAAGTATTCAAAAACTGATAAGAGAAAAAGAAGATATAAATGAAGCAAGAATATTTAATAGGCCCTACAACCAGTGAAAAGAGATCTTCATTTGGAGGCAGAGGATCTGGGTTCTAATTGTGGTTTTGCTCTTACTACCTGTTTAATCTGGAGTAAATCAATATACCTCTCTGTATATTCCTCATCTGTAAAATGAGGTGATCAGACTAGATGATTTCTGAGGCTACGTCCAGCTCTAAATCTATGATCCTCTATCAAAGCATGCTTGAAAGGCTATACATTTGTGATATATACACATGTATGTATAAAAATCAATATAGATATAAATACCTATTAAGAGAGCATAAAATTAAATGAATTGACCATTAGGCAAACTGGTTTTAGTGAAATTGGTTTTAGGTCAATCAGATGGTTTCTAATTAGGATTTGATTCTAGGGGCTGAAAGGAGAGAACCAAGTTATTCTAAGGAAATATACTAAGGAATGCAGGGATAGCTAGGTGGTGCAGTGGATAGAGCACCAGTACAGGAGTCAGGAGGACCTGAGTTCAAATCTCACCTCAGACACTTGACACCCACTAGTTGTGTGACCTTGGGCAAGTCACTTAACCCCAATTGCCTTATCCTGGGTCATCTCCAGTCATCCTGATGAATATCTGGTCACTGGATTCAGATGGCTCTGGAGGGGAAGTGAGGCTGGTGACCTGCCCAGCTCTCCCTCACTCAAAACAAAATCAAGTGCTAGTTATGTCATTATTTCTCTGATGGCATGGTCTTCATCAGCAATGAAGGATGAACACACACTAAGGAATGCATATCAAGTAAATGGGATGTTAAGGTCAGAATATACACGCAACAAGTTTGACTCTTTGCTGAATGCTGAGCTCACTAATTAAGCCTGACCTAGGTAGCTCTCCTTGACCTTCCCCTGCCTATAGCCAGGACCAGTCTAACATCTTCAGCAGGGATGAATCTCTCTACAAGTAGTCAAGCTACAAAAGTTAGAACAATGAGGAGTGAACCAGGCATGCCATTATGTAGAAAAACACAGTTCATCTATAACTTAGTAGGTCAGTCTTACAGGTCTACCTAAAGCTCAGAGCAAAGGTCAGACTCAGGTTAGCCTTCTGGACTCTGCAAGGATATCTTGTCATTGCCAAGATTTCCAGAAGTTTCCTTGGCATGCACACATAAGTGTGTATTTGAGGTTTTTTCCCTGAGTTTTTGACTGGTAGGAAGGAAGGCATGGATAGTGAGATGAGCAATGGGTTCTATATTTTTCTCACTTGGTATCTTGTATGTTTCAGCCAGAGCTGATGTCTTAATGAGTCAATTTAACAACGAGAGTGAAGTATGTAAAGATAAAGTCAGTCAGAAAGAACTCAAGAACTTCTGATACAGCAATTGTTCTAAAACTGTAAGTCTGTGTTTGAGTCTCTGACATAAAATGGGCATAGAAAAAGTATCTTTGCAGTTCTGCTTTAAAAAAATGTTCACTTGGCACCTAGGCTGTATTTCAGTGGGTAGGAGCAAGGGCTGGGATGGGTACAATTGAATCCAGAGCTCTGGATGTAAATCAAACCAAGGGAAACAGGGTGACATACCAGTGCCTTGTTTAACTTCATTCAGGGCTCAAGTACCCCAGCTGGCAAAATTAGGGCTTTGCTAGTAAATGTTTAACAACTGATTCATGGCACACTTTTAAGTTTAATATGAATTATTAACATTTTCTTCAGTCACTGTCTTGTCAAGACAATCAACAAAACACTAAGTCAAGCCCTGATTTGTCACTTAGCTGATTTCTGAGGTGTAAATGTTCACACTGAAACTACTGGAGGTTCAAGCTGGCTCCAGCACACCCCTAAGGCAGATTGCTATGAGAGTTACAGTGCAGTACTTAAGAATGGGAGAATCAATAAATAAGGCTCCTAGAAGCTTACAGTGGTTTGGATTTCCACCTCCCAGCTTTTTTAGTGGTGTTATGCAATCCTGGTTAGGGAAAATAGCCAATTATTATTTTGTAATAGTTTTTGTGTGGTAGTTCTTATGTGGTCCAAAATTGAGTCCTGAATTGCTTGGAAGCTAGGATATTGAATCAAGAGGATCTGAAGAGATGATGTATCCTGAGCATTCAGGCTCAGAGTTATAATATATCTAGTCCTTCCTAATTGGATTCAATCCCCTATTATTGGTGAAACTCTGTTTCCTCTGCACACCTTGAGCCAACCACCTTATCTCTCTGGGTTTCTTCCTCTGTAAAATGAGGATGACTCCCAAGGTCCCCTGCAGCTCTAGCTCTATGACCTTGGGAATCCTATGGATGACTAGAAAAGGAGGGTGCACAGGCATATGAGTGCTGCACTAGTATCTACCAATAGTGAAAGAATGAGAAGGGCTGAAGCATGTTGCATAAATGTTCTAAGGTGTATTGATGAGAATATACAGATAGCCATTACTCTTTATTAAAAAGCTTGGATCTGTGTCAAGAAAGGATGATTCCCTATATTAATGAAATCATGAATTGGCTGAAATCAAAGTAACCAGAAAACGCAAAGTAGAATTTCATTTTTTTTAATCCACTGTAATTTTTTACCATTAAAAAGCAACTGTGAATTACCCTTCTGTACAACCTTCTTTTTAAATCCCATTTTTTCTGCTTTTTGTTTGTCATTGTTACTCTAAACTAAATATAAATTGTCAAGTTCTCAGCTAATCTGGGAGTTCCAATTGTAGAGTATTGCTATGTTATACCAGTTCTTTAAAAATGGTGCTTGCAGTGTTTAGCTGTATTCCCAAAATCAGTTAGCCACACGCTCATAATCAGGGGCTTAGTAAGTCATTTGGGGAGTGGTGCTGTGGGTAAAAAAAAAAAAACTATTTGCTTAGAGGCATTCACTAAAATAGTCTTTTGAGTCAGTCTGGGAACTAGCCAAGAGATTCATTCCATCAAACCCCAGGGAAATGACACATTTCTCTCCATCCCTGACTTAAACTGTTGAACCTGAAATGAAGTAAGGCTCCATGGCCCCAAAATTACTATGTCATATGTTTTCATTGGCTCAAACATGACTTCCACTCACTTACCCATAGGCCTTCAGGCCAAACATTCTGAAGATCTCAGAATTATGCTTGGTCCAGACACTTATTGGAGAAGCTTTGGATTAATGGCTGCAGTGGGAGGGGATGGATTGTGGGAAGAGAAGAAATAAAGAACTGGCCAACTTCAAATTTGAGAAAATAATTGAGGAGACTCATGAGATGTTCAGAAATTTACCTCAATTCAACAAACATTCATTAAGCTTCTACTCCACAGCATGTACTAAGTGCCAAATTCTTGAAGTGATGGGTAACTACATAGTGGGAAGGAGCCAGGAAATTTATCATTCTCCAAAAGCCCAAGCAATGGGTTATCTAATCCTTGAAGTCTCTAGAAGTACTGGAGCATGATCCCTAGAAAACCCCTGGAAAGGCCAGTTTAACTTTCTCTATGGGAAGATGAAATAAGATATAGTCTCTATCTTCAAAGAACCAGTAATTTATTGGGGTTAGTCCTAATCAAAGTTAGCAGAACGGTGCCCCTCTGCCCTCCCCACCTCTCACTTAGATGAAGAGAGCAAAATTAGTAGTTCTAATTTTAAAGCTGAACTTTAATTGGTTGGAGAATTTAATTTTTTGCAAAGTCCAGAAGTAGAAAGGAGTTTAGGGCCTTTAAAAACATGTTTTAATCCTACATGGATCACTCATATTTCAGGTAATATTCAAATCTGAGCATCTGTCTCTGAGTGATACTTAAATTCCCCAGAGCTAATAGATCTGCCTGAGCAGATGCTAGGAAGGAGAAAATCCTGCCTGGGGTGGAAGTTTCTGCTCTAGGGGCAAGCCCTCCCATCATAAGTGGATACAAACAGTGCCAGTCCCACTATTTGGCGGTCTTTTATTCAACCATTTGAATTTAGTGAATGAAAATAAAGCATGAGCTTCAATTTTTCTTTTAGCTAAGTCCTGTTAAGGAAATCTTTTATGTTACTCCATATGTAACATACTCCATATGTCCTACTTGACATGTCTGACTTACATATAGAATGAAAAGAACTTAAAGTCTATAAGTTGAAAAAATGAAATCTGGATATTTTTCAGAGTTAGAGGAGAAACTCTGATCATGACCTGAATATTAACATATATAAAATCTTTTGAGGGTGGGGGCACCTTTTTTCCTTTAGGCCCTCCTTTCTGGCTGTTTTCCTTTGTTCTGTCCTTTAATTTCTTCATTATTTTTCTTTTCCTCTTTATTATTCCTCTCTTCCTTTCTCCCACCTGTTTCCAACTGCCCCCTTTGTTTTTCTTGCCTTCTATCTCAGAAGCATTTCACATCATGGATCAGTTATGCCAGTTGCAATGCCCTTTTCTTAGTAGAAAAACTGATGGGTTAAACAAGTTTGGAACCAAAACTCAGTCTTGTGTGGGCACATTGGATAATCACTATGTCAAAGTTTCCCTCCTAACACAAAGGGGGCACTTCTCACTATATCTCTCCTCCACTCCTAGGACATGGCTGTTGCTCTGTCTCTTTTTCAGAGGACCAGAAATCTTCTGCCTTTCCACTAGTATCAAAGATAAAATTACTATCTAAAAACTTTTTGTACTGTATTTACTATGTCCCTTGACCTGACACACAGTCTCTGAGGGTACAATCTCCCTTCTCAATTTACCAATGAGTCTGTCTCCTTAACTCCATACTGACTCATGTCAATTTATCAGACTATAACATCTGCTCACCCTCCCACCCCCACCCCCAACCAGCTAGTCTAACTCTCACCTGCATGAGTAAATCCCAGGCATCTAGAGACTCAACAGAACATCCTAATTTCTCCATGGTGGTATTTCAGTCTTCCAGCACTGTTCCTGAGGGAAGCTTGGTGATATTATTCAAAATGCACAGGGCTATTTCCTGAAATTAGTGGTGAAAGGAGGATGGCATGAAACTCTTCTGGCTCATCCATGTTCCTTAGAGGAAAATATATTTAGTCTCTATTTATAGTCATATAGCACTACAATATATAAATTAGCATCTAAATATTACTTTATTAACTCCTAATACAGTCATTCTACATTTTTGTTCTTATCTTTGGACTTGATGGCCTCTAAGGTTCTAGTAGAAAGGAAGGGAGGGAAGAAGGAAGAAAGGAAAGAATTGAAGGTGTTGAGGGAAATTTCATAGTGAATAGCTGTAGAGGCTTGGTCTTAAAGTCCAGAAGTCAGGAGCAGGGACTTAATGGAATTTAGTGGAATCAAGACTTGCTTTGTTTTATTTTTGCTCAAAGGTAGGAACATGTTTTTCCACCCCTGTATCTTAGATATCTTACATTCATTTACTTAATTTGCTTAGAAACTTCTGAAAATGTTTACTATGGTCTGTTGAAAGCCTCATCACATAAATTTCTTCAAGGTTCTTTAGAGATTGTACAGAAAAATCCATTTCATTAAGTGCATTTGTGAATTATAATTCTACTTTTGGATAATTCTGCTTTAATAATTTACTTTCATTTCTTTTGGTTATTTCTAAATGAAGACACAATATATGCTGAGATCAATAGAAGAACAACATTGAAAAAGTTCCAGCATGATTTTTCAGTGAGTGGAAAGTGGAAACCTCACGAAAAATCCAATACTTAAGTACAATGTGCCTGGCATATGCAGGTGCTTAATAAATCTTTATTAATTGACTGAAGTATTTGTAGTAGGAGAGAGTGGAGGAGAGGTGCAGGAGGACACGATAAGGAAGCAGACTTGAAACATGGACATACCAGAAACAGCTGCAAACCAAGAGTCAGGAACTGAAATCTGACTGGAATTTAGTTGCTGATGAGTGAAATAAAAGCAAATATTCAGCTTGGCTCTCATGATACTATGTTTACTTTGCTATGAATGTAATAGAATACTATTTGTGCAGGAAACCAAGCAGGTATGACTCAACAGAGACACAGGTAAGAAAGAGGAAGGCCTAGCCTCTCTGCAGGTTATTTATTACTGGAAAGTCACTTATTCAGACACACCCATGATCTTCTATGAGAAGCCAGAGCTTTGGACTCTAACCTTATCCATTAGCACAGTGAGGACAATGAGAAAACCACTCCCAGGTTGGATTTTTAATGGTGGCATGCCTTTACCCCCAAACCTTTATCATAGTTTACCCAGCAATCAATACTCTTATTTTACAATTCAATAAGTTAAAGTAAATGGGGGACAGGGAGTCAACCACATCTCTTGTTAGTACTTTTTCTCTCAGGAAAATGAACACCAAAATTTAAAATTAAAAATAACTTTGTAAAGGAGAGACTAAAGCAAGCTACAAAGCTCATGTACATCAGGTCATAGTTCTCACTTTAACAGAGGCTATTACAATTCCCTAAAGAATGAAAGAGATGAAAGGGTGTGGAGCCAAGAAAGCAGAGTAGAAGAATGGACCTGTAGAACCTCCCCCCTCCATAGCCCATAAAATACCTGTAAAAAATGACTCTAAACAAATTCTAGAGCAGCAGAAACCACAAAACAACAGAGTGAAAGAGATTCCCAGCCCAACGCAGCCTGGAAGACTGATGGGAAAGGTCTATTGCATCAGGCAGAGAGCACAGAGCAGCCTGACCTTGGCCACATGGCAGGAACAGGACTGGAGCAGACCTCAGGGCACCTGGAATCCAAGGCAGCAACCCACAAACGCCAAAGGCAGCTTCAAAAGGCAGTGAGAAAGCACTTTCACCTGTGTGAGAAGGGAACTTGGCCTGGCCCCAGGGCTGCACCAGTTGCTGCAGCACAGCGTCCATTTTAGGAGCTCTCAGCCTAGAGCCCCTGGGGGAATTGAGCAGTTGATCTGAATCTCAGCCCTGAGTGGTGACCCTGGGGTGAGGAGGAGTGCTGGCTGGCCTGGTGGAGCTGGTGGAGGCTCTGGAGAGGGAATTCTACTCACAGATCCTGGGCAGAAAAGAGTGCTTGTGGTTGCCCCCAGACCAGAGCACAGGCCAGGAGAGGAGTAAACTCCTCTCCCTTGATTGTGCCACCTTGGAGGAACTGAGAACTTACAGGTCCCCAGAGTATACCCTCCTCTCAACAAAGTCAAGCAACTGGCTGGGAAAATATCCAGAAAAAGGAAAAAAAATGACTATAGAAGGCTACTTTCTTGGTGAACAGGTATTTTCTTCCATCCTTTCAGATGAGGAAGAACAATGTATACCATCAGAGCAAGACCTAAAAGTCAAGGCTTCTGCATCCAAAACCTCCAGAATAAATATTCAATGGTCTTGGGCCATGGAAGAGCTCAAAAAGAATTTTGAACATCAAGTGAGAGAGGTGGAGGAAAAATTGGGAAGAGAAATGAGAGCAATGCAAGAAAATCATGAAAAGTGAGTCAACAGCTTGCTAAAGGAGACCCAAAAAAATGCTGAAGAAAATAACACCTTTAAAAATAGACTAACTCAATTGGCAAAAGAGGTTCAAAAAGTCAATGAGGAGAAGAATGCTTTCAAAAGCAGAATTAGCCAAATGGAAAAGGAGGTTCAAAAGCTCACTGAAGAAAATAGTTCTTTAAAGAATGAAAGTGATGAGTTAGAATTACAGACTCTAGAATGTAGAAAAGACCTTGGGATGTGCCTCCTTCAATCCACACATGAACAAAAATCCCTACCACAATGTGGCTGAGAAGTGGTAGCAGCAACCTTTTATTGAAAATCTCTTGAGAGAGGGATCCCAACAACTGCTGAGACATCCAATTCCAATTTTAAACAGCCCCAGCTGTTGGAAAAGTTTTTTCTAATGTGGAGCCAACATTTGCCTCTCTGGAGATTCTATTCAGAGTTCCAAATTCTGCCTTCTATTGCCTTTTATTGGGGTTCTCTGTTCTGTCCAGCTTCTCAATGTCCTTCATAAAATGTGACGTCCCAAGTGTGTAGAGAACAGCATGCTCTGCATGTGATTTAGCTGGGATACAGTACTACATACAGAACTAACACCCACTTCATCCTAGACACAGTGCTTCTTTTTGTTAGGGAGGATTGTATTTGTTTTTCTGGCTACTACATCACACTGTTGACTCATATTGAGATTTCAGCACACTAACTGAAACACTCAAATTTTCTTTAGACACTGCTGTCTAACATCTTAGATCTGAGAAGTTGATTTTTTTGAACCCCAATGTAAGAGGTTACATTATTCTTACTAAATATTATCTTTAGTCAGTCAACAAGCATTTATCAATCAATTATGATGAGCCAGGACTATACTAAACAGAGGGGATAAAAAGAAAGGCAAAATAATAACAGCAACAACAATAATAATAATGTCTACTGTCAAGGAACTCACATTCCAATGGATCTTGTTGGATCTCTTACCCCAAACTCTAGCCTGCCTAATTCTGCTTCCACAGGCTCATAGATTTAGAGCGGAGCCCTCGCAATCCATCTAACCTAACCTGCTACAGCTACAAATAAGAAAACACAAGCCTACTGATGTTATGGGACTTGCCCAGCCTCACAGGATGATGACAGAAGTGAGGTTGAAGCAGATGTCCTTTGATTCCCAACTCAGAGCTCCTTCCACTGAAGTAGGCTGCTTCTCATGACAGTCCTTCAAAGACTTGAAGATAATTTTTGTCTCCCCACTTTGAACCTCCTCTACATTAAACATCCTTGATTCCTCTAATCAATCATCACCTAGCATGAACTTGAGGTGCTCACAATCCTAATGGTCATCTTTTAGATTCTCTCTGGGATGTTAAGAAAGCAGGAATATTCCTGACTTGCTATGCTCACTGTGAATCATGGTGTAAATCACCCATTTCCACAGTGTAATTTTCTACTCCCTTTCCATCTTCCCCACTTCTACTGAGTGAAAGAAAGCGAATACAAGGATGTCTAACTGCATACCATGTAATTAGTGATGCAGCAGCATCGAAAGTAATGCTAAGAATTGTGTTCCAACTTAAAGCTATTCTAACTTCTCTGAACTTAGTTTGACCTGTAAATAAAGGGAAGTTAAGTTGTGTTCACATATGCCCCCCCCCACAACCATGCAGGTTTGTTGTGAGGATACATTGTGTATAAATTGTGTAAATGTGTGTGTAACACTTTGTAATTATTAAGTGCCATATAAACTTGAGCTAATTTCATCATAATGCTTCTGGGGTGTCAAACCCCATACAGTAATTCTAGCAACGTAGTCTGATCTTTTGATTTTTTCTAGTCCTGACTTCTAAGGCCAAAAAGAGCAAATCTCATTATTTTTCTTCATGACATCCTTTCAGTTACTATACATGAAGACAGTGATCATATTCCTCATTAAGCATTTACTTCTTTAGACAAAATAGTCTCAGTTCCTTCAATAGATCACAATGTGGCATGATCTCAAGAAGAACCAATAGGAATCAGGTAATTCAAAATCCTGGACACAGAAAGATTGACACTGTTAAGACAGTGATGCTAATTTCTTTTTTGGTCCTGTCCCATGCTTTTACTGGTGAAAGGTCTTTAAAAGGTGGCTAGTACATTGAAGGATTAAGTGACTTGTCCTCTGATACCATATATGTCAAAGGCAGAACTAAATCAAGTCCAATTTTAAATCACATCACTTTATGGATAAAAAGGGACCCTATGTAAATCTGCTAAGAAAACAAACAGACATGTTTCTCTTGTCCATACCTCAACCTCATGTTGTTTAAAATTCCATGGCTCCAGTGGTTGACATAAGGATCAGGCCTGGCAAGACCTTCCTCCAGGCTTGTTCATTATCATGTAGCTGAAGTAGTTGCTGACACACTTAAAGTTAATGAACCAGTGCAGACTCATCTCACCAATGGGCTGAGATAGAGTTCTTAGCTTCAGTGCGATAGGGCACCCCAACTCAAGACCAAAAAAAGAAGCAAGGCAAATTTAGCTCCAGTCTCATAAAGAGCAATATTAAGAGGAAGACAGCAGGAGGGAAGAAGGATCTGAGCGACAACAGTCTTTCTGCCAAGAAGAAACATGGAGCTAAAGTGTTCCAGAAAATAAGCCCTACCATCGGCATCTGGCTCCATGGAATCAGGTATCTGATGGAGCCATTACCATATGAGTGTGATTATTAGGAAGAGTAAACTGTGCCAAGCAAACTGGAATACCATGGCATAAAAGAAAAAAGAATTACAGAATCAAAGAATCTCACCATTGGTTGACTTCAAGGGCAAAATCTAGTCCAACCTAGTCCTGAACAATACTTTTCCTCTACAACATCCACGAAAGCTGGTAACCCAACTTTTCCTTGAAGGCATTTTAGACAGAAGGAGCCTAGTCCCTTTAGGTAGCCCATTTCCCTTTGGAATAGCTCTAATCTAAATCCCCTTTAGAACATAAACTCCTCTAGGTTAGGCATTGACTTTTTTTTAATCTGTATTCTTATGCTTAGCATTTATATCTGGCACATAGAGAGAGGTTGGCAAATGCTCTACCTACCTGCTATCCACCTAACTGTTGCAAAGTTTTTCCCCACATCAAGTCCAAATATTCATCTCAGCAACCTCCACCCATTGGCATTCTGAGGCTAAGCAGAACAAATCTAATTCTTTTCTTTGTGACATCCTTTCAGATGTTATACATGCAGACAGTAGTCATATTCCCCATTAAATCTTTACTTCTTCAGGAAAAACATTTCCAGTTCCTTCAACAGATCACAATATGGCATGATCTCAAGAAGAAACAATAGGAATTAGTTAGTTTTAAATCCTGGGAACAGTCAATTCATTTTTTCGTCCCATCCCATGCTTTTATTGGTGCAGGGAATCAAAGGTCTTTGAAAGTTGGCTAGTACATTGAGAGATTAAGTGACTTGCCCTTTGATACACCGTATGTGTCAAAGGCAGAACTTAATTTAGGTCTTACTGAATCCAAGTCCAATCCTCACTCCCAATGTCACAGTAATCTCACTCCCATTTCTTACAGTAATAGTAACACATATTCATTAGTAATATTCTCATGCCTTAACAGTCAAGAACAAAGTAATAAATCTTTCTAATATGTTTTTACAAAATTTCACAATCAGGAAAGATTGTGTTTTTAAATTTTTTACATTGAAGTTTGTGTTTTTTGCCACTGCTCTGAATTTCTTGCAATGTACCTTTCAAAGCTACCATGCAAAGTCCTTGTGCTGAAGGTAGACTTTGCTGACTGGATGCAAATAGGAAGCAGGTTGTATCAGTTAACTGTGAATTGTAAATGTCAGAGTATGTACCCAATGAGTGGGGTACAAACAGGAAGCAGAAAGCAAAGTCTAGCCAAAAATTCCCGAACTATACTAATGAATTAATTTACAAATTAGAATATTGCTTTGTTTATGTTCTTCTCTTTGAAAGCACAATTATGGATTTTTCTTACTTGTTCTGACTGCCTAAGAAAAAGTGAAGTTTATCCAACTTCCTCTAGACATCACTTGGATAATTCAGATTTCATACAGTCTTTGAATAAATAGTAGGGTAATCACCCATATTGAGGGGTGGGGGTGTTAGATGAGTTGTATCAGCAACTTCCTTCTGTACCTGGGGGTTGGGGGCAACCACAATAGTAACATGACATTAAAATAATCAGATTAAAATATACCCACAAAATACAAAAATAAACGTTCTCCTGGCAAGGCAACTACTTCTTGCTACCCAAAATAGGATGAGATGACTCTAGTAGGAGTGGAAGATGAGTAGCTAAAGACAGATTTTGGCTCATGGCACAGAATTCCATATGCCTATGCTGGCCAACGTACATAAAATGTGGGTAACTATTAAACCTCTGAGTTTCTCAAATTTTTCTATTTTAAATTAGTTACTGCATTCTTGACTTAAAACATTTCATGATATTTACCTTCCATTCATTTCTTTAAAAAGAACTGAACAAGAAAAGGAAGAAAAAATTTCCAGGAATGAGCTATACAGTTCTAAAACTAAGTCTTTGTAACCTTCTTTGAGTATGTACCTGAAAAGCCCTAAGACATAAATATCAATGACTAAGGAGAAAACCAGTTACATGACAGGATGCATACCCCAGTCACAGACTTAATGTCAGGATGACCTGGAAGAGTTCTTCACTCAGCATTGTTGCTGGGACCTCAGTTTTGACGCAGGCTTATGGTACTAAGAATGCACTAAGGATAACAAATAACAAGAATAACAAAGGAAACCTAGCAGTAGCAAACAAGATGGCATAAGTACTGGAGCAAGGTCAGGGAGATGGAAGAATAGTGATTCCAGGGCTCTCCTACTACATCCTTGGTCTTATTTTCTCTTCTTTTTGTTTTTCTTATGAAGAAGCCCAAATATCCAAAGTATCTATTTTGGAATCAATGTCCTGACTTTGCCAGTAATTGAGTTCTTATGGTATTAAGGATATCTTTGTCACTTGTGATACACATTCTCTAGAAGTTCCTGTGAACAGAGGAATCTACAAAGATTGTCCTGTATTCACAAACAGAAATAATAAGGGACCTGAATGAAAAACCACTAAGGTATAGGAAGAAGCCTTTGAGGTTGTAAGAGAGGGTCTAAGAGTTTCTAGAGCAAAGATGCTAAATTTGCCTGATGCTCATCCTTTCCCTACAAGTGTTACTCTTACCTCTTCCTCCTAGTTCAAGGGTTGTACAACTGAGGCCTTGAGGCATTCAACCCAAATCCATACAAATATGTATACAATGTGAGCATCTAAGGGAATACACAAACATAATAAATTCTAAATCTGCAGGCCTGGAGAGTCTATGTGCTCTCTCCTCTCAAATATTCTTAGACTATTTTGATCTCCTCTTTATTCTTTTCACTTCCTTCTACATATAAAACTTACTAATATAAATGTCATATCACTCCCTGCCCCCACAGAATTTAAGCTCCTTGGGGAAAGAGACTTTTATTTTGTCTTTGTATCATTACCACTGTTTGTTGTCACTGGCTTTTATTTAACCTCTCTGTTCTCTAGAAAACTTTGTAAGACTATATAACTTGTGGAGAAGATGCAGAGCTGTATTAGGAGAGGGAAATTTCTCATCAGAAAGTTCCCTATGTCAATGAAATCATATGCTAGTTACCATCTTGGATAGGTATACAAATGAACTGTGAACTGGGACCAGAATTCATTAAGAGAGCTGGCTCTTCCCACATTTGGAAAACTACACAATGATTCCAGTGAACCCCAGCCATAGTTTGTCACTAAAGCCTCTTTATCTGGATCATAGATCTAGAAGCTAGAATAGAATTGAGAGGGCATCTAGTCTGGCTTCCTCATTTTGTAGATGAAGAAACCAAGACCTCAAGAAGTTACATGACCTGTCTGAGGTCACACAGATAGTTAGCACAGGGGCAAGAACAATGTTGTTAATACTTATGGTCTCCAATGATGCTACATGGCCACAACTCATGGAACACCATAATCTCAAACCAAGGTGACTCACAGGAAAATGGAGAAAAACATGACTGGTGTTAGTAAGCTGCAGGATGCTACTAATGATACACAAGAAATGGTTGATTGGTTGTTTTCCTTCATTCTCAAAGAGGACATCGCTATGTAAAAGTCAGTCTACAATGTTTTTGACTGTGGCTAATCAGTCTGATATAAGCTCAGAAGGTCAGGCACAAATAGTTCATGTGAACATTCTGGGATGGATTCTCTAAATTTAAACATCTCTTTCTTTTGAGCTACTACAATTCAGCTCCTTCTTTAATGAGGGTATGCCATGATGGCCAGTTTTTGCCATCATCTCCCATGTTACACAATTAATTCCAAAGGTCTTCAGAAAGACCTTTAGAGTGTCCTTTTGATCACCATTTGAGTACTTGCCTTGAGTGAGCTCTCCATAAAATTGTCTTTTAGACAATTGCTTGGCATTTAAACAACATGGCCAACTAATTGGACTTGTGCTTAACTCTAAGAAATCATATCATAATCTTGGTTCCAAAGAACAAATGATGAAAAATAGCTACCATTCTCTTGGTAGAAAGGAAGGGGACTACAGCTACAAGATGTTACATATACTACCAGATGTACTCACTGTATATCAGTGTATACACTGAATTACAGTCACTGAATCAGGTTTTCTTTAACTGTTTTTCTATGCATCCTGTCTTTGAGATCATTATGTTTTGCTTCTTCCAGATTGTCCTTCACTTCTGTATATTTACATTCTCAATCAGTTGTTCTCTCTCTCTCTCTCTGTCTCTCTCCCTCTCCCTGTCTCTCTCTCTCTTGCCATCATGAATTTGAGTCTTTATTATTCTGTCAATTCTTTCTGCTGCTTAGGACACAATTCTATTTTCACAATTCTCATTTATCTTTTAAACCACTCAAAAATAGCATTTTGTGGTTTCATGTTCTCGTCAAAATTCACAGGGTCCTCTGCCTCATCAGGTACTGAATCATTGCCCTTTGTTTTGTAGCATTTATTCAAAGATGCTTGAACTTTTTTTTTTTTTTACTAGATCTGGAAGTCATATTTTCTTCTGTTGTTAATATCTTCTCTCTTGGTTTATTTGCTCATGCTCAAGGTCTTTGAATTTACTGCCTCCTGAGATCTCTGGTAATTTCAGTCTTTGTTCTCCCTTATTTTCCCCTATTGTCCACTTCCTGTTTCCTTCCCCTCAGATGATGGTTTCCCTAGGGGCTAGATCTCAAAGCATCTCAGCCTCCTTCTCTCCTGGACAATCCATTGTTCATCAGTCTAGGTCTCTGCCCTAACTATCTTTTCTGGGGGGTGGGATAGAAAACTGAACCCAGAGAGATATTAGATTTTTTCCCCAGGCTTGATAGTGTGTCACGTAGCTCCTCACACATGATGTCTTGAATGTCTCCTTTATTCCTTAGTTCTTCACCCAGCAGTAAAGAGTACTTTTACACTGCTGCCACCTCAAGCTGAACAAATTTCTACTGGCTGGAGTTTAGAGCTCCTAAATTAGAAGGAGATGGTGTCAAAGTATAGAGCTGGGCTCTAAGACAAGTCCAGATGTGTGTCTTACCCCATTTCCTCTGTTCCTCTACTGTCCAGTAGAGTTCCACTGTAGCAGAGAATACTGCTGCAGTACTGACTGTCATAGCCTGAAACTGGATCTATTTTATGGACCTTGGATTTCCAGACACTGAAAAAGGATGTGTGGAGAGGATGTGGAGTTGCTTTCTTTTACAAGTCCATGGGTCAAGTTGCCAAGTGAAACCTTGCTGCCAGGAGTGTAGTCAGTAGTGAGTAGGGAGAGCTGAGTGAGTAGGATGCAGGCATTAGTTTAAGGGGGTTTTACCTTCTGGGGGTTCTTGGTGTCCTAGACCATAGAGACAGCTGAAATTGCTTTATCTCTGGCCCATAATTTCTACTTCAGAGAAGGGTGAAAGGTCATATAGATTAGAAAAAGTGTGTGGTTCTCCATTTTGTTGGTCATCTGACCTGGAAGTGATGCTTAACTGCTTTTCTTGTTATAAGGGAAGGAACAGTTTTGAGGTTGAAGGTGGGAGGGAACGTATATTTGCCATATCCAGAAATAACAATGATATCAAAACAAGAAGTATCAGTAAAACTTATTTTTAAAAATTTCATCTACAAACAGGAGTATTTGGAAAATCTCACCAGTCTACAGGAAATCCCTCATCTATTTGAGTTTTACGCAAAATGTCTTTCATGAGAAACCTCTCCCTAAACTCCAATCATAGCCTATACGTTAGTAGATGTTTTTTAAGCATTTCTGTGACTGAAAAAATTGATTTCTCTATGACCAAACTGGTGATGAGCTTCTCCAAACTTAGGCTTGTGCTCAAATGACAGATGAAAGTCTATCCCCAGGTCAGCACTTGAAACCTTTTCAGACTGGATAACAACAACAATTGCATTTATTTAGTGCTTTACAAATATTATCTCATTTTATCCTCACAATCATGGGAGGCAGGTGCCATCTGTTACATCTGCTAGACTTTTGCATCACAAAAATAGACTGTCTCCTCCCTGCCAGGATGAAGCCATGAGAGGAGGACTTCAGTAGAGGCTGTAAAGCTAAAACAATGTCCAAATGTGGAGTGTTGTTCTTATCTTTAGAGGAGGAGGATGAGAGTGAAGAAAGCTGATAAGGACCAGCTGAGTGAAGTGGAAATGATCAACCTGGAGAATAGAAGCTTTAGTGGGGATATGGTCCCTGTCTTCAAATATTTTAAAGGCTGTCATGTGGAAGTAGGATTAGACCTGTTCTGGTTGGCTCTTGCAGGGAGATAGATTCAGATTTGATATAAAGAAAAAATTCCCAATAATCAGTACTATTCAAAATGAAATGAAAGTAGTATGTTCATATCACCAGCTTGTTAGTAATGTTGAGAAGGATTCTGAGGATCATAAGATCATAGATTTAAAGCTATAAGGCACCTTAAAGGTCACTGAGTCTACTCCCTTAATTTTATAGATGAGGATATTGAGGCCAAAGAGGTTAAACAACGTATCTAAGGTCACACACTCATAAGGAACTGAGGTGATATAAAATAGGAAATGCTTTATTTATGCTATTTTAATATTGTCACTTCTCACTAACTAGCTCCACCCCATAGATTCCCCTTTTGTAACAAAGCAAAGCAAATCAACACATTATCTACAATGTATATATCATTTCACACTTACAGTCTATTATCTTTCTTCCAAGAGGAGGAAGAAGCATTCTTCAAGGTCACTCGTGTGAAGCCACCATTGGTCATAGTGATGATCAGTGTTCTGATGTCTTTTACATTATTGGGCTCACTGAAAGTTCTATTTATTTCACTTTGTATCAGTCCATATGTAAATCTTCTCAAGTTTCCCTGAATTCTTCATGTTCATCTTTTTTTAAAGCAAAATCATATTCTACTACAGTCATATACCACAATTTCTACAGCCATTCCGCAATTCATGAGAACTTACTTTGTTTCCAGATCTTTGTTACCACAAAAAGCAGTGCCATAAATATTTTTGTATATAGGATTTTCCTTCTATTGACCCCAGTAGCCTGGGTCAAAGGGTAAATACAATTTAATGGCTTTTCTAGTATAATTCCCAGTTATTTTCCATAATAATTGAACCCATTTATAACTCCACCAACAGCGCCATTAGTGTGCCTGTTTTCCCATAGTCTTTCCAATGTTTTTTATTTTAATTTTCTTCAACTTCAGAGATGTTGCACTCTCCTGCTTTTCCTCCTACCATTCTACTGTTCGATTAGTTTTTGCTAGTTCTTTATATAGCTCTCACCCTTTAAGGATGAATGTTTGCCATAGTTCTTCCTCAATTGTTTTCTCTCCTCTTACTACAGTTTCTTCCTTGGTGATCTCACTTGATTCTATGGATTCAAATTATCACCAAATTATCTCCAGATCTCTGCTGGAAATTTCCACCTGGATGGTTTGCCAACACCTCAAATTCAACATGGCAATTCAATTTAACAAAGGTCAGGTTTTATCACTCCCTTCAACTTTCCTCTACTCCCAACTTCCTTATTTCTATTGATAATGCCATCTTCACAGTCAACTATACTTAAAATCTAGAGTCACCTTTGACACATGCCTTACTTCCCACAACAGTCAATGGCCAATTTCTGTTGATTTTATCTTCACAATATCTCACATTCATTCCTTTCTCTCCACTCACGTAGCACTATCAAGTTCAGACACCACTCGCCTTGTTGACTGATTAATGTAAATTTACATGTCAGTGTATATTTATAATACCAGTTACATTTTCCACATCATGTATTACAGAACCAGAATACTGTTGTCATACCTTATTAATTGGCCTCTCTTCTCCAATGCACTTTGCGCACATAGCTACCCAAATAATCTTCCCAAGGCAGTAGTCTGACTATGTTACCCCACTGTCTCCTTTAGTGGCTCCCTATAGACTCTAGGACAAAATACAAACTCTGGCATTTCACATTTACAGTGCTCCACAATCTGGTTTCAACCAACATTTTTCTAGTCTTATTCTACATTATTTTCCTGCCTGCTAAACTATTCAAGATAAACTAAGATTTCTCTCCCCACCAAAAAAATCTGTCACCTCTTTCCTCAGCACATTTATGCAGTCTGTCCCTTGGTTTGGAACGTATTCCTTCCTCCTCCCTGACTTTCAAAATCTTTTGAGGCTCAGCTCAAGTAGCCCCTTCTTTGATACCTCTGCCTGATGTTCTTCCCCCTTCTCCAATATTCATAGAGCACTCTGTCTAGAACTCTCCTCATTCCTCACCATTCCTATCTTGTATTGTGTTTATATGTTAATATTTCTCAGTGTGACACCTCAGCCCCCAGTATTTCCTCTGCTATAGAAAGTCCCTAGAGGGCAGGGGCTGTTTCATTTTTATTCATGTGTTACCAGTGCTTTTCATAGTGCCAGATGGAGTAGAACTTAGATACATGTTGAATTGATGTGCATGTGTTGACCCAGTAGCTTAGAAAAAGCAAGAGGCCAATTTGTTTCCATGTAGGGGAGCAGGTACCCTGAGTTTCCAACAGGAGTTTCTGGATGGCTTTTTTCATTGCCATTTTCCTTAGAAAGCCTGTCAGCTTTGAGAAGTCCAAAATACCACCTCTGTACCTTTGAGCTGACAATCAACTTTCAGACACTGCTAGAGGTGATGTCCCTGTTAGGACCTGATGGAAAATATTTTCGGTATCTGTCTGACTTAATCCATTAAATAGAATAGTGTGTAAATACTAGAATCTAACAGCTAAAGGTTTAACTTGGGCCATCCAGTTCTATAAAATAGGATGTGTGAAAATATAACTGATATTATAAGTACACTTCTTGATATGTACATTTACATTAAAATCATGGAATTGGAAGACCAAGAAATAGTAGGTGTAGGAAAATACCATAATGGATTAGATTGAGAAAAGAAGCATTTAGGGTAATGATGGTAAAATTCCCTTTTTATCCAAATGTGATCAGCAAGTACAACAGACTCCCCTGACAAAATCAAAGCTCCTAGAGGATAGAGAAGTCCATCTTTTTCTTTTTATCTTCAAAGCCCAGCACAAAATAGGCTCTTAATAAAGTGCTTGTTGGGGCAGCTAAGTAGTCAGATCCCCAGCTCCAGAATTAGGAGAACCTTAGTTCAAATTGACCTCAAACACTTACTAGCTGTGTGATCCTGGGTAAGTCACTTAACCCCAATTGCTCTCTTTCCCCCTCTAAAAAAAATAAAACAAAATGCTAATTGATTGATTAATGTAAACCTGTCTTTGTATGCTTAGCTCTTAGTGCCCGGCACATAGTAGGTGCTTAATAAATGCTTTTGATTGATCTACTTAATATTGTGATTGCCTGGTTTATGACTTTATTCTTAAGAGTATAGCATTTGTGTATGTGTGTGTGTATGCACACAAGAATCAAGTATGTGAGATCATGCTGTCAGTTCACATTTTCAATCAATTAAATCCAAGTAATGCATTCTTCTGGAACAACATAAGTGCACATGTGGTAAGGACAAATGAAGTTAGTGAGATTCTATAGGAGGGGGCGTTGTCAGCAAAGTCCAAAGATATGCACGAGCAGGTGTAGCCAAAATAGCTTGATTTATCCCAGGAAGCCTGAAAGAGAAGACAGCTGCATTACCAAGGTCACTTTACTGAGAAGGAAATATAACACTCTCCTAGACTTTCTGTAATGTGTCCACATTTATAAATAAAGGTGTCAGTGCCATAAAACCACCTGCTGTCACAAATAGAGAATTTTTCTAAAACTGACCTAATTAAAATGGGTTACCTTGGATTAGAAAACCCACATTTACTTTAAATTAATGAATGAATCATTGCATTTTTGAGTCTCTTTGCTGTAGCCTGAGCAGTGGCCACATGTCAGTAAAGTAATCTTGGCAGATGAGCTAATCCAAGTTTAGGGTAACCTAGAGACCTGCCAAGAAGCAGATGTCTTTCTTTCCCTCTCTCTGTCTCTCTGTATCTCTCTCTCCCTCTCCATATAAATACACACACACCACACATACACACATATGTATTATACATACATATGTATATGTATAGATGTGTGTATTATATATGTATATGTATATATGTATATGTATGCATATGTATACATATACACCCATATGTATATATAACACATCATATACACATATATTATATATGTATATATGTACATGCACACATATAAATATATGTGTGTGTATATATATGTGTGTGTATATACACATATACACACATATCCAGACAATTGGTGATGCAGAACTGGAGGTCAGGAGAGAGGTTAGTCTAAATATAGATATGGTAACACCCATGGAAGGTGATGAGCACAAATGAGTGGCATAGACGAAAAAAGAGAAGAAGGCCCAGGACAGAGCCTTGAGGGGATACTCAAGAGTTGGTATAGGCTGGATGAAGATCTAGCAAAGGAGAGTAAGGAGAAATAGATAGAACTACGAAAGAAATGTGTCACAAAAGCCTAGAGAGGAATATCCAGGAAGACATTGTGATCAGTAGTATTAAAGGCTACAAAGAAGTCAGGAAGGATGAAAATTAAGAAATAGGCCATTAGATTTTGCAATTAAGAAATCATTTGTAACTTTCAAGAAAGCAGTTTCAGTTGAATGAGGTAGGAAGTCAGATTGCAGAGTTTAGAAAACACTAAGAGAAGAGGAAATGGAGGCACCTATTGTAGATGGCTTTCTCAAGTTTAGTAACAAAGGGGAGTTGGGATCTAGAATGATAAGTAGCAGGGATCAGGCTGGTTCAAGTAAGGATTTTTTTTAAAGAGAGAACAGGGACTTTGCTGTGAATGGCCTCAATTTTTTTTTCGGTAAAATATGAGGTAAATCTTCAGATGAGGAATGATAGGAGGGGTTGCCATGGGAGGCTTGAGTAGGAAATCTTTTTTTTTTTTTACCTCATTAGGCTTCTTTGATGGTCTTCTGCCCACTGAAGAACAGAATAAGATAGGGAAAGCATATGATTTCTTACTATCCAAAGCACATAGCTCTGAACCAAAATGACAAGGACAAGTGGCCATCAATGCCATTACATCTAAAATTTATTGTTGGAGCAGGAAGGAATTGTTCTTCCCATACTCTATAAGGCCTTATAAAAAAAACAGTCTAATTTATACAATACGTGAGGATCTCTGATTTCCCTGCGTGGGAATTCCCTTCTCACTCAGGAACAACCTATCTGTGACTTAGTTGTTGTAGCCTAGGGAGCTGCCTGGGGTTTAGAGAGGTTAAACTGTTTATAAGCTTCTGTTGGGTTCTATAGGGAATTGGCGTCCTCTGAGATTGAATATTTTTATTCCAAATTGTAATTATTTACAAAGTCTGAGCCCCTCTCTCTTTTGTTTAGATAAAATTCTGAATGAACAAGAATTTAGATTGATCACAAGCTCAAGTTTGGAGCACTTAAAAGTAATTACTACTTTGTCATCTTGCTTTTGATTTAGCCAGCTAAGAAAGTATTGCATAGGGATTAATTATTTTCCATTCATCTCTCTTATGTCCCTCAAAACAATCTACTCTTCAACATATAATATAGGACTAATAAGAGACAACAGATAATCAAACTCTGAGATTCTAAGTCATTTGGTAGTAGGGTCAGTATTGCAATTTTTTGTGGGGGGAGTAGGAGGGGGGAGTAGGAGGGGGGAGTGGAGGATTTCTTTTTACTAAATCTCTTTCTGGCAGAGATGTATTGCAGTATATAACACAGTAATGACTGGAACAATTTTTTTGGATAAACACTTTGAACCAACATTGTAAGAATTTATATTATTTAGAAACTTGTATCTTTTAAAATTGCACATAAGATGAAGTGACCGGGAAATGAACCCAATTATCAAATGAGACAATATACGGAAACCTCTTTGTTCATCTTAAAGCGCCATATAAATGCTAACTATCATCACCATTACCACCACCATTATTACATGGGAATGGCTGAATCCTGTGCTCTTCTTTTTACAATGTCTGGTATATCATTATATACTAAGATATATAATGACAAAAAGAACTCAGCTCAGCACACAGCACATTATCTATCCAGATTTTAATGATTCTAGTTCCTTCTCTAATTAAAATGAATTTATTTGGGTCAGGTCTCCACGGCCAGATCCACAGTGGTAATTAAGGCCAATTCATAAGGCCTAAGGGAAAAGAGGGCCTGGTCCCAATCCTGATTTTAGGAAGTAAAACAAAGTCCACACTGGAATGCTTTAAAGATCTGAGAGGAAGAAGCAGCAAGCAGAGCCTACAACAACAAGCTTTGGTAGTCAAAGCTGGGGCAGTCAGCTGTCTGAAGGAAAGCATTACACAGGGGACTGAGTGGCAGGTGTCAGTGAGATGCCCATTTTTGTTTGTATTTTTCTCTTAGGGAGTTTCTCTGCCCAAGGCAGTGTTATTTTATGGCAACCCTAACCTCTCCTTGCTCTACAATGTCTGCACCATAGACAATGGCAATGCTAACAGTGTCTCCCTCCTTGTCTCATGGCATTAACATTGCCAGGGGACTGATCTGGGAGATGAAAAAGGGACTGTGAAAATTTGGGTCAATATTTTCCTACTCATTTTCATTTAAATGAAATTTCAGCTTTCATGGAGAGCTTGGTTTTGCAACCTACAAATGAAGGCTTTCTCAAAATCCAGAAATGTTATAAACTCTGTGCTAATAACATATTTTATTAACATAATATTAGATGTGTCCTTCACTAATGAATTATTTTACTTGGAAACACCCTATCCTATAAAAATTCTTGAATGCATTTTAAATGCATTAAACAGTATATTGTCTGTGTTGCTATGATAGGAGTCCTCCAATAAATTATTCATCTGTAAATATTATAACACACTGAATTCTCATGAAATTTCATTAGCGTGTTTCTCATTAATATATTTTCTCTCATATTTGTTAGTTTTCTATAATTCTTCCTTATATCTTTCTATAGTACTGTGAGATCATAGAATCTCAGGATTGGAAGGGACCCCAGAAATCATCCAGTCAAATCCATACCTGAACAGATTATTTAGCCTCCAGTGATGGACCCATTACTAGTCATATTAGCCTGCCCACATCTAGTTTTGGACAGCTCCAACTGTTTTTCCTTATTAGTGTGGTTTTTTCTATGTGTTCATTTTCTTATGGGGTGGTATGAGGGCTTACTGAGTCCTTTTCAGGGCTGTTTATCCACTTTTGGTGTCTACCTTCATCCAGTTCTCATCTGTGGCTCCAAGAAGTGACCACATCCCAGAAAAACCATCTTGACCCACAAGCTAAACCAGGCTGAGGGTAACCAACAGGCCTTAAACCAATCAGTGAGTTAGGAGGACATCAACTGTGAAGGCTTCCCTTGATGGAATGGGTGGATGGGAATGATCTGTTCCAACAGTCATAAAGGTGGCTGAAGCAGGTGCTGTGGAGTGCTTACTCAGACATCAAAGGTGCCAAGGTCATCCAATGCATCCTAGGTCATTGTCAGTCATTCTGACTTTTGTCTTATCATTCTGACTTTTGTGTTACCACTGAACTTTGATGACCCTGGAAGAGAGTGAGTCTGACAACTATGTGCAATTCTGCCTCACTTAAATCCAATTCACACTCAAGCCAAGGCATCATCCTGTGATGTCAATGGTTCTCTTTGAAAGAAAGGATACCCAACAATGTATTCTTGAAATTACACAAGCAAGTATTAGTAAAATTAATTAATTAAAGGTACAAAAGGTTAAATCTATTCAATCTTAATTTTTAGGAAACAATTATATAGAGTTCAAGTAATCTGCTATGGTGTACTAAATGTTAGAGTTAGAGCTGAGAGAGGAATTCCAAGAGGATCATTTTTAAACCTGTGGTCAAATTTGCCAAGATATCTCTCTCAGACCAAAGTACTTTTCTGTAAGGTGTATATTGGTCAAGAACAACAAAAAGATTTAGGAAGGGAATATTTTCCCTGTCATCATTGAATGATTTCTCAAATTTGTGGTCATTTTTCCTTAATTCCATTTTCAAGAATGTTTTAAAAGAATGAATGTAATATCTTATGTTAGCATGATGATGAACCTTATATCTTATAGGTGTGTACCTTGAACTTACCATGTTTGGGCAAAAAACCTCACAACCCTGCACTACCTCCAATGCTAAATTTTCTTATCCTTCTAGCTCTCCCATTGCCTCATTCATATTAAATCTGTTCTTCATCCCCATCATGATCTTGGCCATCTTGTCATTTTTTTCTCTATCTTTTCCATCCTAGCCTTATTTGGCTCCATATCTAGGCTTAATCTTATAATCTGCTAATTTATTCACTAATCCACTGAATCTCTCTTACTCACCAAACCTCTCTGACCTCAACCTTAAAAACTCCCAGTGCTCCACTTCCTTTGCCAAATGTTACCAGAAAAAACCAAGCTGCTTTTCCCTATTATAAATGCATAGTGGATAATCTCAGCTTGCCCTTGGCCACTGCTCATAGATATTGCTACTTTTATTGGATCTCTATCTTATTCCCTAAAGTAGCTTTTCCCTCTAGTCCCTTATTGTATTTCTGTACTTAAAGAAGATTTAACTTGGCTTTTTGCTTTACTAAAAAGAGAGAAGCCCTCTGATAGGAGCCTATTTAACTCTTATTTTTAAACTCTCAAAACTCAGCATCTCTTTTATCTCTTCTTCTCTCCTGTCTCATAGTTATCCCTACTTACTAAGACTAGTCATTTACCCTTGATTCTCCTTTAGCCTAGAACTTTATTCCAGCAACCATCCTCTTTTGTTTGTTAATTTTTGATCTCTCCACTCTACTGGTTCTTTTTCACCTTTATTCATTTTGCATGCTTATTAATCCTGAAAAAACCTTCCCCTTACCTTTCTACCTTGATCTACCCACCATTCCATCTCTTTCCCCTCCTTGCCAGACTTCTTGAAAAAGCTGTCTACACATTGATTCCTCTACTTCTACTCTTTCCTCAACTATTTTAAATTTGACTTCCACCTCCATCATTATACCCTTCTGAAACTACTCTCTCAATGATCAGCAATTATTTTCTAATTATTAAATCCATGTCCTCATCTTATTTTATCTATGAATTATCTGATACTGACTTGTTTGACATTGTCTTGTCTTCAGAGACATTCTCTCAATCCCTTGTCTTTCTATCTAGCTACTGATTCCCCTTTCTTTTGCAGGTTCCCTGTCCCCTTCCTGATGCTTTCAGTCTGATGATCTTCAACATTATGTTCTTAGCCCTCTTCTCTCACTATCTTGTAAGTATTATCTATATCCAGAGAATTCCTACATCTATTTTCCTCGATGATCTTCAACATTATGTTCTTAGCCCTCTTCTCTCACTATCTTGTAAGTATTATCTATATCCAGAGAATTCCTACATCTATTTTCCTCATCTTTAGATTGTTTCTTGAGCTCCAGACCCATTTCTCCAATTGCCAGAAAGACATTACTATATGAATATCCTACTAATACTTCAAATTCAGTGCAACTAAAGCCAGGCTTAGTGTCTTTCCCTTTAAATCTGTTTCTCCTTCTGGCTTCACTTTTTTTTTTTCATTTTTAACTATGAACTTCATAGACATAAGGAAACGAACAATTCAATGTACAAAGAGCAAAAAATATAAAACTATAAATTTTTATTACAGTTTTAAAAGTGTTTATAGAGCTAAAATGTTAGTAACATATTATTAGTGAGTCAGAACATATTTTCATATGGTTGATGATAGCTTGCAACTTTTCTTTTGAAAACTGCCCACCATTTCTTTTAAAAATTCACCATTTAATCATCAAAATAATCTGGTACTAGTTAAGAAATAGAGTAGTGGATCAGTGGAATAGATTAGGTACACAATATATAGTATAGTAAATGACCACAGTAATCTAGTGTTTGGTAAACTCAAAGGCCCAAGCTTTTGGGGCAAGAACTCACTATATGACAAAAACTACTGGGAAAATTGAAAAGTAATCTGTAGAAAATAGGCATAGATAAGCATTTCACACTGTATACCAAGGTAAGGTCAAAAGGGTAAATGCTTTAGGTACAAAGGGTGATATAAGCAAATTAGGGAACCATGAAAAAATTTACCTATTGGCTCTATGGATAAGGGAAGAGTTTATGACCAAACGAGATAGAGGAGGATCACAGAAGGTAAAATGGATAATTTTGATTATATGAAATTTAAGACTTTTTACACACACAAAGCCTGTAGCCAAAATTAGAAGGAAAGCAAGAAGTTGGGAGAAAAAATTAGGTTTTTCTGATAAAGTCTTCATTTCTCAAATATAGAGGAAACTGAGCCAAATTTATAAAAATAAGAGCTATTATCTAAAAAAAATTCCCAAAGGACTCAAGACAAAATGCCTTCCACATCCAGGGAAAGAACTATCGAACTGGATCACAAAATGAAGCAGACCAATTTCTCTTGTGCTATGTTTTGTTTTGTTTTATGGTTTCTCCCATTCATTTTAATTCTTCTATGCAACATGACTAAGGTGAAAATGTATTGAATAAGAATGTATGTGTAGAACCTATATAAGATTCCATGCTGTCATGGTAAGGGAGAGGTAGGGAGGGGGGAGAAAGGGGGAGAGTGGGGGGAAAATCTAAGATATATGGAAGTGATTGCAGAAAACTGAAAACATATAATAATTCTAAAAAATAAAATAAAATGTCTCAAAAAATAAGAACCATTTAAATAGTCAAAGGATATGAACAGGTAGTTTTCAGAAGAACAAATCAAAGCTATTAATAGTCATATAAAATTCTCTAAATCACTAAAAATTAGAGAAATGCAAATTAAAACAACTTTGAGGTACTAACACCTCATATCTATCAGGCTGGCTAGCATAACAAAAAGGAAAATAACAAATACTAGAGAGAATATGGAAAGATATACATATCACATAACAAATATAATATATAAGTGTATACTAAAACACTGTTGGTAGAGCTGTAAAGTGGTCCAACCATTCTGGAGTATAATTTGGAACATGGCCAAAAATCTATAAAACTTCACATATCTTTTGACCCAGCAATGCCACTACTGGGTCTGTACCCCAAAGAGATCAAAGGAAAAGGACCTATATCTATAAAAAATATTTATAGCAGCTCTTTTTGTGATGGCAAAGAATTAGAAATTGAAGGAATGCCCATCAACTGGGAAATGGCTAAACAAGTTTTGTAGTATATGATTATGATGGGATATTATTGTGTTATAAGAAACTATATGGGGGATGGTTTCAGAAAAACCTGGAAAGACTTACATGAACTGATATAATGGGAAGTGAGCGGAACCACAAGAGCATTGAACATCGTAACAGCAACACTGTAAGGAGGATCAACTGAAACACTTAACTACTCTGATCAGTAAAATGATCTCAGACAATTCCAAAGACTCATAATGAAAAATGCTACCTACCTGCAGAGTGGGAACTGACAAACTCTGAGTGTAGATTGAAACATATTTTTTCACTGTCTTTATTTATCTTGCTTTTTATTTTTGTAACATGGTTAATATGGAGATATATTTTGTATGACTTCACATGTATAATGGGTACCATATTGCTTGCCATCTCAATGGATGGCAGAGGGGTGTAAGGGAGCAAGAATATTTGGAACTCAAAATTTTAAAAATGTAGTGTTAAGAAATCCAGCATTATAAAGGAACATCAACAAAAATAAATATTCAGGTAAAGAGTATATAATGTATTTATCTAATGTCATATACATTCAGCTCATATAGGTTGTTTCTGCTATTACAAATAGAGCAGATATGAATATTTTATACAGATAAATTCTTTATTCATCTTCATGCTATTTTAAAGATAATATTGTAGCAAAAGAATAACTGAATCAATGAGCAGAATCAATTTTATGACTCTTATCTAATATCACTATTTCCACTGTTTGATCTAATCTTCCATATTGAAAACCCTGTGTTTTTTTCTATAACTCTTCCTCTTCTCTTATTTCTTAAATTCAATTAGTTACCCTATCTTTTTAAGTGTACCTCTGAAATATTTGTTTTCTTTGTCCTCACTTGTATATTCACATTGCCACTACTACCCTAGGACAGGCCTTTCATTATCATCTATCTGTGCCATCATTAATAGCCTCCTCCCTGACTTCACTTTTTGCCTAATGCAGCCTGCCCTTCACACCGATGCCATCTACACATCTTCCTTTAATATATATGTATATACATACACACATACATATACACACACATACATATATGGTGGTGTCACTGCTCTGCTCCAAACCTCTCTATGATTTGTTCAGTAGAGTTAAAGCCCTTTAGATTGACCTTCAAGTCCCTCTATAATGTATTGTCACACTTGTTTTACATTACTTACTTCAATGTACTCTACAATCCAGTCATATTAGACTGTTCCCTGTCCTCTATACATACTTTGTAGTTCTCAACTCTGTTTTTGTCTACCCTGGTCCGTATTTCCAGAATAGTTGCCTTTCACCCTTTAGATTCCTACTACTCCTTCAAGTTCTCAACTCAAATCCTACTTCCTCTATAATCAGGAATAGTTACCCCTCAAATCTCACATATTACTTTGTACCTCTTTTATGCACTTATCATGGTGAGTTACAGTGTGGTATGGTGGAAAGTTTGTTGGGTTTGGAGTGAATGTCATATCCTCCTACTAGAATGTAAGGGCCATGAGGACAGGGAACATAGCTTGTCTACATTCTGTTGTCCCTATTGTCTAGCATAGTAAAATGGGTATAATACCAATAGTACTAAATGGGATAATGTAGGTGGAGTGCTTTGTAAACATTAAAGTCACATATATGTCAGTTATTTGTGGCAATGAGATGTGATTGAGCAATCAGTGTCTGTAAGAAGCTTTTTTGGATTCACAAAAGGTTCAATGTGAGGGAACTGAACAACATTTGGCACAGTAAGCACGCTTTCTATACAGTCAGTAGCTTACTTTCCCTCCTGAGATCACTCATTTCTAACTGCTTATACATGTTTTAAGATGCAGCTGATGGTCTAGATTTGTTTGGCTGCTTATTATTCTCCCTTTGTGACATTTCCTGGATTACAAGCAAAGATTTTCTGGGTAGGTATTTTACTCAGATTTATGGCAAAACAGTTGTCTCCTTTTTCTCTATTTTGGGTGTTTCCACTGGCTCAAATTACACAAAAGTGAAAACAGAAAGGTAACTGCTTGTTGTTTTGTAATGTAAATCAATAAGGTCTTCTCTTGCATAAAACAAAAGTCTTCTTAAAATCAGTGGAATCTATTTTACTTATGAAATTCATTAAAAATTCCAATTGTCATTAATCATTTAGCAATAAGCACAGCTTTTGCTTTGTGCTTTGGGTTAAAAGAGATATCTTATTTAATCTATATCAAACTGCTTGCCTTCTCAAGGAGAGGGAAGAGAGGAGAGGGAGAGAATTTGAAATTCAAAATTTTAAAAACTTTATATTAAAAAAATTTGTTCATATGTAATTGAGAAAAATAATAAGCAACAAAAGGAGAAGGAAGGAATGTCTTTTATAATCCACAAAATATCTGTCATCTTCATATCCTGTCCAAAAAGGTTAATAGTAAGGTTCTTTAAAAGAATGGGGATGGGGGCAAAGTCAAGATGGTAGAGTAGAAAGACACGCAGAAGGAGGCTGCCCCCACATAGCTCATAAAACACCTGTAGAGAGGAACTCTCAACAAATTTTGGAGCAACAGAAGTGGAGAACAACAGAGTGGAAGAGATTTCCAGCCCAGGGTGACCTGAAAGGCCCACGGGAAACATCTGTTGCACCAGACATGGAGTGGAACACAGAGCCCAGCCCAGCCTTGGCCGCTGGGTGCAGCTCTCGAATAGCCCTTGGGGGGGGCGGAATTTCCAGTCGCAGCAGCAGGTCTGCAGATACCCCAACCCACAGGTGCCAAAGGTCAGTGATGGGTTTTTTCAGTTGGCCAGGAAGGGAGAAGGGCCTTCCCATAGCTCCGGCAGCAGGCAGTGGCCACAGAAGCTGAACAGCAGCCTGTATAGTCTGCTCCATTTTGGAGCTTAAAAACCTCTGGGGGCACTGAAGAGTTGAGTCTTACCTCAGCCCTGTATGGAGGCCCTGAGGCAGCTGGTCTTTCTCTCGCATTGAATGGTGGCTCTGCCCCCACAGCTTGCCTGAATCCCAGCCCCTGAGTGCCAGCTTGGAGGAACTGGAGGCCAGGTGTCTGTGGAGAGGTAACTTCTAAGATTCTGGGCACAAAAATCTCTTCCTGCTTCCAGACTAGTGTACACACTTGATTGTGCCACCTTGGAGGAACTGAGATCTTACAGATTCCCAGAGCATACCCTACTCCTGACAAAGGACCCAAAAGTCAAGTAACTGGTTGGGAAAATGCCCAAAAAAGGGAAAAAAAATAAGACTATAGAAGGTTACTTTCTTGGAGAACAGATATCTTCTCCCATCCTTTCAGAGAAGGAAGAACAATGCTTACCATCAGGGAAAGACATGAAAGTCAAGGCTTCTGTATCCCAAACATCCAAAATAAATATTCAATGGGCTCAGGCCATGGAAGAGCTCAAAAAGGATTTTGGAAATCAAGTAAGAGAGGTAGAGGAAAAACTGGAAAGAGAAATGAGAGAGATGCAAGAAAAGCATGAAAAGCAGGTCAATACCTTGCTAAAGGAGACCCAAAAAATGCTGATGAAAATAACACCCTTAAAAATAGACTAATTCAAGTGGCAAAAGAAGTTCAAAAAGCCAATGAGGAGAAGAATGTTTTAAAAAGCAGAATTAGCCAAATGGAAAAGGAGGTTCAAAAGCTCACTGAAGAAAATAGTTCTTTAAAAATTAGAATGAAACAGATGGAGGCTAATGACTTTATGAGAAACCAAGAAATCACAAAACAAAACCAAAAGAATGAAAAAATGGAAGATAATGTGAAATATCTCATTGGAAAAACAACTGAGCTGGAAAATAGACCCAGGAGAGACAATTTAAAAATTATGGGACTACCTGAAAGCCTTGATCAAAAAAAGAGCCTAGACATCATCTTTCATGAAATTATCAAGGATAACTGCCTTGATATTCTAGAACCAGGGGGCAAAATAAATATTGAAAGAATCTAACAATCACCTCCTGAAAGAGATCCAAAAAGAGAAACTCCTACAAACGTTGTGGCCAAATTCCAGAGTTCCCCGGTCAAGGAGAAAATATTGCAAGCAGCTAGAAAGAAACAGTTCAAGTACTGTGGAAATACAATCAGGATAACACAAGATCTAGCAGCTTCTTCCTTAAGGGATTGAAGGTCATGGAATATGATATTCCAGAAGTCAAAGGAACTAGGACTAAAACCAAAAATCACCTACCCAGCAAAACTGAGTATAATACTTCAGGGGAAAAATGGTCTTTCAATGAAATAGAGGACTTTGAAGCATTCTTGATGAAAAGACCAGAGCTGAAAAGAAAATTTGACTTTCAAATACAAGAATGAAGAGAAGCAGGAAAAGCTAAACAGCAAAGAGAAGTCATAAGGGACTTACTAAAGTTGAACTGTTTACATTCCTACATGGAAAGACAATATTTGTAACTCTTGAAAACTTTTTTCGGTATCTGAGTAGTTGGTGGGATTACACACACACACACACACACACACACACACACACACCCCACAGGGTGAATTGAATAGGATGGGATCATATCTTAAAAAAATGAAATTAAGCAGTGAGAGAGAAATATATTGGGAGGAAAAAGGGAGAAATGGAATGGGGCAGGTTATATCTCATAAAAGAGGCAAATAAAAGACTTTTCAGTGGAGGGAAAAAGAGGAGAGGTGAGAGAAAAACATGAAGCTTACTCTCATCACATTCAACTAAAAGAAAGAATAAAATGCATGCTCATTTTGGTATGAAACCCTATCTTAAAATACAGGAAAGGGGGGGAGAAGGAGATAAGCAGGGTGGGGAGAATGATGAAAGGGAGGGCAATGGGAGGAGGGAGCAATTAGAAGTCAACACTCTTGGGGAGGGACAGGGTCAAAAGAGAGAGCAGAAGAAATGGGGGGCAGGACAGGATGGAGGGAAATATAGTTAGTCTTACACAACACGACTATTATGGAAGTCATTTGCAAAACTACACAGATATGGCCTATATTGAATTGTTTGCCTTCCCAAAGGGAATGGGCGGGGAGGGAGGGAGGAAGAGAAGGTGAAACTCAAAGTTTTAGGAACAACTGTTGAGTATTGTTCTTGCAACTAGGTAATAAGAAATACAGGTAATGGGGTATAGAAAGTTATCTTGCCCTACAGGACAAAAGAGAAGATGGGGATAAGGGAAGGGAGGGATGTTAGAAGGGAGGGCAGATTGATGATAAGGGTAATTAGAATGCTCAGCGTTTGGGGGCTGGGGGAGGGGAGAAATGGGGAGAAAATCTGGAACCCAAAATTTTGTGGAAATGAATGTTGAAAACTTAAATAAATAAATTAAAAAAAAAAAAAAAGAATGGGTGGTCATTTAACTAAGTATTTTTACAGAGCCCAAGACCCAGATATTTTAGAAACATTAGTAAAGCAGTAGTCCACACAAGTTTTCCATTTAGTTGTAAATAGCATATCTAATTAATTTTCATGATGTAGCACTCTATCTACTTTCAAATTAAGGAAATTGAGGCACGGAGAGTAGAATGAACAGATTCAAGTAAACTCAATGAGTTCCACTACATAGCACTGATGAAGCAGAGGCAATATCTTCTACATTGGTAGTACATAGGTAATATTCCCCCTGGGGAAGCCACTGAGCTTAATTTGAAGGTGCTGATTCTCTGATATGCCCTTCCCTTAAAGTGATGTTTTATCTGTATTGTGTGTTACTAACACTACTCTTCTGCTTCTTTGCCTTCTATGACATGCCGAGCTTTCTAGCTCTCTTCCTACCTTTCTGACTCTACTCCTAAACTGGTCTTCTTAACTGGTTCTTTTTCTGTTCCCCAAGAGTGGGTGCTACCAAAGTTTTTGTCCTCATCTCTCCTTTCTTTGTATTCTCTCTCCTTCTGAGTCTTACTATCTCTTCTGGCTTTAATTTTCACCTTTATGTGGATGGCTCTTCAGTGTTTCTCCATCAAATGAGCAGAATCTAATTTACACATAAATTAAAATGACTATTATTTAGGTTCTAAGCTAAGAGCTAACATGTCTCCTTTGGTTGCTGGAGCAAAAAGGGGTACTTGTCTCTTAAAAACTTTTCCTAAACTTAGGAACGATGTAATTACATATAGGGGAAATTATATTCCTTATGCACAGCAGTCTAACTCAAATAATTCTGAACTTCAATGTGTAAATAAGCTCCAGAAGAGGTAGAAACAGAAGGTCAAGCAAGATTAATAACAAAAGTCAATTCTGGGCTTTTTAAGAGGCAAGTGCCGTTGGTTCTGGTTCACTGTCTGTGTCCTTGAGGTGTTTTTGCTTTGATTTTCAAAAAGGGAAAAAGATCTTTAAGGCAGTTTCACTTGGCCTCAGGCAAAGCTAAGAGTAAGGAGAAGAAGCTTAACAGAGACAAAAGCAGAGAAGTCATAGCCTGGGAGACTAAATCCCTTGCCTTGAATAAAGTATAACATTCTTTTTTTAAAAAAAAATTCAATTCTAGTGTATTTTTAATTCTGAATTCCCTTCTTTTCCTTCCCCTCTTCCAACCATTAAGAAGGCAAAAACATATAAATATGTAATCATAAAAGATAAATTTCTTCATTATTCATATCTAAAAAAAATAAAAAGAGAACAAAATATGCCTCACTTTGCACTATCAGTTTATCAGACTTTATCAGTTCTCTATCTGGAGGTGGGCAGGATGTTTCTTCATTAGTACTTTAGAATTGTATTGATCAGAGTTATTACGTCTTTAAAAGTTAGTTATCTTTACAATATTGCAGATATTGTATACATTGATCTTCTGGTTCTCCTTGCTTCACTTTGCATCAGTTCATATAAGTCTTTCTAGGTTTTTCTGAAACCATTCCCTTCATCATTTCTTACAGCACACTAGTATTCTACCATATTAATATACCATAACTATGATATATAGTTCAGCCTTTCCCCAATTGATAGGCAACTTCTTAGTTTCCAATTCTTTGCCACCACAAAAAGGGCTATCATAAATATTTTTGTACATATTGGTCCTTTCCCTTTGATCTTTCTGGGGTATAAACCTAGTATTAGAAGAGGTGGACAAACCTGAACCTCATTCTCATCTGAACCAATTAAAGGAGAGAAGAATATACATATATGTAGTCAGATACAGAGATACATCTTACCCAAAAGGAAAATAAATGAAACTAGGAGCTCTTTAAAAATAATAATAAAATAGGTAAGAAATTAGCTAATTCAATTAAGAAAAACAAATTATCAGTATGAAAATAAAAAAGGTGAATTCACAAGCAATGAAGAAGAAATAATCACTGGGTCAAAGGGTATGCTCAGTTTAGTAACTTTTTGGACATAGTTTCAAACTGCTTTCCAGAATGGTAGGACTAGTTCATAGCTACACTAACAATAGGGCATTAGTATACTTGTTTTCCCATATCCCCCTCCAGCTTTTGTAATTTCTTTTTTTATGGCATCTTAGCCACTCTGATGGGCATGAGAAGGTACCTTGGACTTGTTTTAATTAGATTTCTCTAATTGTTAGTGATTTAGAGAATTTTAAAGATATGGTTGTTGATAGTGTGCATGTCTCCTTTTCAAAATTGCCAGTTCACATTCTTTTTACCATTTATCAGTTGGGGAGTGGTTTTTGTTCATGAAAATTTGACTTCAGTTCCTTATATATTTTAGAAATGAAACTTTTATCAAAGACATTAGATGCAAAGACTCCCCCCCGCCCAGGTTCCTGCTCTTTTCTAACTTTAGCTACACTGGTTTCATAAATGCAAAATTTTCTTAATTTGATATAATCAGAATTACCCATTTTCCCTCCTGTAAACCTCTTTGCCTCTTGTTTGGTTATGAACTCTTCAGAAAAAAAAAACTCAAGAAAAATAAAGTAAAAAATAAGTATGCTTCAATCTGTATTCAGACAACATCAGTTCTTTCTCTGGGGATAGATAACATTTTTCATCATAAGTCCTTCAGAATTGTCTTGGATCATTGTATTGCTGAGAATAGCCAAGTCATCTACAACTGGCTGGTGGCAAGTCATCTTACAATACTGCTGTTACTTTGTACACAGCACATTTCATTTTGTATCAGTCCTAAAAGTCTTTCCAAATTTCTCTGAGAGCATCCTGCTCCATATATACTACTTATCATTCTAAAGAAAGCTCCATTTATTAGTATGCTTTCTAGTTCGTGCTTTAAAAAAAAAAAAAAAGGAATGGATGTTATATTTTTTCAGTTGTTTTTCCTATTAGGTATTTTTCCTATGTTTTAATATTTTCTTCTACGTTTTCAATCTTTTGACTTTGTTTTACTATTTCTTGACATCTCATGGAGTCATTAGTTTCCATTTGGTCAATTCGAATTTTGAAGGAGTTATTTTCTTCAGTAAAGTTTTGTTCCTCTTTTTCCCAAGCAGTTAATTCTCTTTTCATATCTTTTCCCCTAGCTCTTGCTTCCTTTCTGATTCTTTTCTGTACTTCTCTTAACTGGGTTTGGTTTTGTTTTTTGAGGCAATCAGGGTTAATTGAGTTGTCCAGCATCCCACAGCTAGTAAGTGTCTGAGGCTGGATTTGAATTCAGGTCCTTCTGACACCAGGTCTGGTACTCTACACACTGTACCATCTAGCTGCCCTTCAATTGGTTTTTTAAAAAATCTTTTAGCTCCTCCTTTAACTCTTGTTTATATTCTAGGCATTCTTATTGGACTTGTATCTCAGCTGATTTTTTTCTCTTTGAGGCTTTTCTCATAGATGGTTTTGAGTTATTTTCTTCTTCTGTTTTTAGGCTTGAGCTTTCTTGTCACCATAGTTACTTTTTATGGTCAGGTTCTTTTTTTTGTTTGTTTGCTCATTCTTCTAGTCTGCTTCTTTGGACTTTATCTTAGTTCTGGGTTCTGCACACCCTTTGGGAGAGCTGGGATGTCTGGACTGAACTTCCGTCTGCTTATGTCCTTCTACTGCTTTCATAGCTCCAGTTAGGGGCCTGCAAGTTTTCAGTGTACCCAAAGTGGTATGATCCAGGGAGAGGTCTAAACAGTGCCCTTCTGGTCTGACTTCTACTGGCTTGTTTCTGGTTGGTAGTTTCAGCAGACTGCTGCTTGACTCAACAACTATTGGCCCACTAGGAGGCTCTCTAGGTTCTGAGCAATCAAACTGCTGACTTCCTTATAGTCTGGGATGCAGCTATTTGCTCCAAGGATCAGAGTTACCCACATAGTTATGGTTTGCTTCTTGGAACTCGCTCCATGCTCATTGCACAACTAGGGCCAGTGCTCATCTTTACCCTGAATCCATGACCCAGTACTGTGTGGTTGGTGACAGTACTGCCAAATAGCACCTGTTTCCATATCCAGTGCTTGTTCAGGGATCTCTTGGGATCTCCTTCTGGTGCCTTGTTTCAGCATTCTCTCAGTCTTTGGGTGCTGGAATGCACTCTACCACTGCTGCCACACACTCCTGGGGAAACCTCCCCCCCAGAATCTACAGAACTATCTCTCTCTTTATGTCTCTCTTTGTCTCTCTGAATTACCCTGGGCTAGAAAAATGACTCACTGAAACTTCATGGCTTTCTTTATCAGAATTCAGTGTGATACATTCTCTAGATCATAGTTGAGGAGGGGGGGTGGGGGGAAGAGCTACACTCTAATGCTTCTTCTCATTCTGCCAACTTGTCTCCACTGAAATATGACATTCTATCCAAAAAAATTCATTTCCTAAGGATGATAATATTCATTCTGGTATTGTAGCATAAACTTATATACTATAACATAAATCTACATACTGCCAATATGAACTGATCCTATAAATACCAATAAAGACTGACCCTATGATGGATAGAGGTGGATATGATAAAAGAACAACTACAATATATGATTCTACATTTAAATTTCAAGTACTTTAAGGGGAAGACACTGAAGGACTTTTCCCCAGGAAACATGATGGCTATCATTAACAGTCTCTGTGATGGGAAACTATTTGTTAGGTAGCATTAGCATAAGAAATGTCATTTCCCCAAGCATAAGTTACACAGTCTTTTGATTTGATTCCCTGCTGAAAGATTTTGTACATTGTTAAAGCTGGATTGTGACACTTTTATATAAAATCAGTTTATCTAAAGTTTATTTAAAGATCAGGTTCTGTACCATTGGCTTAAGTATATTTCTTTAAGAGAAACGTACATAATTTAAACTTACACAATAGAAATTAATCTAATGATGGCCTTGGAAAAGAGAAAAAAGTTTTATCTAATGATATCTAACTTATAGCACTTTAATCAATTAGTCAATAAACATATATTAAGTGCCTACTATATACCAAGCACTGTGCTAAACAATGTGGATACAAACAGAGGCAAATGACAGTCCTTGTCCTCAAGGACTTCACAGTCTAACAGGTTATACAAACAAATATATACAAATAAAATTTTATTTATTTACACAAACACACCCAGAAGACAAAAATATGTACTTATATATATTTACATTCATAAATATATCCATATACACACATATCTTATATACATAGGATAAATAGGAAATAATTAATAGAGGGAAAGCACTACAATTAAGAGGGGCTAGGAAGGGCTTCCTATAAAAAATGGGATTTTAGATGGAGTTTAAAGGAAGACTAAGTCTTGTAAATTGCTTTACACATATTCTCATTTGATCCTAACATCCTTGTAAGGTAGTATTATAATCTTCTCCATTTTATAGAAGACGAAAACTGGGGCTAAGAGAGCTAAGTGACTTGCCCAAAGTCCAACAGCTAATAAGTGTCTAATCTTTTAATCTACATCTTCCTGACTCAGAGTTCTTGATGAACACAAAATTAATTTCATGTTTATATATGAAGTGAAGGATTAAAGCAATTATCTATAATAATTCAAGTAAAACCTGCTTTCCTTGGAAATATTCATATAATTAGTAAAGGTAATTTTTTTGGTTTTACTTAATTTATCTGTATAAATTAGCTACTTCACTTTATATATGTAACACAGGATAAAAAACTAGTTTCTGCCTATAAACATAAAAAATGCTGTGATTTGGAATTAGAAATAATGTTCTTTAAAAATTTTTTAATTGTAAGATAATTTCTTTTTTCTACAAGCATTTATTATCTCTCCTTTCCAATGCTCTCAAACAATAAAAAATAAAATAAATAAGCTGCTCATAACAAATATACATAGTCCAGCCAAAGAAATTCCCATATTGGCCATGTCCACAAACATATTTCATTTAGCATTTTAAGGTCATTACCTCCCTGGCAGGAGGTGAGTGGCATGTTTGATCTCCAGTCCTCCAGACTGGTGGTGGATCACCGTATTGATCAGAATTCTAGTCTTTCAAAGTTATTTTTCCTCCATAATGTTGTCATTATAGCTATTGTTCTCCTAAGTGTAGCACATTTTATTCTGCAATAAGTCTCCTGTTGTCTTTCTGATTTCCTCTGAAACTGTTCCTTTTTGTTCCTTTTAACAGCTGTTTCCTTTCTGGTGATGGCATATAGCAGTTAATCAAAACAATGATAAGAATTCAATTCTATAGAACTTGAAAGGTTGATAAAGCATTTCCTCACAGCATTTGAGGTCGATAGTAAAAACACCATCACTTCCATTCACATGAGAATCAGATTTAGCGTTGGAAGACACCTTTAAAGATAGGATAATTGTCCAACCACCACATTTTATAATGAGAAAAATGAGGTTGAGGTGAAAGCACCTGCCCAACGTTACACAGCTAGAGCCAGAATTCAAATCTGACTTCAAGTTCAGTACTCTTCATTATACTGAACTGCTTCCTAAAAGAAAACATCTTACTACAAATGCTAAGGAATCACAGAAATAAAAAAGTTAGTGTCAAATAAGTAAAATTTAATACATTGGCTGAATATTTGTTGGGGAAAGTGGAGGATGAGAAGTAGGGGAGAAAAGAGAGAATAAATGAGGACCCTTTAATTTCTTAGACTCTAATAAGGAAAAAAGACTGCATTTCAGCCAGTGGCATATTCATTTAATAAATGCCTTCACATCTCAATACATTTTAATCCTATTGATCATTTTCATAATTTAGTAGCTTAGTCATTTACATCTGGGACTTTTGGCCATTTACTAAATAAAGAGAACAGAAGATTTTTATCTTTTGAGACTTTCATATTTATTTGGATATAACTAATTCACGTTACAATTGGTAGGTAAGAATCCTCAAAGTGACAACAATTATACACCATAATTCTCAAGAGAGCTACTTGGGGGCAATATCCTGAAAAGAAATTTGTGATGAAGAATTGCACAGGGAATGGACTATTACACTAGACAAAATAATCCATAGGAGTTTTAATGGAAACATAGGCTGGCTCGCAGAATCCATTTTTAAAAGAACTACTGAAGAGTTAAAAAATAAAGCTTTTTGCAGTAAAACCCATTTGTAGTTGTGATTTATTATCCAGTGAACCATTACTGCCTTTCAGGTGAGATGGGCAGTGAAGGGCTCTAAAATTGCTTCAAGTAGGTATTACATTTTGTTTTAACAGCAAGAATTAAACTACGTATGTAGGAAAGGTGTTAGAAATTTTGTATTCATTGATAACAAAGGCTTTAGAACAACAAATAACTATCTGTCATGAAAGAAAGCTAAAAAAAAATATTGCCCATCGGAGTAGCAGAGACTGGGTCAATCTGTATTGCGTAAAGCACTCAATACCTTAACACTCGGTAAGCATGTACAAGATAATTCTGTTCTGGAAGACCATGATAAGTCCTTTGAGTATTTTGGTTCTGTCCCCTTGCATTCTTGATAGATGCAGGGAGGGGTAGTGGAAAGATATGGAGTCAGAGGTCCTAGGTTAAAATATAAACTTGGCTACTTCCCAGTTGAGAAGGACCGAACAGTCAGGCTTCACATAGCCCACAACCCTCCTAAGTGGGGCAGAACTAGATTAAAATGTAACTGGGAAGTATGTAATAAAATACATGAGAACAAAATAAAACATAGATAACATTATATTTTAAAACTAAGTCAACATATGGCCTTCAGTTAGTTTTATGTACAACTTATATACACGTTGTGCATACAATTATGTACAGCCCCTATTTCTTTTTGACATCACTGAACTACAAATGGCCTTTGAGATCTCATCTAGCTCTTAATCTTGGATCCTATAGAATCTGTCCACAAGATGTCAAGAAATTTTATGAAAAATGAAGTTTTCAGTCAAATCAGTTGTTTCACATAAAATTAATCTACCATAGTTTGAATGAAAGTAGTTTTTTTAAGGCTCAATTCAATTAGTCTGGTTTATGGGAAGCTGCATGATTCTAGGGAAATACATAATTAAAATTGAATTACAAATGTCCCCTACTGGTTTTAAAGTTCATTAAATACCCACCATTTGGGTTAAGGCATTGACTCCATAAATTCCATCTAAAATACATATGTTATTTAGAAAGGTAGATAAAGCATTAGTACACCTCAGATGAATGTCTTTCCCTATCATATAGCCCTAAAAAGAAAGAAATAAGATCTTAGAGACATGGTTTCCAAGCTTTTCAATTATTAATACCACTTTTTAATATAAAAAAATTTGATGCTCCCTATATATTGATAGTTGTACTGTTGACTGAGAAAATATATGACAAAAATTTGCTTAGTAACAGTTTTAAATGAATTTGTAGTTCATTCATTATAACAACTTACATGCATTTGAAAAAACCATACACATACAAGTAAAACATATTGGTTATCTGATCTATAGAAGTTATTTTTGCTTATTAATTATAATGACTTATTTAATGACATGGATACCTTGGAGATAACACTGAAATACTTGAAGGCTCACTCTATCTTTTATCCCAGATTGGGTATCACTGGCCTGGAGAATGGAGTACTAATAGGAAGTTAAGGAAGCAGGCATAGGGTGGGCACCATAATTCAGGATCGGGACAACATAAGGGTGAAAGTGGTTTAAAGAGAATGGAAGCTGTCAAAAAAGATGGTAGCCAATTTCAGGCTTTCAGAGTGGGCAGAATTATCTGGTTCATAATTTTATCTAAAGCTAGTCCAATCTGCCTTTTTCTCTACCGATGGTATCTCTCAACATTTCTTCAAAGTATTTGCTGAATATGTTTTTTGATTCTAAGTTTATAATAATATATTTTTTAAAACTAAGAAAACAATACCTACTTAAAAGTTGAATCTCCCAGGGAGAGTTTCATGTTTGTCTTTATATCCTGAGTGCAGAGTACACACATACTAGATAAATGCTTACTGAAATGAACTTTGTAAAAACCATGGGTGAAGAGTGCCCTTTACTGTTGGTAGGATGGACTAAACTGCTTGGGAGATCTCCTTGCCAAGACCAAGCCCTTTCCCTCTATCTGTTCCCTCCTATCTCCTCTAATTATGAGGCTCTTTGACCTCACTGATTAGTCAATCCTGATTCTCTTCATTATCTCCTCAACTGCTTCCCTTCCCTTGACCTACAAGCAAATGGGATCAGGCTGCCCCTGTCCTTTCATGCAAATACCTTGTGAGTTACTTCTGGAAATAATAAATGTTTTCATTTCCTCATCACCCATTTATTCCTCATCCCCTTGCAATTTAGTTTCCATTACCACCACTTTATTCAAACTGATCTCTCCACCACCACCAATAACCTCTTTCTGCTAAATCTAGTGGTCTTTTTTCTTTTGCATCCTCTGTAGTATTGAACACTTTTGTTCCCTCTTTCCTTCTTCAAACTTTCTCCTCTCTTTACTTGTGACACTGCTCTCATGGTCCAACTTCTATCTGTCTCTTTTGCTGGCTAATCATTTTCCTGATCCTTAAATGCAGGTATTCCCAAGTTTCTGTCCTCCTCTTTCAACATTTTGTTTCTGAGTGAACTCATTCACTCTGATGCTTTTAACTTACCACCTCTTTGCCATGACTCCCCTATATATTTCTGCTTTAATCTTTTCCAGTTCTCCATAACCATCATTTTTAACTGCTTACTGGATATCTCTACCAGGATGAACAACTAAATTCCTTTTCTTCCTCCCTAAACATTTAAAAAAAAATTTCAGGCATCAGCACCTTCCCAGTTAAACCTCTGAATCATATTTTTTTCCATGTCTTTTATCCCCAATATCCAGTCAATTGATAAGTCTTGCCTATCATAATGTGGCACTATCTCTTTCATTTGTTCTTTCCACTGTAAAAACCTAACTCAGGCCATCATTACCTGACCTTCATACTTTTAATAACTTTCTACTCAGCCTCTCCTCTCTCCAATTCTTCTTTTCCTCTACTGCCTAGTCAATCTTCCTGGCACATCAGTTCATTAGGCTTCTCAATTTAAAAACTTGTAGCGGTTCTCAATTACTTATCAAAAATTCCTGATAAAAAAAATTGACTAGGCACGTATTATGTGGCAGGCACTATGCTAGTCACAAGGGATGCAAAAAAAAAGTAAGATCAAGTGTCTCCTCTAAAAGAGTTTGTATTCTAATGGAACAGTAACAATTTGAGGACAAGGAAAGGCCTACCAAAGGAAGTCGCATTTGAGCAGAGATTAAAAGAGAGTTAAGTTTCCAAAAGGCTGAGGTGAGTAGACTGCATTCCATGCAAAGTGGGGATGGAGTCTGGTGGTGAGGGGGACAGAGGTGAAAGACAAAATGTAGTGCATAGGGAACAAGGTAAGCCAGTTTGGCTGGAGGGTAGGGTGCATGAAAGGAAGCGTTGTGTGATCAAGCTGCAAAGTTTGGATAAAGCTAGATGGTGAAGGGCTTTCAAATGAAAACAGCTTGTATTTCATCCTAAAGGCAATGGGGAACCAGAGAGCCTTGGGAAATAGTAGTACCTCCCTAACCATTGGTCATGCTTCTAGTGTGAACCCTGAAGCCATACTAAGCAGGTCAGCCATACCCAATATCATTTACTGACCAACTGACAAGGATAAATAGGTAAACCCAAAAGCCTCAGGAACAGGAGTACCCCCCAAAACCAGTGCCCTGTTTACAGCTCAGCAATCCTTGTGGAGACATGCCCTGACAACTGGTTCTGAGGGAGCTGCAACCCTAACTTTCTCCCCAGTCACTGAAGACCCAGAAAGGAAAGCTCTCCCAACTAAAGGCCTTGGGAGCGAATCACTCAGCCAGAAATACACATGGATTTATCAACAGAAATGACACTAAAGAAGATGCACTAGTTAATAGAGCTTTGCCACTGCACCCTTAGGACCACAGAATCTTTCCATCTGTCTTGCAACTGCCATATATGTTGTCTCCACCAAAATGTGAGCTCCTCAAAAGGCTGGAACTCTTTTATATTTGTGTCCCTAGGGCCTAGCACAGTCTTTGTATATGGTAAGATCTAATCAATGCTTTTTTCACATATTTATTCATTCATTCATTCTTGAGCAGAGGAGTGACATGGTCAGATCTTTATTTTAGAAAAATCAATTTGGTAGCTATTTAGAGGATAGATTGGAAAGGGGAGAGACAATGTGGGGAAATCAATGAAAAGGTTATTGTAAAAGTTCAGGCAGGAAGTAGTTAAAAATTTATACTCAGGTGATTGTGGCATGAGTAGAGAATGGGACAGGTAAAAGAGATACCGAAGAGGCAGAACAAGACTTGGTGACTGATGAATATGGGAGATGAGAGTGAAGAGCTGTGAATGGGAAGAATGATGATTTGAAAAGAAACTGAGAAGTTAGAGGGAGGGGGTGAGTTTAGAAAGAAAGGTAACAAGTTCTACTTTGGATGTGGAGAGTTTGAGACGTCTATGGGACATTCAGGCAGAGAAGTCTAGCAGGCAGTTAGAGGTGCAGAATTGAAGATCTGGAGAAAGATATGTAGATTTGGGAATCATCTATATAAAGACGATTGAGGCAACTAGGTGGCAGTGGATCGAGCACCAAGCCTGGAGTCAGGAAAACTCAAGTTCGAATCCTGCCTAAGATACTAAGCATCTACATGACTCTGGCCAAGTCATTTAATCCTGTTAGGCTCCATTTTCTCATCTGTAAAATGAATTAGAGAAGGAAATGGCAAACCACTCCAGGATCTTTGCCAAGACAACCCCAAATGGGGTCATAAAGGGTAGGATATGACTGAAAACGATTGAACAGCAGCATATAAAAGAGATAGCTGAATGTATGGTGCTGAAGAGATCACCAAGAGGGTTGAGAAAAAGAAGACCTAGAACGGAAACCTGGAGGGTACTCTGGAGGGAGCACCCCAGAGGCAGTGGTGATGACCAGACGGAGCGCGATGGAGCAGTACCACAGAAACCCAGGAAGGTCTGGCTCCCAGACAGCCCTTTCAGCCTTCACTTCCTTTCTCCTGCAGCCACATCAGGCTGTTCCCATGGGCTCCTGTTCCCTTGTGCCCTCTCCTTTCTCCAGCTCTTTGCTTACGCCACCTCCTGTGCCTTGGAAAGGACTCACCAAATCCCACCAAATCCCTGTCCCTTTGCTTTTGGTTTCTCGAGGTTGCTCCGTTTGTTAAAGGTGGAAACCAGCCTCCCGTCCTCCCGAGGTCTTACCTGACTCTTCCCCGCCCCCGCCCCACCCCTCCAAGTCAGCATCTCCTTCCTCCAAGTCCTGGGCCTTTCTGCTGCTCCCACACACATCTTCCTTCCTTCGGAGGTCAGCTCTTGGCATCCCCATACCTATCCGCAGCCTCAGTCCCTTGGCACACAGCTGGCATTTCACGTGCTGGTTAACGCAGCCTGATGACTGGTGTCTGGGCAGGGGCCTTTCCTCAGGCCGCCCCATGGCTGGGACGCGGCCTCCTGGATTCCTTTAATCGTAGCTCCCAATTCCGCCTTCTGGAGGAAGCCTTCCCAAGCCGTCCCTGCAGAGTATTTCCTACTGATCCGTCCCTAGACGGGATGAACGCAGTTATTCGCACGGTGTCTCTCCGTCAGACTGGACGCTCCCGGCGGGCAGGCCCCGTCTGGGGCCTCCTTCGGTATCTCCAGGGCTTAGCACGACTCCTACGGCTCCTACGCAGTAGGTGAGTAATCAAAGGTTATTGACTATCAATGAAAAGGTGGTGATGTCGGGGATGGAGGGGGGGCTCCCAACGGTACGGCCCGCGTGGCTCTGGGCGGGTGGGGCACGCCGGCCTCTGAGGGCGCTTCCGGCCCCCCAGCCTCGGCCCTGAAGCACGCTCCCGCACTCTGCTGTCAGGAGGCCCCAGCTTTCCCGCCATCCGGCGGGCCCCGCCCAGCTCCCGACGGCCCCCGCGGCCGCAGCGTCACGTGAGCGCGAGCCGCCACAGGCCGGGCTCCTCTGTCCCGGAGCAGCGGCGGCCACAGCTCTATGGTCGCTTGAGGAGTCGCCCGCCCGGGAGCCGGCGAGACGCGAGGACGGGTAAGTGAGGGAGGGAGCAGGAGGGGGTCGGCGGCGTCCTCTTCTCCGGCCGGGAGAGAGAAGGAGGGGACGACCTGAGCGAGGGAGGGAGAGAGGGATCGAGGGAGGGCTTCGTGCCTGTCACCGCCGCCGTGTTCGCCGGCCTCGCCCCGAGCTGAGGCTGCTCACCCGCCCCCTGCCTTGCTCTGCTGCGCCGCCTGGGTGCGCTGTCGTAGGCGCCGCTGCCAACCCCTCCCTTCGGGAAAGGGGCGGTCCGGAGGCGGAGCCACTCCTCCCCTGGCTGCCGGCTGGTGGGCCTCTTGCGGCGTTTGTTGTGGCCTCCAGGCGGCTGCCGAGACCCTGCGGGGGGGGGTGTCTGTGTCTGTGTCTGTGTGTCTCTGTGTGTCTGTGTGTCTGTGTCTGTGTGTCTGCGTCTGTGTGTGTGTCTCTGTGTGTGTCTCTGTGTGTGTCTCTGTGTCTGTGTCTGTGTGTCTGTGTGTGTCTGTGTCTGTGTGTCTGTGTGTGTCTGTGTGTCTGCGTCTGTGTGTGTGTGACTCTGTGTGTCTCTGTGTGTGTCTCTGTGTCTGTGTCTCTGTGTCTGTGTGTGATGAGAGTAAGCTTCATGTTTTTCTCTCTCCTCCCCTCTTTTTCTCTCCATTGAAAAAGATTTTTCTTGCCTCTTCCATGAGAGATAATTTGCCCCATTTCATTTCTCCCTTTCGCCTCCTAATATATTCCTCTCTCATACCTTAATTTATTTATTTTATTTTATTGTTTCTGTGTGTGTGTTGTGTCTGTGGAGGTGCCTGGGGACCTCCAGACCTGTGGGTGGGGCAGAATCAGCACGGGAGCTGGGGAGCCAAGCCACAAGCCCAAGACGGGAGAAGTTTGGATTCCACAGCCTAGGTCTCCTCCAACTCCAGATCCCCCCATCAGACAAACTATGTTTTTTTTACTTCTCAGGGTTTTCCCTCCTTCCTGTCCCTTTCACTCGGACTGTCTCCCCACTCCACACGTTTGCACTGGCCAGCACCGAGCCTGGAATTCTCTCTCATTTTCCCGACTTCCTTAAAATCCCAGCTAAAATCCCAGCATCCTGAAAAAGGTTTTCCTGAACTCTTTTTAAAAAATTAATTAATTTAAGTTTTCAACATTCATTTCCACAAAATTTTGAGTTCCAAATTTTCTCCCTATTTCTCCCCTCCCCCCACCCCAAAAAGCCGAGCATTCTAATTACCCGTATCACCAATCTGCCCTCCCTTCTAACATCCCTCCCTTCCCTTATTCCCATCTTCTCTTTTGTCCTGTAGGGCAAGATAACTTTCTGTGCCCCATTACCTGTATTTCTTATTTCCTAGTTGTATGCAAGAACAATACTCAACAGCTGTTCCTAAAACTTTGAGTTCCAACTTCTCTTCATCCCTCCCTCCCCACCCATTCTCTTTGGGAAGGCAAGCAATTCAATATAGGCCATATCTGTGTAGTTTTGAAAATGACTTCCATAGTATTCTGTTGTGTTGTATAAGACTATATTTCCCTCCATCCTACCCTGCCTCCCATTTCTTCTATTCTCTCTTTTGACCTTGTCCCTCCCCAAGAGTGTTGACTTCTAATTTCTCCCTCCTCCCATTGCCCTCCCTTCCATCATCCCCCCCACTCTGCTTATCCCCTTCTCCCCCACTTTCCTGTATTGTAAGATAGGTTTTCATACCAAAATGAGTGTGCATTTTATTCTTTCCTTGAGTCGAATGTGACGAGAGTAAGCTTCATGTTTTCTTTCTCACCTCCCCCCTTTTCCCCTCCACTGAAAAGTCTTTTTCTTGCCTCTTTTATGAGAGATAATTTGCCCCATTCCATTTCTCCCTTTCTCCTCCCAATGTATTCCTCTCTCACCCCTTAATTTCATTTTTTTAGATATGATCCCATCCTATTCATCTCACCCTGTGCTCTCTGTCTCTCTCTTTGTGTGTGTGTGTGTGTGTGTGTGTGTGTATGTGTGTGTGTGTGTAATCCCACCAACTACCCAGATAACTGAAAAAAAAGTTTCAAGAGTTACAAATATTATCTTTCCATGTAGGAATGTAAACAGTTCAACTTTTGTAAGTCCCTTATGATTTCTCTTTCCTCTTTACATTTTCATGCTTCTCTTGATTCTTGTGTTTGAAAGTCAGATTTTCTTTTCAGCTCTGGTCTTTTCATCAAGAATGCTTGAAAGTCCTCTATTTCATTGCAAGACCATTTTTTCCCCTGAAGTATTATACTCAGTTTTGCTGGGTAGGTGATTCTTGGTTTTAGTCCTAGTTCCTTTGATTTCTGGAATATCATATTCCACGACCTTCAATCCCTTAATGTAGAAGCTGCTAAATCTTGTGTTATCCTGATTGTATTTCCACAATACCTGAGCTCTTTTAATACTCCCAGTAATAGCACATGCATATGACACTTTGAGGTTTGCAAAGCACTTTTCAGATATCTCATTGGCTCCTCACAACAGCCCAGGGAAGTAGGTGCCATTATTATTCCCATTTTACAACTGAGGAAACTGAGGCAAGCAGAAGTTAACTGACTTGCCCGGGGTCTGAGGTCATATTTAAACTCATTTTCCTCAAATCCAGCATTTCCATCCCCTGTATCACCCACCTACCTTCCCTCCGTGATTATCACCAATTTACTTGGTACATATCTGGTATGTGCCTCCCCTGTTAGACTGTAAACTCCTTAAGAGCAGGAACTCTCGTAGTGTGTGTTTCTTTGTATCCCCAGCAATTAGCACAGGGCTTGACAGAATAGTTGCTTTATAAATGCTGAAGAACAAAGCATAGCACTCTCATGATCCTCTGAGAGCCTTCTTGGGTGTATGTTCTCTTGTTTAAAGTCTCATAGATTCAGAACTGGAAAGTACTTTTGAAGTCATGTAGTGCAGATCTCTCATCTTACGAATGAGGAAACTGAGGCCTAAAGAGGCAAAGCGACTTGTCCAATTTCACACAGATAGTAGTTGGCAGAGCTAAGATTGTAACTAACCAGAATCCAAATGCACTACTCTTTCTGTTACATACATGCCTTTCATTCAATGCAGTAAGTATTTTGTTATAGAGAAACAACTGATACACAGATTATGTAAATATAAGAGAAATACAGATAATTTTAGGGGGAAAGCACTAATCGCAAGAGGAATTAGGAAAGAAGGCCTCTTCTAAGAAGTGACCCTTGAAATGAGCTTTTATAGGAGCTAGGAGCTCCCAGAGTCAGAGGGAAGCAATCAGAATGTAAGAGACGTAGGGAACAAATAGCTTGTGCAAAGGGTGTGGGGGTGGGAGATGGGGTGTTGTATACTGGGAACAACAAGGTCTCTGGTTCAGCTGAAACTAGACTTAGTGCATGAAGGGAAGTAGTGAATAATCAACTGGGAAAGATAGTTTGAAGCTAAATTGTGAAGGAATTGAAATGCCAGACCAATTTTCTGTTCTGTGAACGTCATGAAACATTTTGGGGGAAAGCATTGTAGTTGCCCTGAATTGACCTCAAAATGTTAAGAATATATATTATACTTTGCACATTTTTAAATTTTACTTGATCTATTATAGATGTTATATGTAAACTTAATTCAACCCTTTGTTGCAACTATATTTCAATTTGTACAAGTGCTGGATATAATGAATTAGATGAGAAAATACTATGTATCATCAAAAGGTGAACACTTATTCAAAAGCCACCTTTTAAAAGTTTTAAAGCATTTCTCTAGTCTGGTATTCTGTGAACAAGTCTATATTTCCTTAGCCCATGATGTTCATTTTAAAAACTTTGATCTATGTACAGGGTTTGTTAGAAGCAGCTTAGTGTGGTAGTAGCAGTGCTAGGTTAGGAATCTCAAGACGTAGACCTGGACTCCAGCTCTGCTACTAGCTCACCTTTCTGGTGTTTTGGTGTCATCTGTAAAATATGGTGTTGGACTGGAAAATCTCTAAGATCCTATGACTTTTTAAAAAAATAGGAATAACTGAAGAGGTTCTTGATTGTAATTGTACAATTGTATTGTAATCTGTACAAACCAGAAATCCCTTCTATTCCCTTGATAGTTTTAGTTGGACTTGTTTGCCCACAGCTCTCGTTAATCACAGTTTCTTGTCATGTTGTGCCAGAGCTTTGTATGGTATTTCAGGTGTGAGTATGCCCTCATTTTGCATCAAAGCCAGATAATATTTTCTAGTTTGCTTCCCTCTGTGATAGTGATGTCAAGCCATTTGACTTTTTGATTTGCATCGTCAGATTCCAGCTCAACAATAGAATATAGACAAATCTTTGAAATTATTCATAAGAAGATTTAGTTTGTTGCTGATTAGTTCTTATTACAGAGATAGTGATGCCAAGGTTATAGGCTCATTGCCTGTAGCACACAAATGTGAAAGTGATTTTCCTAAGGTATAGGTCTGATCATATTTCTCCTCTGCTGGAGCTGGAATGGCTCCATGTTGCTTTTAGGATTATACAAATTTGGACTGGTAAAGCCCCCTCATAAGCTGACCCAGTCTATTTGTCCAACCTTACATGCATTACTTTCTATACTGTATTCCTGGGTCCAATCAGACTGGCCTGGTGTTTCTTACATGCAGTGCTCTTATCCATCTCTCTGCTTTGGTACTGGCTGCCCCCAAATCTGGCCTTGCTCATCTCTGCCTCTTAACATCATCTCTATCTAGTTTCCTTCCAGACTCAGTTGAAACATGTCCTTTGAAAGGCTTTTTCTGACCCCAGTAGTTACTACTGCTCTGCTGCCCAATTACCTTCTTTATGCCTGTAGGTACAGCTTGTCTCATTATGGAAATTAATTGCTAGAATTTGTTTAGCACTTTAAAATGCAGAGCATTTTACATACATTTTTTCATGTGATCTTCATAACATCCTGTGAAGTAAGTACCTTTATTGTCCCCATCTTGCAAATGGGGAAACAGGCTGAGGTGTGTAATGTCTTAGCCAGTCACCCAGACAGTAAGTGTCTGAGACAGGACCCGAATTTGGATCTTCCTATCTCCAAGTCCAGCAACTCTCTCCACTGAACAGCCAAGCTGCGGATAGGATGGAAGCTCTGGAGGGCAGGGGCTCTTTTATTTTTGTCTTTGTATCCCAAGGGCCCTTGCATAGTCCCTGACACATAGTAGGTACTTCATAGATATTAGTTGGTTGGTTGATTGAGTTGTGTGACTATAAAAATGTATGCTGTGAAATATAACTTGTGAAAGCCTGCCTGCTGACTTTTGATATCTTTGTCATGGATGACCTCAATCTGTGTGTAGATTATGATCATAACTCTTTTGTGTAGTTGGGAAAGTAGATCTACAATCAAGATTTATTAATATTTTTGGCTGCCTTTTTTGCCAACAAGTTCTGTGACTTTTTTTCCATGCCTTTGATATATTTATCCTCTTTTATGCGCTTTGAAATCAATCCCTCAATGCCCTCAAAATTGTGGTGGTCCTAATCCAGACCTTCTTACTTTCTTGATGTATGCTGGGTTTAGTTCACCTGCTCTGTTTTCTGCATTGTCACTTCCATGTTGTGAAAAAAGCACATCTGGAACCATAACATTTATATTTTGAATTATATATATTTTTAGTCAGCAAAAGTCTACTTTTTTCCCCTTTCCATCCCTCTGACCCCCTAACTGAGAACAGCTGTGTAGCCCAGGACATGTCATTTAACCATTGTCTGCCTCGGTTTCTTCAACTGCAAAATAGGGATAATAATAGCACCTAATTCTCAGGATTTGAGGATCAAATGAGATATCTCTGAAGTGCTTAGCACAGTGCCTGACACTTAATAGGTGCTTAATAAATACTTACTTCCTTCCCATCCATCTTTGGGGCATATGCCTAGGATAGTATCAATCATTATGTCAAAGGCTATTCACAGTCTACTGATTTTTAAGTTACAATTTCAAATTGCTTTCCAGTGCGGTTGGCCTCCTTCACAGCTCTATAAATGGTGTATTAGTGTCTGTCCTTCCATAGCAACAATTGTTTTTTTCCCTTTCTTGTCATCTCTGCCAGTCTTATAAGTATAAGGTAAAAATCTCAGAGGTCTTTGACTTTCTCTTTTTATTAATGATTTGGAGCAGTTTTTCATATGGTTGATGATAGACTGCATTTCTTCAGTTGTAAACTCCCTGTTCCTGTCCTTTGACCATGTATCTTTTGGGGAACTGATCAAGTTCTTCATAGGATTTCTCTTCCTCCTCATCCTCTGTAACCAGTGTTGGCACTTAAACTTTATTTGTCTTCAAACAATTGTCTTTCTTGCAAATAATTATCTTGGGAACTGAAATAAGAGATGACCAAATATTTCATAAAATGATGTTTCTTATGCCTCTGGAGGATACATGGTAAAACCAATTCTAAAAATGTCTTTCCTTCCTCAAGGGCAATCCTTCCTGTTAGCGAGAATTTTCTTTCATCTTCTGGTTTAATTTACATGAAGGAATAATTAACTTATATAAATTTTTGTTTGATTCTCTGTCTCCAGTAGTCAATCAGTAAGTAAATATTGTTGTTTTTCAGTAATGTACTACTCTTTGTGATCCCGTTTGGGGTTTTCTTGGCAAAGATCCTAGAGGGGTTTGCCATTTCATTCTCCAGCTCATTTTACAGATAAGAAAACAGAGGCAAACAGGGTTAAGTGACTTGGCCAGGTCATACAGCTAAGTAAATGTCTAAGGTCAGATTTGAACTCAGGAAGATGAGTCTTTCTGATTCAGAGCCCAGCACTCTATCCATTGTGCCCCCTAGCTGCCCTAATAAATATTAGGTACCTACTGTGTGCCAGGCACTATGCTAAGCCTGAGAATACCAAAAAAAATCGAAAGACAGGATACAAACAAAATGTGTACAAGCAAGTTATATACAAGATAAATAGCTTGTTTATAACATAAATTAACAGAATTCTCTTACTAGAATTAAGAGGGAAAGGCTTCCTGTAGAACATAGGAATTTAATTGGGATTTGAAGGAAGCCAGGAGGCTTGGATGAGGAGGAAGAACAACCCAGGCATGAGGGACAGCCAGAGAAAATGCCTGAAACTGAGAGATGGATTATGTTCTTCATGGAACAGCAAGGAGGCTAGGAAAATCTGGGAAGGAGATGAGTTTGAGGGGAAAGATTTTTAGTTCAGTTTTAGTAAAGCACTTTTATTTGCAATCTATTGCCTCATTTTTGATCCTCATCAGTTTTTGTTCATACATATCTATTTAATACCACATCATCCAGTTTGAGTCTTTATATTCATTTTTTGTGTCCTACTCAGTTGCTTTATAGTAGTTATTCATATCTGATGGACTGCCCTTTATAAGGCTGCATATCTGCACTAGACAGTTTGAATTTTTCATCTGTTCTCTTTTTCTTTATTGTAGATGGTTAGGCAAATCTATTTTTGATATATATTTCATTGAGAAGTGTTTCTGGTTTTCACAGATGATACAAATATTACAGTATCTGTAAATAGTAACATTTTAAAAACTTCAATCAATAGGGAATCCTTTTGAAAACAAAAATCTGCACAGAACATTTCCATGATACTAATGGCATGCCTCATGTGAATTATCATGTTTTGTAACTTACTTCACCCAAGATATTGATTGATCTGTCAGTATATACCCAATCAGTGTAACAGATCAATGAATAGAGTTATTTCTATGCTTATGGCTGTCATACTGCTATATAATTTTTAACATGCATGGGAGCTTATTTGAGGAGAGCCTTAAAGTTGGCTCTTTGTTTCATTGACTCAAATGCTTTCTAAAAAAAAAAATCAATACAGAATAGACACAGTTTGATATTATATTCTGCCTCACAGTCAGTTATATTATAGAGATAAAGTTCTTGTTTTAGAAGATCTACAAGTCTGCCCGTTTTCTTCTTACGTTTTCATCAAGCATATATAGACCATTCTCAAAGATTTTATTAGGGCTAAGGAATGTATCACATGGGTTATGAGTTGTGGATGGTTTTTTTGTCAGCTTTTTTTTAGTAGTTTAGTTTGTGCCATTTTCCTTTTGAGAATCCATGATTACCTTCATGATACCATTATAACATGATTGGAACTTAATTACAAAAGGCAATTATGAAATATTTCAAATGCTTAAAATATTTCATTCAAAGCCATTGTTACTTTGAAAATTATACTGCAAACCCATGGGATACCAAAGTTGATGGTTTTGTGCTGAAGAACAGTTTATCAATATTCTGGCATTTTTGTTTCTTAGCAAGGAATAGGGGTTTTTTTGACAGCTCATCTGAGTTACTGGTTTTCCATATTGCTTTAGAATTCTGAGGTTTGAGCTGCACTTTCAGGACACTTGTTGAACTTAGCTTCTGGCTCTTCTTCCACTAGTCTGCTTTTGCACAGGTAATCCGTAGGAGGGAGATATATATTAATTGCTATAGGAACTGGACCAGTCAAGGTATCAGTGTCCTAGATGTTCTAGGAATGAGCTCCAGTACTTAAGTATTATTTAGCTGAGAATTTGAACGAGTGCTTAGTTCTTTTGATGATTACCTGTTTAAAAAAATATGTTGCTATAATGATCACTAAAGCTTTGAGGACTGTATTAAAAACATATCAGTATAACTGTCACTTCACTAAAATTAAATGGTACTAAAGTAAGTGTTGCATTTAGAGTAGTAGTTAATAGTTATGTCTGGTTTTAATAGTCTTTTTTAATAGGTCATCTGAATCAATAATTATATTTTAAAATAAAAATTTAACTTCATAATAGCTTATTTGTTTCACTGCAAAAAGAATTTAAGAAGTTGTCAACAAAACACATTTGAACTTAAATGAGAGACCTACAGTCAGTTAGCAACTATTAATTAGCATCTACTTTGTGGCAGGCTCTATGCTAGAAGTTTGGGATACAAAGAAAAAAATGAAACAGTTCCTGTCCTTAAGGAGCTGATTCCGATCTGCAAATTTCCCACTGTAATCTAGGGATTTAAAATAACTGTATAATGAAATGATTGATATTAAATAGACTGAGCTGTCATTTTCTTTATTTATTTGAGCAAGGGAGGATTATAGTTTTAAATTTTGTCTTGCCCTGATTCATGTCAATTAACTGGGGAAATAAAATCTAAAACACTTATTAGATAGATGTCCAGATCACTGGAGAATGTATTTATATCAATGGGTCATCAGTCTGGGAAATATAACAGGAGTTCTTGGTGTTGAGCCTAAAGTATTTAATATCAGTTAGATGTAGTAGAGGCAACTAGGTGGTACAGTGGATAGAATGCTAGGCCTGGAGTCAGGAAGACTCATCTTCCTGAGTTCAAATATGACTTCAGACTCTACCTTAGGCAAGTCACTGAACCCTCTTTGCCTCAGTTTTCTCATCTGAAATAATACCATTACCAAACATATATGCACCAAGTGGTATAGCATCGTGTTTGTCCATCGTTGTCAAAGAAGATCATGCCATCAGAGAAATGATGGCATGACTTGCACTTGACTTTGTTTTGAGTGAGGGAGGGCTGTGCAGGTCACCAGCCTCACTTCTCCTCCAGGGTCATCTGAATCCGGAGACCTGATATTCTTCGGGATGACTGGAGATGACCCAGGATGCAGTGGGAGACCTTGGGCCCTTTAGGCCAAGATTTTTGCAGCCTATCACTTAGGGTGAGGCAACACCCATTCATTGTGCCTGTTTAAGAAGTAGCCAGGGCATGGCCCCTTTAATGAGGTCAAGAAAAGAAAGAGATCAGGCTGTGTGGGAAACAGCAATGGTTACAATTGATAATCACTCTCAAGCTAGGAGGGTCCAGAGGAGCCCTCAAGCAGGGCCCCAATTGAGTCCCAGTTTCAGAGTGCAATAGGTTTAAAGTTTTGGGAGAGAACAGGACAGGGGAAAGGAGAGGGGAGGGGAGGGGAGGAGAGGAGCCAATAAAACCCAAGTCAACTGGGCATTTTTTGGCCATCCAAGTTTACCTTCTCTTGGAAAGGAGAAGGAAGGGGAGGGGGAGGCAGACAGGAGAGGTGGAGTGAGTTATCCAGCTAGCATTCAGCCAGCTACCTCTACTCACAGGATTGTGTTTGTCCTTCGTTGTCGAAGAAGACCATGCCATCAGAGAAATCCCATTTCTTAGAGGAGAAGTTAAGGGAGTTACAGGGAGAAATAGACAGCAAAACTATACTAATGGGGGAGCTCAACTTTTGCCTCTCTGAACTTGATAAACAAAAGAAACAAGAAGGAAGGTAAGGAGATGAATAGAATTTTGGAAAAGATAGATATGATAGACCTCTGGAGAAAATTGAATGGGGATAGAAAGGAATATACCTTTTTCTCTGTGGTACATGGCACATACACAAAAATGAACATGTACTAGGGCACATGCACAATCCAGTGCAGAAAGGCAGAGATAATCAATGCATCTTTTTCAGATCATGATACAGTAAAAATTATATGTAATAAGGGGCCATGGAAAGATAGGTCAAAAATTTATTCAAAACTAAATAATCTAATCCTAAAGAATGAATGGGTCAAACAAATCATAGAAACAATCAATAATTTCATTCAAGAGAATGACAATAATGAGACAACCTATCACAACTTATGGTATGCAGCCAAAGCAGTTCTTAGGGGAAGTTTATCTCTGAATGCTTACATGAATAAAATAGAGAAAGAGGAGATCAGTGAATTGGATATGCAACTGAAAAAGAACAAATTGAAAATCCCCAATTAAATGCCAAACTAGAAATATGGAGAACCAGAAGAGAAATTAAGAAAATTGAAATTAAGAAAGCTATTGAACTAATAAATAAAACTAAGAGTTGATTTTATGAAAAACCAACAAAATTGATAAACCTTTGGTCAGTTTGATTTAAAAAAAGAAGAAAACCAAATTAGCAGTATCAAAAATAAAAAGGACAAACTCACCTCCAATGAAGAGAAAATTAAGACAATAATTAGAAATTACTTTGCCTAACTGTATGCCTATACATTGACAATCTTAATGAAATGGATGAATATTTATAAAAATGTAAACTGTCCAGATGAACAGAAGAGGCAATACTTAAATAACCCTATCTCAGAAAAAGAAATTGAACAAGCCATCAATGAACTCCCTAGGAAAAAATCTCCAGGCCCAGGTGAATTTACAAGTGAATGCTATCAAACATTTAAAAAACAGTTAATTCCAATACTATAAAAACTATTTGGGAAAATTAGTGAAAAAGGAGTCCTCCCAAATTCTTTTTGTGATACAAATATGGTACTGATACCTAAACAGGGAAGAGCCAAAACAGAGAAAGAAAATTATAGAACAATTTCTATAATGAATATAGATGCAAAAATTTTAAATGAGATATTAGCATAAAGATGACAGCAACTTGTCAAGAGAATAATACACTTTGTTCAGGTAGGATTTATACCAGGAATGCAGGGCTGGTTCAATATCAGGAAAACTATCAGCATTATTGTTCATATCAACAATAAAACTAACAGAAATCATATGATTATCTCAATAGTTGCAGAAAAAGCTTTTGTCAAAATACAACACCCATTCCTAATAAAAATATTGGAGAGCACAGAAATAAATGGAGCCTTCCTCAAAATAGTAAGTAATATCTACCTAAAACAATCAGCAAGCATTATATGTAATGAGGATATGCTAGATGCATTTGCAGTAGGATCAGAGGTGAAACAAGGATTTCCATTATCACCACTGTTATTCAATATGGTACTAGAAATGTTAGCTTTAGCAATAAGAGAAGAAAAAAGAAATTGAAGGAATTAGAATAGGCAAAGAAGAAACTATCACTCTTTGCAGATGATATGATGATATATGTAGAGAATCCTAGGAAATCAAGTAAAAAACTATTTGAAATAATAAACTTTAGCAAAGTTGCAGGATACAAAATAAACCCACAAAAATCATCTACATTTCTGTATGCTACTAACAAACCCCAGCAGCAAGAGATAAAAAGAGAAATTCCATTTAAATTTATGATAGACACTATAAAATATTTGGGATTGTACCTGCCAAAACAAATCCAGGGACTATGTGAAAACAACAATTACAAAACACTTTTCATACAAATAAAGTCAGATCTAAATAATTGGAAAAACAGTTGTTTGTGGGTAGGCTGAGCTAATATAATAAAAATGGCAATTCTGCCTAAAATAATTTACTTACTCAGTGTCATACCAATCAAACTACCAAAAAATTATTTTCTAGAGCTAGAAAAAATAATGTCAAAATTCATCTGGAAGAACAAAAGGTCCAGAGTATCGAGGGAATTAATGAGAAGAAATGCTTGGGAAGGTGACCTAGCCATACTGGATCTCAAATTGTATATTAAGCAGCAGTTATCAAAAGCACTTGGTACTGGCTAAGAAATAGATGTGTAGATCAGTGGAATAGATTAGGTTCTCAAGACACAGTAGTCAATGATTATAGTAACCCTACTGTTTAATGAATCCCAGGAAACCAGCTTCTGGAATAAGAACTCACTGACAAAAACTGCTGGAAAAACTGGAAAATAGTGTGGCAGAAACTGGGCATAGACTAATGCCTGACACTGTATACCAGAATAAAGTTCAAATGGGCACACAATTTGAGTATAAAGGCTGATACTGTAAACAGATTAAGGAAGCAAGGAATAGTTTATTTGTCAGATTTATGGAGAATGGAGAACTCTATAATCAAATGAGAGAGAAAGCATTAAGAAATGCAAAATGGATAATTCTGATTGCATTAAATTGAAGTTTATGCACAAACAAAGCCAATGTAACCAAGATTAAGAGGGAAGCAGAAAACTGAGAAAGAATTTTTACAACTAATATTTATAATGAAGACCTCATTTCTAAAATATATAGAGAACTGAGTCGAATGTACAGGAATACAAGTCATTCCACAATTGATAAATGATCAAAGGATATAAGCAGTCAGTTTTCAGAGGAAGAAATTAAAGCTATCTATAGTTATATGAAAAGATGCTCTAAAACACCATCAGAGAAATGCAAATCAAAACAACTCTGAGATACCAAATTACACCTGTCAGATTGGCTATCATGACAGATCAGGAATATGATACATGTTGGAGAAGATGTGGGAGAGTTGGAACACTAATACACTGTTGGTGAAGCTGTGAGCTGATCCAACCATTCTCAAGAGCAATTTGGAACTGTGCCCAAAGGGCTACAAAAATGTGCATACCCTTTGACCCAGCAATACCACTTCTAGTGCTGTATCCCAAAGAGATCATAAAAATGGGAAAAGGACTCATGTACAAAAACATTTATAGCAGCTCTTTTTGTGGTGGCCAAGAACTGGAAATTGAGGGGATACCCATCAATTGGGGAATGGCTGAACAAGCTGTGATATGTGAATGTAATGAAATACTATTGTGCTATAAGAAATGACAAACGGGTGGACTTCAGAAAAACCTGGAAAGATGTATATGAACTGATGATGAGTGAAATGAGCAGAACCAGGAGAATATTATACACAGTAATTGCCACAGCATGCTAGGACTGTTTATAATAGATTTAACCCTTCACAGCAATGCAAGGCCCTAAAACATTTCCAAAGGACTTTTGATGCAAAATGCCATCCACATCCAGAGAAAAAACTACAGAGTCAAAACTCAGAATGAAGCAGACTAGTTTCTATTTTGTTATGTTTTGTGTTGTTTCAGTTTTTCTCATGGTTTCTCCCATTCATCTTAATTCTTCTGTGCAACGTGACTAATATGAAAATGTGCTTAATAAGAATGTACGTGTAGAATCCTTATAAAATTGCTTACTATCTTGAGGAAAGAGGCAGTAGAAATTTAAAACTTATGGAAGTGATTGTTGGAAACTGAAAACAAATTAATTATTAACAAAAAAAAGGTGTGGCATGCAGATATTGTGGAAACTGGTTGTCTTTAAGGATTGATTATCAAACCAGAATTTTTCATTTCTGCCTGACTGGTATTCTGTTTATATTAACTTAGCAGCTATTATTGGTTGAGGTTGCCCCTTTACCCTATAGTGATGGTTTTGCTTCTTCTTTCCCATGCCATGAAGGTAGACTTTTTTCCTATTTGGGAATGGATGTACTTTGAATCTACTGAGCAGTTTCTTATATTGGCATCCCTAAATATCATATACTTTGAGAGTAGTTGTATCTCACTTCTGAATTTTGCATTTCTTCTTTCTGTGGTTGAGTCATTTCCTTCTATATATTGCAGAGAAAAAAAAGAATAAGCTTATATTAATAAAGCTTCTCAAAGATGAAAAATTTTACAGTATTTTCACAGATTTTTAATTAAGCTGTTTATACAGTGATACAGTTCTTTGAAGTTACTGAGTTAAGATTTTTTCCAAACATCATTGCTACTGAAACATCAGTACTATGAAACTGCCTTTCTTTTACTGAGGAAAAAATATCAATTTTGAAGTTAGAGAAATGAAATATTGCTAGGTAAGGGAATATTTAACCTTACTTAGTCAAAAGGAAACCACTTGATTGATCCTTTCCCTCCTCCCCTTCAAACTGGATGAGTAGGCTGTGCCATTTGTATATATATATAGCAAGCTAATCTTAAGTTCATAAGGTGGGTTGTACTCAGACTCAGAAAAGTGAAGCCTTAGTGTAACCTGAGGTTTTTTGCAAAGCAAACTAATAGTATTTTTCATTTTGATCCCAAGTGATTCTGAATGTTCCACACATAAAAATGAGAGATTCCTTTCTTCAGTTTTATTTGCATGATTATTTTTTCCTGTGTTAAAAATACTTATTTTTTTCTTTAAATTTTTTTTCATTAGATGCAGATTTAAAGTTGGTTGGAGTGTCAGAGATGATGTGGCTTAAAGTCTCTCATTTTGCCGATGAGAAAAAATGAGTGCCCAAAGAGAGGATGTGACAGCTAATAAGGAGCCAGTAAGGATACTTGGGCCTAGGCCTTTGGACTCCACTGACAATGCTCTTGAGTACTGAGCTAATAGCTCCGTACTGCCTGGACTTGGAGACATTATCAGGAAACATTTTTTTTTTAATTTAAAAAATACACAACTTCTTTAGTTGGTAGTATGAAACTTTTGGTCTGTTTTTAAGCATCAATTTGTGGGAAGGACATTCTGAGAATAAGCAAACTTTTAGTTTTGCTTGCGCTCTTATTCTGAAGGACTAGTGAATGTCGAAATACTGAATATATGTATATATTGTCATTGACACCTTGTAAACTGCAAAGTCATGTTTGTATGTTGTGATGTCCTGGATTTCCAGGATTAGAACCGAATATCTTCACAATAAAATTATTACCTTTTCATATCAAAGTCCAGTTGAATTATTTGAGTAGAATTCAGTAGCCACTTGTTTCTTCCTAAAAGTTATTTAAGAATGTATTTATTTTTATATAGAAAATATAGCCAGGTATGGTAGTATATACCTGTGATCCTTGTTCCTGGGGAAGAAGAAGCTGGCGGATCTCTTGAGCTTGCTTGTCTGTCTTGCTTGTAGCAGCAGTGGACCAAACTGATTGGGTGTTCATACTAAGCCTGGCCACCAGTATGGTGAGCCCCTGAGAGTAGGGAATCATCAGGCTTCCAGTGGAGGGAAATGGGCTTGTGTCAGAAACAGAGCAGGTCAAAGCTCCCGTGTAGGCCAGTGGTAGTCTTCAGCCTGTCAATGTCTGCTGCACTTTCAGCATAGATTCTATAGGAAAACCTAGTCTAAAAAAAGAAAAGAAAAATAAATGTAGTGGAAACTTAGTATCACAATTACATTTTTCTGAAGGAGAAAAGAAAGAAAATTGCTGTAGCAAGATATATTAGATGATGCCACTGTGTTTCACAACCATTATTAGTCTCTGATACATTTTATGAACTTTTTAAGACATTCCCTAGAAAATCCGACCCTTATTTCGTATCTACTGCAAATACGTGCAGTTATCCTCTTTTCTCTCTGTGGGGAAATCCAGGACTTTACAAAACACACCAAGAATTTCTTTGCCACTTACAAAGTGTGATGAGGAACTTGCTTAAATAACAATTAAGTCATTTTGCTGTAGGTTCATATACTAGGAAAAGCTGTTTGAGCCTAGGTACTACTGAGGGGGAAAAAGCCCACAAAAACCCAAAACTTGAAGACTTTCATTGTAAAAATGTCAAAACTTAATTGACTTTAACTTGATTAAATATTTTATGAAAATGTTGAGAAGATGAGGCAGCAACAGGATGTGAATTTATTTGGAAAAAATTGCTTATTCAGAAGGATCTGACCTTGCCCATTTAGAGCCTTTTCAGAAAGGTCCAATAGAGGAAGTTGAAGGATTATTTTCTTCTTGGTTGCCTACAGAGGTTTTCACGTTATTGGTACATATTCAGAGTAAGGGAAGGGGCTGAGAAAGAACCCTGTAGTAGAGTAAATCAGCATTTTTTAAAATGAAGTTATTAGAGGTAATTTGGTTGGACAGAGTCTCTGTGCTGAATCCCTTGGATCTACCATTGCTCAGAGCCCTTCTTTGATGTATTCTGTGATCTCTGACTTCAAGCACGTAGGACCCAGTATGTTAGATCATGCTCTCATGTCAGGAAAATACATACTTGCCCTAGGAGTTCCTTGGTTACCTCTTCAAATGATCATTCACCAGTGTTACACAGAATACAGGACAACAGATAAGCTCTAAATCCTCATACCTTTAAGCTTTCTTATTTTTACCTCTCTATATTTCTCAACCTCAGCACTGTAAGTTTCACAAAGGACTGGCTGATTATAGCACTGATTTTACCTAAATATTTTGAGTTGATCTCTAATACATGGCTTATGACTCTGTACTGATTGATTGCTAACAAAGAAGTTCAGGCAGCTGACCCATTGTTATTTTATAAGTAAAGAAATAAAGCTATAAAGGAATTGTAAAAAAAAACACTGGAATGTCTTGCATCTTTCTGTTCCTTTCCCATGAAGTTCACAGGTGTCCTAATTTAGTTGCTTCTCTATTTCTCACTTGGACTATTTATTATTAACAGAATTTGAACTGTTCTTATGTGCTCCAATCTATTGTCTTTCTGATTCTTCCTGCATAGCAGGGGCGGAGCCAAGATGGCAGAGTAGAAAGACACAAAAAATGCAGGCTCTCCCCACACAGCCCATAAAATACATGTAGAGAGGGACTCAACAAATTTTGGAGCAGCAGAAGTGGAGAACAACAGAGTGGATGAGATTTCCAGTCCAGGGTGACCTGAAAGGCCCATGGGAAACGTCGGTTGCACCAGACTCGGAGCAGAGTGTGGAGCCCAGCCCAACCTTGGCCCCAGCGAGGCACAACTCTGGGAGGAGGACACCTCTGGGGTGGAATTTCCAGTCGTGGAATCCCTAGTTGCAGCAGCAGCAGCGGGTTCACAGATCCCTTAACCTACAGGGGCCAAAGGTCACTGACGGGGTTTTTTCAGCTGGCCAGGAAGGAAGAAGGGCCTTCCCATAGCTCTGGCAGCAGGTAATGGCCACAGAGGCCACACAGCAGCCTGTTCAGCTGCCACATCCATTGTTGGATCATAAAACCCCTAGGGGCACTGAGGAGCTGAGTCTTACCTCAGGCCTGAGTAGAGGCCCTGAGGTCTTTGTCTCACACTGAATGGTGGACCTGCCCCCCCCTCCCCCCTCTTGACTGAATCCCAGCCTCCCAGTGCTGGCGTGGTGGAACTGGAGGCCAGGTGGCTGTGGAGAGGAAACTCTGCTAAGATTCTGGGCACAAAAATCCCTCTCTGCTCCCAGACCAGTGTACGCACTTGATTGTGCCACCTTGGAGGAACTGAGATTTTACAGATTCCCAGAGTATACCCTACTCTTGACAAAGGACCCAAAAGTCAAGTAACTTGTTGGGAAAATGCTGTAAAAAGGGGAAAAAAATAAGACCATAGAAGGTTACTTTCTTGGTGAACAGGTATCTTCTCCCATCCTTTCTGATGAGGAAGAACAATGCTTACCATCAGGGAAAGACATAAAAGTCAAGGCTTCTGCATCCCAAACATCCAAAATAAATATTCAGTGGGCTCAGGCCATGGAAGAGCTCAAAAAGGATTTTGAAAATCAAGTAAGAGAAGTGGAGGAAAAACTGGGAAGAGGAATACGAGAGATACAAGAAAAGCATGAAAAGTGGGTCAACACCTTGCTAAAGGAGACCCAAAAAAATGCTGAAGAAAATACCACCTTTAAAAATAGGCTGACTTCCTGCATAGCATATTTAGCATAGTTTTAAGACACCTCCCCAGTCATGTCACTTCCTGTTGCCTAGCAAATAAAGAATAACTTTTTTCTCCTTAAGTTCAAGGTCTTTTGATCTGCTTTAGTTGTCTTAACTTATACTGCTGCCCCGCATATGCTAGTCATTTTAGCCAAAGTGGTCTGCTTCCTGTAACCATTACTCTTCTGTTCTTTTTGTTTTTGGACCTTGGTCCACATCTCACATCCCTTACTACCACCATCCCCAACCCATCTCAGTTTTTTCTCAACAAATATTTCCCTTCCTTCACGAGTTTCCTCATCCTGGAACTCTTACCATTACTCCTTCCTATAGAAGGACTGTTGTACTTGAAATATGTTGATGGAACACAAAAATACTGGTCTGGGGCTTGCAAGGGTGGAGAAGAGTCTGTCTGGAGACATAAAATACTGCTAGATAAGAGAAGTCAGGGAAATTAAGCAGCTTGTAATGAATACTTTTACTTTTCTTTACTAAAAGTTGTAGAGAAAGTGCAGATCTGCAAAGCTAGAAAAAAGTCCTTGCTGGTCTCCAGCACCAATGAAATCACAGTGAGTGGCAAAAGAGTTATTATTTCAGAAAGAAAAGTATTACTAAAAATGTTTTCATGGAACCACTATTGGTCTCACTCAGAACACTAGAGTTCTGTGGAATAGTTTGAAAAATTATTTAATAAATGAATTAATTACAGAGAAATTGCTTCTGGTAAAAATCGTACTTTTTAAATCCTTTAATATGAGACACTAGTCAAGTACGAAAGGTAAGTTATAAGAGCAAAAAATTGATAATTGATTCAGGTAAATATAGTTAAACATTTGAGAAATATAATCTAGTAGGAACTTTGAATAGTATGCAACTTTTCCTTAAATGTTAATACATATTTATTAGCTTTTCTTCCTTCTTCATAGGTGATTGAATACTTGGTATTTGACAGTCATATCACAAACTTAAGTTCTAAAGGAAATTAGAGGTGATGGATAATAGCAAATCTCATGATTCAGTTTTAATTTTTACTTTTGGCAGTAATTCTTTTGTTTATTTAGTATTTTCTTTTTCCCGAGTTACATGTAAAAACAATTTTTAAGATTCATTTTTAAAACTTTAAAAATTCTTTCCTTTCCTCCCTCCCTACCCCAATCCCCATTGAGAATGCAAGCAGTTTGATGTAGGTTACACATGTGGAGTCCTGCAAAACATTTCCATAGTAGTCATGTGTAAAAGGAAACATAGACAAAAAAAATAAAAAAAAATAAAGTAAAAAAATGTTCTTGAGTCTACATTCAGACACCATCAATTCTTTGTCTGGGGATGGATAGCATTTTCATCATAAGTCCTTCAGAGTTGTCTTGGATCGTTGTATTGCTGAGAGTAGCTAAGTCATTCACAGCTGATCATCCTACAATATTGATGTGACTTTGCACACAGTACATTTCACTTTGCATCAGCTTATGTAAGTCAGGTTTCTCTGAGAGTATTCTGCTCATCATTTCCTGTAGTACAATAATATTCCGTTATAATCACATATCACAGTTTATTCAGCCATTCACCAATTGATGGGCATCCCTCAGTTTCTCATTTTTTGCACCCAGAAAAGAGCTGCTATAAATATTTTTGTAAATAAAGGACCTTTTCCTGTTTTAAAAAAATTTCTTTTGGTATACAGACCCAGTAGTGGTATTGCTAATCAAAGGGTAAGCATGGTTTGATAGCCATTTGGGCGTAGTTCCAAATTGCTCTTCAGAATGGTTGAATCTGTTAACTCTATTAACAGTGCATTAATGTCTCATTTTTCCCACGTCTCCTTCAACATTTGTCATTTACCTTTGCTGCCCTGTTAGCCAATTAAATAGTATGAGGTAGTTCCTAAGAATTGTTTTAATTTGCATTTCTCCAATTAATAGAGTTAGAATATTTTTCATATGAATATAGATAGCTTTGATTATTTCAGTCTGAAAACGGGCCATATCTTTTGATCATTTATCATTTGGGGAATGCCTCTTATTTTTATAAATTTGACTCAGTTCTATGTTTGAGAAATGAGGCCTTTATGAGAGAAACTTGCTTCAGTACTTTTTTCACAGTTACTATTGCTAACTGTATTTTCCTTCCATCTTATTTCCTCCATTTATTTGGTTCTTTCTCCTTTCACCCTGTCCCTTCTCATAAATGTTTTGCTTCTGACTACCCCCCCAGTCTGCCCTCCCTTCTATCACTCCTCTCCCTTCTCTTATCCCTTTTCCCTTCTGCTTTGCTTTAAGATAAGAGATATTTCTATACCGACTTGAGTGTGTATATTATTCCTTCATTGATTCAGTTCTGATGAGAGTAAGGCTCACTCACTATCTCAGGATCTCAAGAGGTGATCAGTGGATTCTTTCAATTTCTATTTTGCCCTCTGATTCTAGAATATCAGGGCAGTTTTCCTTGATAATTTCTTGAAATATGATTTCTAGGCTTTTTTTGATTATGGCTTTTAGATAGCACAATAATTTTAAAATTATTCTCCTGGATTTATTTTCCAGGTCAGCTGTTTTTCCAGTGAGGTATTTCACATCTTTTATTTTTTCATTCTTTTGGTTTTATTTTACTGTTTTTTGATTTCTCGAAAGGCTATTAGCTTCCATTTGCTCAATTCTAATTTAGTGAGCTTTTGGATCTTCTTTTCCATTTGGCCAATTCTTCTTCTTAAGTCATTCTTCTCCTCGTTTTTTTTTTTAATTTATTTTTTATTTTAATTTATTTATTTAACTTTTAACATTCATTTTCACAAAATTTTGGGTTCCAAATTTTCTCCCCTTTTGTCCCCTCCCCCCACCCCAAAATACTGAGCATTCTAATTGCCCCTATCACCAATCTGCCCTCTCTTCTATCATCCCTCTCTGCCTTTGTCTCCATCTTCTCTTTTGTCCTGTAGGGCCAAATAACTTTCTATACCCCTTTACCTGTATTTCTTATTTCTTAGTAGCAAGAACAGTACTCAACAGTTGTTCCTAAAACTTTGAGTTCCAACTTCTCTTCATCCCTCCCTCCCCACCCCTTCCTTTTGGAAGGCAAGCAATTCAATATAGGCCATATCTGTGTAGTTTTGCAAATGACTTCCATAATAGTCGTGTTGTATGAGACTAACTATATTTCCCTCCATCCTATCCTGCCCCCCATTGCTTCTATTCTCTCTTTTGATCCTGTCCCTTCCCAAGAGTGTTGACCTCAAATTGCTCCCTCCTCCCATTGCCTTCCCTTCCATCATCCCCCCAACCCTGCTTATCCCCTTATCCCCCACTTTCCTGTATTGTAAGATAGGTTTTCATACCAGAATGAGTGTGCATTTTATTCCTTCCTTTAGTGGAATGTGATGAGAGTAAAGTTCATGTTTTTCTCTCACTTCCCCTCTTTTTCCCTGCACTAAAAAGTCTTTTGCTTTCCTCTTTTATGAGAGATAATTTGCCCCATTCCATTTCTCCCTTTCTCCTCCCAATTTATTTCTCTTTCACTGCTTAGTTTCATTTTTTTAAGATATGATCCCATCCTCTTCAATTCACTCTGTGCTGTCTGTCTCTCTCTGTATGTGTGTGTGTGTGTGTGTGTAATCCCACCAACTACCCAGATACTGAAAAGTTTCAAGAGTTACAAATATTGTCTTTCCATGTAGGAATGTAAACAGTTCAACTTTAGTAAGTCCCTTATGACTTCTCTTTGCTGTTTACCTTTTCAAGCTTCTCTTCATTCTAGTGTTTGAAAGTCAAATTTTCTTTTCAGCTCTGGTCTTTTCATTAAGAATGCTTGAAAGTCCTCTATTTCATTGAAAGACCAATTTTTTTCCCTTGAAGTATTACATTCAGTTTTGCTGGGTAGATGATTCTTGGTTTTAGTCCTAGTTCCTTTGACTTCTGGAATATGATATTCCACGCCCTTCGATCCCTTAATGTAGAAGCTGCTAGATCTTGTGTTATCCTGATTGTATTTCCACAATACTTGAATTGTTTCTTTCTAGCTGCTTGCAATATTTTCTCCTTGACCAGGGAACTCTGGAATTTGGCCACAATGTTCCTAGGAGTTTCTCTTTTTGGATCTCTTTCAGGCGATGATCGGTGGATTCCTAGAATACTTATTTTGCCCTCTGGTTCTAGAATCTCAGGGCAGTTTTCCTTGATAATTTCATGAAAGATGATGTCTAGGCTCTTTTTTTGATCATGGCTTTCAGGTAGTCCCATAATTTTTAAATTGTCTCTCCTGGATCTGTTTTCCAGGTCAGTTGTTTTTCCAGTGAGATATTTCACATTATCTTCCATTTTTTCATTCTTTTGGTTTTGTTTTGTGATTTCTTGGTTTCTCATAAAGTCATTAGCCTCCATCTGTTCCATTCTAATTTTTAAAGAACTATTTTCTTCAGTGAGCTTTTGAACCTCCTTTTCCATTTGGCTAATTCTGCTTTTGAAAGCATTCTTCTCCTCATTGGCTTTTTGAACCTCTTTTGCCAATTGAGTTAGCCTATTTTTCAAGGTGTTATTTTCTTCAGCATATTTTTGGGTCTCCTTTAGCAAGGTGTTGACCTGCTTTTCATGCTTTTCTTGCATCTCTCTCATTTCTCTTCCCAATTTTCCTCCACCTCTCTAACTTGATTTTCAAAACCCTTTTTGAGCTCTTCCATGGCCTGAGCCCATTGGGTGGGCTGGGATACAGAAGCCTTGACTTCTGTGTCTTTCCCTGATGGTAAGCATTGTTCTTCCTCATCAGAAAGGAAGGGAGGAAATACCTGTTCACCAAGAAAGTAACCTTCTATAGTCTTATTTTTTTTCCCTTTTCTGGGCATTTTCCCAGCCAGTGACTTGACTTCTGAGTGTCCTCTCCACACCCACCTCACCTCCAGATCTGCCCAGCCAGCACTTGGGGTCTGAGATTCAAATGCTGCTTCCCAGCCTTAGGGCTTTGGTGGGGGCGGGGCTGCTATTCAGTATGAGATTAAGTTCAGGTGCTCAGGTGGGGGCAGGGCCGCCACACAGGGCTCAGTTCCCTCAGGGGGTTTATGCAGAGACCTTCAACAATGAAACCGAGCTCCTGCCTGCTTGGGGTGCCCTTGTCTGCTGCTGCCTCCGCTGCCGCCTCCCAAGGGGACCTGAATTATGGAGACACCTCACTCCCCTCTTGCCAGCCAACAAGACTCTCTCACTCACCCCCAGCACCCGTGGGTGGAGGGATCTGTGCACAGTTGCTGGAGATTCTGTCCCTGAAGCCTGCTCGGATCTGCTCCTCTTGGTGCCGCACAGCCAAGGCAGGGCTGTGCTCAGCTCCGAGTCCGGGGCGCAACGGACCTTTTGCATCAGTTTTTCAGGGCTCTCTGGAACAGAAATCTGCTCCACTCCATTGTTCTGTGACTTCTGCTACTCCAGAATTTGTTGGGAGTTCTTTTTTTACAGGCAATTTATGGGCTGAGGGTTTGGAGGTAGCATATGTGTGTCTTTCTACTCTGCCATCTTGGCTCCTCCCCCCCCATTGGTTTTTTTTTGGACCTCTTTTACCATTTGTCCTAGTCTGTTTTTTAAGTTGTTATTTTCATCAGTATTTTTTGTTTCTTCTTTACCAAGCTGTTGACTCATTTTTCATGATTTTCTTGCATCACTCTCATTTCTCTTCCCAGTTTTTCCATTACCTTTGTTATTTGATGTTCAAAACCCTTTTGGATCTCTTCCATGGCCTGAGACCAATTCAGATTTTTCTGGAAAGTTTTGAATGTAGGAGCTTTGACTTTGTTGTCTTCTTCAACGTGTATGTTTTGATCTTCCTTGTTACCATAGAACTTTCTACAGTCAGAGGGATTTTTTTTTTCTGTTTGTTCATTTTCCCAGTCTATTACTTGAGTTTTAACTCTGTTAAATTAGTGCTTTACTTCCAGGGTGGAGGGCAAACCGTCCCAAGCTTCAGGGGTTTTGTGTAGCTGTTTTCAGAGATACTTCTAGGAAACTGTAAATTTTCAGTTCTTCCAAGGTGATATGATCCAAGGAGAGGTGTTGACTTTTCTCCTGGCCTGTGCTCTGGTCTGTGAGACACCATAAACACTCATTTGTGCCCTGGAACTGTGACAAAGATCCCAACTCCCCTATGCCTGCAAGCTCTGGTTGTGAGTGAACCTCTTCATCCTAGGATTGCCATTCAGGACTGTGAAAGGGATCCACATATGCGCAAAGCAACAGAGTCCTGTCCCAGTGCTAGCAAAAAGACCTCTATAATCTCCTTCTGATCAGTTATTCGACCCCCTTACCATCTGTGGGCTGAGAGCTCTGGAAGTAGCCATTGCAGCTACTTATTCAGTCACTCCAAAGACCTGCTCCTGGTTTACTGTAGGACCAGGGCTGTGCTGGTGTGACCTACACTAAGCTGTGCTCTACTCTCACTCCGGTATGACCGATCCTTTTTGCTAACCTTCTAAGTTGTCTTTGGCAACTTAGTAGGCTGAGAAGTCTGGAAACTGCTACTGTCCCAATGGTAAGTCACCCCAAGGCCTGCTTCTAGTTTGCTGGGGCCTGGTCTGCACTGGCATGTCCTGTGCACTGTGCTTCTCTCTCACCCTGGTGCCCCAGACCTTTCCTGATGACACCTTCCAAGTTGACTTGGACTGGAAATTTGTTTCACTATGTCTTTTTGTGGGTTTGGCTGCTCTAGAATTTATTTAAAGTGTTTAGAAGATTTAAATTTTTAAAAGATATTTAGAAGGGTTTGGGGAGAGTTCAGGTGAGTCTCTGCCTTTACTCTGCCATCTTGTCTCTGCCTCTTGATTCAGTCAATTTTTATGTTCTATTTCACAAATTTTTGAAGGAATCTAAGAGGTCATCTAGTTCAATTCATTGTTACCTCTGCTTCTTTATTACCCACCCTTCATACCACTGCCAGACTCCTTCCTTGTGTATAGGTCTAGTCATGTCACTGCCCTGTATAATATCTGCATGAGCAATAAGTTTTTGTTTTGTTTTAGTCCAGGTTTGTGTTTTCTTCTGTGTAGGGAAATTCTGGTATAAAAGCTCTTTACACCAATGATGCTGTGCAACTCATGGAACATAGGTAGTCTTAGAGAGGTGCCTGGGGAAACTGAGAAATTAATTACTTGCCCAAGGTCACATACCAATATATGTCAGAGACACAACTTGAACCCTGATCTTCCTGACTCTTTACCATGCTATGTTGACTTATAGTAATTGTAACAAATGGAATTAATACATACTGTTATATCAGTGAAGAATACCTTTTCTTTGAATAGATTGTTCTATTATAAACTCTGCTTTTTTTCAGTATGCATTTATAGACCTGAATTAAATTCTGTTTTAATAGAGGGTAGAGAGTATGGTATAACTGTTACTTTGTTTTGGGCACTGTACTGCTCTTAATGGAATCTAAGATAACAGGGTTTGGGTTTTTTTTTTAATTCATATTGAGCCTGCAGTCTTCCAGTCTAACCTAATTACTCTTCTGACTAACCTCTTAAAACTTTTTCTTTGTCTAAACATGTCTTTTTCAGTCTAGATCTGTGAAGTTGGTGTTTTTAAACTCGTTTGTTTTTCCTTATTAAATTTCATTATCTTTTCAGCTGATCCAGATCTTTTTGGATTTGTGTTTTATCATGTAATCCATTCTCTTTCCCTCCCAGCTTTATGTCATCTTCAAATATGACAAAGACCATTTATGCCTTAATCCATTAAAATGTTTAACAGCACAGAACCAAGACCTGGGATATTCCATTGGAGACATTCTTCCTCCAGCTTGGCATTGAGCCATTTTTTTAAACCGTTGTTTGGATCTAATTATTTGAGCAGTGTGGAATCCTTCATTTGCTGTATTATTGCATTCACAATTCTCTATTTCATCCACAAGTGTTGGATTGGTAGAATCATAGATCTGAAGTTGGTAAAAATGTCCTTAGAGCCTCTTGAACCAAACCTCCTCATTTTGCAGCTGAGGAAACTGAGACACAGAGAGGTTAAGTGACTTTTAAAGGATCAGTAAACTAGTAAGTATGCAAGGCAGGATTTGAATCAAAGTTTTCCAGACTCTCAACTACAGTGCCTTTTCCACTATACCATATCACATGAGACATTATAAAATGTTTTGCTGACATCTAAAGAATAATGCCTTTGAAATTGCCCAGATCTTACCAAAGTCCAACTAATCTGCTGGAAAAGAAAATGAAGTTGATTTGGTGTAACCATTTTTGATCAAGTCATATTGCCTTCAGATACTTGCTAGGTTTATGTCTCTGGGCAAACTCTAGAACCCATTTGGTGTTTTTTTGGGCTAAGATATTCGTTTTCAATTTTCTTTTCTTCTCATTTTACAGATGAAGAAACTGAGGCAGACAGGGTTAAGTGACTTGCCCAATGTCACACAGCTAGTTAGTGAGTCTAGATTGGAACTCAGGTCCTCAAATTCCAAGTCTGGCACTCTATCCGCTGTGCCACCTTCCTGCACTGGTACATAGTGTGTGCTATGTAAAAGGTGGTGGTGGTGGTGGTGGTAGGTGGTAGTAGTAGTAGTAGTAGTAGTAGTAGTAGTAGTAGTAGTAGTAGTAGTAGTAGTATGACTTCTTCTCTAAGTATTCATCAGCCAGCCTATTAATGATCTTTACTACCCTGTAGTGAGTTTTTCATTCTTGATCTCCTTACTTGACAATCTACAGAAGATGATCACAGTATCATAGCCATCAAGCCCATCCTGTACCCCAAAGTCATCCTTGTTGTGCAGTATCCAGTGTCAGTGAGGGGGAATCCACTGCCTCCTGGGACAGTTGCCCCTACTTTTGGACTGCTCTACTTGTTAGGAAGGTTTTCTTGATGTCAGGGCCTAAATTTGCCTTTTTGCTTTTTCCACCCATTGTTGTTTCTTTCCTTTGGGGCCAACCACAAAAAGTCTAGTACCTTTTCCACATGACAACTCTTCAGATCCTTGAAGACTGCCTCCCTGAGTCTTTTACTTCCCAGGCTAAGTATTCCCAGCTCCCTCAGCCATTCCTGTGATACGAACTCTGTCATCACTCTGGTTGTGGATGCTACAGCTTATTAATGTCTCCCTTAAACTGATGCCCGCAACTGAGCACAAGACTTTAGATCAGGTCTGATGATAACAGAAGTTAGTACTATGACCTCTTTATTTATGAAACCTCTTCCTCTCTTAATATAGCCCAAGATTTCATTAGCTTTTTTGGGTGCTATATCATAGTCCTTGTTCCCAGAGAGCTTGCAAGTCCACCAAAAACTCCTGGATCTTTTTAAGAACAGCTGCTATCTAACCATGTCTCCCTCATCTTGTATATGTGGAGTTGATTTTTCAAACCCAGGTGTAAAACTTCATATTGAACTTCATCCAGTTTCAGAGGCAGCTGCTGATGCAGAGGAGAGAGCACTGGGCCTGGTCTTGGGAAGGCCTGAGCTCTTATCTGGCCTCAGACACCCACTAGCTGTGGGACCCTGGACAAGTCACTCAACCTCTGCCTGCCTCAGTTATCTCTTCAGTAAAATGAAGATAATAATAGTGCATGCCTCCAAGGGTGTATTGTTGTTTTGTTCAGTCATACCAGTTGTGCCTGACTCTTGGTGACCCCATTTGGGGTTTTCTTGGCAAAGATACTGGAGTGGTTTGCCATTTCCTTCTCCAGCTCATTTTGCAGATGTGTAAACCCAAGCTTGTGGTGAGATAACATGTGTAAAGTACTTTGCAAACTTTAAAATGCTTGATAAATGCCAGTTGGTATTGTTCTATTCAGCCCACTGTTCTAGCCTGTCAGAATCTTTTTGCATCCTGACTCTGCCATCTAGCAAGTTAATTATCCTTCTTAGTCTTGTTTCATCTGCAAATTTGATGAAGATGTCTATCATTGATAAAAATATTAACACTACAATACCTAGTACTGATTCAAAAGATACTAGCTGACATTGAACTGTTAGAAACAATTCTTTTGGGTCTAGCCATCCAACCAGTTCTGAATATAATTGCATTGTCAATCTAATCCACATCGTTCCAACTTTCCCTCAAGAGTAGTATCATCCACAGTTTTCCCCTAAGCTGTCAGTTTAGTTATTCTGTCAAGAAAGGAATTAAGTTTGTTCTTGGTGAAACTACCATGCCTTTTTGTAATCACCACTCTCCTTTATGGATGAACTTCAGACATTTCTTTAATTTTCCATTCCAGAATTTTCCCACTACTAAAGTCAGGTTCATTGGCATGTATATGAATAGGCTCTGTGCTCTTCCCTTTTTTGCAAACTGAGGCATTGTTCTCTTTCTGCAGTTTTAAAGTATGTATGACAGTGGCTCAGCAGTCATATTTGCCAATTCTGTCAGTACTCATCAAGGGCAACTACGTTCTCTCTGCTGGCCATGTTGAAATGCAAAACATATGCTTGCCAAAAAGACACACAGGGCAAGTGTTCACATGGTGGTCAGAAGAAGCAGTATAAAGACACTCTCAAGGTCTTGCTTAAGAACTTTGGAATTGATTGTGTGACATGGGAGACACTGGCACAAGACCGCTCAACATGGCATGCCCACACCAGAGAAGGTGCTGTGCTTGATAAGCAAAGCAGAATTGAAACAGCTCAAAGGAAATACAGGATGCAAAAATTTAGAGTATCTACTCCAAATGGTCACATGAACCATTTGTGCCTGCCCTGTGGTAGAGCATTCTGAGCTCATATTGTTCTAACCAGCCACAGTTGGACACGTTGAAGCTTGAGTTTAGTGTAGGGATGTCATTTTGGTCCTCTTCAAGAACAAAGGACAACAACCAACAGCCAATCAACCAAGCTTACATTATCTTGTGTATCAACTCTTTCCCAGCTGTTTTTGTTCTGTTGGTCCTCTTTTTTCTGCAACATAGTTTGAAAAAAAAACGCAAAAAACTCTAAACTCTTTTTGTTGCCTTTAACCTCCCTTGCTAACCTCAGTTTATTTTAACCAATAGCATCCCTGACACTGTTTTTTATAAAAATCATACCATGTTCTTATATTCATTCCTTTTTACTTGGCCTTTCTTCCATCTTTCACACATTTCTTTTTAAAATCTAACTTGACTGGTAAGTTTCCTCTGCATGCATGTAAGCCTCTTTAGAAAATTTTCATTTTCTTCCTCATAATTTATTTTCTTTTGTGTCTTCAGAGTTTTATTCTTAAGCATCTTCCATCTCTCCTGGTTTGATTTTTGTAGAATTCTTGTAGAATTTTAGTCCATGGAAACCTAACTACTCTTCCTTTGAATTCTTTGAAATCTGCTTTGTCAAGCTCAAGAGTACATGACAGACTATACCTAAATTTCTTTTCCTTTATCAGAAACTCTAGGAGGGGATAATCTTCCCCAAGGTTCTCATCATTCCAACCTTAGCAGCTAGTCAGTGGGAATCATATCCAGAATAGAATTTCCCCTTTTTGATTTCTCCACTTTTTAAAAGATGAAATTGTTATTAAAGCAAACCAAGAAGTTATTAATTTCCCTACTTTTTGGCAGGAGAAGAAACAGTACAGTATAATGAAACAGAATTCCTTTTGGAATCAAGAGGACCAGGGTTCAAACTCCATCACTGACAATTCTGTTTGTTTGACTTTAGATATATCATTTCATCTCTCAAAGCCTGAGTTTTCTCGCTGCAGATTAGAAGGTTGGGAGAAATGGCCTCTGAGGTCCCTTCTAGCTCTAGGTCTAAGATCCCACATTTAGGTAATTAAAGCTTTTCAGGTTTGTAATTTGTTTTCCAAACTCATCATCCATTTTCTCTTTCTACCCAGGCAATCTGTAGTATACTGTAATGACAAAATCACTTCTGTTTATCCCTCCATTGACCTTTACTCAGATGCTTTCTACTATGCTTTCCTACTTTCATTTCTGAACTTCTTCCTCACATGAGTACATCTTCTTAATATATGGTGCTACCCCTTACATACACTTTTATGTATCCTATTGCTTTTGAATAAAATATATCCATCCGGAGCAGTATTCCAGTAATTGGTGCCATCCTCCCAAGTTTCAGTGATACCTGTGAAGTCAAATTTTCCTGCTTCCATTAGAACCACTAGATCTTCTTCCCTCAAATTTGGAATATTATGTACAGACATTTGAGGTCAAATATTTTATTATTGGATCCTTTCTTGGGCTTTGTTTCTTATGAATTTTGGGATATTTTAATTGCCATTTTTCCTTCATTGTAGCTATTCTCTCTGGTATCTGACACTTGGGAGATGTAAATAGTCTTCTCTCTCCACCTTCCTTTTAAATTTAAAAATATCTTATACAAATGCATCCAGTTTAAACATCTGATAAATCAAGAAAAACTTTAATTAGTAGTGTTGTATTTTTAATTAGAAGAATAGTTAGTACTCTTGGAAGTAACTACAAGTGCTGTTTCCCATGCTTTCTAGCATGGTTTCTCTCAGAGAGCTGATAGAAGCCAAAGTAACTGAAATTGGGTTTCTTATCAAGAAATTTTTCTAAAAAGGATGGTTCATATCCAGGAAGAAGATAACAGCAGGTTTGACATGGATGAGGAAGACCCAGGCAGCATTAACAACTCTGCTCTAGCTTTCCCTTCTTTGTGCTCTGAACTTTTGACTCCCTGCATCTACCAATATAAAGTTCCCACCTATACTTTTAAAGCCCAGTTAAAATACTATTATCTCACAGAATCATTCCCTGATCCCCCACCCACCCATGACACCCTAGTTAGTAATAACCTCACATTGAGATTTGCTTATATCTCATACTTTTCATGTGTTATTTTGTATTATTTGTGAATGTGTTATACGTCCCTCTACTTCCCACTAGTCTAAAAGTTTTGAGAAGGCAAGGACCATTACTTATTTAAACCTTGTACCTCCCTTACCATATAGCACAATGTTGTGTACATAGTAGGTATCTAATAAATGTTTGAACTTAATCAAAACATGTATCCTCTCTACAGTCTCTGCTTAATGATCTCGAGTGATAGTACCTCAAGCAGCAGTAGTCCATTCTATTTTCAGACAGCTCCAATTTTGAGGAAAACTTTCTTTTACATAGACTTAACACTGGCTTCTAATATCCACCTCTTGGTCCTACTTCTATCTTCCAAGTTCATGCAAAACGAGACTCATCAATCAAATCAAATCAAGCAGGTAGTTTCTACATGATAGGCCTTCATATATTTGAAGACAACCATAATTTCCTTCCTGTATTTTTTTTCCTCCAAACAAACCTTTCAACTGATTCATGTATGACATGATTTGAAGTGCCCATAACTATTCTGCTTCCCCTTTTCAGGGTATGTTTCATCCTTCTAGTGTCCTTCTATGCATGCAAGCAAGGTAGGATTTTTGTTGTTGTTGTTGTTTTTGTTTTTGGAGTTCAGTTTCCCAGGCTCATGCCAAATTGTAAACATCTGAAGGATCAATCCGCTTTTAACCCTGGTAATTCATAGCCGTGCTGAGTCACATAGGTTTTTCCACAGCTTTTGGCTCTGAGCCAGTCAGTACTGAGTCAGATAGGCTTGGATGCCTTCTGGCTCTGAGCCTGTTAGTCAAAAGTGTGTATATATTCTGGGGTGAGATACTGCCTTGGGTCTCACTCATGGGAAGAATGTTTCACTTGAGGTCTTTTTGATTTCCTAAATGAGACTCTGCCTAGCCATTGTTAAGAATTGGATTGATATGGGTCAGAGACAAAAGCTGGGGATAGGAGCTCCTGGAGCTGCTGTGCCTGGACCCACGCAGGAACAGGCAGAGCTTGCAATGGAATAGTCCCTACCCCCGTGAGGTGAAACATGGAGCAGGAGTGCAGAGCTGCCTGCATGTGAACCCTGGCAGGAGCTGGGAGTGGTCGGCTCCTGCACTTATAGGAGGAGTAACTGGGGGTGGAGCTAAGATGGTGGAGTAGGAAGACACCTACTCTAGCTTTTCCCCCACAGCCCATAAAATATCTGTAAAGAATGACTCAACAAATTCTAGAGCAGCAGAAGCCACAGAACGACAGAGTGGAGGAGATTTCCAGCCCAGGGTGACCTGGAAGGCTGACAGGAAAGGTCTGTTACACTGGACATGGAGCAGAGTGCAGTCTGGCCTTGGCCACATGGCTCTGGGAGGAGCAGGACCAGAGCAGGCCTCAGGGGCAGAATCCTCAGAAGCAGTGGAGGTTTGCAGACCCCTCAACCCATAGGCAACAAAGATGCTTCAAAGGTCAGTGAGAGGGCTTTTTCACCTCTGTGACAAGGGAGCAGAGTCCTCCCCTAGCACTGGCCCCAGGCAGGGCAGAGGTGGCAGCAGCAGCAGGCAGCGGCTGGTGGAGGTGGCCACAGAAGGCAGCAGCTAGCTTCCATTGTTGAAGCCTCAGCTTAAAGCCCTTGAGGGTATTGAGCAGCTGATCTGAATCTCAGCCACCAGCCAGACTAGGGAGTAAACTCCTCTCCCTTGATTGTGCCACCTTAGAGGAACTGAGATCTTATAGGTCCCCAGAGTATACCCTACTCCTGACAAAGGACCCAACAGTCAAGTAACTGGTTGGGAAAATGCCCAAGAAAGGAGAAAAAAATAAGACTATAGAAGGTGACTTTCTTGGTGAACAGGTATTCCCTCCCATCCTTTTGGATGAGGAAGAACAATGTTTACCATCAGGGGAAGATATAAAAGTCAAGGCTTCTGCATCCAAAACCTCCAAAATAAATATGCAGTGGTTCCAGGCCATGGAAGAGCTCAAAAAGGATTTTGAAAATCAAGTAAGAGAGGTGGAGGAAAAATTGGGAAGAGAAATGAGAGAGATGCAAGAAAAACATGAAAAGTGAGTCAACAACTTGTAAAGGAGACCCAAAAAAATGCTGAAGAAAATAACACCTTTAAAAGTAGGGTCAATTCAATTGGCAAAAGAGGTGCAAAAAAACCAATGAGGAAAAGAATGCTTTAAAAAGCAAAAATGGAAAAGGAGGTTCAAAAGCTCACTGAAGAAAATAGTCCTTTAAAAATTAGAATGGAACAGAAAGAAACTAATGACTTTATGAGAAACTAAGAAATTACAAAACAAAACCAAAAGAATGAAAAAATGGAAGATAATGTGAAATATCTCATTGGAAAAACAACTGAGCTGGAAAATAGATCCAGGAGAGACAATTTAAAAGTTATGGGACGACCTGAAAGGCATGATCAAAAATAGAGCCTAGACATCATCTTTCATGAAATTATCAAGGAAAACTGCCCTGATATTCTAGAACCGGAAGGCAAAAATAAATATTGAAAGAATCCGCCTATCACCTCCTGAAAGAGATCCTAAAGGAGAAACTCCTGGGAATATTGTAACCAATTTCAGAGTTTCCAAGTCAAGGAGAAAATATCGCAAGCAACCAGAAAGAATCAATTCGAGTTTTGTGGAAATACTATCAGGATAACACAAGATCTAGCAGCTTCTACGTTAAAGGATTGAAGGGCTTAGGATATGATATTCCAGAAGTCAAAGAAAGTAGGATTAAAACCAAGAATCGTCTACCCAGCAAAACTGAGTATAATACTTCAGGGGAAAAAATGGTCTTTCAATGAAATAGAGGACTTTGAAGCATTCTTGATGAAAAGACCAGAGCTTAAAAGAAAATTTGACTTTCAAACACAAGAATCAAGAGAAGCATGAAAAGGTAAACAGGAAAGAGAAATCACAAGGGACGTACTGAAGTTGAACAATTTACATTCCCACATGGAAAGATAATATTTGTAACTGTTGAAACTTTTCTCAGTATCTGGGTAGTTGGAGAGATCATACACACACATACACACACATATACATATATAGAGAGAGTGAATATAGAGAGAGTGACAGAGAGCACAGGGTGAGTTGAATAGAAAGGGATCATATCTAAAAAAAATAAAATTAAGGAATGAGAGAGGAATATATTAGGAGAAGAAAGGGAGAAATGGAATGGGGCAAATTATCTCTCATGGAAGAGGCAAGAAAAAACTTTTCCAATGGAGGGTAAAAGGGGGAGGGTAAGAGGGAAATAGTGAAGCTTACTCTCATCACATTTGGCTCAAGGAAGGAATAAATGCACACTCAATTTGGTATGAAAATCTATCTTACAATACAGGAAAGTAGGGGAGAAGGGGATAAGCAGGGTGGGGGGGGATGATGGAAGGGAGAGCAAATGGGAAGAGGGAGTAATTAGAAGTAAACACTCTTGGGGAGAGACAAGGTGAAAAGAGAGAATAGAAGAAATGGGCAGGATAGGATAGAGGGAAATATAGTTAGTCTTATAGAACATGACTATTATGGAAATAATTTGCAAAACTGAATATATATAGCCTATATTGAATTGCTTGCCCTCTCAGTGAGGATGGATGGGAAGGGAGGAAGGAAGAGAAGTTGGCACTCAAAGTTTTAGGAACAAATGTTGAGAATTGTTTTTGCGTACAACTGGGAAATAAGAAATACAGGTAATGGGGTATAGAAATTTATCTTGCCCTACAGGACAAGAGAGAAGATGGGGATAAGGGAAGGGAGGGGTGTTAGAAGGGATGGCACATTGGTGGAAGGGGCAATCAGAATGCACGGTGTTTTGAGAGGGGAGGGGAGAGATGGGGAGAAAATTTGGAACTCAAAATTTTGTGGAAATGAATGTTGAAAACTTCAAATAAATAAACAAATTAATTTCAAGAAAAGATAAATGGAAAAAAAAGCAGGCAGAACCTCCGGGGCTCAAAAGTGAGCCCCAAGTTGAGATGGAGGCTTTGCAGCAAGGCAGGAGCAGTGAGTGTGCTTTTCCTTCCTTGTCCCCCTGGGATGGGTTAGGACCCAGGGTGTGGAGTTGTCTGTTGAGGGATGGGGGAAGTGCCACGGCCCCCGGGGACCCACTCTGTTGGCCAGCTGCATTTCAGGACTTGGAGCAGTGTTAGAACTTGGGCTCTGATTTATTCAAGCATGAGTGCACCTGAGAGGGCCAGGTGGGGGGAGCCTGCAAAGGCCCCATGGGAAGGACACACCCCCAGAGGACTTTACTTGGACACTCTGTTTGGATTGAGGGGATTGTAACCTACTGTGACCTAGGGGTGGAGTGTGTTGTGTTCTCTGATGCTCCTGAGGATGTGTTGTTCTAGGGAAGACCCTGGCCTAAGATCCCCTGATTGTATAAACAAGTAAGTTGGGGGATATGCTATGTTATGTTATATACTTTTGTGTCTGTTGAAGGCCATATGTCTACCCTGGTAATAAGCTGTTATGTTTTTATGAATTATGAATGCTTTAGTTTCTTGGCTCAAGGTTTATTTTTGAATAAATAGAGTGCTTATTTTATTGTGTGATTTGATCCTTAAAATCTCTCTTATTGCATTGTCATTACACCTTCCTAAAATGTAGAGCTCCCTACAGCCATTGTACCTGTGCTTATATGCTCTAACAAGGACAGAATACAGTAGATCTATCATTTTCCGTTTTCTGGACACTATTTCTGTTAAAGCCTTTCATTGCATTACCATTTTTTTTTTTTGCTTTGCCACATCACACTGTTAAGTTTATTTGGACTCGCATTCCACTAAAACCTTCAAGTCTTTTTCATGTGAACTGCTTTGTAGCCATATCACATCTTGTATAGCTGTTTTGCTTTTTTTTAAAACCCACTTAAAGCACTTTAGATTTGTTCCTGTGAAATTTCATCTTACTAGAATTAACCCATCACCAAAGCATGACAATCATTTTCGTTCTAATAGTGTTGTCCAGAATATTAGCTATCTTCCTTTCTCTTCATGTTTCCCCATTCCTGAGCTTCATGTCATTTGCAGACTTGATGAACCTGCTTCCTGTGCCTTCATCCCAAAGTCCCTGATAAAAATGTTAAACTAAACAGCTCCCACAGTAGAGATTTGCAGCAGTTTGCTAGAAATCTTTCTCAATGTTGATATTTATCCCATTAATTCCTTGTCATTGAGTTTGGTAACTCATGCATGCTTGAAGCCTATACTGTGATCATTTCTACATCTCCCCATATGCCCAGAACGACATTATAAAAGAGTGTCAAATAGCTTACCATAATCCAGATGTTCTACATCTGCCTAATTTCTCTGATCTATTTTAAAAAGGAAATGAGGTTCATTCAATATGATTTTTTCTGAATAAATTCGTGTTAGCTCTTATTTTCCACTGTTTAACTTTACAGATGCTCACACACTGCCCCTTTTATTCCTGATAAGATTTCAGAACACATTTTTCATGTACAATATTCTCTGCATAAAATTCTAAGGGCAAAATATACAATATTACTGGCACATATCTGGGCTCTGAGAATACTAGAACTTTACATACATAAAAGATTTACTGCACTACCTCCAAACCTCTGAACCTTTAAGTCATTAACTTTCTCCTTTTTCATTTAGCTGACTGACCACCTTTTTGGTGTTCAAATTTAATAGAAAGGTTCCAATTCCAAACCCAGATTTTTCCATCATCTTGAATTGTATGTAATAAATTTTTTCAACCAAGGCTATCACTTTGATTTAATCTTCCATTAAATATAAGCTTTCATCTTAATTGAATTCTCCCATGATGATTTGTGAGGTCCTTGAGTGCTAAGAACACATTTAATTCATTTCCATATCCTTCACAGCATCTGTATATAAATCTGGTTTCCTGACTTGGCACATAGTAGGATACTTTAATAACTGCTGAATTAGTGAGCTCGAGAGAGGGACCTTGCACATGTAATACAGTTAACTGTTAATTGTCATATCATAATAACTATTAATTATCAGTGGCAACAGCAACATCTCTGGTTACAAACAAAATGCATCTCATTAGGTATATCTAATGACATTCTATAATAAAATATGAAAGATTTTTCACTATTGTGTTCTTAGAAATTGCAGTATAAAACCTGTTTTATCTCAGGAACAATACTATAGTTAGGAGTTGCATATATGTTGTAAAAGTAACACTATTTTAAAATGTATTTATCTATAATATGTTATAAAAGTAAATAAAATGCTATATGACTGTATAATCATTCATATTTATAAAACTGGGATCCAACTTATAGAATCTCAGGATTTCACAAACTTTTACAAAGTCCTTAAGAGCTGATCTTATTCAAACTTGTTATTTCACAAAATAGACAATTAAATGGTCATATGTTCAGTTATACAGTTGGCAGAATTGGAATTAGACACCAGCTCTCTTAATTCCCAGTTTTTCATCCTAAGCAAAAAGTTGCCTCCCTTTATAAAAATCCTACAAAATATACATATAGCATGTGTTTTGATCACATAAGGAAATACAGCATACTATGAAGTGTTTATAATATATAAACATTAAAATATACAACACTATCATAAATTTGATTTATCTAGAATCACTCATGCTAGGTATGATGCACACTCTTAATAAGCAATGATTTTACTTGCCTTAGAATTGAGAAAGGCTTTGTGGGGATTATTGGTGTGGCTTAAATCTCTTTAGGAGGAAAAGCTGTTCAGACTATAAATCAATGGCTTTCTCCTATAACAAGTGGAAGTTCTCAATAATTTTACTGAGCATTCTAGTAAAAAAAAATAGGTATAGTTAAATTTCTTGGAAGGTGTCTCTAAAGACTTTAGTTGCAAGGGTTTGGAAAACAAAAATCTCTTGTCTTAAATCTATCTGAGCTGTGGTTAAATAATTGTTGAGGAAGATGTGAAAAGGGAATAATGCTTAGGGTAAAGGTTGGACTAGTCAGTCTCTGAGGTCCCTTCCAACTCCATGATTCTTGGGTTGTCCAGTCTTACTTCATTTCTTATCTTTCCTTCATTTATTCCTACATTCCCACCAGAAATCATCTAGGACAACTTTGAATGTGAAAAATAACAGAAAGGAAAGCCTGAGGGGAAATGCTTAGGAGAGAATGTATGGTCACACTTCTTTGTAGAGAAGAACAGATTATGTGTGTGTGTGTGTGTGTGTGTGTGTGTGTGTGTGTGTGTGTGTAAAGGTACACACATGCCCAAAGAAATCAGTAGGGAGACACACGTGTGTCAATATGACATATAGAGATATATCTGTATATGTCAATAATTTCTGGGGTCTCTTGAAAAAAGAATTTTTTTTTTTAATTCTGTGGACGTGTGCCACCAACACCCACAGGAACTGAGTATACTCACTTTCTTTTTTTTTTGCTTTATGCAGTAAAGCCTAAATCTTAATTCTGTAGACATTCTTGGTGTAACTTGCATCTCTTTTATATCATTCATATTTCCACTCTCCTATGTTCCTAGAAAAAAAAAGTAAAACATTTCTTTGTACTTAAAAGCAAGCCCTATACCTGTGGTGTACATAGTAAGCACAAATAGTTTGTAATATTTTCTCCAGTGTTTTGTAAATATTAAACTTAAGATGCATATGAATCAGAATTTTGAAGCAACTGTGGAGTCCTCCACAGGTGCAAAATCACTTTGAATTTCAGAGTCAAGTGATATCAGGTGTAGTTTTGAAAGGCATCCAACAAATCCCACTCTGAAATCCTCACTGAAAGAATTATAGGATTTCTGAGGTGGAAGGAATGTAAGAGACCTTTTAGTCCAACCCATACTTCCCTAGAAATACTCACTTCCCCTAAAAGTGGTTGTATGGCCTCTGTTTAAAAAAGAAACCCATTACTTCACAAGACAGTCCATATTACTTTTGAATGGGTCTCATTGTTAGGAAGGTTTTCCTGCCATCAAGCTAAAATCAACCTTTCTGCACTTTCCACTCATTGCTTCTAATTCTGCCTTCTGGGACTAAATGGGAAAAGTCTAATTCTTTTTCTATATGAAAGTACTAAAAGAAGGAGTTACAATTTTCCATAGAAGGTATGGATCTTCCTGATAAGAGGATATCAGCTTATGTTGAAACTCATGAAATATGGTGGGAAGCTGTTGGAGAAGGAATGTAGTGGGAAGAGATACCACAGAGTTGCTGGTCAGGAGGAGAAGTCTATGTTCCTAATAGACCAATAGAGCTGCCTTGGAGGTACTGTGTTGTGTGGGTCCTTTGGCTCTCTGGAGGGCTTCTGGAGGGTTGTCTCAGATAAATGGAGTGTAGTAGATAAATTCCAGGCTATTCAGAAGGTGTGTGCTCATCCTTTGTTGCCAAAGAAGACCATGCCATCAGAGAAATAATGACATTACTTGCACTTTACTTTTTTTTTTTTTTGACTGAGGAAGGGGCTGTGCAGGTCACCAGCCTCACTTCTTCTCCAGAGCCATCTGAATCCAGTGACCAGATATTCGTCAGGATGACTGGAGATGACCCAGGATGAGGCAGGTGGGGTTAAGTGACTTGCCCAAGATCACACAGCTACTGAGTGTCGTGTTTGAGGTGAAATTTGAACTCAGGTCCTTCTAACTCCTGCACTGGTGCTCTATCCACTGTACCACCTAGCTTTCTATTCAAAAGGTAGGGAATGCAGAGAAGTTTATTTTCTTAGTACTGAGCCTCATTAAGAAGGAAAAACTCATTTGGAAAATAAAAAGAGAAAACTTACTTTTCTGTATTCTAGAATATGGAGTGGAACCAAGATGGTGGAGTAGAAAGACACACATACGCAGGGTCTCCCCACACAGCCCTTAAAATACCTGTAGAAAGGGACTCTCAACAAATTTTGGAGCAGCAGAAGTGGAGAACAATAGAGTGGAGGAGATTTCCAGCCCAGGGTGATGTGAAAGGCCCATGGAAAACGTCGGTTGTACCGGACGCAGAGCAGAGCGTGGAACCCAGCCCAGCCTTGGACGCACATGCACTGCTTATGAACAGCCCTCGGGGGCAGAATCTCCAGTCACAGCAGTAGAGGGTCTGCAGATTCCTCAACCCACAAGCGCCAAAGGTCAGTGACGGGGATTTTTTCAGCTGGCCAGGAAGGGAGAAGGGCCTTCCCATAGGTCTGGCCTCAGGCAGCGGCCACGGAGGTCACATCTGGCAGGCCGCAGGAGTTCTCACGGCAGCCCCTGCAGAAGCCCGAGACCATTGCTGGATCGTAAAAACCCCTGGGGGCACTGAGGGAGCTGGTCTTTGTCTCACACTGAGTAGTGGCCCTTCCCCCACAGCTTGACTGAATCCCATCCCCCCAGTGCTAGGTTGGCGGAACTGGGGGTCAGGTGGCTGTGGAGAGGAAACTCAGCTAAGGTTCTGAGCACAAAAATCCTTCCCTGTGCCCAGACCAGTACATGCTTGATTGTGCCACCTTGGAAGAACTGATATCTTACAGGTCCCCAGAGTATACCCTACTCTTGACAAAGGACCCAAAAGTCAAGTAACTGGTTGGGAAAATGCCCAAAATAGGAAAAAAAATAAGACCATAGAAAGTTACTTTCTTGGTGAACAGATTTCTCTTCCCATCCTTTCCGATGAGGAAGAGCAATGTTTACCATCAGGGAAAGACATAAAAGTCAAAGCTTCTGTATCTCAGACATCCAAAATAAATATTCAATGGGCTCAGGCCATGGAAGAGCTCAAAAAGGATTTTGAAAATCAAGTTAGAGAGGTGGAGGAAAAACTGGGAAGAGAAATGAGAGAGATGCAAGAAAAGTATGAAAAGCAGGTCAACACCTTGCTAAAGGAGACCCCCAAAAAATGCTGAAGAAAATAACACCTTGAAAAATTGGCTAACTCAATTGGCAAAAGAGGTTCAAAAAGCCAATGAGGAGAAGAATGCTTTCAAAAGCAGAATTAGCCAAATGGAAAAGGAGGTTCAAAAGCTCACTGAAGAAAATAGTTCTTTCAAAATTAGAATGGAACAGATACAGGCTAATGACTTTATGAGAAACCAAGAAATCACAAAACAAAACCAAAAGAATGAAAAAATGGAAGATAAAGTGAAATATCTCATTGGAAAAACAACTAACCTGGAAAATAGATCCAGGAGAGACAATTTAAAAATTATGGGCCTACCTGAAAGCCATGATCAAAAAAAGAGCCTAGACATCATCTTTCATGAAATTATCAAGGAAAACTGCCCTGATATTCTAGAACCAGAGGGCAAAATAAGTATTCTAGGAATCCACCGATCACCACCTGAAAGAGATCCAAAAAGAGAAACTCCTAGGAACATTGTGGCCAAATTCCAGAGTTCCCTGGTCAAGGAGAAAATATTGCAAGCAGCTAGAAAGAAACAATTCAAGTATTGTGGAAATACAATCAGGATAACACAAGATCTAGCAGCTTCTACATTAAGGGATCGAAGGGCGTGGAATATGATATTCCAGAAGTCAAAGGAACTAGGACTAAAACCAAGAATTACCTACCCAGCAAAACTGAGTATAATGCTTCAGGGGAAAAATTGGTCTTTCAATGAAATAGAGGACTTTCAAACATTCTTGATGAAAAGATCAGAGGTGAAAAGAAAATCTGACTTTCAAACACAAGAATCAAGAGAAGCATGAAAAGGTAAACAGCAAAGAGAAGTCATAAGGGACTTACTGAAGTTGAACTATTTACATTCCTACATGGAAAGACAATATTTGTAACTCTTGAAACTTTTTTCAGTATCTGGGTAATTGGTGGGATTACACACACACACACACACACACACACACACACACACACAGCACAGGGTGGATTGAATAGGATGGGATCATATCTTAAAATAATGAAATTAAGTGGTGAGAGAGAAATATATTGGGAGGAGAAAGGGAGAAATGGAATGGGGCAAATTATCTCTCATAAAAGAGGCAAGCAAAAGACTTTTTAGTGGAGGGAAAAAGAGGGGAGGTGAGAGAAAAACATGAACTTTACTCTCATCACATTCCACTAGAGGAAGGAATAAAATGCACACTCATTCTGGTATGAAAACCTATCTTACAATACAGGAAAGTGGGGGAGAAGGGGATAAGCAGGGTGGGGGGGATGATGGAAGGGAGGGCAATGGGAGGAGGGAGCAATTAGAAGTCAACACTTGGGGAGGGACAGGATCAAAAGAGAGAATAGAAGTAATGGGGGGTAGGATAGGATGGAGGGAAATATAGTTAGTCTTACACAACACAACTATTATGGAAGTCATTTGCAAAACTACACAGATTTGGCCTATATTGAATTGCTTGCCTTCCAAAGGGAGGGGGTGGGGAGGGAGGGAGGAAAAGAAGTTGGAACTCAAAGTTTTAGGAACAACTGTTGAGTATGAGTATTGTTCTTGCAACTAGGAAATAAGAAATACAGATAATGGGGTATAGAAAGTTATCTTGCCCTACAGGACAAAAGAGAAGTTGGGATTAAGGGAAGGGAGGGATGTTAGAAGAGAGGTCAGATTGGTGATAGGGGCAGTTAGAATGCTCAGCATTTTGGGGTGGGGGGAGGGGGGAAATGGGGAGAAAATTTGGAACCCAAAATTTTGTGGAAATGAATTTTGAAAACCTAAATAAATAAATTTTAAAAAATAGAATATTACAAATGAAAGCATATTTTGAATTCTTCCATTACAGCTGTTTCTTAATTTCTTTAATTACTGTTTAATTTCTTTAATTTTGTGCTTTTAACATTTTTATGGAAAATGATTTTTTTTTACCAATCTGTATTTGAAATGAATTTATAGATACAGTAATAAAAGAGTGCCATTATGTGCACTCTCTGACATTTAAGCAGTTCAAAAATTAATTAAACCATCAAAAGTGTCATATGGGGCCTGGCTAGTTAATAATAGCAAAATTTTGTATCTCCATGTTCTTAATGCCTGGAATAATTTTTTCAAACAGAAGGAAATTTGTAAAAGGAGTAGATTGAAGTAGAAGACACCTCATGTAATTTGTAGCTCAAAAATTCTGTGATAATTTCTGATCTTATGCTAATCATCTCTCTTGATCTTGACACCTCAGCTAAGTTCATCTTTTAACTATCTTATTGTGTGTGAGGGAGTAATTTTTGGCCCATCTGTAGTTATATGTAGACATGAAAAAAAGCCTTTGACCTTAAAGAAGTTTATATTTTCCTTCAAGATCCAGCATGTATTTGCTTATCTGTAAGAAACAGGAGAAATTCATGCTATGAATCTCAAGGGAGGAGGATAGAGTGGCCAGAAAGAGGCAGGTAGTGGGTGACAGTGGTAGCATGGAAGTGATAAGTTGGAACTTGAACCCCAATTTCCTGTCTCAAAATCCACTGTGATAGAAGGGCCTAGCATACTGTGTATAGTCCAGGGGGTCACATAACTGAACAACAGCAAACGACTCTTAACATTTATAGTTTCTTTTCTTGTTATAGATTTTCCTCATCGTCGGAGTTAAAATCTCTGGATAACACAAGCACTCTTTATGCTCTAGACTGATATATACTGCATTGAAATTCATTTAATATCATAGTGCTTGTTTAGAGGATAGCAAGTTACTGTGTAAAACCTGCCATTATTTTTAAAGACCCTAATGTATTTTTGTTTCTTTTTATTTTTTACTTTTAATTTTTATCATTATTTCTTTTTTTTCATCACTTTTATTTTCCAGTGATAAATATACTTCCCTTCCTCTCCCACAAAACCATACCCTATAACAAAGGGAAAAAAACAAGTGAGCAAAACTATCTAATACATCTGACAAGTTCTACAGTATATGCAGTCCAACATTATATTCATTACTAGTATATATACACTATATGTTACTGTATATACTACTGTACATACTATATATAATATACTATATATACATTATACTGTGTGTGTCTACATAATACATATATACATACATACTATGTGTACATATATGCATTACTGCTATTCAGACTAATAACTTAAAATAATAATAGCTAGCATTTATATAGTGCTTACTCTGTGCCAGACACTGTGCTAAGCTTTACAGATATTATCTAGTTTGGTCTAGTTTGATCCTCACATTAACCCTGGGCCATAGGTGCTGTTATTATCCCCATTTTATAGTTGAGGAAACTGGGAACAGAAAGAAGTTTAAGTGACTTGCCAGGAGTCACACAGCTAGTAAGTGCCTGGGGCTGAATTTGAACTCTCTTGATATCCTGCCTAGAGCTTTCTCTAGTGTTCTACCTAGGTTCCTCAGCATAACAAAGAAGGTAGGGAGATGGGACCTAGCTTGATGACTCTATTATCACTGTACTTAGTTTTTATTGATTTGTAGCTCTTTCCTTTTATGTTGTTGTAATTGTGTGTGGTGTTTTCCTGGTTCTGCTTAACTTAATGTCAGTTAATGCTGTTCTTCCCATGCTTTTCTTATCACATTTGTCATTTTACAATGTAATAATATTCCACTTTTCATACACCACAACATATTTAGGTATCTACTTTGTTTCCAATTCTTTGCTAATACAAAAGTATAGCTATAAATATCTTGACATTTTTCTTTCTATCACATAAGGACACGTAGTTATTTTCAAAACTACTAGATTAAATTGAAAATCCTCTTTTCTGCTACAGAGCACAGAGTAACATAAATTGTATAAGTTTACTCTGTTTTTCAGAGTTTGCTTAGGTTATTATCCTTCTAATATTTCAGTATTTCTTTTGTATCTCATTCCTAGGAAGAAAGCCGATTATCAGAATATTGGTATTTAAGAAATATCTTAAGAGAGTTGCTTTTTTTTTTTTTGTAGTAAAGAAAGCAAGACTATTTAAACCAAATACCTGATCATTTATTTTGACCTGCTATTCATTGCAACTGAATACAGTTGATTTACTTAGAAAGATTGATTTTGGGTAATGGGTTGTTTTCACCCAACCCAACAGTTTCTATTTGGGGACTATTTTTATGTACTATTAGTTATTCAAATGTGCCAGTATAATGGTTCGTTAGAGATGGACTCTTGCTGTTATGTAATGTATAGATATATCTTTTTCAAAAGTGACTCTGCAGTGTAGCTGCTTTGTTATTTTCCTTGTCAAGTTTTTCAGCACCACTGGTGCTGTCGTATTGTTAGGGCATTGATATCTATATTACTTTCATTATTAATTTGTGCAAACATTCAAATTAATTTTTAACATGAAGACAGATGTCTTAAGTAGAAGTAAGATTTTTCTCAGCAGACATTAGATTTATCAACTTACCAAATTAATTTTACTCTAACAGAAACATAAGATGTTTGGGGGGAAAATTTGAAATCAACTGACAATCCAAAACCAGTCAAGCTTTCCTTCTGATAATTGCAGAGTCTCTAGGCAGATCTGTGTGAAGTTTCTCCTCATTCGTCTGCATTTATCCATTTATATTCAGGGTATCTTGGGACAAAAAGCCCAGTAGCATGGAAGGGATCCAGGAATTTTATGCCATCTTTCTTCTTGCTCTGCCCCCTTACTGCCCTTTTCTGTTACTGAAAATGTCCACGCTGGAAACTTTATTGCCTCATATTTCTAGGAGAGGAGGTGAAAGACTGGGGAAGGGGCAAGGATTGGATGGAAAGGGCCTGGTGGTTCAGTCTTTGGCATTTCCTTCGTTGTAATTGCAAGAATGAGAATTAGGAATGTCTAATGACATATACCCATCCACCCCTATTGATCGTGGGGCATTTACCTTCTTCATTGCTTCCTAGGCTGTTTCTGTTATGTGGGCTGACTTAGTGTGTATAATGATAAGATTCTTTAATTGAATGCCTAGTTATATCCCTTTCCTGCCCTGGTTTGGAGGGGTAGGTTTCCCTTTGTTCCCACCTCTGAGTATCAGAGCCTTTCCTTGCATGTTAAAAATGCACCACATGAGGCCTGCTGCTTTTAGCATTTATGGGATAGTATGACTCTTTTTTCAAAACTTCCTTTCATTCCCCCAAAATGTTGCATTAAGATGCAAGTTGAAGTGTATCTCACTTCCTCACCTAGAGTGTAAATTAATTGAAGTTGAGAGATCTGTCTTAATAAAACAATTGTGTTCCTGACTCATCTCCACAGGACTTTGTCATTGATGCCATGGAGCCTCTACACTTCACCTCTAGACTACTTTGCACATTTGGAAGGATACCTCTCACATTCTCCTTTAGTCTCTCCTGATTGCCTCCTTCCTCCCCAAATCTGTTTTAAGAAGGGGGCCCAGGCCAGCCTTGTCTCCATTCCTCACAGGATGCACTCCTGACTCATCTACACAGTACATTGTCTATCATGCCTCCTCATTGTCGAGGCTGGCACACAGTAAACAGTTACTAAATGCTTATTGAACCACTACCAACATATAATTTATCAGTAAATGAGCAATTTTTCCTTTAATCTCACCAACCTCTTCCCTTTTTTTGAAAATAAGGACCAAAGTAGTTTGACCTTAGTCTTATAGCACCTTTCCTGTTTTTGAGTTATTCAAAGATGATGACTGATCATGGTTCAGCAGTTACATCTACCAGCTCTTTCAGTAACCCGAGATGTAATCCATCTGAGCTTAGATATTTGAACTCCTCAGGGGCATCTGGGCAAACTTTTTCCATCTCTAAAATTGGATTTTAATTTGCTTTGAACAATTTTTGTTGTGTTCTTTTCAGTCTGAAGTTCATTGTCCTTAGAGAGAAAACAAGCAAAATGAGGTGAATAGTTCTACCTTCTCTCTATTGTTCAGTTATCATTGACCATCTGCTCATCCTATTAAGTTCTTCTTTAAGTTTCCTCTTGCCCATTGTATGTATAGCTTAAAAAATTCCTTTTGTTGATTTTAGTATTGGCACTCTTTTGATTTGTCCTCAGCTACCAATATTTGCTTTCATCTTTGACATGTTTCTTTTATAAATCTAAGTTGGCATTTTTCTTTGTTATGAAGGCAGGTTCTATTGATAGGGACAATGTATTAGAAAGTGATTATGGTATAGAAACAAAAGGAATAAATATATATATTTTTAAACTACTGTGTTTGCTGTTTATATTCACTTTGGTCTTCTTTGACAGATCTCATTTTTCTTCCTGAGCTAACTAGCTTGTGTTTTCTCATTAGAATTTCATTTCTGAGAACTTGATGGCAGGATTAACCTTTTTTTGTGTCATGGACCCCTTTGGCAGTCTGGTGAAGCCTTTGAACCTCTCCCTTGGAATTATGTTTTTAAATGCATAAATTAAATACAAAGGATTACAAAGGAACCCAGTTATATCAAAGTATGATTATGAAAATTTTGTTGTCTCTTTAAAAAAAAATAAGTTTATGGACCTTAGTTTAAGAACCTAGGGCATACTTGTCCTGTAAAATTTAACCCATTGGATCCTACTTTTTTCCTAAACTCTTTAAAATCCTCTGCTCCAAAATATTAGTGCCAGCTTAGCCTATGCAAGCTTCTTCATCTTTTTCTGTTATGAATTCTAAGATTGATTGGTTACTTCTTTGCAAGATCTCATCATTTCTAATTCAGTAACTAGTTTTTATGGAGCAGAATAAATTTCAGAATAGCAATTCACATTACTCTTTCCTTCTCTTTGAGTTTTAGAGTTGGGAGAGCTGGTTCAGGTGTGAAAGAATTCACTTAGACCTTCTCTTTTAGCCAGTGGGAACTTTTTATTTCACATGAAAAAGCATCATGGGCCTCCTTAGCAAGAAAGGTAAGTGAAACCCTGATATCTGCAGGAGTTATGCTTATATAGAGGTTTCAGAATGATGATGTCATTTTAGAGGCTTTTATGGAGGTTAAAGATTAAAGACAGGACAATGACATAGGATGAGGGAGACAAAGGGAATTCTTTATGGTTTAAAGATTTAAGGGCAAGGCAGGAGAACACAGGTTAAAACTTAAAGGACCTGGGGAACACAGGATAAAGAAGACAAAAGCAGTTCTTTTGGTACAGGTTCAAGATAAGGGGGTTTGTCCTCCATTGCTGAAGAAGGTCATGCAAGACTTGCACTTGACTTTGTTTTGAGTGAGGGAGATCTGTGCAAGGTCACCAACCCCACTTCTCTTCCCAAGCCGTCTGGATCCACTGACCATATGTTCATCAGGATGACTGGAGATGACCCAGGAGGCAGTAAGAGACCTTGGCCTGTTTAGGCCAAGGTCTATTCAGGAGCTCAGTTAGTGTGAGGTTATGCCCATTCAGTGAATAGACCTCTTTAAAAAGTAGCCAGGGGATGGCCCTTTTAGTGAGGCATAGAAAAAACTACATCAGGCTGGGAGGGAAGCAGTAATAGTAACTACTGATGATCACTCTTAAGCCAGGAGGGTCCAGAAGCCAGCCCTTAGGCAGGGGCCTAGTGTCCTCCAATGTGAGCTTCAGAGTGCAGTAGGTTTAAAGTTTTGAAAAAGGAAAGGAGAGGGAGGGGAAGGGAGAGGAGGGAAGGAATCTAGCCAGTAAAACCCAAGTTAACTGGGCATCTTCTGGCCATCCAAATTTTCCTTCCTTTGGAGAGAAGAAGAAAGGGGGAGACAGACAGGAGAGGAGGAGCTAGCTGGATCCCCATTCAGGAAGCCATGTCTCCTCACAGATGTTGTGTTTATTATGTCATCATTTCTCTGATGGCATGATCTTCAGCAACAAAGGATGAACACAATGCCAGGTTTCTGATGATCTGTTATCTAAATTCCTTTTCTATTTCTTCTTCTGATTGTGACATCTCCATTAATCCTCACTTCAATGGACTCCTTTATACTTCCCCCAGGGGCAGCTAGGTGGATGGAGTTCTGGGCCTAGTCAGGAAGAGTCATCTTCCTTGACTGCAAATCAGGCCTCAGGCACTAGCTGTGTGACCTTGGACATGTCACTTAACCCTGTTTGCCTCAGTTTCCTTATCTGTTAAAGGAGCTGGAGAAGGAAATGGCAAACCGCTCCAATATCTTTGCCAAGAAAACTCCAAATGGGGTCATGGAGAGTTGGACATTACTGAAAAACAACCTAACAATAACATATTTCTCCCATCTGGTTTCTGTATTTCTACATACTTTTAAAATATGTAATGCTTTTCTACTGCTACTTTTTCTGTTCCTTTAAATAAGATATACTCCTTCCTAGTCATATTGCACTTGTAGGTCCTTTGTCAGCACTTCTTGTAGACTGTATACTCCTTGAGAACAGAGAGGATCTTTTGACTTTCTTTGTATCCCCAGCACTTAGCACAGTGCCTTTCATATAGTAGGAACTTAAATATTTGTTGACTGGCTGAATGATTCGTAGGTTCTCTAGTTCACCTCATTAATCTTGTATCTTTGCCATACTATTTACAGGACATGAGATTGGGAGCTGGAAAGAGTCTTAGAGGAGCATGCAGTTCAATCCATTTATTTTACAGATGAGGAAAACAGGCTGTAGGAGAGGACAAGGGCCTTATCTACTATCTCCACTTAGGTTCTTTCTGAACTCTTTATAGTTTCAGCTTTGTCATACATAGTTCCATATCATTTCTTTTATTACAATAAATATTTTCTTTAAAGCTAAGTATAATTGGGTCAATTATATCAATATGATGTTGATTTCAATAGTAGAGTCTACTACCATAGAGTCTCTTGTGTAGCTATAAATACACTTTTGTAGGTATACATAGTAGCAGTTGGGATAGGTCTATTTAAATGTTAAAGCATTTTTTCTTAATCTGAGTTCAATTTTGCTTCCAAAAGTTCTACTGCATTAGTAGATAGCTTAAAAGTTTGAGGTTCTTATTTAATATGTTCCTTCAGTAACTCTATCAGACTGTTACTGGATAACTGCTTGACACATTTTTCTGCTTGAAACTAGACTAAACTAAATCTCCAAACTATTGATTATGTTAAGGAGAATAATTAATGTTCAGAACTTAAGTTCTTTTCCTGTTTTTAAAATGACTAAATGAAAAGATAATGGGTATTTATTGCTATGCTAGAGAAATTGCTTACCTTCTGTGGCTATATGTATGGCTGTAGTTGATACTAATAGGTGATTAATAGCTATGTTATGAGATACCATTAAGGAGAATGAGTGTTTTGTTAGAGTACATAGAGTATTATGACAGTGTGACTAAGCACTACACTTTCTCACCCAAAACCATCCAAAGACTCTGCTTCACTAGGGAAAATAGTATCTCCATAGTTGTTGATTTCCCCTAGAGAATGTTGTTAGTTACCCCAGGAGAAAGCAATTACTTACTGATAGGATAAAGAGCAGAACCCAAATCTTTTGCTATGAAAATAGCAACTATAGCATTAGAACGTGAATGTAAAGCTAGAAAAGCTCATGTGCCTTTTTTGGCTTAGTTATTTTAAGATTCTTGTTTTTATGCCTTAAAAATTATTTTATAAAGTTGTTGTCCATGTATCCAGAGGCTTAGATATTAGGAAGATTTTTTACAAAGAAAACATAGTAACATATTAAGAATACGTTATTAACATATTAAATTTTCTACTCTATGAACTAATTGTTTTAATCCAGATACTTTTATTTTGATCACATATAACAAATTTTTCTTCCTAAGTTATATGCTGAGGTCAAATCACATAAAAGCAAATGTTAATTTCTGTAATAATGTAAAAACTTCCACGAAAGTATTTCATCATTTTGAGTAATATTGAAAACTTATTTCCAGAACAATTAAAAAAATGGACATTCCCTTGAAAGACATTTCAACAGCAGATAACTCGTGGACTCTTATAAAGTAATTATAAGGTTGTGAATGGGAGAAGCTAATGATAAAGAAGAGGATCAACAAACCCTTTAGCCCTCAGAAGGGCTGAAGGATGATGCATGTGATGAATAAGTCAAGGTCAGAGAAGAAGAGATATAAAGAAAGGAGGTAGAAAGGGAGGACAGAAAATAACAGATAATAGTAGGACTTGATAGAGTGCCACTCAACTATTTCAGGTGATATGGCAACAAATGATATTTATTGAAAATGCCTCACATTTCAAGGTTTTAGCTTTTTTCAAGATCTCCGAATCACAATGTCAAATTTTGGAAGGGATTGGTGACTTTCTACTCCATCCTGTGTCTGAAAAGAAATTTCTTACACAGTACAACAGATAGGACTCTTCTGGAAAACCTCCAGTAGAGGAGAACCAGCTACCCTCTTCAGGGAACCCATTACTTTCATAGGGAGTAAAAAGTACTTCTTGACATTAATCATAAATTTGCCTCTTTATAACTTCCACTCATTATTCCTAGTTTTGCCACTTAGTGCCAAATAGAACCCTCTTCCTAACTATTTCAAATATTTGAAGACAGCTATTACATCCCACTGATTTCTTCTGTTCCCTTGTCAGTCAATCAGCATATATTTATTTAGTACCTCGTGTGTGCCAGACACTGTGTCTAGGCCCTGAATATATAAATATGTCAAAGGAAACAATCCCTGTTCTCAAATTGCTAACAGTCTGGTGGGGATATGACATGGGCATGGAGAATATAATACATTGAATAAATATGAAGAATATAAATAGAAAATTGTTCAATGTAAGGCAGTTGGAGATTCAAAGGCTTCGTTTGTGGATGGTACTTGAGCAGTGTCTTGAGAGAAGAGGGAAATTCCTTGAGTAAAGCGGGAGGCACAAGGGAAGAGGTGTTGAAGTGCCAAGTGTGAGGAAAAGAGAGAAGATCAGTTTTGCTGGATTAAACGGTAGAAGCAGGAGTCATGTGCAATGAGATTGAAAGGCCAGGTATGCGTAAATAAATAGAAGACTTTATATTTGATAAAATATAGTAAAAAAAATTACTGGAGTTTATTAAGTAGGGGAAGGAAATGATAAGATCTGTGCTTCAGAATATCACTTTGGCAGCACTGTGAAGGATTAAGTGAAGACGGCAGAGATTTGAAGCAGGGAAAGCAGTGAGGAGACTGTTGTACTCACTAATCTAGATAAGCGATGTTGGTCAGAACTAAGAGGATAACTGTGAATAGAGAGACGGTGATGAGTATGAAAGATGTGGAGAAATGGTAGTACTTGGCAACTAATTGGATCTGTGTGGTGAGGGAGAGTGGAGAGTTGAGGATAATAGCTAGGGTTATTAATGTGAAAACTGGGAGAATGGTGGTACCTTCAACAGAAACAGGGAGGTGTGGAAAAAGGATGGCTTTGGGGATAAGATAATGAGAACTTGAAGATGGCGGAGTAGAAAGACACACATATGCAGGCTCTCCGCATACAACCCATAAAATACCTGTACAGAGGGACTCTCAACAATTTTGGAGCAGCAGAAGTGGAGAACAACAGAGTGGAGGAGATTTCCAGGCCAGGATGACCTGAAAGGCCCACGGGAAACACTGGTTGCACTGGATGCGGAGCAGACCACAGTCCAGCCTTGGCTGCATGGCTCTGGGAGGAGGACACCTGGGGGTGGAATCTCCAGTCACAGTAGCAGCTAATCCCCAGTCGCAGCAGCAGCAGGTTCTCAGATCCCTCAACCAACAGGTGCCAAAGGTCAGCAACAGGGTTTTTTTAGCTGGCCAGGAAGGGAGAAGGGTCTTCTCATAGCTCTGGCCTGAGGCAACAGCTGCAGAGGCCATATCGGACAGGCGGAAGCAGTTCCTACGGTAGCCCCTATAGCAGCCCGCATCCATTGTTGGATCATGAAACACCTGGGGGCACTGAAGAGCTGATTCTTGCCTCAGCCTTGTGTGGAGGCCTTGGGGGAGCTGGTCTTTATCTCACACTGAATGGCGGCCCTGCCCATCCAGCTTATCTGAAAATCAGCCCCCAGTGCTCACTTGGTGGAACTGGAGGCCAGGTGGCTGTGGAGAGGAAACTGCTAAGATTCTGGACACAAAAATATCTACCTGCTCCTAGATGAGTATACACGCTTGATTGTGCCACCTTGGAGGAACTGAGATCTTACAGATTCCCAGAGTATACCCTACTCTTGACAAAGGACCCAAAAGTCAAGTAACTGGTTGGGAAAAGGCCCAAAAAAGGGAAAAAAATAAGACTATCGAAGGTTACTTTCTGGGTGAACAGATATCTTCTACCATCCTTTTGGATGAGGAAGAACAATGCTTACCATCAGGGAAAGAAATGAAAGTCAAGGCTTCTGTATCCCAAACATCCAAAATAAATATTCAGTGGGCTCAGGCCATGGAAGAGCTCAAAAAGGATTTTGAAAATCAAGTTAGAGAGGTGGAGGAAAAACTGGGAAGAGAAATGAGAGAGATGCAAGAGAAGCATGAAAAGTGGGTCAACACCTTGCTAAAGGAGACCCAAAAAAATGCTGAAGAAAATAACACCTTGAAAAATAGGCTAACTCAGTTGGCAAAAGAGGTTCAAAAAGCCAATGAGGAGAAGAATGCTTTAAAAAGCAGAATTAGCCAAATGGAAAAGGAGGTTCAGAAGCTCACTGAAGAAAATAGTTCTTTCAAAATTAGAATGGAACAGATACAGGCTAATGACTTTATGAGAAACCAAGAAATCACAAAACAAAACCCAAAGAATGAAAAAAATGGAAGATAAAGTGAAATATCTCATTGGAAAAACAACTGATCTAGAAAATAGATCCAGGAGAGACAATTTAAAAATTATGGGACTACCTGAAAGCCATGATCAAAAAAAGAACCTAGACATCATCTTTCATGAAATTATCAAGGAAAAGTGCCCTGACATTTTAGAACCAGAGGGCAAAATAAGTATTCAAGGAATCCACCGATCATCGCCTGAAAGAGATCGAAAAAGAGAAACTCCTAGGAACATTGTGGCCAAATTCTAGAGTTCCCAGGTCAAGGAGAAAATATTGCAAGCAGCTAGAAAGAAATAATTCAAATATTGTGGAAATACAATCAGGATAACACAAGATCTAGCAGCTACTACATTAAGGGATTGAAGGGTGTGGAATATGATATTCCAGAAGTCAAAGGAACTAGGACTAAAACCAAGAATTACCTACCCAGCAAAACTGAGTATAATGCTTCAGGGGAAAAATTGGTCTTTCAATGAAATAGAGGACTTTCAAGCATTCTTGATGAAAAGACCAGAGCTGAAAAGAAAATCTGACTTTCAAACACAAGAATCAAGAGAAGCATGAAAAGGTAAACAGCAAAGAGAAGTCATAAGGGACTTACTAAATTTGAACTGTTTACATTCCTACATGGAAAGACAATATTTGTAACTCTTGAAACTTTTCAGTATCTGGGTACTGGGTGGGATTACACACACGCACATGCACATGCACACGCACACACACATAGAGACAGAGTGCACAGAGTGAATTGAAGAGGATGGGATCATACCTTAAAAAAATGAAATCAAGCAGTGAGAGAGAAATATATTGGGAGGAGAAAGGGAGAAATGGAATGGGGCAAATTATCTCTCATAAAAGAGGAAAGCAAAAGACTTTTTAGTGGAGGGAAAAAGAGGGGAGGTGAGAGAAAAACATTAAGTTTACTCTCATCACATCCCACTAAAGGAAGGAATAAAATGCACACTCATTTTGATATGAAAACCTATCTTACAATACAGGAAAGTGGGGGATAAGGGGATAAGCAGGGTAGGGGGGATGATGGAAGGGAGGGCATGGGGAGGAGGGAGCAATTTGAAGTCAACACTCATGGGGAGGGACAGGATCAAAAGAGAGAATAGAAGTAATGGGAGACAGGATAGGATGGAGGGAAATATAGTTAGTCTTATACAACATGACTATTATGGAAGTCATTTGCAAAACTACACAGATATGGCCTATATTGAATTGCTTGCCTTCCAAAGGGAAGGGGTGGGGAGGGAGGGAGGAAGAGAAGTCGGAACTCAAAGTTTTAGGAACAACTGTCGAGTACTCTTCTTGCTACTAGGAAACAAGAAATACAGGTAAAGGGGTATAGAAAGTTATTTGGCCCTACAGGACAAAAGAGAAGATGGAGACAAAGGCAGAGAGGGATGATAGAAGAGAGGGCAGATTGGTGATAGGGGCAATTAGAATGCTTGGTGTTTTGGGGTGGGGGGAGGGGACAAAAGGGGAGAAAATTTGGAACTCAAAATTTTGTGAAAATGAATGTTAAAAGTTAAATAAATAAATAAAAACAAAAAAAGAGGCAAGTAAAAGACTTTTCGGTGGAGGGAAAAAGGGGAGATGTGAGAGAAAAAATGTGAAGCTTACTCATCACATTTGACTAAAGAAAGTAATAAAATGCATACTCATTTTGGTATGAAAACCTATCTTACAATACAGGAAAGTGGGGGAGAAGGGGATAAGCAGGGTGGGGGAGGGATGATGGAAGGGAGGGCAGTGGGAGGGGGGAGCAATTTGAAGTCAACACTCTTGGGGAGGGATGGGATCAAAAGAGAGAATAGAAGGAATGGGGGGCAGGATAGGATGGAGGGAAGTATAGTTAGTCTTACACAACATGACTATTATGGAAGTCATTTGCAAAACTACATAGATATGGCCTATATTGAATTGCTTGCCTTCCCAAAGGGAATGGGTGGGGAGGGAGGGATGAAGAGAAGTTAGAACTCAAAGTTTTAGGAACAACTGTTGAGTATTGTTCTTGCAACTAGGAAATAAGAAATACAAGTAATGGGGTATAGAAAGTTTTCTTGCCCTGCAGGACAAAAGAGAAGATGGGGATAAGGGAAGGGAGGGATGTTAGAAGGGAGGGCAGATTGGTGATAGGGGTAATTAGAATGCTTGGAGTTTTGGGGTAGGGGAGGGGAGAAATGGGGAGAAAATTTGGAACCCAAAATTTTGTGGAAATGAATGTTGAAAACTTAAATAAATAAATTTAAATGCAAAAAGAAAAGAATGCTAAAAACAAACAAATAAATAAATTTTGAAAAAAGGTAATGAGAACTTTTTTCTAATTATTTATTTTTAGTTTTCAGTATTCACTTCTATAAGATTTTGAGTTCTATATTTTCTTCCCCTTCCCACGACGGCATGCAGTCTGATATAGGCTATACATATATATTTATATTAAATATATTTCTACATTAGTTATGTTGTAAAGAAGAATTAGAACCAGTGGGAGGAATCACGAGAAAGAAGAACTCCCCCAACTCCCAAATAAGAGAGCAAATAGTATGTTTCAATCTGCATTCAGTCTCTGTACTTCTTTCTCTGGATGTGGGTGGCATTTTCCATCATGAGTCTTTTGGGGTTGTCTTAGATCCTTGCCTTGCTGAGAAGAGCTAAGTCTGTCAAAGTTAGTCATCACACAATGTTGCTGTTACTGTGTATGATGTTCTCCTGCTCACTTCACTCGGCATCAGTTCATGTAAATCTTTTCCAGGTTTTTCTGAAGTCCTTCTGCTCATTTCTGATGGAACAATAGTATTCCATTACATTCCTAATACCACAACTTATTCAGCCATTCCACAATTGATGGGCATGCCCTCAATTTCCAATTCTTGGCCACCACAGAAAGAGATGCTATAAATATTTTCATACATGCGAGTCCTTTTCCCATCTATCTATTCATCTACCATCTTATACTTGAGAAATCATTTTTTAATCCAAATTTAGATATTAATTTAGTGCTGTTGTTTTAAATTAAATTCCTTTTGCATCTTTACTTTTGTTGTCCTCTGTGTTAAGGATCCCTTCTAGTTTTGTTCTAAATGCAGATTTGATTGGGCTGTTCTTTGATAAAAACGTGAAATAGATCTGGGCTGGTAGTTGAGATACTTCATTGGAAACCTCCAAGCTAACACTGAATCATTAATCACTACTTTCTGAGTAGTCATCACCCAAATTACCTAATGAGTTAGCCTACATTTCTCCATCTTTTCCACAAGAATAGTATGAATGACTATTTGTGGATCTGTGTTGTGCTCTGGTCAGATTGTCCCTCTGTTTTCCTATGATCCCTTTCAGTAAAACCTGTGTGCTTAATTTCACATTGCCCTCACTGTACCTGTCATGTGGTAGGCATTAATGTAATTTATCACTTTATGCAGCTACGTTAGGGATCTGAGTCAAGAGACTAGACAGTTCCTAAAGTTCAAAGATGGTGCAATTGGAAGAACTTTTTTTGTTGTTTCCTCAATTTACTTATAGGTACCAGACAGAATATGAAGGTCATGACCTAGTGCATTAGCTGCTGATAATGTTGTGAAAGAGTTTTGCTTCTTGAACATGCTATGTTTGTAATAGGGAATAATAAATGTAAGTTGCAAACAGCTGTTTCCCAGTACTGCCAACCATCAAAACAGAATGGAATTTATAATCTAGATAGAAGAAAAGAGTGCAAATGACAAGGTTTGTGGAAATTTCATCTGTTTCATCTTGCCCTGGGAAAGCATTGGAAGCAGTGTATAGGTATGATTGATTCATCCTAAAGAAATTTAGTGTGAACAATAATGAGGGGTTCTCTGAAGAAATGTCCTGAGAGACAGGAGGTAGAATGCAGTTCTGTTGACCTGTTTTAAGATAGTGTCTGCATCTAAAGAAACAATTTTGTAGAGTTTTGTCAAGTGTACAGCTGATAATGTGATGAATCTTACTCCTTTAAGTTGTCATTTTATAGTATTAGGGGATATGTATGGTTTTATTATTTTTTAAAAATCTGCATTCTTTCCTAAGTCATAGAACGTGTTTCCACCAAGTGGAAAAATTCTGTCTAAACTTGGCTTCTAAGAATGTTCTGATGAACATTCCTCATTCTGTTAGCAATGTCACTTTGACATGTGAAAGGATTTCTTTTATAGACATAAACATTAATTGGCAGTGTACATTGATAAGTGATCCTGAAGTAGCATTATATAGGAGAAATTATGCTGATTCAAAGTCAGAAAACCTGAGTTCATAACTAGCTCTGCCCCTTGATAATTTATATAACTTTGAACATGCCATATAACTCATTTAACCTCAGTTTCTTCAACTAGAAAGCAAAGCTAATAATATCTTATAGTGGTTGTAAATGTCAAATGAAATTATGTATGTAATGTACTTTGATAAACCATAAAGTGTGTATTTTATTTAAAGGGGTCTGTCATTTCCCCTCTAGTCTATACAATGTAGAACTTTTGAATTGGGGTCAGCTCATGGAAATAATATGAATATATAGTTTTAATTGCTTTAGTGTGGTTGGGTTCTACTATATTATTGCTTTCCAGTCATATATAGTGTTTCCAAAGAAATCTGCATTTGTAGTTTAGCTAGCAGTAATATTAATACCAATATCAATAATACTTTTATATATATAAAACTTTAAAGTTTGCAAGGCATTTTTCCTCCATTATCTATTTGATCATCACACCAATCTCATGAGGAAAGTGCTGTAGTTGTCACCTCCATTTTAGAAATGAAAAAATTAAGATCGAGGGAGGTTGAGTGACTTGATCATAGCTAGTAAGCGTCTAGTAAAGTTACACTTTGACCCTCTTCCTCCAAAAGGCTTGAGCATGTTCACATACAGAGATGGAATGGTTCTTAAAGGTCATTTAGCTCAACATAATGGGCAGTTTGTGTAAACGAGCGTCTCTAGGATCATGCCACATAATGGTTGGTTGAAGGAGCTGAGGTTGTTTAGCCTGGGGAAGGGAAGACTTGGGGACAAGATAGCACATTTCGAATATTTGAAGGACTGTGATGTGAAGGAGTTAAGTATGTCCTATTTGATTCCAGAAGTAAGAACTATGCATACACTTTACTTCTGTCTACATACTTTTTGATCCTGCTACGCTGGCCTTCTGGCTGTTTCTTGCACAGGAGTTGCCATCCACCAATGCCATGCCTTTGCCCTTTCTGCCCCCTGTGACAAGAATCCTCTCTCCCTCAGCTCTACCCCCTTGATTCCCTGCCTTCAAGGGTCTGTTCACATTTTGCCTCCTGTAGGAGACCTTTTCTAGTTCTTTTCCCCATTCCTTTCCTGTCCTCCACTGATTATCTTCCATTTACACTGTATGTACAATCTTGCATATAAGATTTTTTGGGCATGTTTTCTCATGTATTTCTAGTATTTGGCACAGTGCCTAAAACATGATAGGCACTTAATAAATACTTGTTGACTAAATGAATGACTTGTATGTCTTAGAGGGATTGGTTTGTTTTTTTTTAAGTGTTGTTGAACCAGGCAGCTGCTGAGGTTCCTTTCAAATTTGAAATTCTTTGATTTTGGGAAGTATAAAGCTTTTCTATGGGTCAATCCTTCAGATACTTGAAGTTAGGTATCATATTCCAAGTCTTCTCTTCTCCTGGCTAAACATTCCTTTTCCATCCTTACATGGCATGAACCTAAGACCCATATCATCTTAGCTGCCTTCTTTTGGATGTTTGTCAGCTTATTAATGACCTTCCTAAAATGTCATGCCCAAAGTTGAACTCAGTACTCTAGATATCTTCTGACCAGGGAAAAGTGAGAATTAACCATTCTTGTCATAGACATTGTCTGTTTCTCAATAATTTTTTTTTAATTTGAATTCCAAATTCTCTCCTTCCCAGTGTGGGCCTGTTCTGTTAATTCTGTTAACAAAAGTCACTGAGAGCTCCAAGCATGATTAATCAGTATGCTAGCTAGTTCAGGAATCCCTAATTAATTGGATCTAAAGCCTTCCTTATAGTCAAAGACTCTTACTGCTGAAGGGTGGGCCAGTATTTATACAGATTGAGAGCACACTAAAAATAGAATGAGGCAGTACAATTTCATGATTGGTTAACACCAGAAAAGGGGAGGGGAGAACTCTATGATTTGTTGAGGGGCATACACGTAAGTTATTAAATATGGATTTTTCTCAGTACCAGCATTCTATCTACCGAGGAAGTTGTGATTTTGAAGCAAAGGTCACTAGAGAGTCGATAGCAGTGATTCATAAGGGTGAGAGGTTTTGCACCAGCAAATGAACCTTATTACCTTATTAAAATAAGTTACAAAGTGGTAGGGAAGGGAGTAGGATAGCAGTTGTACTCTATACACTCTATTACATGTCTAACTAACAATATGAATCTAGCTGATACATATAAGTAATATAATCATCTACACATGGTGGATTAATTATTTATAGCTTTTAGCCTAACAAACAAAAGTAATTAAATCCTATTCTGCTTAATTCACTAATACAATTGCTGACACTCATCAAATCACAATGAACTGAATAAATGCTCATTAATTTGAATAGGGGTAATCAAAATTATCTTCACAGTTTTGAGAAGGCAAGCAATCAGACATCAGTGACATGTGAAATCATGCAAAATTTATTTCCATATTAGCCATATCACATCAAAAAAAGGTAAGAAAAATAGAGAAAATTTAAAAATATACTTCACTTTTTACTCAAGTTCATCACTTCTCTCTCTGAATACGGATAGCAGTTTTTCATCTAGTCCTTTAGAATTGTCTTGGATCATTGTATTGATCAGAGCAGTTAAGTCTTTCATATTTGCTCATCATTGCAACATTGCTCTATTGTGTATAGTGATCTCCTGATTTTGCTCACTTCCCTTTATATCAGTTCATATAAGTCTTTCCATGTTTTTGTGAAACCATCCCCCTATGTCATTTCTTATAGCATAATAGTATTCCTTCACAATCATATACCACATCTTATTTAGCCATTCCCTGGTTGATCAGCATCACCTCAATTTCAGTTCTTTGCCACCACAAAAGAGCTGCTATAGATATTTTTATCTGTATAGGTCCATCTCTTTGGGATACAGACCTAGTAGTGGTATTGCTGGGTCAAAGGACATGCATAGTTTTATAGCCCTTTAGGCACAGTTCCAAATTGTCTTCCAGAAGGATTGGTCTAGTCCACAACTCCACCAACAATTTACCCCTCTCTCGTATTTGTCTTTTCTGATAAGTGTGAGGTGGTAGTAACTCAGAGTTCTTTTAATTTGCATTTCCTGATCAGTGTTATAGAGCATTTTTCACACAGCTGTAAATAACTTTGATTTGTTCTTCTGAAAACTGCCTGTTCATATCCTTTCACCATTTATCATTTGGAGAATGGTTCTTATTCTTACAAATTTGATTCTGTTCCCTGTATATTTGAGAGATAAGGTTTTTATCAGAGAAACTTGCTTAAATATTTTTTATATTAGTTTATATGGTATCTTTTAGCAAAATATAGTTTCCCTCATTATGTCTTTTAACTAGGTCTATTTTTGCTTTTACTTTGAGTTCATGATTTCACTTCAGCTGATGCATAATAGATTCTACTTCAGCTCCTTATTTTAAATCTGTGTGTGTTTCTTTTTTTAAGTGTGTCTCTTTTAAGCAACATATTATTGGATTCTAGTTTCTAATCTGGAGCAGCTCAGTGGTACAGTGGATAGAGTGCTGGCCTGAAGTCTGGAATACCTAAGTTCATATTTGGTCTCAGTGTGTGACCCTGGAAAAGTCCCTCGACACTGCCTCAGTTTCTTCATCTGTAAAATGACCTGGAGAAGAAAATGGCAAACCTCTCCAGTTTCTTTGCCAAGGAAACTCCAAAAGAGTTGGACATGACTGAAAACAACTAAAAACAAATAAAAAACAATTTCTAATCCATTCTGCTATCCATTTCTGTTTTATGGGTGAGCTCTTCCTGTTCACAATCGTAATTTGATTAATAGCTGTGTATTTCCCTCTATTCTATTTTCTTTTCTTTAACTTCTCTCTCACTTTTTATCTTGTTCTTCCTCAGAAGTCTGTTTAACTTCTGACCATTGCCTCCCTTAATCTACTCTTATCCTCCCCCCTCTCTTTCCTCTTATTTCCTTCCCCTCCTTTTTCCATGTAGGGTAAGTTAGATTTCTATACCCAACTGAGTGTGTGTGTGTGTGTGTGTGTGTGTGTGTGTGTGTATTCATCCCTTTTTGAACCAATGAGGCTCAGGCATTACCTGCCACCATCCTCATTTCCCTTCCACTGTAAAAGCTTTTTCTTGTATACCTTTTATGTGAAAAAATTTTCCACACCTACCTGTCTCTTCTTCTCCCTTCTTCCAGTGCATCCTTCTTTCTCACCCTTTCATTTTTTGCTTTGATCATCCCAACATACATGACTCACATCCATGACCTCTATCTTGTATCTTCTAACTTCTAACTGCCCTAAAAATCATAAAAATATTAGGAATTACATTTATTATCTTCCCATATAGGATTGTGAAGTTTAACTTCATTGAGTCCCTTATGATTACTCTTTCATATTTACCTTTTATGCTTCTCTTGAGTCTTCTGTTTGAGTATCAAATTTTCTATTCAGCTTTTGTCTTTTCATCAAAAATTATTGAAAGTCCTGTATTTTATTAAATGTCCATTTTTTTCTCCTGAAAGATTATACAGTTTTGCTGAGTAGGTGATTCTTGACTGTAATCCTAGCTCCTTTGCCTTCTGGAATATCATATTACAAGCCCTCTGCTCCTTTAATGTGGAATCTGCTAAATCTTGTGTGATCCTTACTGTGGCTCCATGATATTTTAATTATTTTTATGCAGGATGCTTACAGTATTTTTCTCCTTGACATGGGAGCTCTGGAATTTGGCTCTGATATTCCTGGGAGTTTTCACTTTGGTATCTCAGGAAGTGACTGGTAGATTCTTTACATTTCTATTTTTTACCCTCCCTTTCTGAGATATTGGGATAGTTTTTCTTGGTGTCTAGGTTCTTTTTTTTCCTTCTGATGCTGACTTTCATGTAGTCCAGTAATCCTTAAATTATCTCTCTTGTCCTTTTTCTAGGTCAGTTGTTTCTCCAGTGAGAGATTTCACATTTTCTTCTATTTTTTTCACTCTTTTGATTTTGTTTTCTTCTTGATCTCTTATAGAGTCATTAGCTTCCACTTGCCCAATTCTAATTTTTAAGGAATTATTTTCTTCAGTGAGATTTTGTACCTTTTTCCCTATTTAGACAGTTCTGCTTTTTAAGGAGTTATCTTTTGCAGTGAATTTTTGTGCCTCTTGTCATTAGGCTTATTATGTTTTTTAAGGTGTTGTTTTCTTCAGTATATTTTTGTTCCTCTTTTACCAAGTTGTTAATTCTCTTTTCATAATTTTCTTAATCATTCTTATTTTTCCCTCCACATTTTCCTCTACCACTCATGTCTTTTTTTAACTCCTTCAGGAATTCTTGTTTGGTTTTTATGCAGTGAACATTTTTTCTTTGAGGCTTTGCTTGTAGCTCTTTTCACATTGTTGTCTTCTTCTAAGTTTGTGTCTTGTTCTTCTCTGCCACCATAGTAACTTTTTATAATCAAGTTCTTATTTTGTTGCTATTTGTTCATTTCACCAACCTATTTCTTGGCTTTGAACTTTATATAAAAGTTGGACTTGGCTTACCAGGGATTCTGGAGGCACTGTCCCAAGCGCTGGCTTTTTTGTGTTGTTATTTTCAGAGCTAATTCTAGGGGTCTGCACATTTTTTATTCTTCCAAGGTAGTGTGAGGAAGAGAGAGATATGGTCCCCTAAGGTAGTGTGAGGAAGAGAGAGATATGGTCCCCTAGAAGGACTCCTGCCCTGAAGCCACAAAAATTAGTGTACTTCTCTGCCTTGAAAGTGTGACCAGGGCTTTCTTGTGATGGATTCCAAGTGTTTTTCTCTGACCTAAAATTGTGACCCAGAACTGCATATGGACAATAGAGTGGCTATTAGCTCCAGCTGCACCCAGTGCCAGCAGAGGGTCCCCTGTAATCTCTTTCCCATCATTTAGTTGACCCCTCCTTACTGTCTGGTATGAGAGCTCTTGAAACTTCTGCTGTTATCACAGCTTCCTCTCATGACCTGTAGCTGGTGCTGCTGCCACATAGTCTAATGGCCACAGACTTCTCCCATTGAATTCTTGGGCTCAGATTATCTTGGGTAGGAAAAAATGTGTCACCTCAACTTTTTGTTGGCTTTGCCCCTAGAAAATTTGATTTGAAGGGTTATTTTAAAGTTGTTTATAGGGGAATATTGGGAGAGTTCAGATAGATGGCAGCTTCTCCTCTGCCGTCTTGGTTCCATCACCCATTATGTCTCTTTTAGTGTCTCTTAGTATTATTTGAATTTTATTTGCTTTCTTGGCTTCTGTAGAACCCTGGTGACATTTCTAACTGTCTATTTAACATCTTAGACTGGACATTCCATAGATATTTTAAACTTAATATAGCCAAAAGAATTCATTGTCTTCCCCGCCCCCCCCCCCAAATCATCTTCCTAACTTCCCCATTATTGTTGAAGGCACCATCATCCTCCCAGTTACGTGAGGTTGCAAGTTAGGTATTATCAAATCTTTGCTCTCTTTCAAATTCCACCCCCTGCTTCACATATCCAATCTGTTGCTGAATTCTCTAGATTCTACCTTTGTAACATCTCTCATATAAGCCTGGGAGACTGGGAGGATAGTGATACCTTCAATAAAGAGTTAAATTTAGAAGAGGGAAGGGAAGGCTTGGGTACCGTGGGAACCTTTCAGTTCTGTTTTGGATATGTTGAGTTTAATATGTCTTCAGGGCATCCAGTTTGTAATGTTCAGTAGGCAGTTGGTGACATGGAGCTAAATGTGGAGTGGGAGATACTAGGGTAGGACACACACACCCCCCCCCCCTTTGAGTCAGCTAAACCCCATGGGACTAGTAATAACAATCATAATAAAGAGGGCCTACGTAGAACCTTGAGAGAGAAGTCTGGAAAAGTATGCTAGGGTCGGATTGCAAAGGGCCTTAAAATGTAGACCAAAGAGCATTTGAATTTTATCCTGTAAGTGATGAGGATCCACTCTAAGCTGTTAGTGCTTTAATCTCTGGGATTATCTTCATTCTGTTTCATATTATACAAGGAATCCTCAACATTCATGCATTTCACTTTTAGGACATTCACAGCTATACATAATTGTGGCTATGTGCAGTAGAGAAAAAAGTGAGAGGCACCATGCATGCAGGTTTGTGGGGCTGCTGGTATCCTACTGGACGCTTCACCAGTCTTGTTCACCCCTAGAGTTGTAAAGGGCTCCCCCATGCTTTCATTGCATATTTTCATTATTCGTCTTTAAAACTCAAGTTTTGTATTGTAATTATTCCCCCAAATCATAGTGCAAGTCCTTTAGCCTCTTAAGCCCAAGCATTCAAAATCAGTGTTATTCTTAGTGAGAAAATAAAGGTGTTAGATGAACTTTGTGGGGAAACGTCTATACCTGTTATTGGCTTCAAGTCTGATGTTAAGGATTCCTCGTATCTGCAAAAAGGAGGAAAGTATTTGGATAACTATTCCTAAAAGGGTTCATTAATTTACTGTACAGAGTTCTAAAGTAACCTCTTAGCTGTGTGATGAGGGAATAGAAAAAAATGGAAAAACAGCTAAGTTTGTGGGTAAATGAGATATTGCTCACCCAAGTGAGCTTCCTACCCCTCCCACCCAATAGACTTCCATCCACATTGGCAAGATATAGTTCCATCACAGAGCTGAAAGGGAGATTGGAGATGGCAGGATGCCCCTTTCCCTTTTTTGCCTCAGTGTTCTTCTGACATCATAGCCCTTAACCCTCCTGTACTGTCAATTCCAGCATTGCTTCTCCTCTCCATTGCATTTTATAGGTTATTTCATGGTTACTGTGTTAGGAAAAGTGCACATTAATCAGAATTAATGTTTTGTAATAAAGATTTATATCACCCAGAAGTTTATTTTCAACAGTCTTTAGCAAAAAGTTAGCTTTTGGTGTTCAAGGAAACCAAATCCTCTAATTCCCATAGGTTCAGTGTATCACTATTCTTGTGTTTTACTTCCACACCATTTTCTAGGAAGGTTGCCCCTCTTCCCGCCCCCCCCCCACCTCTGCCAAAAAAAGTTATCTAGTAATATACCTTTTTCCCTACCATTAGATCTTGAGCTTCTTGAGGTAGGGACTTTTTTGCCTTTCTTTGTATCTCTCTCTAGCCTTTAGCACAGTGCTTGACCTATACTAAATGCTCCATGCATTTAGCTTGTTGACTGACAAAAAAGGTTCAACTCAAGATTTCTCTTCCTTGAAGATATTGCTTGCCAGCTCTGCTTTTCAGTCATCTTCTGTTGGCATTGTTTGCTATCCACAAAATAATATTTTGTACTTGCATCTTCTAAGACCTTTTTCTTCATTTGTTTCATGTATATCTTGTTTAACTAGATTATTAACTTAATGAGTAGAAAACCTCTCTTTTCTGATTTATGCAGGACTATTATGTGTTCTGGGCACACAGCATTTTTGAGTGGTTCAGTATAACAAGTAATTGAAGGGAGCAGTCACTTTATGCTTCGGGATTGATTAGAATCTGAGGAATCTTAGAACTTGAGGTTTAGGAAAATTTTTTTACTTTTCATTTCTGTTACCATCTTTTGTTTTCACATCACCTTCATTTCTGAATATGTCTTTCCCCCATTCTTCTGCTTAGAGAACTGTTAGTTGTAACAAGAAATAAAAAAAGAAAGAGGGGAAAAGATCAGTTCAACAAACCAACAACACAATGGCTGAACCTGACAGTACAATCTGTACTCCACTATCATGGTACCTCACCTTTTTCAAGAAAATAGAAAGGCACATATTTTTTATTTCTTTTTTAGAGATAAACTTGGTCAGTATAGATTCATAGATATGGAACTAGAAATTACCTTAAAGATCATCTGATCCAACCCCTTCATTTTACAGATTAAGATGTTAAGTGACTCTCCCAAGGTTACTCAGGTTACATGTATCAGAGTCAATATTGTAACATAAATTTTATAATTCCAGAGCCTATGCTTTTATCATTGTACTATGCTACTTCCTTGTGTAATTACAAAGCAGTGTAGGTTTTATTTTGTTTTTATAGTCATTGTATATATTGTTTTCTTGGTTATGCTACTTTTGCTTTATGTCAGTTCATTTAAATCTTCACATATATCTTTGAATTCTTCATGTGTATTCTTTCTTACAATGCAGAAATATTCCATTTCTTGTACTACAGTTTGTTTAGCTATTTCCCAGTCTTTGCATATCTACTTTGTTTCTAGTTGTTTCGTACCATCAAAAGTAGCATAATAAATACTTTAGCATATATGAGACTTTTGTTTCTGTGTTTGATTTCTTTAGCGTATATGTCTGGCAGTGGGATCAAGTTAGAGGATAATTATATTCATTACTTTCTTAGAATAATTCCACATTTCTTTGCCAGAAGGATTGGACCAATTTATAGTTTCAGCATCAGTGTGCCTACCTTTCGTTAGCCTGTCCAGCACAACACTGTTTCCATTATTTGTCATCTTTGCCAATTTATTGAGAGGCAAAAACCCAGAATTGTTTTGATTTGCATTTTTTTATATTTCAGGGATTTGGAATAATCATTATATTAGTATTTTGTACTTCTTTTGATAATTGTTTGTTCATATTCTTTGACCACTTATCTATTAAGAAACGGCTTGTGGTGTCATGTATTTTGGTGAGATCTATGTATATCTTGACTATCAGATCCTTATTAGACATATTTGATGCACAGATCTTTCCCCCCAGTTGACATCTTCCCTTCCTTCTCCAAGTTGCATTGCTTTTGTTTACACAGAAGTGTTTCAATATCATTTAACAGAATTTTTTTTTAATGATTATCTCTTTTATGGTTAAGAACCCTTTCTCTTAAACATAGTATAAGTAGTCCCTGATCTGATTCTTTTCTAGTATTTTTTATGGTATGACCTTTAATATTCAGTATATTTATCCATTTTGAGCTTATTGTGGTAAATCTAATTTCTGTTGAAAAACTTTAAGTTTTCCCAAAGCTTCTTGTCTAAGACATAGTTTTTCTTGAAGTCATTTATGTTCAGGGTATTAGATACTGTCTTTTATTAGTTCAGTTTTAAAAATTCATCCTTATTTAATCTATTCCACTGCCCTACTTTTCAGTTTTTTAACCAGCATCAAATCATTTTGATGATTACTACTTTAAAGTATCATTTGAGAATTGGAAATGCTGATGAGAAGGATTTAATGAAAATTACAAAAGATTTAGCATTTTATGTTTTCTTATTTTTAACTAGCAGAAAATAACATTTTTATTTTTTTTCTCCACAGGATGCTTTGTCTTCGTTTTTTCCCTGCTGTGGCAGGGCTGGCTATTGTTTCCCGACGGTACCATGGATCATCACAGCTTACTCAAGGTAGGCGCCGATTGATGATGGCAGCTTTCCTGGGAACATCAGCAGTTGCAGCAAGCACAGGCCTCTTATGGAAGAGGTAGGTTTACTCTAGTGGCCAGTACTTTTTCTCTCCCTACTTTTATACCCCCAAAGAAGCATTTTTCTCACCTCATTTTTAGCATTCTTTGTTGTCAGTCATTAAGTATTGCAGATATGCATATGTGAAATAAAGTGTCATAAAATTTAACTGTCTTTTGAGATTGAGTATATTTCTGATTTATAGACTGCCTGTTTTTCATGCTGAATATATTCTCAGACGGTTTGGTGCTTTTTTCCCCTCAGATTAAAATTAGTGGCAGCAGTAATTTTAGAAAATCAGTGACTCCTAAGATGAGTCATTTGATGACTCCTTGGTCACTGACCTCTTCTCTTAAGTCCCCTTATCATTTTGCTGATTGCACCTTGATTGGAACATGCCCACCATATTTTGCCTTTGATCCAACACAATGTTCAGTTGAACAAAGATGGAGAAAATCATACAACCATTCTGACTGTGTCCACCACCAATTTATGTTACACAATCTCAGTTGGGCCTTTATTGGTGCTAGGCAGTCCTACTCTACCTCCCTTTATCATCTCACTATGACACTCTGTATAGCAGCTCTTCCAAACCTTGTCATCCCTGCTTAAATCTTTCATGGCCCCCCTTCTCCCCAACCAATTTAGCTGAGAACTACCTCACATTTTATAGAAAAAAAATAGAGGCTATTCACCATGACCTCCCTTTTCTTTCCCTCTTCCTCATTGCCTGTTATTCAGGTGTCTTTTGCCACTCCCTCCTCCTTCACCCCTGTCTCATATGATGAGGTGGACTTGTTCCTTAAAGGCTAACATGCCCAGCTTTTTAAGTGATTCTGTTCAATCCCATCTCTTCCAATAGATTACCGCCTCAGTCATTCTTACTCTCACTTATTTTCAATTTCTTTCCCTCTCATTACTGGCTCCTTGCCACTGTCTACAAACATACCATGTCTCCCCCACCCCTAACTTTTTTATTCTTGTTAAGCAAAGTCAGCACCATCCAGACCATTAGTCTCACAATCTAGGTGCCATTCTCTACTCCTCACTATCTCTCACTGCCCCTATATCCAAGATATACCAAGGCCTGGCAGATTTACCTCTCTGATACTCCTCTTTCTCTCTTCTCATACAGCCAACACTGGGTCAGGCCCTTATCTCTCATACCTGGATTATTGTGATAGCCTACTGGTGGGTCAGTCTGTCTCACGTTTTTCCCCACTCCAATCCATCCTCTATTCAGCAACCAGGATGATTTTCCTAAAGCCCAGGTCCAACCATATCACTCCCCTACTCAGTAAACTCCAGTGACTGTCACCTCTAGGATGAAATATAAAATCCTCTTTGGTAGTCAAAGCCCTTCATAACCCATCTCCCTCCTCCCTTTCCAGTCTTCTTACACTTTATTCCCCACCATGTATCCTTCAGTCCAGTAACACTGGTCTCCTGGCTGTTGTATAAACAAGACCCTCTCTCTCAGCTCTGGGCATTTTCTCTGCCATTCTTCCATTCCTGGAATGTTCTTCCTCCTCATCCCCACCTATTGCTTTCCTTGGCTTCCTTTAAGTCTCAATTAAATTCCCATCTTCTACAAGAAGTGTTTCCCAACCCTTTTAAATTTTAATGCCTTACTTATCTTAATTATTTCCTATTTAGCCTATATATAGCCTATTTGTACATTTGTTTCCATGTTGTCTCCCATTAGATTGTAAATTCTTTGAGATCAGGAACTATCTTTTGCCTATTTTTGCATCTCTACTACTTAGCATAGTGCCTGGCACATAGTAGGCACTGAATAAATGTTTATTGACTTATTCACCAAAAATGCCTGAGTCACTATTTTTTGTGGTATCTATCTATCCAGTCTTTTTCCCTTTCTCAGTGTCAAGAGCAAAAATTTCAGTTCAAGTGTTGTGGTCAGAAATTAAATTTATTTATTGTAAAATTTTTCCTCTTATTCCTTAGAGTGATGTCACTCCTGCATCTTTGTCTGAGCAGGCTCTTAGTTCAGTTTCTGTTTTAAAGGTGCTGTCATACAACTCAACCTTTTGAAGGAACTAGAATGATAGAACTTTGTTGTATTCACTGTGCGGTGATGGAATCATATTTTCTTCAGGGCTGATTGAACAGATGAGAGCTAGCTACTTAGGAAATGGTACCTGCTTGAATTCTAGTTTGGAATGTGATGAACACACTGATATGGATTGCACAGTTATCTCATGCCATAATTTTACCATCTGATAAGCAGCTTCCCAATTGAGGGAGGAAGGTCTGGATTGTCTGGTCATGGTAGCTCTTGGTCAACCATAATCCCATGGACCCTTGGATAAGCAAGGTAATTTTTGGAATTTTCGTAGAGATTTGGCTGGCTCAGGTGTGTGATTTGGTTCAGAACTTGTAGAAAATCTGGGTGTATGCTAGAGTGACCTGCTTCCTAGATGCTAGATTTAAAGCATTATGGTTTTGGAGAGGGATAGCGCCCATATGAGAAGAAACTCTTTGGGGATATATCTTGCCTACTCCACATTGGACTAATCATAACCTAAGCTGGTGGATTGTGTTAGAACTGGACTAGGTTCAATATTCTTCATTATCTGTCTATGGCATGTGGGACAGCAAAAGTGAGAAAGATGGCAATGTCAAGTAAATGTTTTGTTTTTTTTTTAAAGAAATTCCTTACAACATTAAAAGCAGTTTATTGGGCTTTTACCAAAATACTAATATTCTAAAGTATTAACCTTTCATTAGCAGTTCTGTTTACTTTAGCTATTTAAGTGAAACCTTGCCTTCCTTAATGTTAGCATCTTACCGCTAAGATTATGCTCAGCATATCCATTATATATCTTATTATATATAATTGTTTACATTTTGTCGCCTCCTTTGATTACAAGCTCCTTAGAGATGCCTTTGCCTTTCTTTTCATCTGCAGCTCTTAGCATAGTGCCTGTCACATAGTAGATACTTACTTATTAAATACTTGTTGATGTTACTTGACTTTTCTGTTGTTAGACCGTAAAGCATAAAATGTACTGTCCTTGTAGTTAATCTATCTTGATGACAAAGTGGTTAGGACTCTGGGTCTGGAGTCCTGAGTTCCAATTTGGCCTCAGACACTTAGTGGTTGTGTTGTCCTAGAAAGGTTACTTGATCCCTTTACTCTTTCCTCAACTGTAAGAAGCAGTACCTACTTCCCAGGATTGTTGTAAAGATAGAACAAAATAATTTTTAAAATAATATTTTTTCTCCAGTTACATATAAAGATACTTTTAACATTGATTTTTTAAAAATTTGAAAATTTAAAAACATGCAAAAAAAATATAAAGGGAAAAATAGTATGCTTCAATCTACATTCAGACTCCCATCAGTTCTTTCTCTGGAAGTGGACAGCATTTTTCATCGTGAGTCCTTTGGAATTGTCTTGGATCATTCTATTGCTGAGAACAGCTAAATCATTCATAGTTGATTGTCATACCTTATTACTCTTACTGTGTACAATGTTCTCCTGATTCTGCTCAATTCACAAACAAGCTAATATTTGTAAAGTGTTTTGTAATTCTTAAAGCGCTGTATAAAAGCTAGCTATTATCTAGTTTTCTTCCAAATGAACCTGTAAGTATTTTTAAATACTTAGGTTTTATTGGGCTGTTATTATCTGGTGACTTCCTGTTTTTCAGCAGTGCTGAAGTGTGCAGATTTCTTTTGAGTAATTTGGTTTTGAGTCCACTGGAAAATGGCATTGTTCACATAAAAGTATTTGGTCTTATGGGGGAAAAATAAATGAAAAGAAGTATATAGTGTCATGACATAGCCCAGGATGTGATCTTCTGTCTGTATGAACTTTAGTTTTAAAAATATTTGAAGCCCAAGAAATCTAATGATTCAGGAATTGTGCTTTCTTAATTATGTTAGCATAAAAGCTACATCGATTTGTATAGACATGATATATATAGGGTAATGTGGATAATTAAAGTCCTCTTATCTCTTATCTAATAATTAGAATTTCTTCCTTTGATCAAAATTCTTAAAATGATGATGTCATAGCTTTCAGTATCACTTTCTTTTCTTTACTCTGGGAAAGAGTACAGAACCCTGGCACCCAAAACTTCAGTCTCTAACGTAGAACTTTGGAGGAATAGAACAAAGATGATGATGAGGAACGTTCAGCTTCTAAAGCTAGCTTCTTTATGCTCAGGTAGACTACAAACTTTTCAAATCTCTGATCTAGCTAGGAAACCTGATTTTATCTCAGATTTTGGCTATTAAGGCTTTTGGCTAGGTGAGGGTGAAGTTATTCCCTTTTAGGGAACTAGGCCTAAGGGATCTGACCTAGGCATTTTAAGACTACAGGGGAAGTGAGAGGTTAAATAATTCCTGAACAATCAAGAATTACTTGTTAATAGGTAAAAGGCAGGGAGATGCTTGATAAACTTTCATGCAAATTATAAAGTAAAACCATAAAATGTTGTAGAAAAAACACAAGCTAGGCAAAAGACATAAATATTTTCTGTATTTCCACCTTACTTAATTAGCAGTGGAAATTAATGAAATACTTTCACAGTGTTAAAAAAAATAGAGCCAGGTGAACTTCTGATAAATCAAAGAACCACTAGAGATTATCCATGTTGAGTCTCTGTATTCATGACAGATTTTTCTTCAGTCTTTTTATTTTTGGCCACTGGCTGTCTAGTGTCTAGTCTTAATTCTAACTAGAATTCTTTCTCTCCTTGTCTCTGACTTCTGGCTCTCTGACTACCTTCAAATCCCAACTAAAATTTTCTGCAAGAAGCTTTTCCTGGGAGTTGAGATGGCAGAGTCATCTGTAAATGCTCTCCCACTCCCCTTGTTGACCTTGAAAAACCCAGAGAATATTTCCCCAGGAAAAATCCTGGAGTAGTGAGATCAACTGAAAGGGTAAATAGTCTGTTAGCCCAAGAGGTTAGGAAAATCGTAAAGTGGGGGGCTCCCTCTTGCTGTGACTGAAAGGGACCAATGCACAACCAGAACTGTCCCAGACAGCCCCACCTCAGTGATCCAGGAGGAGATCCTGAGCCCCAGGGAGGTGGAGCCCATAAGCACCAACACCAGGACCCCACGGGTGCCTTAGCTTGGCCCGGGGAATTGGGCAGAGACCATTGCAGATGGGGATTCACCAGCCGCTGAGCCTTCCTGTGCTATAACTCATTAGAGGAGACCTCCTGCTGCCAGACCATCCCTCCCCAACACCTAGTGCAGCAAGTTCCAGGGTAATTCAGGGGAAACTCAGAAAGACTTCACCTGGTCTCTGCTTTGGCACACCAACCAGCTCAGCAGTAGGTGAGCTGCAGCATTCTAGCTTCTAGCTGAAAAAAACCAGAGACCACAATGTACAAACCCTCAAGTTCTAAGCACAAGAACCATAGGACAGAGCCCCCTGTTCCTCTGTGGAACAGAGCCCCATGTGCCCCAGAAGCAGAGATCCACTCTAAAAGTCAGGGGAAAGGCAATCATCATGAACAAGAAGCAAACCAGAAAAGAAAAGACCATAGAATCTTACTGTGGGGACAAGGACCAAAATACCAATACCAGAGAGATCAGCATTGAGACTGTACTCCCATCTGAAACCTCAGAAGGGAATATGAACTGGTCTCAAACCCAAAGAGCACTCTTGGAAGAGCTCAAGGAGGATTTTAAAAGCCAGATTAGAGAGGTAGAAGAAAAATTGGCTAATGATTTTAAAAATATGAAAAAAAGAATTCATGGAAGAATGTAAAAAAAAAAAATTGGACAAATGGATAAAGAGATACAAAACCTAACTGGAACAACTGGGCAAATGGAAAAGGAGATGCAAAAGTTAACTGAAGAAAACAATCTATTAAAAATTAGAATTGGACAGATAGGAGCTAATGACTATGAGACATCAAGAATCAGTCAAACAGAATCTAAAGAATGAAAAATAGAAGAAAATGTAAAATATTCTCATTGGAAAAATAACTGACCTGGAAAATAGATCCAGGAGAGAAACTCTAAGAATTATTGATCTATCAGAAAACCATGATGAAAAAAAGAACCTGTACAGTATCTTCTAAGTCAATGAGGTCCTAGATCCAGAGGGCAAAATAGTCATCAAAATATTCATCCACCAATCACCTCCTGAAAGTGATCCCAAACTGAATACACCAAGGAATATTGTTGCCAAATTCCATAACTATCAAGTGAAAGAGAAAATACTGGAGGAAGTCAGAAAGAAACAATTCAAATATCAAGGAGCTACAGTCAGGATCACACAGGATCTTGCAGCTTCTACATTAAAAGATCAGAGGGATCATAATATGATATTCCGTATGGCAAAGGAGCTGGTACTACAACCAAGGATCAGTTACCCAGCAAAACTGAGCATAATATTTCAGGCAAGGAGATGGACATTCAGTGAAATAAGTGATTTCCAGACCTTCCTAATAAGAAGGCCAGAGCTCAAAAAATTTGATCTTCAAAGACAGGTCTCAAGAGAGGTATAAAAAGATAAATGGGAGTGGGAAACTTGATATTTGGCAAACTGTTTATATCCCTGTAAGGGAAGATGATGCTTGTTAATCTTGAGAACTGTATATTTATTATGATATTTAAAAGGGATATACATAGAAGGTGTGAGTATGAATTAAATGATGTGATGATAAAAATGTGATTTAAGGGTATGAAGGAATTGTAACAGGAAATGTGAAAAGGAAGAGGCAGAAAAAGGTAAATTACATCGCAGGAAGAGGAACAAAAACATTACAGCAGAGGAAAAGAGGGGAGGGAGATGAGCATCATTTGAGATTTACTGTCATCTGATTTGATTCAAGCAGGGAACATCAAACTCAGTTAAGTGTAGAAATCCAACTAGCTCTATAAGCAATAGGAGGAGAAAGGGGAAAGAAAAGGGAAGGGAATAAGTAGTAAGGGGAAAGGGCAGTCAAAGGGAGGGAGGCTGAAAAAAGGGAAGGAAGACTGAGGAAGGCAGTGGTCAAAAATTAAAACTATTGTGGAGAGGAAGGGAGAAAGGAGAACGAAAAGCATACACGGAGGGAAAATAGGATAGAGGGAAAGACACAGTAATCATAACTGTGAATGTGAATGGGATGAACTCTCCCATAAAACTGAGGTGAATAGCAGAATGGATTAAAAACTGTAATCCAGCAATATGTTGTTTACAAAAAACATATTTGAAACAGGGGTATACACGCAGGGTAAAGGTAAAAGGTTGGAGCAGAATATATTATGCTTCAGCTGATGTAAAAAAAGTAGTGGTAGCAATCCTAATCTCAGACAAAGCAAAAGCAGAAATAGATCCAATTAAAAGAGATAAGTAAGGAAACTATATCCTGCTAAAAGGCACCGTAGACAATGAAGCAGTATCATTACTAAACATATATGCTCCAAGTGGAATAGCATCCAGATTCTTAGAGAAGTTAAGGGAGTTACAGGAAGAAATAGACAGCAAAACTATACTAGTGGGGGACCTCAACCTCCCCCTCTTTCAACTTGATAAATCTAACCTCAAAATAAACAAGAAAGAAGTGAAGGAGGTGAATAGAATTCTAGATAAGGTAGGTATGATAGATCTCTGGAGAAAATTGAATGGAGATAGAAAGGAATATTCCTTTTTCTCAGTGGTACATGGCACATACACAAAAATTGACCATGTACTAGGGCATAAAAACCACACAATCCAATGCAGACAAGCAGATGCATCCTTCTCATATCATGATGCAATAAAAATTACATGTAATAAAAGACCACAGAAGGATAGACTAAAAATTAATTGGAAACTAAATAATCTAATCCTAAAGCATGAATGGGTTAAACAACAAATCATGGAAACAATCGATAACTTCGTTCAAGAAAATGACAATAATGAGACAACCTACCAAAACTTATGGGATGCTGCAAAAGCAGTTCTTAGGGGAGGTTTTATATCATTAAACACCTACATGAATAAAATAGAGAAAGGGGAGATCAATGAATTGGGCATGCAACTGAAAAAGCTAGAAAAAGAACAAATTGAAAATCCCCAAGTAAATGCCAAATTAGAAATACTGAAAACCAAAGGAGAGATTAATAAAATTGAAATTAAGAAAACTATTGAACTAATAAAGAAAATTAAGGGTTAGTTTTATGAAAAAAAACCAAAAAAATTGATAAACCTTTGGTCAGAAGAAAACCAGTTTATCAGTATCAAAAATGAAAAGAACGAACTCAGCTCTGACAAAGAGGAAATTAAAACAATAATTAGAAATTACTTTGCCCAACTGTATGCCCATAAATTTGTCAATCTTAATGAAATGAATGAATATTTAAAAAAAATATAAATTGCCCAGATTAACAGAAGAGGAAGTTGAATAGTTAATAGCCCCATCTCAGAAAAAGAAATTGAACAAGGCATCAGTGAACTCCCTAGGAAAAAATCTCCAAGGCCAATTGGATTTACAAGTGAATTCTATCAAACATTTAAAAAAACAGTTAATTCCAATATTGTATAGACTGTTTGGGAAAATTGGTGAAGGAGTCCAACCAAATTCTTTTTATGTTACAAATATGGTTCTAATACCTAAACCGAGAAGAGCCAAAACAGAGAAAGAAAATTATAGACCAATTTCTCTAATGAATAAAGATGCAAAATTTTTAACTAAGATATTAGCAGAAAGAATACAACACCTTATCATGAGAATAATGCATTACGATCACGTAGGATTTACACCAGGAATGCAGGGCTGGCTCAATATTAGCAAAACTATCAGCATTATTGGTCATATCAACAACAAAACTAACAGACACCATATGATTGTCTCAATAGATGCAGAAAAAGCTATTGAAAATATACAACACCCATATCTATTGAAAACACTGGAGAGTATAGGAATAAATGGAGTTTTCCATAAAATAATAAGCAGTATCTACCTAAAACCATCAGCAAGCATTATATGTAATGGGGATAAGCTAGATGCATTTCTATTAAGATCATGGTGAAACAAGGATGTCCATTATCACCACTCTTTTTCAATATAGTGCTAGAAATGTTAGTTTTACCAATAAGAGAAGCAAAAGAAATTGAAGGAATTAAAATAGGCAAAGAAGAAACTAAGTTATTACTCTTTGCAGATGATATGATGATATACTTAGAGAATCCCAGAGAATCAAGTAAAAAACTACATGAAGTAATAAACAACTTTTGGAAAGTTGGAGGTTACAAAATAAACCCACATGAATCATCTGCATTTCTATATATTACTAACAAAGCCCAACAGCAAGACATAGAAAGAGACATCCCGTTTAAAGCTACGATAGAAACAATAAAATAACTGGGAGTCTACCTACCAAAACAAACCCAGGGACTATATGAAAACAATTACAAAACATTTTTTGCACAAATAAAGTCAGATCTAAGTAAGTGGAAAAACATCAGTTGCTAGTGGGTAGACTAAGCTAATATAATAAAAATGACAATTCTACTTAAATTAATTTGCTTATTCAGTGCCATACCAATCAAACTACCAGATGATTATTTTCTAGAGGTAGAAAATGTAATATCAAAATTCATCTGGAAGAACAAAAGATCCAGAATATCAAGGGAAATAATGAAAAGAAATGCTAAGGAAGGTGGCCTATCCTTACCAGATCTCAAATTGTATTATAAAACAGCAGTCATCAAAACCACTTGGTATTGGCTAAGAAACAGAGGGGTAGAGCAGTGGAATAGGTTAGGTACTCAAGACGCAGTAGTCAGTGAATATAGTAGTCTGCTGTTTGATAAACCCAAGGACCCCAGCTTCTGATATAAGAACTCACTGTTTGACAGAAATTGCTGGGAAAACTGGGCAACAATGTAGCGGAAACTGGGCATAGACCAATGGCCTGACACCATACACAAGAATAAAGTGCAAATGGTCTAGGTATAAAGATTGATACTATAAACAAATTAAGGGAGCACGGAATAGTGTATTTGTCAGATTTATAGAGAATGGGGAAATTTTTGACCAAACAAGAGATAGAGAACATTATAAACTGCAAAATGGATAATTTTGATTACATTAAATTGAAAAGTTTTGCACAAGCAAACTCAATGCAATCAAGATTAGGAGGGAAGCAGAAAACTGGGAGTTTTTGCAACTAGTGTCTGTGATAAAGGCCTCATTGCTAAAATATATAGAGAACTGAGTCAAATTTACAAGAATACAAGTCATTCCCCAATTGATAAGTGGTCGAAGGATATGAACAGGCAGTTTTCAGAGGAAGAAATTAAAGCTATCTATAATCATATGAAAAAATGCTCTAAATAGCTGTTGATTAGAGAGATGCAAATCAAAACAACTCTGAGGTACCACATCACACCTATCAGATTGGCTAACATGACAAAACAAGATGATAAATGTTGGAGAAGATGTGGGAGAGCTGGAACAGTAATTCATTGTTAGTGGAGCTATGAGCTGATCCAACCATTCTGGAGAGCAATTTGGAACCATGCCCAAAAGGCTATAAAAATGTGCATGCCCTTTGACCCAGCAATATCACTTCTGGGACTGTATCCCAAAGAGATCATAGAAATGGGAAAGGGTCCCACATGGACAAAAATATTTATAGCAGCTCTCTTTGTGGTGGCCAAAACCTGGAAATCAAGGGGATACCCATCAATTGGGGAATGGCTGAACAAATTGTGGTATATGATTGTAATGGAATACTATTGTACTATGAGAAATGATGAGCAGAAAGACTTCAGAGAAGCCTGGAAAGACTTATATGAACTAATGCTGAGTGAAAGGAGCAGAACCAGGAGAACTTTGTACACAACAATAACCACAGTGTGCGAGGCATTTTTCTAGTAGACTCAGTACTTCATTGAAATGCATGGACTTAAAAAATTCCCAGTGGACTCTTGAGGCAAAATACCTTCCACATTCAGAGAAAGAACTATGGAATTGGATCTCAGATAGAAACAGACCATTTTCTTTTGTATTATGTTTTGGGTTTTTTTGTTTGTTTTATGGTTTCTCCCATTCATTTTAATTCCTCTGTGCCACATGCATTTAATAGGAATGTACATGTAGAACCTATATAAGATTGTACGCTATCTCAGAAAGGGAGTGGGGAGGGAGGGGAGAATGAGGGGGAGGGAATGGGAAAAAAATACAAGATATATGGAAGTGATTGTCAACACTGAATAAAAGAATTCAATAAAAAAAAACACAGCAAAAAACCAATTGGTTTAGTAAGAAATTTTGTTTAAATAAATGGATTTTTAAAAAGTTAGTTAAATTGGTAAATATCTGCATCTTATTTCCTCCAGCCAGTTCTTTCTCTGTGATGCATAGTTTTATTTTTGTTTGAAATCTTAGATTATGGGATATGAACTGAAGGACTGACTAGATGAAGGTTATGTAGAAATTTTTGCATTGTCACCTTCTCTTAAGCGTACCTTATGTTGAGTATTGTCCTTTACATGTCTTTTCTTCAATATTTTGTGATTCTTCTCTTGTTACCAGATTGCTTTTTTAGAGTGCTTCTTCTTGTTCTCTCTCTCTCTCTCTCCTGCATTAATTTCTCAGAGGTCGCAGGGTTAGGCAGTGGTTGGAATATAGGTCATGGCCAAAACAGGAGAGTCAAGATCACCATACTGAAAGAGTTGGATGGCAAGAAGGAAGTTGATGGTTTGGAAACAAGAAGGTTAAAGCAGGTACTCTTGAGTCATGGGTTATTTATGGGTGAAGCGGGCTAGAAGTCAGCAGTCAGTGACTGGAATCTAGGAAATTTAGGCTGATCTAGAGCCAACAGTAGGGATCCCTCTATAAAAGTGAGCCCAATCCTGTGAAAATACTGCTATACTTTTATACTTTTTCATTCCCTCCTGATTGAGAATGACTTTGGAATAGCAAATATCTCAGAATTCTAAGATAAGAAGTTGGGAACTCATAACTAGAAAAAAAAAATCTACTATTGAACACATGGAATAAGCATTCAGCCTTTGCTTAAAGATTTCCAGGGAGGGAGAACCTAACCTCTCAAGGCAATCCAGTTTGTGCTTTTGGATAGTGTTAATCATCATGAAATTTCTCCATAATTCAATCCTAAATTTTCCTCTTTGCATCTTCTACCTTTTGTTCCTAGTTCTCTCTGGGTCCACTGAGAACAAATCTTATCTTTCTTCCAAATGATAAGACGACTATTATTATACCATCAAGGTACAAACCCAGAACTAGAGAATGACTCTAAAACATATGTAGGCAAAACCTCAAAGAAAAATACAATGTGCACACAAATTCAACTAGAAGAGATGAGGCAAGAAATTTTAAAAAGAGTTTAAACTTGTTTTGCTGGTGAAATGAGAGCACTGGAATAAAAAAAAAATGGAAGGGAAATAAGAACTGTCAAAGAAAGTTTTGGAATGAAAATTAGGAGGTTGTCACAAGAGACACAAAATCTTGCCAGTTAATAAATTCCCTGAAAATTAGAATGAGCCAAACAGAAGCCAGTAACTCCATGAGATAACAAAAAATATTAAAACATAAACCAAAAGTGAAAAAATGGAAGAAAATGTAAGGCATTTCATAGTTAAAACAATTAACCTGGAAAAAATTTGACAAGAAAGAAATTTAAGAATCACTCAGTCAATAAACTTTACTATGTTAATCCTTGGAGATGCAACAGAGAGGCAAAAGAGAGTCCGTACCCTCAAGTGGCTCTCATTCTAATGGGAAAGACAGCAAACAAATTATGTTATACAAGCAAATTATAGTCTGGATAAAAAAGGAAATAATTAATAGAGGGAAGAAACTAGAATTAAGAGGAATTGGGAAATACTTCCTGTAGAAGATATGATTTTAATTAGAACTTAAAGGAAACCATAGAAAATGGTAGATAGAGGTGATGAGGGAGACCATTCCAGGCATAGAGGAGTGCTGGAGAAGATTCCCAGAACCTAAAGAAAGTCTTTTTTGTGAAAGAGTCAGGAAGTGTCTCTAAGTTAAAGAATATGTGGTGTGAAGTAAGGTGTTAGAAGACTGGAAAGGTAGAAGGGATCTAGGAAAACTTTGAACAACAAGCAGATGAATTTGTATTTGATCCTGGAAATCATAGAGAATCATAGGAATTTATTGAGTAGAGGAGTGACATTGTTGAACTTGCAGTTTAAGAAAATCACTCTGTTGGCTGAGTATTTTGATAGGTTGGAGTAGGGGAAAATGTGAGGCAAGCAGACATACCTGCAGGCTATTTCAGTACTCCAGACATGAGGTAAAAAAAAAAAGCCTACATTAGAGAAGGGGCAGTGTCAGGGGAGAGAAGAGGCCATGTTTGAAAGATATTGCAAAGGTAAACTCACAGGCCTTGGCAACAGCATCATTGGACTATCTGAAAACCATGACCAAGAAATCTTGAAAGTGCCTAGTTCTTTTAGAGCTGGAGGGCTGAGTAGAAAGAAACCTAAAAATGAAAACTCCCAAGAATATTCTAGCCAAAATCTTGAGCTTCCAGGTCAAAGAAAAAGTATTGCAAAGACCAGAAATATTTCAAATACAGAAGATCCATAGTTAAGATTATTCAAGATTTAGCAGCTACCATTTTAAAAGAACAGAGAGCTTTGAATTCAGTATTCCAGGAGATAAAAGATATAGGCTTTCAACCAAGAATAATTTACCTAGCAAAACTGAATATAATCCTAAAGGGGAAAAATAGTCTTCAATGAAATAGAGGACTTCTGAGGATTCCTGATAAGACACATGAACTGTGTAGAAACTTGAAAGTTCAAACACAGGAGTGAAGAGAATCATAAAAAGGTAAACACATATGAACAATGATAAAGGACTAAACAAGGATAAACTTTACATTCTAGTATGGGAAGATGATACATGTGGGTCCGTTGCACTTTGCCTTAATCAGGGATCATAGAGGTAATCAAATTCCTTGGAATAGTTCTGTTATATCTTGATGATCTTAAGAGAAGAATGAGAAGAGAGGAGATGAGGATTTCACTAGGAGGAAGGGAGAAGAAAGTTAAAGAAAAGTGTTTCACATAATCAGGGTGCAGAAGATATCTGCCCAGAGAATGAGGAGGTTGGCTGATATTTGAATCTCATTCTCATCTGAACTGATAAAAAGAAATAAGAATACAGATATGCATACATACACATGTACAAAAAATACATCTCACTCAACAGGGAAATAGGAAGTTAAAGGGAGAAGGAAGAATTAGAGGAAAAATAGATTAAGAAAGAGATTAATCTTAAGGATGTACAAAAACATTTGTAGCTCTTTGAGTATCTAAGAATGAGAATTTGAAATGATGCCTGTCAATTGGGGAATGGCTATATTAGTTACGTGGTGGAATACCATTGTACTGTAAGAAATGATGAAGCAGATGATTTTAGAGAAGCCTGGGAAGGCTGGTGTGAACTGATACAGAGGGAAGTGAACAGAACCAAGAGAACAGTTTATGTAATGGCAGCAATGTTGGAAAGACGAAAAAGCCTTGAAAGAAGAAAGGAAAACTGATCAGTATAGTGATCAGCTCCAATTCCAGAGAACTAACTATGGAACGTGATACCTGTCTCCTGATGAAAGACTCAGTGCAGAATCTCTCTCTCTCTCTCTCTCTCTCTCTCTCACACACACACACACACACACACACATAGACACACACACACACACATTTGACATGATTAATTTGGAAATTTGTTTTGCTTTACTTTGCATGTTTGTAATAAGGGTTTTGTTTTTCTTTAGTTCTCAATTGGAGGATGAGTTGGGGTGAGTTGGAAAGAAGGTACATTTTTGCTGATTTAAATATAATTTAAAACATAAATTCTTCTTGTTCTGCTCACTTCATTTTACATCAGTTCATACAGGTCTCCCAAATTTTTTTCTAAATCTGACTCAGTAATACTCTCTTACCTTCATTTACTATAATTTGCCTATTATTTTACAACTAATGAGCATTTCTTTAATTTCTAGTTCTTTGTAAGAACAAAAGGTACTATTATGAAGATTTTGGTACTCCTTTACTGAATATTAGTCCTTTTCTATTTTCGTTTATTTCTTTAAGGTGTAAGCCTAATATAGTGGCATTGCTGGGTCAGAGTGTACGCATAGTTCTGTAGTTCAGAGAATATTTCTAAATTGTTTTATAGAATGCCTAGGGCAATTGACAATGTCGCTAAAATTTTATCAATTTTGTTTTCCCACAGTCCCTCCAGTAATCATCTTCCTTTTTTTGTCATCTTTGCCAAACTGATGACTGTGAAACAGAATCTCAGAGATGTTCTCATTTGCATTTTTCTTATTAGAGATTTGGAACATTTTTTTTCACATGATTGTTAATAGCTTGGATTTCTTCTTGTAAGAAATTCCTGTTCATGTCCCATCTGTTGGGGATATCTCTTACTCTTATATATTTGAATTATTTCCCTATGTATCTTCAGTATTGAACTTTTATCAGAAAAACTCCTGCAAAGGTGTCTTTTCTCCTTCTAATTATTTTCCTTCTCATTTTAGCCACATTGATTTTATTTGTGCAAAAAGATAGTAAGGATATGGACCGGTCCTGTTATTTCACTATATGGAATTATAAAGAGAGAAAAACTTCCTCTACCAGTGTAGGCCAGCACCTTCCTTACAGCTTAGAGTCTTAATAAGCAAAAATTTTGCAAAAAATATTTCAATTTTATATAATCAGAATTGTCCATTTTATCTTCTGTGATACTTGCAATCCCTGGTTTGTTTTCATCATATGTTCTCTTACCCAAAAACTCTTTATGATTAGATTATTTAAACTCCATTCAATATTGAATTCTTTCTTCAGACGTCCTTTGTTGGTTGTAATTTTTATTATGTTATGGTTAGTCAGGGATGTAGTTAATATTTCTCCTTTTCTTCATTTGTTTGTGGTTTTTAATGCCCTAACCTGTGATGACTTTTTATAAAGGTGCCAAACACATGTGAGCAATGTGAGAGGTCACTGAGGACTGAGGCAGTCAGAAAAGACTTAATAGAAAAGGCAGAATAAATTTTTGACAGCTTGACTTGACAGAAGTAAGAACCGCTGGACACACATGACATTCATTGTTCTTAATGTTGAAAACTTGTGATATTAAGGATCTCAGTTATGTTTAGAGTATTAATTATACTTATGTATAGACACTAGATTTTTTTAAAAGCAGATCTGTTTTTCTTGATCCTGTTACTCCTATGAGTGGGTCTTGTTTGGTTTGTGGGATATTGCCTACAGATTGGATTAATCCATATTATATTCTTGCCCATCTCAGAGCCCATGCAGAATCTCCACCATCATTAAACAAAGACCTCAAGGATGACAGTGAGGATGAGGACAATGAGGAGAATAAGGATGAAGAAGACAGTAAAAACAGTCAGGTTCCTCTACCAGAAGAGAACAAAAAGAAGTATTCCGGATTCAGGGACCGAAAGGTATTGGGAAAAAAAAATCTCCTCTTGTAGAGGAGATCTTTGTGGTGATATCACTGTATAATTTTTACTATCCTGTATACTGTATGTTGAATGCTATGCCTGAAATGTCTCTTTTAAATATAATATAAATTTCATATTCTCTATATTCTCACTTCCAAAATGATTATTTTTTCCTATTTACCAATCATACTCTAAGCCAAAAGTATTGAAGCAATGTGAAATACTTAACTTGCAGGTCAGAACTAGTGCCAAGAATGTCTCCTATTTTCGTCTTCTTTGTGATCTTGTACTTAATTTGACTTCTGAATTTTAATCTCTTGCTTAATAAAATTAAATGACAATAAATGCCATGGTGCTTATTACCTTGTGATTTCACCCTGCTTGTGATTTGCAATATCAGGTTTTAATTATGAATAGACCTCCTTTAGCAAAATATAAATGGGAATAATGAAACAGTCACTGACTAATAATAATTCTCAATGTTTGTGTGCATACTTATGTGTAAAGTTCTTCTGTCACAGTCACCACCTGCTGTTATCATCATATGTACTTATATCACAGAAAAGTTCCACTTTCTTCATCTTGTTAATGCCTAGTATTGTTGAATTTAGTGTCCAGGAACTGGCAATATAAAAAGCAAAGTAATGACTTTCTTTCCGACTTCATTCCCCATAATCAGTTTTCGACTTTTAAATCCATATTTAAGAAGCTCACTCTCTTCATTTGTCCTACTAGTTTTACTGCTTCAAGGTCAAGTGTTTGGTTCTTTTCTTCCTCCTCAGAATTCTCTTTGGGAGACTTTGATTCTCTGCCAAGTTTGTTTGCATGATGCTCCCCCCCCAGTAACTGGCAATTCAGTTTAATTCAACAGGCATTTATTAAGTGCCTTCTGTGTGCGAAGCAGTGTGGTTGGATCTGGGGATACAGCAGCAGAAATGGATAGTCACAGAGGTGTAAGAGTTCTGAGAGATCGCTGCCTGCAGCGATCATTTTACAGATGATGCACCTGAGGCCCAGAGAAATCAGTTGAGCAATAAGTGACAGAGCCAGGATTTTAACCCAGTTACTCCTGTTCCAACTTTGGTATTCTTTTCCCTGCACCAAAGAACCTTTGCCTTCAAGACAGTTACATCCTAAGGAGAGAAAGTATGGGACTGATGAGGAAATGGAATCTCAATGTGAGGTAGGAGGAGTCCTAACAACTAGAAGGATGAAGAAAAGCCTTTAACTGACCCTTGAAAAGAGCTGGGCATACAGCTGTGGAGGTGAGGAGAGTAAAGGCATTTCTGGCATAAAGGGTATCCTATGCAAAGTCATACAGAGGGGAGATGAAACATTCCATATACAGAATAGCAAGGAGGCCAGTGTACACAAAACAGAGTACATAAAAGGAAGGAACTTGAAATAAATGTGGCAAAGTCATCTGGAACCAAATTGTGAAGGACCCCTAATAACAAACAAGAGTTTCTAGCTTAATTTCAAGTCAATAGGAAGCCACTGGAGCTTTTTGAGCAGAGAATGACAGGGTATCAGTTGGTGGCTGTGTGGAGAATGGATTGACAGGGGGAAAACCTGGAAGCAAGGAGATCAGTTAGGAAACTATTGTAAAGGGATAAAATGACACCTAGACAACTTCAGTGCAACTTCTAGTGAATTTATAAGTTCTCTGTCACAGGTTAATCCTTCAGTGTTATAATCCATCTATTAAGAAACTTAACTTTTCAGCTCAAGTCCAAAAGTACAGGAAGCTATTTATTTTATTGAGAAGGTTCATTTGTATCCATTAGCAGTTTTACTTGCTCTCCAGAGAGGGGAGATTTCCATTAAAAGATAAGCTTAATCATGTTTCTTAATTTGCAAAATACCATGGGCAAAAAACTTTTGGGCAAGCATTATCTTTATAGTAAGAATATCTTTACATCCAGCAAATGGTTGCTATAACTGGGTGAGACCTCATCCTGACACACTGTAGCCTTTACGAGCAGACAGTATGTAATCTCATAACAAATATATAGGAAATCTTAATAAAGGCAAAGTGTTTTTCTAAAATGGAGGAGGAGGTGGCTTAAATGTTCCTAATGATCCTTGTTATGTTTTCTCTCTTGGCATAAGGGCATACTAGAATCAAGTAGGCTTTGATTTAGTGCTTTTAGAACCTTGAATTTGATACTTAATGCATCTAATTGTAAAGGTGTGTTGTTGGAGAGCCAATTATTTGCATGGTGGCTTAATTTCCAAGTCAATATTGATTAAATTTAGACTTCCTAGGGCTTAGCTAAATGACATGAATTTTATTTTTAAAATTATTTTCTAAACTGTGACATAATTTGGAAAAACTTTAATTAACAAAAAGGTAGTTGCAAGGAGCTGCATAGTTAAAATAGCTATTTATATGATTTTATCAATCATAACCTGGCTTGAGAGTATATGTGATACTTTTTATTCAGCTTAGAACATGATAATATCATATATTCCTATCTATCTTGTTATATGTGGCAGGCTTTATTTTATTTTTTAAGTTTCACTGATGCCTTTGACTTTTGTATCAGTCATTTCTGGACTTAAATGTCATCCTGCCCCTTATAAATGTCAGCCTTCCCCTTATAATAAAGCAAAACAGTTTTTTTTAAAAAAAGCAACAAACACAGTAGCCAAGTTGGACAATACATAAATTATTTTGTCTGTCATACTTTAAGTCAGAGGTGTCCACTGCAGGCAAAACTCCTAAGTGCTTCAGGAACTAGAATAAAATGTAGTTGGGAAATGTTTCACAAAATAAATAAAAATATAATACAACATACATAATATTAATTTGTGGTTTTTTACATTAGGATGTGGCCTGCAGGGATGTTTCTGTTTTAGGTCGCAATTTTTAATATAGATTTTAGAAATGTATTTGAAGATGATCTACCATGTGTAGGTTCTTGGGTCAGTCATTTAACCTCTGTAAGTCTCAGTTTTCTTATCTGTAAAATGAAGGAATTGATCTAGGTGACTTCAAAGGTCTCTTCCATATCTAAATCTGTGATCTTATGATATCTCGTTTCTTCTTTAAGAGTCTTTCTTGAGCAATTAGATATGGAATAGGGAAACCAAAGTTATGAAGCCAACTTGGCAAATTCCTTAATCTTTGATGTCTAATTATATAAAGTTTCCTAATAAAGTGCTCTGTTCTTTTCATTAGGAAGGCTTGAAAGTCTTCTATTTCATTAAATATACATTTTTCCCCCCTTGAAAGATTATACTCAGTTTTGCTAGGTAGATTTTCTTGGTTGTAATCCTAACCCTTTGTATTTCAGAATAGGATCCTCAGCTCTTTATTTCTTTAGTGTGTAAGCTGCTAAATCTTGCGTGATCCTGATTGTGGCTCCATGATATTTGAATTGTTTCTTTCTGACTGCTTACAGTAGTTTCTTCTTGACATGGGAGCTCTGGATTTGGCTGTAATATTCTTGGGAGTTTTCATTTTGGGATCTCTTTCAGAAGGTGATCATTGGATGCATTCCATTTCTGTTTAAGGTGTTATTTTCTTCAATATATTTTTGTGCCCCTTTTACCAAGCTGTTAATAATGTTTTCATAATTTTCCTGTATCATTCTCATTTCTTTTCTCAGTTTTTCCTCAGTTTTTTTTTTTGCTCTCCATCCTTAACTTTTTTTAATTTAACTTTTAACATTCATTTTCACAAAATTTGGGGTTCCAAATTTTCTCCCCATTTCTCCCCTCTCCCCACCCCAAAATGCCGAACATTCTAATTGCCCCTATCACCAATCTGCCCTCTCTTCTAACATCCCTCCCTTCCCTTGTCCCCATCTTCTCTTTTGTCCTGTGGGGCCAGATGACTTTCTATACCCCATTACCTGTATTTCTTATTTCCTAGTAGCAAGAACAATACTCAACAGTTGTTCCTAAAACTTTGACTTCCAACTTCTCTTCCTCCCTCCCTCCCCACCCATTCCCTTTGGGAAGGCAAGCAATTCAATATAGGCCATATCTGTGTAGTTTTGCAAATGACTTCCATAATAGTCGTGTTTTGTAAGACTATTTCCCTCCATCCTATCCTGCCTCCCATTTCTTCTATTCTCTCTTTTGATCCTGTCCCTCCCCAGGAGTGCTGACTTCAAATTGTTTCTTCCTCCCACTGCCCTCCCTTCCATTGTCCCCCCCACCCTGCTTATCCCTTTCTCCCCCACTTTCCTGTATTGTAAGATAGGCTTTCATACCAAAATGAGTATGCATTTTATTCCTTCCTTTGGTGGAATGTGATGAGAGTAAACTTCATGTTTTTCTCTCTCCTCCCCTCTTTTTCCCTCCACTGAAAAGTCTTTTGCTTTCCTCTTTTATGAGAGATAATTTGCCCCATTCCATTTCTCCCTTTCTCCTCCCAATATATTTCTCTCACTGCTTAATTTCATTTTTTTAAGATATGATCCCATCCTATTCAGTTCACTCTGTGCTCTTTGTCTGTATGTGTGAGTGTGTGTGTGAGTGTGTGTGTGTGTAATCCTACCAACTACCCGAATACTGAAAAGTTTCAAGAATTACAAATATTATCTTTCCATGCAGGAATGTAAATAGTTCAACTTTAGTAAGTCCCTTATGACTTCTCTTTGCTGTTTACCTTTTCATGCTTCTCTTCATTCTTGTGTTTGAAAGTCAAATTTTCTTTTCAGCTCTGGTCTTTTCATCAAGAATGCTTGAAAGTCCTCTATTTCATTAAAAGACCATTTTTCCCCCTGAAGTATCATACTCAGTTTTGCTGGATAGGTGATTCTTGGTTTTAGTCCTAGTTCCTTTGACTTCTGGAATAGCATATTCCATGCCCTTTGATCCCTTAATGTAGAAGCTGCTAGATCTTGTGTTATCCTGATTGTATTTCCACAATACTTGACTTGTTTCTTTCTAGCTGCTTGCAATATTTTCTCCTTGACCAGGGAACTCTGGAATTTGGCCACAGTGTTTGTAGGAGTTTCTCTTTTTGGATCTCTTTCAGGTGGTGATGAGTGGATTCTTTCAATATTGATATTGCCCTCTGATTCTAGAATATCAGGGCAGTTTTCCTTGATAATTTCATGAAAGATGATGTCTAGGTTCTTTTTTTGATCATGGCTTTCAGGTAGTCCCATAATTTTTAAATTGTCTCTCCTGGATCTATTTTCCAGGTCAGTTGTTTTTCCAATGAGATATTTCACTTTATCTTCCATTTTTTCATTCTTTTGGTTTTGTTTTGTGATTTCTTGGTTTCTCATAAAGTCATTAGCCTCCATCTGTTCCATTCTAATTTTTAAAGAACTATTTTCTTCAGTGAGCTTTTGAACCTCCTTTTCCATTTGGCTAATTCTGCTTTTGAAAGCATTCTTCTCCTCATTGGCTTTTTGAACCTCTTTTGCCAATTGAGTTAGCCAATTTTTCAAGGTGTTATTTTCTTCAGCATTTTTGGGGGGTCTCCTTTAGCAAGGTGTTGACCTGCTTTTCATACTTTTCTTTCATCTCTCTCATTTCTCTTCCCAGTTTTTCCTCCACCTCTCTAACTTGATTTTCAAAATCTTTTTTGAGCTCTTCCATTGCCTGAGCCCATGGAATATTTATTTTGGATGTTTGGGATACAGAAGCTTTGACTTCTATGTCTTTCCCTGATGACTTCCTCATTGGAAAGGATGGAAGGAGATATCTGTTCACCAAGAAAGTAACTTTCTATGGTCTTATTTTTTTTTCCTATTTTGGGCATTTTCCCAACCAGTTACTTGACTTTTGAGTCCTTTGTCAGGAGTAGGGTATACTCTGGGGACTTGTAAGATATCAGTTCCTCCAAGGTGGCACAATCAAGCATGTACTGGTCTGGGCGCAGGGAAGGATTTTTGTGCTCAGAACCTTAGCTGAGTTTCCTCTCCACAGCCACCTGACCTCCAGTTCCGCCAAGCTAGCACTGGGCGGAATGGAATTCAGTCAAGCTGTGGGGGCAGGGCCACTATTCAGTGTGAGACAAAGACCAGCTCAGCCAGGTCCTCCACCCAGGGCCCAGGTAAGACTCAGCTCTTCAGTGCCCCCAGGGGTTTTTACGCTCCAACAACGAGCGGTCTGTACGGGCTGCTGTGCACCCTCTGTGGCTACTGCCTGCTGCTGGTGCTATGGGAAGGCCCTTCTCCCTTCCTGGTCAGCTGATAAAACTCGGTCACTGACCTTTGGTGCCTGTGGGTTGAGGGATCTGAGGCCCTGCTGCTGCAACTGGAGATTCCGCCCCTGAGGTGTCCTCCTCCCAGAGTCTCATCACGCTGGCGCGACCAAGCCTGGGCTGGGCTCCGCTCCGTGTCTGGCACAACTGGCGTTTCTGTGGGACTTTCAGGTTACCGTGGGGTGGAAATCTCCTCCACTCTGTTGTTCTCCACTTCTGCTGCTCCAGAATTTGTTAAGAGTCCCTCTCTACAGGTATTTTGTGGGCTGTGTGGGGAGACCCTATGTAAGTGTGTCTTTCTAGTCCGCCATCTTGGCTCCACCCCTCTCTTATGTTTTTTTCTAACTGCTCCAAAAGTTCTTGTTAGACTTTAGGTCCAATTAGCATTTTTCTTAGGCTTTGGTTCTGGTTGTTTTCACATTGTTTTCTTCTAAGTTTGTCTCTTGTTCTTTCATGACACTGTAGTAGCTTTTTATGGTTAGGTTCTTTTTTTCTTGTTTGCTCATTACCCCTGTCTACTTCTTCACTTTGAACTTTTTGTTTAAATTGAGCTTTGTTTACCTGGGGATGGGGAGGCACAGTTTCAGGCTTCAGGCTTCTTTGTGCTGGTATTTTCAGTGCTGGTTCTGGGGATCTGCCACTTTTTTGGTGCTTCCAAGGTGGTATGAGGCAGGGAGAAGTGTGATCTCTCTTCTCCTGGTCTACAATCTGGTTTTTCCCCAGGAAGGGCCCCTGATCATCCCCTGTACCCACAAACATTAGTGCACCTCTCTGCCTTGGAACTGTGACCAGAGCTCCTGCTCCCTTGTAACTGATCACCAGCACTCTTCTCCATTTCCAAACTGCTACATAGAACATTACTGGTCTGAGGGCTCCCAAAGCTGCTACTGGCACTTGTGCTACTGCCTCTAGGATCTGCCTCTCATGCTACTCCTTCCTGCCTCAGTGTCACAGACCTCTCTTGCCCATCTCCTAGATTAACAAGATAAAATCTCCTTGTCTTAGACTGGAAAAATGTCTCACCCTGACCTTTTGTGGATTCTGTCACCCCAAAATTATATTTGAGGCGTTATCTTAAAGTTGTTTGGAAGGGAATATTGGGAGAGTTCAGCTGAATGGCTGCCTCTCCTCTACCATCTTGGCTCTGCCCCTACAGTTTATTTTTTAAATGTAGAATTGGCTGAATAGAAAAGGAGGTACAAAAGCTCACTGAAGAAAATAATTCCTTAATAATTAGAATTGAGCAAATGGAAGCTAATGACTTTTATCAAGAAACAACAAAACAAAACCAAAAGAATGAAAAAATAGAAGAAAAGGTGAAATAACTCATTGAGAAACTGACTTGGAAAATAGATCCAGGAGAGATAATTTTAAAATTATTGTACTATCTTAAAGCCATAATAAAAAATATATATTGAATTGCTTGCATTCTTAATGGGGATCAGGGTGGGAATGGACAAAGGGAGAGAATTTGGAACTCAAAAGTTTTAAAAATAAATGTTAAAAGTTGTTTTTACATGTAATTGGGGGAAAATAAAACACTAAATAAATGCCTTCAATATTCGGATAGGGAGAACTTACCACTCCCTCTAAGGTATTCCATTCCATCATTGAGCAACCCTTATTCCATCTTCCTATTGATCTAAAATCTACCTGCTTGTCACTTCTCTCCATTGGTTTCTACCTGCTGGATCCACAAAAAATAAATCTGCATCATCTTCCGCAGAAGAACTCATTTAAAAAAAAAATTGAATAATATTTTATTTTTGCCAATTACGATATAAAACATCATAATTAACATTCATTTTTAAAATTTTGAGTTCTAAATCCTCTCCCTCCCTCCCCTTGCCTCTCCCTGAATGAAGTGGTAAGCAATTTGGTTATGGGTTATACATGTGCAATCATGCAAAACACATTTCCACATTAACCATCTCATGAAAGAAAACACAGAACAAGAAAAAAGCCATGAAAAAATACAGAAAGTAAAAAATAATATGCCTTCATCTTCATTCAGACTCCATCAGTTCTTTCTCTAAATAGCATTTTTCATCCAGAGTCCCATGCAGTTGTTTTGTATAATTGTATTACAAAATAGTTCTTGAGATGTTTAGTAAATCTATCGATCCCTCCTCACTGCTCACCTTTACTGCCTCATGTGCCTTCTTCTCCCTAGGCCTTGTTCATTCATCACAATTTTCTTATCCTTCAGCCTCCTCCTCCGTGTCCTCTTGATAGTCCACTTTTTGTTAGTTTCTCTCTCAAGGTATGCTACACAGAAATAAACATGATACTACAGTTGGATCCAGACCTGTGTAGGTGCAGCAGGATTATTTTTCTCTCTTGATGTGAATTCTGTACTTTTATTCTTAGGCCACATTCTTTGACTAATGCAGCCTAAAGTTGTTTTAGCTTTTTTGGCAGCCAGGTCATGCTTCACTTAGAATGAGCTAATGACAAACATATACACCAGTTTTAGATGTATGGGTGTTTGAGTGGTAGTGATTAGAAGGATTCTCTGAGTCTTTACCACCAATCAAGGAATCTAACAGTCAGCCATAGAATCGTTCTCTCTGGCCACTAAATTCTTACCTTTCTATAAGAGACTGTACTCTAGATCCAGTTAGCTATCTTACATTGAGTGATGCTAAGCATCAGGAGATGAGCAAGAGTGTGGATGCTTTAGTGAAAGCTATCTGCCTTGTATTCAGCACCACCTTACTAATAGTTGTAATTTGAATTGGAAAGCATGGATCATATTGTGTCACATTGCATCGTTTTCAGTTAAGCCCATTCCTACTGAGTCCTTGAGTCTTGAAACTACTAAAACAACTGAAAAACTCCTCAGATGTTTGCTGAATGTTAGTGCCATTGATAAGATTTTCTCTAAAAAAATCACTCAAATTTAAAATACAAGTTGCTGGGGATGGAAGCTCAATTCCAAGTGGACAGTCTCGGGCGGGTAAAGGTGGGAACTTCTAAATCTTAGAGTTCTCACGAGACCCCCCCAGGAAACGACTGGGAATCGAGGTGAACCGAACTATCTCGTGTATTTCCGCCTCTTCCCGTGAGAAACATGATGGGAGAGAGCTCTCCCCGCCCTCGAGATTGTCCCGGATCTGGGCACACTATTGTTATCTAACAGCACGGTATTCAGATGCAAACTATGCTGCTGGAGAGTTTAAGTAGGATCAGGAAAGCCTGAAAGTTCTCTTGGGCTGAGGGGCGCGGAGCGGACAGGACAACAAGGCTCCACTTGTCCTCTCTCCTCTCTCCCCTCCCCCTCTCTCCCCGCTTATACTTCTACTTCCAATCTCTTATTGTAAGATCTTTGCCTCCTTGGGAGATTCTTCGCTCCCTCCTAAGGAAGAATTCCCCTGCACTTGTAACTAGACCCTGAAATAAATCTCAACCCTTGTTCGACTCTGGAACGTCCTTTCTCTCATACGAGCATCCGGTTTGGCCAACCGAAGACCTCGGGAGGTGAGGTAAGAAGACTCGGGTAGCCCTCAGGCCTCTAGGCCTGGCAGTTGGCGCCCAAACAGGGACTGGGAGCGCAGATATCCTGGGTGCTTTGGGAACACCCGGAAGGGGCTGTGAAAGACGCGAGTCCCGAATCCTAGATTCGGAAGGAGAGAAAGAGTGAGAGTAGCTTCCCACACCCATGGGAAAAGGGCAGGGATGGGGAATCAATTGCCAGTAATAAAGCCAGAGGAACAGGAGGTCTGGGCTGAGATACTTTACAGGGAATGCAGGGAGGCGGGGGTCACTATAGAGTTAAACGACCTCCGATAGAGGTAAGGGAAGACTCGGGTAGCCCTCAGGCCTCTAGGCCTGGCAACAAGTAATGTCAGAAACATTCTAGTTATGCATTTATACAAATTAACAGATTCTGGTGCTAAAACTAAGACTATTGGGCAACAGCTGCTGCTTGTGAACAGATCTGTCAAGCTTGAATCACTGATCATATTCACACTCATAAAATGTGGCAAAAAAAAATTTTTGAATGTTTTTTCACAAATTGCTTCACAGATGTTGAGGAGCATCAGTGTTTAATTTTCTACTTTACCGCCTTCCAGCAAGAATTATGCAAGTATGGGAGGAGAATTTCTTTTCCCATAATACTAAATAATCATCATCTGTGCCCACAAAAGGCAATGTACAGAAAGAAGGGTGATCTTAATGTCTTTTGATAAGATAAACTTCCATTTTAACTTACCCATCCTCTTGTATTGAGAAATTTTGGGTAAAATATTTGATTTGATTGGGTGTTACTCAAACATTTGTTTGTGCTTTTATCAACTTATCCTCTACTAAATAATCCATAGGAAAAGAAGCCACAATCATTTGTTGAAGAATTTGATATTATTTAAATTTTTAAATCCTGTTGTTCCAGACCTATTTTGCTTTTGACTGGGTCTCCATTATATGTGGTGATAATTTTAATTTTTAAAAAATGTTAATGTTTAAATATGTGCATGTATATATGTGTATATCTATCTATCCTTATGTTTTACTAGAGGTATTTGTGTTTTTCAGTCATTTCAGTTGTGTCTGACTCTTTGTGATCCCATTTGGGGTTTTCTTGGCAAAGATACTGGAGTGGTTTGCTGTTTCCTTCTCCAGCTCATTTTACAGATGAGGAAACTGAGGCAAACAGTGTTAAGTGATCTGCCCAGAGTCACACAGGTAGTAAGTCTGAGGCCAGATTTGAATTCAGGCATTTTTGGCTCCAGGCCTGGTGCCCTATCCACTGTGCCATTTGACTGCCCTCAAGTAGAGGTATTATCATCTTTCAAATTCTTCTTGTCAGTTCCTCTTAAAGATTATTTTCTGTCTTCCTTGTCTTTCCCCAGACCTTAAACCCAGTGCAGTCTGAAGTCCACAGATTGCACACCAATAGGTCACTGCCCAAACTCCACTTAATGACTTTTCTGGACCCTTCTGGCTTCAGAGTGATTATCAATAGTAACTGTAGCTCTTTCCCTCCCAGTTTGATTTACTTATTCTTTTCTTTTGCTCATTAAAGGGGCCATTCCCTAATTACTTCTTACCTCATTCTAAGTGAGTACCTGAATAGGCCAAGGTCTCCCACTGCATCCTGGGCCTTGAACAGCTCTCCCTCACTCAAAACAAAGTCAAGTGCAAGTCATATCATCATTTCTCTGAGGTCATGGTCTTTGAAAACGAAGAACGAACACAGACAGACAGAAATATGTAGAAAGACTCAGGCCTGCTATCCTTTGTTTACTTCACAAAACTAAATCTGTGTTTTAGTTTTGATGTTTTAAGAAATGATAGGCAGCCCTGTATACTGTAACTAATACCCTTTATGAGGAATAGCCAGGTATAGTGGCTAGAATGTTGAATTTGAACTTAGGAAGATTTGAGTTTGAATCCTACCTCAGACAGTAATTAGCTGTGTTACCCTGGGCAAGTCATTGAGCTTTTCTTAGCCTCAGTTTCTTCATCTATAAAATGGGAATGATAATAGCACCTACCTTACAATGTTGTTGTAAGGATTAAATGACATAATGCAAAAAAAATGTGTTTTGCAACCTTTAAAACACTATGTATATGTAAGCTGTTAATATTGCCATATGTCTGAATTTCTAAGTACAGTTCTCAGTCTTACCTGTTTAATACAAGGACACTCACACTACATCTTTATTTAAACAGGGTAGCATTTGTTGACAGGCTTCATGAATATACTGAAAGCTTTTCAGGATCCACAAAGCCCTCCTTTGCAAAACAGTAATATGAACAGTGGCTCATTTGGTTTATAAATAGGTATTGATATTCAAGCAAATTCAGTATTTTTTTTGTTAATAATTAGTTTTCAGTTTTCAGCAATCACCTCCATAAGTTTTAGATTTTTCTCCCCCTTCCTTTCCATGATGTCATGCAATTTTATAGGGTTCTACACATACATTCATTAAATACATTTTCACATTAGTCCCGTTGCATAGAAGAATTAAAACGAATGGGAGAAACCAAAACAACCTAACAAAATAGAAAAGTCTGCTTCATTCTGAAACTCAGTATTTTTTTTAACTGAAACACCCACTCATTTATCTAAACCATTTTGTTAATTTTTCTTAATTGATGACAAGGTATTAATTTGAGTAAAACTGACACCAACATGTAGCCCAAAAAGTTAAAGAGAAACATTGTTGGAGAATAGTAGTTCTTAAAGTGTTTCCCTTCTAGGGCTGTTGTGAAGATTGAATTAGGCAATATATATAAAGAGCTCTGTATAAAATTGAACTGCTACTTTAATACTAATGATTCTCAAATTTATTTCTTAGGTGATGGAATATGAGAACAGGATTCGAGCCTACTCCACTCCTGACAAAATTTTCCGATATTTTGCTACCTTAAAGATAATAAATGAACCTGGTGAAGCTGAAGTATTTATGACTCCACAAGATTTTGTGAGATCCATAACCCCCAACGAGAAGCAGCCAGAACGTAAGTTAGTGGAGCAGAGTGGGAAGGTTTGCTAAGTTACTGGCCTGGAAACTTTTTTTATATGTTGCATGAATAATATTCTTTAACATCTTTCTGCTTTCAGCTAAGAATCTTAGCATTTATTACAATGTAGTTATTGGTCTCAGCATTCCTCTGTGGAAAATAAAGACCATGCCCACATCATCTGGATAAAACTCTGTCAGTATAAGGAGACAAGAAAGTAGCTCACAAAATCTGTAGTAATTTACTCTTGTATTTGAAGCCTCCAGAGGAACTTCTTTGAGATAAGTAAGCTAAATCTCTGTGCTTCAGTGTGAAGGATTATTTCCTATATTGGCGATGGAAAAAAGCTGGTTCTTACTTTCTTTAAAAGTGATGCTTAAGACTACCAGTGGAGCTGAGGCACATGGTGGTTACTTGAAGTCTTTTTACCTACCACTAGTCAAAAAATTAATATGAGCACAGTGATGATGCAGGAACTTTCTTCTACCCCTCTGTGCTTTCTTGGGCTCTTTGTTATATCTGCTCTGCCTTCACTTCCCATCTTCTCCAGTCTTTACCCTATAGTTAACTAGTTCAGCATTACTCTATTTTCTACCCTTAAATACCTTGCATACTTATATTGTTGCTGTGCTCGTTCCTTGCCAAGCCTTAGCTCTGGATTGTCCCCACATCCCAGATACGGTTCACTTGCTCCTACCCACATGTTGCTGAATGCACCTGAAGCTAGCTACACAAGATTGCTGGCTGGGTACCTGGCTAAGTCCATGTTATTGAACTTCACATGAGCCCTCACTTCAGCAAGGCAGTCCTTTTCATCTTCCCTAATTGATTCCCCATCTTACTCCCCACAAAAGCTACTTGAAACCATGTCTTCTTTCCTGAAGCTTCTTATACCTCCACCTCTTCCTTTTCTCTCTTTCAGTCGAGAACCTCATCTCTGACTCAACATGATCTCTCTCTTCTGTTCTCTTCATCTAAAAAACCTCTCAATATTATCTCCCTACTCTTTCCTTTTTTCTTATTCAGTCTGCAAGTGAAGTGACTGTTCTTGCCCAGGTCAACCCCTCTACGTATGACTTCAATTCCATCACCTTCCATGTTCTTCAGCAGATTTCCACCTCAGTCATCCACTCTCTCTCAAATCTTTAATCTCCTTATCTATAGTCTTCAGACATGTTTATGTCTCCCCCAACCTTTAAAAAACAAAAACAAAAAAAACTTTCACTAGGCCCTAACATCTCTTTAATCCATCGTCCTGTAATTCTCCATCCTTTCTGAGTCCAACTCCTAGAAAAAGCTGTCTGTGCTTGCTGCCTCCACTTTCCAGTATTTGTTAGCTCTTTGTAAGTCCAGCTTCTGGCTTCATCACTCAAATGAAAATATTCTCTCCAACCTTACCTGTGAGTTCTTGTTAAATCGGATGCTCTTTTTTCACTCCCATCCTTCTTGACCTGTTTGCTGTAGTTGACACTGTTGACCTCCTCTTCCTAGAAATTGTCTACTCATTCTCCTCTTGCCTGCCTAAGCATTCCTCAGTTTTCTTTGTTAGTTCATCCTTCCTATCACACCTTCTAACTATGGTGGTTCCTCAAGGCTCTGTCTTAGGTCCCGTTTTCTTCTCCCTCTCTCTGAGTGATCTCATTATTTTCCAGGGGTTTGATGATAATGTCTGTGCCAGCACCTTTCAGATCCAGATATTCTGCCCCAGCATCTACCTAGAGCTTCATTCCCACATCATTATTGGGTATTTCCAACTAGATGTCCCAGAAATGTCTCAAATTCAATACATCCAAAAAGGTACCACTATTCTTCTAGCCTCTCTTGTTCATAACCTTGACATTATCCCTAACTCCACACTTTCCCTCACCCCGTACAGTCAACCTATTGCTAAATCTTTCCATTTCCACCTCCCCAGAACTTCGCGTTTGACCCATCGCTCCCAAACAGCTGCCACTTTAAGTCCTCATCTTAGTTAAAGGATGGGGAATTTTGAGTTTACCATTTTTAGTTAGCCTGATAATTTCAACTTGAGTCCAGAATAAGGAATTGGTAACTTGACTGGAGCAAAAAGGAATAAGTTAAGCTACATATAAGACTATTTAATGTATCAAAGTTTGAAATGGTGCTTCTGGTAAAGACTTCATTGGGAAAATGAAGGTTTTCAATGTATTAACAGGGGAACTGAGGCAAGAAGAAACATTTCCATTTTCAGTTTTAGGCAATATCAACATTTCCAGTGGTTCATCCCCTTGGACAGCAAATAATAAGAATTTCACAGAGTTCCATCAAGTTTTGGCTATTGTCTTTGCTGTCAGAAAAATTTTTTTTGTCAGAAGTTAAGTCAGAAAGAAAGTGATAGCAGCAAAATTCTTTATCATTTTATCTTCTAATGACTAAATGTTTTATAAGTACTGTCTCAGGGAAAATATGAGCCAGGCTAGCATATTAGAAGTATTTGGCGAGGTAAAAGAACAATATATATGGGTATTGTAATGATTTTTGCTTTAAACTTAAAATGCTTTTGGTTGATTCTTTCCCGGCCCCCCCCATCAAAAAGTATTATAAAGGTTTTATAGATCTTGTCCCTTTCTTTTTTTGTTATTTTATTTTAGACTCAAGGGCCAGAACACAAATATAGAATAGAGAGAAGAAACAAAAACATATCATAAACTTAAATATTGAAGCTTAAATACAAAGAAAGAAAAGGAAAGCCTGTTGTGTGCACAGCCAAGCATAAGAGAGGATTCAAAATATGTAACAATAAATTTTCATACAGTTTGTGTTGAGAATTGTCCATCTTTTCTGTTTTCTTATGAGTTTCCTTTTGTTCTCTGCTATGTACTTTTTTCTTTTTTTCCCCTCTCCCCCCCAGAAGACTACAATAAAGTTTAGATATGTTTCTCTGTAGCTATAGATATATACACATACATGTATATATACGTACATACCATATACTTTCCCAAACGTATTCTACTCCTGACCTTTGTTTTTATGTTTGTGTATATCTCGTTCCCTGTCCCTCCTGCCTCCTCTACTTTACTTCTACCCACTACTTTGCCCTCCTATTACTTGCCTGTACCCCTCCAAGGATCCCTCCCCTATTCTCCCATTCCCATAAATCTAAACACCCTTCTATACCCTTCTTTACTTTTCCCTCATTCTCCCCTCTAAAGATCCCTCCCTTGTCCTCTCCCGCCTCCCTGTGCCCTTACCATTTTATTTTTTCAGAGTTTAGAAGACTTTTATACTCCTGTAAATATATATATATATATATATATATATGTATAATTCCTTCTTTAAACCCATTCCCAGTGAAAGTAGATTACCAGAACTGCCAGCCCTCCATCCCATCTAATTCCTCTATATCAGTTCTTCCTCTTGCACTTCATTTGTATAAAATAATTACTTTTTAACTGTTCCTAAATGGTTTTACTTTTTAAATTAATATCATAGCCAGTTTACCCCAATCTTTCTTATGAGCTACCCAGTTATTAATAAGAATCTTAGATATACACTTTACGTTTTACACATATAAAAGGTAAACAGTCTGTCCTTATGAATCCCTTATAATCAATCAATCTTTGGTATGTGCCTTATATTTCTCTTGATTCTTATATGTCGAATCTTCTGTTGAGTTCAGGCTTTTTTTTTAAGACAGTCTTGAAAAGCCTGAGAGTATATCAAATGTTAATTTTTTTCATTCAGGATAATACTTAACTTTGCAGGGTATGATATTTTCGGCCAGAGCCCCAGTTCTTTAACTCTTCAATATATTGTGTTATGAGACCCATGGTCCTTTAATGTCTCTGCTGCTAGGTTTTGTGTGATTCTAATTGTGGCAGCAATCATATTTAAAGTGTTTTAATCTTGGTGCTTTTAATATTTTATCCTTGAGTTAGGGGTTTAAAAATTTGACTGTGATATTCCTCAGTTTTCCCCATAGGATCTCTTTTAAGTAGTGATCAATGGATTTTCCCTGTTTCTACTTTCCCCCCTTGTTCTAATGCTTCAGGGCAATTTTCTTTAATAATTTTTTTTATTATTTTATCAAGTTTCTTTTCTTGATCATAACTTTCAGTTAGTCCCATTATTTTATATTTTCTCTTCTTGATCTGTTCTCCAAATCTGTTTTTCTTATATTTTACTTTCTCTTCTGTTTTTTCATTATTCATATTTTGTTTAATTATTTCTTAATCTCTTGTAATTTCACTGGCTTCACTTTGTGCAGTTCTAATTTTCAGGGTGTCATTTTCTTGTTAAGATTCTGGAACTTGGCGGGGGGGGGGGGGAAGGAGCCAAGATGGCGGAGTAGAAAGGTACACATATGCTAGCTCCAAACCCACGGCCCATAAAATACCTATAAAGAAGAACTCCCAACAAATTCTGGAGCAGCAGAAGCCACAGAACAACAGAGTGGAGCAGATTTCTGTTCCAGAGAGCCCTGAAACCAAAGCTCGGACACCAAAGATCTGTCGTGCCCTGGACCGGAGCAGAGCCCAGCCCTGCCTTGGCCGTGCAGCACCAAGAGGAGTAGATCTGAGCAGGCTTCAGGGACTTAATCTCCAGCAGCAGCGCAGGTCCCTCCACCCATGGGCGCTAAAGGTCAGTGAGAGAGTCTTTTTGGCTCAGGAAGAGGGGAGTGGGGTGTCCCCATAACTCAGGCCCCCTCGGGAGGCAGCAGCAGAGGCAGCAGCAGACAGGGGCTCCCAAGGCAGGCAGGGGCTCGGATCCATTGTTGAAGGTCTCTGCATAAACCCCCTGAGGGAACTGAGCCCTGTGTGGCGGCCCTGCCCCCACCTGAGCACCTGAACTTAATCTCACACTGAATAGCAGCCCCACCTCCACCCAAAGCCCTGAGGCTGGGAAGCAGCATTTGAATCTCAGACCCCAAGCATTGACTGGGCGGAACTGGAGGCGAGGTGGGTGTGGAGAGGACACTCAGAAGTCAAGTCACTGGCTGGGAAAATGCCCAGAAAAGGGAAAAAATATAAGACCATAGAAGGTTACTTTCTTGGTGAACAGGTATTTCCTCCCTTCCTTTCTGATGAGGAAGAACAATGCTTACCATCAGAGAAAGACACAGAAGTCAAGGCTTCTGTATCCCAGCCCACCCAATGGGCTCAGGCCATGGAAGAGCTCAAAAAGGGTTTTGAAAATCAAGTTAGAGAGGTGGAGGAAAATTGGGAAGAGAAATGAGAGAGATGCAAGAAAAGCATGAAAAGCAGGTCAACACCTTGCTAAAGGAGACCCAAAAATATGCTGAAGAAAATAACACCTTGAAAAATAGGCTAACTCAATTGGCAAAAGAGGGTCAAAAAGCCAATGAGGAAAAGAATGCTTTCAAAAGCAGAATTAGCCAAATGGAAAAGGAGGTTCAAAAGCTCACTGAAGAAAATAGTTCTTTCAAAATTAGACTGGAACAGTTCTTGCTACTAGGAAATAAGAAATACAGGTAATGGGGTATAGAAAGTTATCTGGCCTTACAGGACAAAAGAGAAGATAGGGACAAGGGAAGGGAGGGATGATAGAAGAGAGGGCAGATTGGTGATAGGGGCAATTAGAATGCTTGATGTTTTGGGGTGGGGGTAGGGGACAAATGGGGAGAAAATTTGGAACCCAAAATTTTGTGAAAATGAATGTTTAAAGTTAAATAAATTATTAAAAATAAAAAAAAAAAGAAAAGAAAAAAGATTTTGGATCTCCCTTTCTAATTGGTTGACTTTCCTTTCATAACATTCTTGTTTTTCTTGGTTCATTCTAACTTTTTTTTTAGTTTTTCTTCCATCTCTGTCATTTGATTTTTAAAGTCTTTTTTAATTTTAATTTAATTTTTATTTTTTAATTACTTTAAATTAATTTATTTATTTTGAGTTTTTAACATTCAACATTCACTTCCACAAGATTTGGAGTTCCAAATTTTCTCCCCAACTCTCCCCTCCACGCACTCCAAGACATTGTGCATTCTGATTACCACTTTCCCCAGTCTGCCCTCCCTTCCATCACACCTCTCCCTTCTTTCATCCCCTTCCCCTCTATTTTCTTGTAGGGCAAGATAGATTTCTATACCCCATTGCCTGTATGTCTTATTTCCTAATTACAAAACAATTTTTAGCATTCATTTTTAAAACTTTGAGTTCCAGCTTCTCTCTTTTTCTCCCTCCCCACCCATCCCCACTGAGAAGGCACAAAGTTAGATATGTTAGACATGTGTAGTTATGCAGAACACTTCCATAACAGTCATGATGTAACAGTTTCCCTCCATCCTATCCTGTCCCCTATTTATTCTGTTCTCTTTTTTGACCCTGTCCCTCCTCAAAAGTATTGACTTCTAATTACCCTTTCCTCCCATTTGCCTGTCCTTCCATCATCCCCTACCCCCACTTATCCCTCCCCCCCCTACTTTCCTGTAGTGTAAGATAGATTTTCATACTAAATTGAGTGTGCAAGTTATTTCCTCCTTAAGCCAAATGTGATGAGAGCAAGGTTCACTCTTTCCCTCTCACCTCCCTCCTCTTCCCCTTCATTGAAAAAACTTTTTCTTGCTTCTTTTATGTGAGAGATAATTTACCCCATTCCATTTCTCCCTTTCTCCTTCTTCCAATATATTCCTCTCTCATCCTGTAATTTTATTTTTTTTAGATATCATCCCTTCAGTTCATCCTGTGCCCTCTGTCTGTATGTATATAATCCCTCCAACTACCTAATACTGAGAAAAGTCTCAGGAGTTACAAATATTATCTTTTCATGTAGTAATGTAAACAGTTCAACTTTAGTTTGATGTCTTATGATTTCTCTTTCCTGTTTACCTTTTCATGCTTCTCTTGATTCTTGAGTTTGAAATTTTCTATTCAGTTCTGGTTTTTTTCATCATGAATGCTTGAATGTCCTGTGTTTCAGTGAATGACCATTTTTTTCCCTGAAGCATTCTAGTCGGTTTTGCTGGGTCGGTGATTCTTGGTTTTAATCCTAGCTCCTTTGATCTCTGGAATATCATATTCCAAGCCCTCTGATCCCTTAATATAAAAGCTGCTAGATCTTGGGTTATCCTGATTGTATTTCCACAATATTCAAATTGTTTCTTTCTAGCAGCTTGCAATATTTTCTCCTTGACCTGAGAGCTCTGGAATTTGGCTACAATATGCCTAGGAGTTTTCCTTTTAGGATCTCTTTCAGGAGATGATCGGTGGATTCTTTCAATTTCTTTCTTACCCTCTGGTTCTAGTCGGTGATGTATTCTTAACTAAACAAATAATTGAGGCAATTATAAGACATGAAATAGATAACTTTGATTATGTTAAATTGAAAAGCTTCTGCATAAACAAAATTAATGTACCTAAGATAAAAAGAAAATCAACCCACATCTCAGATAAGGGTCTCATATCCAAGATATGTTTAAAAAAAAAACAAAAACAAAACTAATATGTAAGACCAAAAACCATTTCCTAATAGATAAGTGGTCAAAGGAGAGGAATAGTTTTCAAAAGAAAAATTGCAAACTTAACAAAGTGAAAAAATGGTCCAAATCAGTAATAACAAGAGAGACAAATCAAAATAATGCTGAGTTTCACCTCAAACTTAGCCATTTGGCAAAGATGACAAAAGATGGGATAGTGTTGGAGAAATTCTGGAAAAATAACTAGTGTATCATTCATAAATCTTTGAATTACTATACCCATTTTGGAAAGCAGTTTGGAATTGTGTAGATAAAGTGAATAAAATGCCCATAACCTTCTAGCAGTAGGTATATCCCAAGAATGTTGCTGATCCTCTATACATCAAAATATTTATAGTATTTTTTTGTGGTAGCACAGAATTGCAAACCAAGTAGATAATCATCAGTTAAGTCTTGGATAAATAAATTATCATACATGAACATAATGGAATATTACTGTGCTGTAAGAAATGACAAATATTACTAAATACATGGAAAAATTTATATGACTGATGCACATTAAACTAAATAGAGCCAAGAAAACAACATACATAATGACTTCAACAGGGTAAATGAAAAGAACCATCACAAAACAGTCAGAAGTGATCACTGCAAAACTCCAAAGGGAAAGCATGACTCCAATGTTGTTGTTGTTGTGTCTGTCCTTTGTTTTTGAAGAGACCATGCCATCATAGAAATGATGACTTGCACTTGACTTTGTTTTGAGTGAGGGAGGGCTGTGCAAAATCACCAGCCTCACTTTCTCCTCCTGGGCCATCTGGGTCCAGTGACCAGATATTCATTAGGATAGCTGGAAATCGCCCAGGATGCAGTGAAGAGATATGAAAAGAATCCTTTATCTCTGCCCTTTGGAAGAGGTGAGAGATCTATGGATATGGTATTTTTTTTAATATTTTTGGACCTTTGTGATATTGTTGTTCAGTCATTTCAGTCATCTCTGACTCTTTGTGACCTCATTTGGGGTTTTCTTGTCACAGCTATTCGAGTGGTTTGCCATTTTCTTCTCCACTCTGTCCCTATTCTACTGATGAGGCACTCAGACAAATGGGGGTTAAGTGACTTGCCCAGGGTCATATAGCTAGTGTCTGAAGCCTGATTTCAATTCAGATCTTCCTATCTCCAGGCTTGGTGCTTTCTGCACTGTACCGCCTAGCTGCCCTTTTGTGATATATCATTCTCATATTTTTGTCCTTTTTTTCCCTGTTAAAAAATAGTTGTTATATAGAACAACTCTTTGGGAGAGGCAGGGAGGAAGAAGAGATACTGGGAGAAATTCTGATGATATAAATAAATAAACACACACATAAGGAAAACAAAAATAAAACAGTTCATAAACTGAAAACATGAAAGGAATTTTAGAAAAATTTGATAAGATAGAGCTCTGTTATTGGATGGAAATAGAAAGGAATACACATAGAACTCATATGTGCATGGCACTTTACACAAATTAATCATATCTTAAAAATTTCCAAAATGCAAAAGGGCAGAAGTATTATGTATATCTTCACTGATAACAGTGCCATAAAAATTTCATTAAATAAAAACTTTCTGATAAAAGTACTAAAAGTCAATTGGAAATAAATAACTTAATCCTAAAAAATTGTTGGATCAAAGAATAGATCATAGAAATAATGATTTCATTGAAGATAATTACAACAAGGAGACAACACATTGCAAAATTTGGGGAATCCAGCCAAAGCAGTCCTTAGAGGAAAATTATATCTTTAAAGTTTCATTAATAACACAAAATAAAAACCCAGAAAGAATAAATCAATGAACCTTAATTGTAACCAAAAATATTAGAAAACCAACAAATTTTTAAAATAGCAAATACTGAAATAGAAATCCTGAGAATTAAGAAAGATATTAACAATATTGAATTCACATATAAAATTAGGAGTTTTTTTTTAACCAAAAAAAAAATAGATAATCCATTAGCTAATTTGATTTAAAAAAAGAGGAAAACCCCCTTACCAGCATCAAAACGGAAAAGGAAACTTCACAATAGTTGAATAACAAATAAAAGATTTTATTAGAAGTTATTTTGCCCAACTGTAATACCAACAGAATCAACAACTTAAATGAAATAAATGAATATTTATGAAAATATGAAATACTCATGTTAACAGAGTAGGAAATAGAGACTTTAAATAACCCAATTTCAGAGGAAAGAATTGAACAAATAATCTTAAGGAAACAACAACTCCAGGATCAGATAGATTCACAATTGAAATCACAATTGAATTCACAATTGAAAGTGTTCAAAGAGCAGTTAGTTTCAATATTACATAAATTGTTTACAAAAATAGGAAAAGAAGGGATCCTACCATATTCCTTCTATGACACACATATGATCTTCATTCATGCCTTATTTCACCTCACCTGTTGGGTTAAAGCAAAAATCGATGTGTTCATGAATTTGTAGAAAATTGGTACTCAGGCAGGTGATACAGTCAAGAACTTTGTTATTGTATGGTCCATCAAGCAGGCAAACAAAAGCCTATGCACATACAGTATATCTTGCAGAAGCAATAGACAGAGATTCATCCCCATAGACGCAAGGAACTCACCCATTGCAAAGAGGAGGGCAACATATTAGGGAAGAAACACATATAGAGTTCAAGTTCAGATGGCAAAATTATATACACTAAGAATGGATTTGGTTAAGAATAGGTGCCAGATGTAGAAGGGGTCATTCCTAGTCAAGAGCCAGATGTGGTGGAGCAGTTTTCAGGGTTACTTATGAATACCAGGGTTGGGTGAAACTGAGGTAGGGGGAATTTCTTTATCGGGACCACAAAATTGGTGAGAACATCTAATGTTAACTATCCATCAAATCAAAAAGCTGCATGCCTTATCTGCCTGACACAGTGTGAACAGTGAAAAATACAGATTGTCTGTTTTTCCCATATGCTTTTTATAAGCATTAAGACTGCTTAGCTTCAGTGACCCCATATTGGAGTCCTATCATTATAACTATAATACCAAACTATAAATATAACATCAAACTAAAACTTTAAAAAATGTGGAATTTACCATCATCACAGTTCATGAAACTGGGAGAATCAAAGAAGAAAAAGAAAACTGTAGACCAATATCCTTAATAAAACATAAATGAAATAATTTTTAATTTTTAAACTTTAGCAAAGAGGCTAAAACAACATATCATAATGCTTATGCACTATGATCAGTTTGGAGTTTTACCAGGAATTTTGGACTGATTTAACATTTAAAAAAATATAAGCTTAATAATATTAATAACAAACCCAGCAAAAGTCATGTTTTTTTTTTTCAACAGATGCAGAAAAAGCTTTTGATAAAAATACAACACCTATTTCAGTTAAAAACACTAGGAAACATAGGAGTAAACAAACCTTTACTTATAATGATAAATAATATATTTCTTAAACCAAGAGCTACCATTATCTGTAATGGAGAGAAACCTTTTCAATAGATTTAGGGATGAAACAAGGATGTTCATTATAACAGCTTTTGTTTGAAATTGTACTTGGAATGCTGACTACAGCTCTAAGACAAGAAAAAAATTGAGATAATCAAAGGTATAAAAGAAACAAAATTGTAATTCTTTGCAAATAATATGATGGTATACTTAGGGAACCCTAAAGATTCATTTAAAATTAATTGAAATGATAACTGGCAAATTTTCTGGATATAAAATAAAATCACAAAAAAATCATCAACTTTTCTATATAATGCTATTAAAACCAAGCAAGAAGAGCTAGAAAGAAAAATTACTTCAGAATGTATAAAATATTTGGGAGTCTACCATCGAAGATACACACAAGAATTGTATAAATAACTGTTGACAGAAATATAGTCTTCAATAATTGGGACAATGTGAATTACAAATGGGTAGGCAGAGCTCATATAATAAAAATGATAATACTAACCAAAATTAATTTGTTTATTCAGTGCCATGCCAATCAAACTACCAAAGTGTTATTTTTTAAACTAGAAAAAAATATAATAATGAAGTCCTTTTTGAGGAAAAAAAGTATCTTGGGGGGAAAAAAAGAGATAGTAATGAAAAGAACCTAAAAATGCCAGATTTCTAAAGGTGCTGCAAAGCATTAATTATTAAAATATTTGTTACTGGTTAAAAATAGAACAGATATACAACAGGCATATGACATACAAAATGCAAATGTTTCCAAAATTCCATTAGACCCTGGCTACTGGGATAATGACTCACTATTTTATGAAAATGACTGGGAAAATTGGAAATCAGCATGGAAAAAATTAGATTTAGACCAATACCTCATACCTTTATAACAAAATGAATTCCAAATGAGTTTGTGATTATATAGATAAAAGGATACATCATATACAAAGAAACAAGGAAAAAGTTACCTATCAGGTATGTAAAAAGAAGAAAAGTTCATGACTAAATAAGAGATAGAATCACAGAAGATAAATTCTATAATTTTGAGTACGTAAGATTAAAAAGTTTTTGTACAAATAAATCCAACAAAGCCAAGATTACAAGGGAAGCAACTGTGGAAAATCTTTGCAGCAAGTTTCTCTGATAATAATCTCATTTCTAAGATATATAAGGGACTTCTTCAAGTTTATAAGAAAAAGAGTCATTTCTCAATTGATAATTGATCTAAATTTATAGATGATAGAAGAAACAGGCTGTTTATCGCTATATGGAGAAATGCTCCAAATCTCTGTTAATTAAAGAAATGTATATTAATGCAATTCTGAGATTCCACCTCACATACATTAGAGTAGTAAAGGTGATAGAAAAAAAGAAAAGTGATAAATGTTGGACAGGCTGTAGGAAAATATTGATATACTGTTGCTGGACTTGTGAATGGCTCTAACCGTTCTGGAAAGCAATTTAGAATTATACAAGAAAAGTTACTAAACAGTGCATGCCCTTTCATCCAGCTATATCACTGCTAGGCCCACACACAAAAGAGATCAAAGAAAGAGGAAAATGTCTTTTATGTGTAAAAATATTTATATCAGCACTTTTCATGCTAATAAAAAACTAGAAATTAACGGGATGCCCATCAGTTGAGGAAGGGCTGAGTAAGTTGTGGCTTTTGAATGTGATGGAGTACAACTATGCTCTAAGAAGGGAGAAAATAGATGATGTCAAGAAGACATGGAAGATGCATGTGAACTGATGCAGTGTAAAATCAGCAGTACCAGAAGAACCAATATACTCTTATAGCATCAATATCATAAAAATAAGCAATTTGGGGGACTTTTATCAATTGATGATTAATGAAATGATCAGAACCAGAACAATTTATACAGTAAACACACACGCACGCGTGCACACACACACTTTGAAAACTATTAAGAACTATGTGCATTACAATGACCATTCATGATTTCAGAATACCAATGATAAAACATGCTGTCCATGATAGAGAGGTAATGGATTTAGAGCTTAGATGTGTTAAGAAATGTTTTCCTTTTTATTTTCCAATGAGATTGAAAGTGGGAGAGAAATAGATTTCTGTTCGTTTTTTTTTAATAGTGAAGTAGAGGGGTACTGCAGATATGAAATGTTGTATGTACTTCCACATGTAGTCATTGTATTATTAATTTTCCTTAACTGCTTTACTTTGTTATAAGAGACCTCTCATAAAGTGGGAGTAATCTGTAAATGTAGTATAAAACCAAAACACATCAATAAAACTTAAAAATCCCAAATATGCCCTCATTGTAGCAAAGTGATCCTTTTGTCCCTCCTTAATTAATTCTTTATTACATTCCCCACCTCTGCAGTCAGAATGAGGTGGTCCTCATACACTGTCATGAGTTCATTTGCCATCTTTGCTTAGATTACTTCCAGTTCTGTCTTTCCAGACCTAGCCTCTCTTCTGGATTCCAGATTCACATCATCATTTTAAATTTGATGTCCTAAAGACATCTTGAGCTTAAAACATCCAAAAGCAAAACTTCATTATCTTTACCCTAAAATCTATACTTCTTCTAAACCTCTCTATTTCTATCCAGAGCAACACCATACTGAGAGTCAAAAGTTCAAAATCTTGTAATCATCCTTGACTCCTCATGCTTTCTTATGTCACTTGTCCAATCAATTGCTAAGTATTGTTAATTTTACCTCCACAAGATCATTTTTGTCTCTCCCCTTCTCCTAACATGTCCACCACCCTAGTTCAGTCCCTCATCCCCTCATGCCTGGACTATTCCAATAACTTCCTACTTTTTCTCCCTGTTTGTAGCCTCCCAACTTTCCATTCTGTCTTCCACACGCTTGTCAAAGTAGATTTGTGTAAGTACAGTTCTGACCATGTTACTTCATGATCAGTAATCTCAAGGGGTTCCTTTTTACCTCTAGGTTCAAATACTCTGCCATTTGGAGCTCTTCACAACCTGACTTCAACCTATCTTTGCAACATTTTTCTACATTTCTCCCCTTCATGAACTCTTTTGTTGAGCCAAACTGGCCTTTTCGTTGTTCCCTAAATGTAATATTCCATCTAGTTGACTTTACCCAGGCTATCCCTCACACCAAAGATGCACTTGCTTCCCACTTCCATGTCTTAGAATCTCTATTTCTCTTAGAGTTCCATTCAGGCATCTCCTTCTACATGAGTCCTTTCCTGATCTCCTTATCTGCTAATTCCTCCCTTTCCCAAGTTTATGTCATATTTATTTTGTACAACTTTTGTATATATTAATATTTGTATTATGTTGTATCCTATCCAAGAGGTTGGCAAGCTCCTTGAGGGAAAGTACTGTTTCATTTTTGTCTTGATATTGCCAGCACCCACAATATTGTCTGACATATAATAGACATTTAACAAATGCTTGTTGGTAGATACTATGTCTATAATAGAATTAAGGGAATCCCACTGACTTTGGGATGAAAGGAGTTGTGATTGCCTTGAGTTTGAAAGTTACATTCTAAGTGAGGTGCCAGTGGTTTCTATAGGGGAAGGAAGTTTCTGTAGTGTCAGTTGGGTAGATTTGGGGCCCTTTCCTTTTTTTTTTTTTTTATTAAACTTTTAACATTTATTTTCACACAATTTTGGGTTACAAATTTTCTCCCCTTTTTTCCCCCTCCCCCCCCCCCCAGACCCAGGCTTTCTAATTGCCCCTGTGACCTATCTGCTCTCTCCTCTATCCTCCCTCCCTGCCCTTGTCTCCGTCTTCTCTTTTGTCCTGTAGGGCCAGATAGCTTTCTTGACCCCTTAACCTGTATTTCTTGTTACCCAGTGGTAAGAACATTACTTTTGGTCCTAACACTTTGAGTTCCAACTTCTTTAGCTCCCTCCCTCTCTACCCCTTCCCCTTGGAAGACAGGCAGTTCAATATAGGCCATATCTGTTTAGTTTTGCAAATGATTTCCATACTAGTTGTGTTGTATAGGACTAACTATATTTCCCTCCATCCTGTCCTGTCCCCCATTACTTCTATTTTCTTATGGTCCTTTCCCTCCCCATGAGCATCGACCTCGTATTGCATTCTCCTCCCCATGCCCTCCCCTCCATCCTCCCCCCCATCCTGCTTGTGCCCCTGTCCCCCACTCTCCTGTATTATGAGATAGGTTTTCCTATCAGAATGAGTGTGCATTATATTCTTTCCTTTAGTGGAATGTGATGAGAGTAGATCTCATGTTTTTCTCTTGCCTCCCCTCTTTATCCCACCACTAATAAGTCTTTTGCTTGCCTCTTTTATGAGAGATAATTTGCCCCATATAACTTCTCCCTTTCTCCTCCCAATATTTCTCTCTCACTGCTTGATTTCATTTTTTTTTTTTAGTATATGATCCCATCCTCTTCAATTCACTCTGTGCACTCTGTCTCTATGTATGTGTGCGTGTGTGCATGTGTGTGTGTGTGTGTACTCCCACCCAGTGCTCAGATACTGAAATGTTTCAGGAGTTATAAATATTGTCTTTCCATGTAGGAATGTAAACAGTTCAACTTTAGTAAGTCCCTTATGATTTCTCTTTGCTGTTCACCTTTTCATGGTTCTCTTCATTCTTGTGTTAGAAAGTCAAATTTTCTTTCCAGCTCTGGTCTTTTCATCAGGAATGCTTGAAAGTCTTCTATTTCATTGAAAGACCATTTTTTCTCCTGAAGTATTATACTCAGTTTTGCTGGGTAGGTGATTCTTGGCTTCAGTCCTAGTTCCTTTGACTTCTGGAATATCCTATTCCATTCCCTTCTATCCCTCAATGTAGAAGGTGCCCGATCTTGTACTATCCTGATTGTATTTCCACAATACTTGAATTGTTTCTTTCTAGCTGCTTGCAATATTTTCTCTTTCACCTGGGAATTCTGGAATTTGGCCACAATGCTCCTAGGAGTTTCTCTTTTTGGATCTCTTTCATGCGGTGTTCTGCGGATTCCTTGAATATTTATTTTGCCTTCTGGTTCTAGAATCTCAGGGCAGTTTTCCTTGATAATTTCATGGAGGATGATGTCTAGGCTCTTCTTTTGATCATGGTTTTCAGGTAGTCCCAGAATTTTTACATTGTCTCTCCTGATTCTGTTTTCCAGGTCAGTTGTTTTTCCAATAAGATATTTCACATTATCTTCCATTTTTCGAATCTGCGCGGTATGTTCTGAGATATCTGTCTTTCTCGAAAAGTCCAAAGCGTCTATCCGTACCATTCCAGATTTGAAAGATCTATTTTCTTCAGTAAGCTTTTGAATCTCCTTTTCCATTTGGTTAATTCTGCTTTTGAAAGCATTCTTCTCCTCATTGGCCCCTTGCACCTCCCTTGCCAGCTGAGTTAGGCTAGTTCTCAAGGTGCCAATTTCTTCAAGATTTTTTTGGTTCTCCTTTATCAGGGAGCTGATCTGTTTTTCATGCTTCTCCCTTATCCCTCTCATTTCCCTTCCCAGTCTTTCCTCCACCTCTCTAACTTGATTTTCAAAATTCCTCTTGAGCTCTTCCATGGCCCGAGCCCATTGGGTGGGCTGGGACACAGAATCCTCGATTTCTGTGTCTTTTCCTGATGGCAAGCATTGTTCCTCCCCATCAGAAAGGAAGGGAGGAAGTGTTTTTTCTCCGATAAAGTACCCTTCAATAGTTTTATTTCTTTTCCCTTTTCTTGGCATTTTCTCCACCTAGTGGCCTGACCTTTGAATGTTCTCCTCACACCCACCTCGCCTCCTGGTCCTCCCAGCCAGAGTTTGGGAACTGAGATTCAAATGCTGCTTCCCGCCTTAGGATTTTTGACGGGGGCAGGGCTGTTATTCAGTGTTAAATTAAGTTCAGGTGCTGAGGTCAGGGGCAGGGCCGCCTCTCTGGCTCAATTCCCTCAGGGGGTTTATGCACAGACCTTCCACAATGGATCCAGGCTCCCGCTCGCTTGGGGAGCCCCCATCCGCAGCCGCCTCTCAGCCCCCACCTCCCGGTGGGGCCCGAGCCATGGGGGCACCTCACTCCCCTCTCAACCCGCCAAAGAGACTCTCTCACCTACCCCCGTCAGTCACCTGTTGGTGGGGGGGCCCGTGCCGCTGCTGAAGATCCCGCCTCCGGAGCCCTCTCAGAACTGTGTCTCTCAGAGCCGCGGCCGCCGTCGCCGCCGCAGGTCCGGGCTGGGCACCGTGTCTGCAGCGCATCGGACATTTTGCGAGAGGTTTGCAGGTCCCTCTGTGGGTGGGGGGACCCGCGTGGCCGCTGGAGATCCCGTCCCGTAGCCCTCTCAGATCTTTTTCTCACGGTGTCGCTGCCGCAGTAGGGCTGCTCTCTTCTTCCCGCCCCAGCGCCCAGTCCACCACGGCGCAAAGGACCCCCCGCGAGAGGTTTGCAGGTCTCTCCGGAACAGAAATCTCCCTCGCTCCAATATTCCGTGGTCTCTGGGTGCAGAATTCGCCCTGGGTTAGTCCCCTCTGCCATTCTGTGGTTTGTGGGTTCGGAGCTATGTGTATGTGCGTCTTTCTACTTCGCCATCTTGGCTCCGCCCCACCCTTTCCTTTTTGTAGGGAGAAACTCTTCTGTTACTGACCTGAATATTCATAGTGAGTAGCACTTTGTCAGTTGGGACATAGTTCAAACCATCAGGTTAGCTACAGCTACCTGGAATTCTTCCCTCCCCCGTACCTTGCCTACAGTTTATCAGCTGAGGCTGTTAAAGTTCTGGTATGCCTACTTCCACATGGTCATTTCTTTGGATGAGATTCCTGGAAAGCTATCAAGATACTTAAGGTACATTCTTCTTTCATTGTAGTTCTTCTCTTCCCTGTTTCTCTTCTACAAACACTTGTTGTGTGAACACTCCTTATATACTGGGTGAGAAACATGTAAAGAGGTAGTATTACCCCCAGCTTCAGAGACCTGAGAACTATAGCCAACTTTTTCCTTCATCTTATTGTGATTTTATTGGTAGAAGAAAAATCTTTAGGTTTTTCACCAAGTAAATAATGATAGATAGGCCTTTCCATCCTAGCTATTTTTTATTTTTTGCACATTCTGATAGCTAATTAGGTCTAGAAAAAGTCATCTTCTTTCATACTGATTCCATGACCTAAGGGTAAAATGGTTAAGTGAAAACACAGACTGAAGGCTTTGAGCTTTACTCAAATGGTCAAAAATGGTCAAAATGGTCAAATTGAACCAATGGATGAATGTGATTCTTACAGATACCTTTGGTCTCCTCCAGGTAAGACATCAGGAATCAAACTATCAAGAGTATGGCTTTGGCCATCTATGTCAGGAGACTCATTTACATTCTGACGTCAGATCCCAGTGAGAAGAATGCATTTAGGGCATTTAATACCTGTGAAACACCAGATTTAGTGCAGCTGTTTGAAACATTAAAATGGATAACAAACTTAGAAAGTATATAGACAATAATCTATATGATATTGATGGAACAGAGCATATTACCCCAAGGCCATTCTAGAAACATTTCCTGATCAAAAAGAGGATTGATAGATATTCTGAAGAGTCCAGATAATACAGTTAAAAATTCACAGAAATAACTTGTAAGAAACAGATACCCCACAGTGGAGAGATAGTGTGTCCTGTCTGAAGGCAGTGTCACTAGTTTGTAGAATTTGGAGAAGGGAGTACAGTCTAAAAAGACTTGAAAGGTAGGAAGGGACCAGGTTATAAAGTGTTTTAAAAGCCAAATAGAGGATTTTATAGCTGGTCCTAGAAGCAATAAGGAGCTACTGGAGTTTGTGAAATAGGAGCATGACATGGTTAGATCTTGCATTTTAGGAAGATTACCTTAGCAGCTCACAAGGTAGTGAGAAAAATACTTTCTAAACTTTCAAGCTTTTTATAATTGTAAACTATTATGATTATGCTACTCTAGTTCTCCTTAGTAATAAGCTGTATGTTGGCCTCCTGGAATTTTTGTATGAAAAGAACATTTAGATTTACATGAGATTTTTTTTTCTCTTGAACTTTATTTCCTCACCTCTGAATTTTAAGCGAAAAAAATGTAGACAAATAACCTTAACTGAGCATTATTTTGCCTTTTGACCATCTTGTCCATATTTTAAATGACTGAAGTTGTTATGATTGATAAATTTAATGGCTAGTTCCAAAACTGAATGAAATTAATAATGCTGATGACGACAATTAGCATTTATGTAGTGCTTTAAGGACTTTTCAAAGTGCTTTTCAAAGTACTCTGTATATGTATATATGTGTGTATATGTACATACATATGTGTATATAAAATGTGTATTTGTATGCGTATATAAAATTTTATCCTCACAACAACCCTGTGAGATAGGTGCTATTATTATCTCATATAACAGATGAGGAAATAGGTTGAGAGAGGTTAAGTGCCAGAGGTCATAAACTAATAAATATTTGAGTCAGGATTTGAATTTGTCTTTCTGACTCCAAGTCCTGTTTAAGATATTTAATCTATTCCTGCTCACATTCACAGATTTTTCCTTGTTTGCTATTTTATCTGGTTATGAGATAGAAGAGACAGAGTTTCTTTGCCTTAACTTACAATTTCTGCTTTCAAGGGGCATTATTTGTCTAGTAATGGGAAGACCAAGTAGTAGCATTGGCTTCTAATCAAGGCTGAAATAAAATTTCTAAGCATTCCCAAAAGAGTATTGCATTTTTGGTCAGTTATTGTTAAAGTTTTATTGTAGAAGGAGCCTGATTATTCATTTGTGTGCCTTCATTTGTGTATGAGAACTAGTTTATTTTTGTACTGGGGCTGCTTGCAGCTTATTCATTTTATTGCTAAAGCAGATTTATCACAATAAACTAGACATTTGGACTGTGGAAAGTAAAAAGGCATAAATTATCCATTTTAAAGCAATTTACTATTTTATCCCTTGACAGGTTTTATTGTTTGCCACATTTATATTATTACTGAAAAGGGGCTTTTAAAAAAAACTTTAAATATAGCTATTAAAGTATCAGTTATTATTTTCAGTTATTCTTGATTTTCAATTTTACATTTGTGAATACAAAGCCTAGTCAAATACATAAGACATGGTAGCTGATAATTGTTGTTGATAAGCATTTATTGATTCCCAACAGTGTAAGATCATTCTGAAAACAGAATTACTAGATAAGTTTTTAATTTGAAGAAGACAGCTGAGGGAGAAAATGGATGCCAGCTTGATGCAGAAGTCAAGAATAAAAAAGTGCAGATTAGCTCTAAAAACAGTAATGCTGTGATTCTTGAATGTTATGATCGCTTTCATTCTCAAATTATTCATCTTTACTTCTCAAAAAAAGGGAAATCCTCTATTTTATTTTTCCTTTGACAGAACAGTAGTTTAAAGACTTGAAAAGAAGGATTGTAATGGGAGGAGCAAAGACAGAAGCTAATTCTTTTTTTTTTTTAATATAGGTAGTAATTTAAATGTTTGCTTGAAGCTCTGTACTTTGTTTTAGTATCTTCTCAAGGGTGGCTTTATAAAGAAGGAGGCAATCTAAATGATAGGATTTTAAGAACCTCAGAGTGTGATTCCTCTCCAAAATGCTCATAATTCCAGGTATTCCAGCATCAAAAGGGTCATTTCTTTGAGTTAATCTATTGTCTTCCCTACAAACATCTTGGAAGATATTTTAATTACGCCATTCTTGGACATTAATACTTTATTGGGCATTAATTTATCAGAAAAGGAGTAAAGTGTAGTACTCAGAGGGATAGATAATTTTTGATACTAGAGTTGATGTAGAAAGAGGTCCAGAGCAGGGAGGATAATCCTGAAAGGTTGAGTGGGGAAGGGGAAGAGTGGCAAAAAGCAGAAAACTTTAGTCATCCCTTAATAAAAAAAAAAAAAAACCCCAAGCATTTAGGGGAGTTATTGAGAATGAGTGAATTCATTTATTAAGTGCCGGTGATGTGTGAAGCAATAATGGATACAAACACAAAAGTGAGACAATCCTTGCCCTCAGGGCAAGGATCAATTAATTAATTAATTAATAGGGAGAGATGATATGCATAGGGGAATGACATGAATGGAGGGATATTTTCGTCTGAGATGTCACAGTGCTATAAAGGAAAGGAGGGGAGGGGCTTGTATATTGCAAGGAGATGGGTGGGGTGAATGACTAAGTGGGATATGAAGTATGTGAGATATTATGAGCCTTGTGACTTTTCATTCATGTCCATCTGGACAACATTGATCCCAGGGGAAAAACTGAATGAATTAAGTCTCCCAGGGATTCATCCTTAGATAGTCAGTGATCCAGAGAGTACAGTAATAGGGAGGATAGTAAGGAGATTTTGTTGTTGTTTTGTTATTTCAGTCATGTTGACTCTTTTTGACCCCATTTAGCATTTTCTTGGTTGAAGATATAGAAGTGGCTGCCATTTCCTTCTCCAACTCATTTTACAGTTGTGGATACCAAAGTAAACAGGGTTAAGTGACTTGCCCAGGGTTGAAAGCTAGTAAGTTTTCTGAGGCTGAATTTGAACTCAGATCTTCAAGGTCCAGGCCCTGTATTCTGTCCACTGTGCCACCTAGCTGCTTGCCTGGCACATAGTAGGTGCTTAATAAATGTTTAATGACTGATTTAAAGCTATCAGCAAGTATATGGAGGGATTTATTTACTAAGTTTAAAATCTTGTAGGAAAGATTTTCTTTATTATATCTACACTGATCTATTAACAGAAAGTAGCTGGCAGTATGATTAAGGGGCAAGTCACTTAGTCTCTTAAAACTTCAGTTTCTCTACTAGTAAAATAGGGATAAATAATACTTGACCTCTTTCACATTTTAATAGGCTTATTGTTAGGAAAGTGTTATCTAAATCTTATAACATTGTATAAATGTGAGGAATTGTTATTAAATAACTATTTTCACTTTATTGTGAAACTAAAGAGCATAGCTTTTAGGGTTTAAAATTTAGAGTCAAAAATCCTCTAATATCCTGAAGCCTCCTTATAATTAAACTAAAGGAGGCAAAGGAGCCAAAGTGATGAACTTGAAGACTAAATTGGTACTTTCCACACAATAAGCTTAGTTCCCTAAATAGTGACAGTCATCTAATAGCATCTGCTACTTACCTTAAGAGTGAGATGGCACTAGTAATGAGAAAAAGAACGACATTTACATGGTGTTTTATAGTTATAAAGTGCTTTGTGTGCACATACAAAGGGTTATATATATTTATGTGCACATCGTTTGTATGTATTGGTCTTTGCTGTGAGCAGTATAATGTAGTGGAGGGAGCATTGCATTCAGAGGGAGAAGACTTGGGTAAATCCCTTCACCTTTTGGGCCCTAGTTTTCTCGCCTGTGAATTGAGGCAGTCAAAACAGATGATCTCTAAAGTACTTTCTACCTCTAACTGTGGTGATACTTACACAATACAAGAGGAGTATATAAGGAATTAGCAAATAAAATTCTAAGTGAATTACTGCCTTGAGGGAAAGGAAGCATTTGAATTGGATCTTAAAGGATGTGTAGGAATTCAGGCAAGGCATTCATAGTATAGAGAGGATATTAGCCAAAGTACAGATATGGAAAAGCACAGAGCTTGTATAGGAGACAGTGAATAGTTCAGATTAAGAAGAAACATAGTTGACTTAGAAGCAGCATAATATGGAATATGATTAGAAAAGTAGGGTGCTGTCATTGCTCAGGATCTTGAATGCCAAGCTAAAATTTTGTACTGTCCTTGGTAGTCAACAAGGAGCCATTTGAGGAATTTCTATTAAATTGGTGATCTTCCCCTGGCTTCTCTCAAATCATACCTTCTGCAAAAACCTTTCCTGGTTCCCAGCTACTTAGTGTCTTTGCCCCGAGACTACCTTCCATATATTCTTTATATTCTTGTATGTGCCTAATTACACATCCCCTTACTGCTTAGTCCCTCCATGAACTCTGTTTTGCAGAGACTTAGGCCCCCTTTCTCTTTGTCCCACACAGCGTTGTATCTTTGAAGTCCATGCATTTTTATTGACAATTCTCTATGCCTAGAATTCTCTCCCTCCTCATCACTGCCGTCTGGCTTCCCTGACTCCTTCAGGTCTGAGTGAAAATCCCACCTTCTGTAAGAAGTCTTTCCCAGTCCCCCTATAATAATAGTACTTTCCCTCTAGGAGTAGTTCCACTTCATTCTGTCTGTATCTTGTTTGTACATAGATATTTGCATGTTGTCTTCTCCATTAGTTTGTGAGCTTCCTGAGGGTAGTGACTGCTTTTGCCTTTTATTTTTATCTCTCCCCCACATCCCCCCCCCCCACATACACACACTTAGCAGAGAACTTGGCACATAGTAAACACTTAATAAATTCTCTTTGATTGGCTGACTCAGAAGTCAAGAAATGAAAGAGTATCTAATAGGACAGATGATCGATAGCGTCAAAAACTTCAGATTTCAAGAGAGAAGATGACTGAAAAAGGACACAGGATTTTGTAATTTGTTATCTTTGAAAGAGTAATTTCACTTGAATAGTGAAGAGCATAAGTTTGATTACAGCATATTGTGAGAGAAACTAGATCTGGCTATCTAATAAGTAGAGAAGTTTAGCACTGAAAGGGATGAGCAGGATTGGGCCATGGGGGCTGGAAGGTTCAGACAATACTTTCATTATTGGAGCCAGTGACTAGAGAGCTCCTGAAGATACACCTGGTGAGAATTTGTGCTCTCTCATCTTGGACAGCATTAAGAGAGTGTCCAGAAATCATTTCCAGGGATATGAAGACATGACAGGCTTTCTGTACTCTGCCCTGATCAGACCATATCTATATTACTGTGTTAACATTCTGGGATGCTACAGTTTATGAAGAATATTTACAAACTGGAAAAAATCCAGAAAAAAGTGAGTAGATGAAGGACCTTGAGTCTGTGATATGTGAATATTGGTTAAAGAAACACTGGTTATAGGTACTGTCAGAGGAGAAGGAAGCATATACAAAAGATGACAAAAGTAGAGTCTGTAAGACTTGGCAACATAGTAGATAAAGGGTGGGGTAGGGGGCAGGGCAGTGAAAGGATGAAGAGCTGAAGATTGTACCTGTGTGACTGAGAAGATGTATTTGTTGATAATAAAGATGGAAATTAGTATGGCCACTTTGGAAAGCAGTTTGGAATTATACAGCTAAAGTGACTAAAATGTTAGTACTTTCTGACCCAGAGATTTGATTGACTTCTAAGCATATTCCCCAAGGATATTCTTTTTCATGTTAGAATTATTTTTTTAAATTTATTTTTAGTTTTCAATATTCATTTCCACAAAATTTTGAGCTCCAAATTTTCTCCCCATCTCTCTCCTCCCCCTACCCTGAAACATTGTGTATTCTGATTACTCCTTCCCCTAATCTGCCCTCCCTTCTGTCACACCCCTCCCTTCCTGCATCCCCATCTTTTCTCTTGTCTTGTATCTTGTAGGGCAAGATAAATTTCTATACCTCATTACCTGTATTTCTTATTTCTCTGTTGTATGCAAGAACAATTCTCAACATTCATTTCTAAAACGTTTGAGTTTCAACTTCTCTCCTTCCTTGCTCCCCATCCATCTTCACTGAGAACGCAATTCAGTATAGGCTATATATGTGTAGTTTTGCAAACAACTTCCATAATAGTCATGTTGTGTAAGACTAATTATATTTTTCTCCATCTTATCCTGCCCCCATTTATTCTATTCTCTCTTTTGACCTTGTCCTTCCCCAAAAATGTTTACTTCTAATGGCTCCCTCCTTCCAGTTTGCCCTCCCTTCCATCATCACCTCCACCCCACTTATCCTCTTCTTTCCTACTTTCCTGTAGTGTAAGATAGATTTTCATACCAAATTGAGTGTGCATGTTATTCCTTCCTTAAGCCAAATATTTCCCTCTTACCTCCCCCCTTTTCCCCTCCATTGAATAAGCTTTTTCTTGCCTCTTCTATGAGAGATAATTTGCCCCATTCTATTTCTCCCTTTCTCCTCCTAATACATCCCTTAATTTTATTTTTTTAGATATCATCCCTTACTATTAAACTTATCCTGTGCTCTCCGTCTACATATATGTGTAGTGTGTGTGTGTGTGTGTGTGTGTGTTTGTGTGTGTATAATCCTTCCAACTACCCAAATACTGAGAAGAGTTTCAAGAGTTACAAACACTATCTTTCCATGCAGGAATGTAAATAGTTCAACTTTAGGAAGTCCCTTATGATTTTTCTTTCCTGTTTACATTTTCATGCTTCTCTTGATTCTTGTGTTTGAAAGTCACATTTTCTATTCAGCTCTGATCTTTTCATCACTTTCATTGAAAGTCCTCTATTTCTTTGAATGATCATTCTTTTCCCTGAAATATTATACTCAGTTTTGCTGAGTAGGTGATTCTTGGTTTTAAACCTAGTTCCTTTGACTTCTGGAATATCATATTCTAAGCCCTTCGATTCTTTAATGTAGAAGCTGCTAGATCTTGTGTTATCCTGATTATGTTTTCACAATCCTCAAATTTTTCTTTCTAGCTGCTTGCAATATTTTCTTCTTGACCTGGGAACTCTTCAATTTGACTGCAATATTCCTAGGAGTTTTCCTTTTGGGATCTCTTTCAGGAGGTAATCAGTAGATTCTTTCAATATTTATTTTGCCCTCTGGTTCTAGAATATCAGGGCAGTTTTCCTTGATAATTTCATGAAAGATGACGTCTAGGCTCTTTTTTTTTGATCATGGCTTTCAAGTAGTCCCATAATTTTTAAATTTTCTCTCCTGGATCTATTTTCCAGGTCAGTTGTTTTTCCAATGAGATATTTCACATTGTCTTCTATTTTTCATTCCTTTGGTTTTGTTTTGTAATTTCTTGGTTTCTCACAAAGTCATTAGCTTCCATCTGCTCCATTCTAATTTTTAAAGCTCTATTTTCTTCGGTGAACCTTTGAACCCCCTTTTCCATTTGGCTAATTCTGCTTTTGAAAGCATTCTTCTCCTCATTGCCTTTTTGAACCTCTTTTTCCAATTGAGTTAGCCTGTTTTTAAAGGTGTTATTTTCTTCAGCATTTTTTGGTTCTCCTTTATCAAGCTGTTGACTCACTTTTCATGGTTTTCTTGCATCTCTCTCATTTCTCTTCCCAATTTTTCCTCCACTTCTCTTACTTGATTTTCAGAAATCCTTTTTGAGCTCTTGCATGGCCTGAGACCATTGCATATTTATTTTACAGGTTTTGGATGCAGAAGCTTTGAATTTTATGTCTTCCTCTGATAGTATGCATTGTTCTTCCTTATCTGAAAGGATGGGAGAAAATACCTGTTCACCAAGAAAGTAACCTATATTCTTATTTTTTAACCTTTTTTGGGCATTTCCCTAGCTAATTACTTGACTTTTGAGTCCTTTGTCAAGAGGGAGTATACTCTGGGGACCTGTAAGTTCTTAGTTCTTCCAAGGTGGCACAATCAAGGGAGAGGAGTTTACTTCTCTCCTGGCCTGTGCTCTGGTCTGAGAACTACAAAAGCTTTTCTGCCCAGCGTCTGCAAGTAGAATTCCCTTTCCAGAGCCTCCTCTAGCTCCACAACAGTAGGCAGCTTTCTCCTCACCCCAGGGCCGCCACTCAGGGCTGAGACCCAGATCAGCAGCTCAATTCCCCCAGGGACTTTAGGCTGAGTTCTCCAAAAATGGATGCTGTTGTTGCTGCTGCTGCCACCGCCACCTGGGTCTGGGGCTAGGGGAGGACCCTGCTCTTTTCTCACTCAGGTGAAAAAGCTTTCTCACTGACCTTTGAAGCTGTCTTTGGTGTTTGTGGGTTGAGGGATCTGAGAACTTCAACTGCTGCCAGGGATTCCACCCCAAGTCCTATTCTGGTCTTGTTCCTGCCAGGGCCATGTGGCCAACTCTGGGCTGGACTCCATGGGCTGCACTCAGCTCCATACCCCATGCAATAGATCTTTCCTGTCGATTTTCCAGTCCACCTTGGGCTGGAAATCTCTTTTACTCTTTTGTGGCTTCTGCTGCTCTAGAATTTGTTTAGAGTAATTTTTTACAGTTATTTTATGGGCTGTGGGGGACAAACTAGAGTAGATGCGTCTTTCTACTCCACCATATTGAGTCCACCCTCATCCCCCAAGGATGTTCTTGATAAGAGAAAAGATTCTGTATACAGCAAATATTTATAGCTGGGACTACATACACACACACACACACACACACACACACACAGAGAGAGTGAATTGAATAGGATGGGATCATATCTTAAAAAAATGAAATTAAGCAGTGAGAGAGAAATGTATTGGGAGGAGAAAGGGAGAAATGGAATGGGGCAAATTATCTCTCATAAAAGAGGCAAACATAACACTTTTTAGTGGAGGGGAAAAGAGGGGAGGTGAGAGAAAAACATGAACTTTACTCTCATCACATTCCACTAAAGGAAGGAATATAATGGACACTCATTTTGGTATGAAAGCCTATCTTACAATACAGGAAAGTGGGGTAGAAGGGGATAAGCAGGGTGGGGGGGGAGGAAGGGAGGAGGGAGCAATTTGAAGTCAACACTCTTGGGGAGGGACAGGATCCAAAGAGAGAACAGAAGCAGTGGGGGGCAGGATAGGATGGAGGGAAGTATAATTAGTCTTACACAACACGACTATTATGGAAGTCATTTGCAAAACTACACAGATATGGCCTATATTGAATTGCTTGCCTTCCAAAGGGAATGGGTGGGGAGGGAGGGATGGGGAGAGGTTGGAACTCAAAGTTTTAGGAACAACTGTTGGTTATTGTTCTTGCTACTAGGAAATAAGAAATACAGGTAAAGGGGTATAGAAAGTTATCTGGCCCTACAGGACAAAAGAGAAGATGGGGACAAGGGAAGGGAGGGATGATAGAAGAGAGGGCAGATTGGTGATAGGGGTAATTAGAATGCTTGGAGTTTTGGGGTAGGGGAGGGGAGAAATGGGGAGAAAATTTGGAACCCAAAATTTTGTGGAAATGAATGTTGAAAGTTAAATAAATTAATTTTAAAAAATTTAAAAAAATAAAAAAAACACTTTTTTGGTAATGATAAAAATCTTTACAGAGCCTTAAAACAAATAGATGCCTGTCAATTAGGGAGGTGGCTGAACAAATTGCCATACATGAATGTAATGGAATATGACTGTGGTGTAACAAACAAATATGATGAATATACAAAAGTATGAAAAGACTTACATGAAGTGATTCAAAGTGAAATAAGCTAAGGCAAAAAAACTGTTCACAAAATGACTTCAGCAATATAAATGGACAGAAAGGCCAGCAGCCACAAAACAATCGGAAATGAATCTTTAAAAATTGCAAGGAACAGGCTTGGCCTCAAGGAAGAGTTATGTTCCTAACTCCTTTGTGGGTGTTTGGGGTATAGGAAGGGGGAGTGGTTTACAGATGTGGAACATTGTACTTGTTTTCAGATTTTATTGATGAATTGCTAGGTTTTCTGGGTTTTTTTTCTTCTGCATTTCCTTTCTTGCTTTCCCTCTCTGCACATACTCATTGAAACCTGGCTCCCTCCTGATGCCTCAGTTGCCTTTACAGGCTGGTTACACTTTCACTCAAACTCTATGATTCACCAGTCATGGCAGAAGAAATGGAAAACTCCTTGTTCCCTATTACCACTTCCAGGCTCTCCTTCTACCCCCATCACTCAGTAACTTCTTATTCTTTAATGTTCTTTCAATCCATATTTATCATCTAATCAAGACCTCTAGCACTCTCCACTTCTTTCCTAAATGAGTTCCATGTCTGGCTTGCAATCTTTCTCTCCTTCCCACTTCATCCCTACCTCAGCTATCCAGATACAGATGGTCCTACTCTGCATCTTACTGTCATCCACAGGTTTTCCACTTCCACGTTCAAGTCCTTTTCTTTTCTCACCATCCCCTTCTTCAGTTCTCTCAAGAGAAAATCACATTTTGAATTGGACTTTCCTGATTCCCTCAGTTGTTAGTTTCCTCACCACTGTGTATTTTTTTGTATTGCCTAAATGAATTTATCTGTTGATGTGCTGTGCATACATAGTGGAAAATAAGTTCCTTTAGGGCAGGGGATAGTCTGACTTTTGTTTTTGTATCTCTAGCACCTAGTGCAGTGCCAGACATATAATAAGTGCTTGTTGATTGATTGATAAAATGATGCAGTGTAGTACAGTAGCAATAATACTCCTCTGTAGTCAAATGGCCTGGGTTTACATCCTACTTCTGACACCACCTGGGCGAAGTTGGCCAAACCCCTTAACTGCCTCAGACCTCACTTTTGTTGTCAATAAAATGAGGGAGTTGGACTAGATGACTTCAGAGGTTCCCTCCAGCTTCAGATCTCTAGGAACCTGTGACACTGAAGTGTGGCTATGCAGAAATGTTAGAATGATCTTTTCTTGTCTTAATTGGGAAAAGGTAAATAGAAAATGTTTTTTTTCCTTTAGATAAATTCAGGAGAAAGCTCTACTCCATTGGTGCAGTAGTCCCCAAATCACTGAAAACAAAGATGAGAACTCTACAACTTTATATGTTTAAATGGAGTTATAAAATTCATTGAACTAATTTTGTTACTCCTCTTCTTCAGATTTGGGCCTGGATCAATACATAGTGAAACGCTTTGATGGAAAGGTGAGAGAATTGTGATGCAGGTATATATGTTGTTATTGCTAAAGATATTTGAAATGTTTCCTAGTTGAATTTCCATTAGAACCATGTGGAAAAATTGTACTTAAGTTCTTTAATGCATCTTGCCAAATAAGTGTATATCACATTAGAAAAACCATGTGAAATGTTCTTTTATATGCTTTTCTTACAGAGAAAAGAATATAAGATAATTACATATTAGCACTTTCATAATATGATAAAAAAAATCATTGTTTCTATATGAATATAACTATACACACATTTGTAAAAACATCTTGTGTCACCTGCTATGTTCATTAATGATTGATTTAGTATTTATTTGCATCTGGGTATGAGTGTAAAGATACTAATAAGGACACCAAGTCCAGTCTAATCCCTGAAAAAAACCTCTCCTTGAGGATTTTTTTCTAATATTATCCTACCTTTTTGATAATATATATCAGTCTTGAAAATTATGGAGATAACAACTTGTAAATAATCTGTAGTTTGTGGTTATAGGAATGATCGATTTTATTGTTTATTTGAATGTTTGTTGTTAACAGTTACTAACTTTAGAAATTTAACAAAAAAATTTTTTAAATACTTAACTAAACTTGTGAAATAATTATGAGGACCAGACTGTGTTTATTTGCATATGACTTGCATTGTTTGCATACATGCCTTCAAATATTTGAATTAAACATGTATTAATCCATTCTTTATATGTTGAATGGTAAAACTTCATTCTTACTGCCTCCTAGTCAGTGAAATGTTTTTTCCTCTTCTCTTGGTTCCTTTTACAAGGCAAAACAAGAAAAGCCTCAAAAAAAAAAAAAGGATAAGACAGTTGGAGAAAGGCAAAAGAAATCATCAGAAAGGACAAGCCATTCATTACCCTACAGAGCAGAAAGTACCAGATCCTTTACAAATAAAGGTTGCAGATTGGCTAAGTCAGGAGCAGAGAGGGGAACTTCAAGGAGCAGAAGACTCAGCTTCTGAGGGGAGCTCTACCAGAATGCACTAGCACTAACAGGCACTAAATATTGTGTTTGCTCACATAGGAAAGATGGGAAGCTAGGGGCAGGACTAGTATTTATAGTGGATTCATTATTTTGAGATGCAAAATGAGAGAATGTATGCAACCCAGAATGTCTTGTCCTGGTGCCCCCAAATCCACCTCTACAGGTTCATTCCTTTGGATCAAACATTAGGCTTGGGGTTAGGCTTCCTGCTTTAAGGTTCAGATATGTTTGAGAACAGTATTACATTAAGGAATCTAAGGTACACTATGATATTTTAGTATTTTTACCAATATACTATTTTTTGTATCTTTTATCTTTATTTAGTATAATGTATTTATAATACACCTTAGTATATTTATCAACCAACAAATATTTATTAAGCACCTGCTATGTGCCAGCCATGAAATGATCCTAACCCTCAAAGATAGTATATAACATATCACTTCCCAGGGATAGCATGAGAGCTCTGGGCACCTAGAGAAGGAAGTTCTGAAATGGGAAGAAGTGTATAGAAAATGCAAGTAGATAGTAGCAAAGACTCCCAGCCTATAGCTGGCTGAAAGTAATGAGATGAGAGTCATGAAACTATAAAAAATAAGCCTGGGCCACGTAACACCTTGGCAGGGAACTGGCATCTTTTCTTTCTCACTCATACTTCTCTTTTGTCTGGATGGAGTTACTGAATCTATTTATCTCTCTGCCTGGAGAATTTTTGCATTCAGAGATTCTTTATGAATTTCTGATTAGAAAGGAGATCTTGTTTAATATATTTCATATTAGCGTTTGCTTGATTAATTTAGGGCAAATATCTAAAAGAGGGTTTTGTTGGGTTTTTTTTAACTGAGTTCTCTTCTTTTTGTGCCTTCATGGAATGCCAGATGTTGCATAAGAAAATCAATATAGTAAATCCCATCCTTTTAACCTGTTATCTTAAAACTATGTAATAAAGAATGGAAAATTCATAAAATATTTCATCAGCATAAAATTTAGATTTTTGCCATGCAAAAAAGCCTTTCTCTGAACATTGTTATGACAGGTTTCAAATTTGTGTGGTCATAAACAGCACAAACTAAAGAAGAAAAATTTGTCTTTGTTTAACCATTTCTCTAGTATGATTGTAACTTCTTTGACTATCTTTTTTACTATTATTACTTTCCATAATACTTTATCAGTTGTGACCAGGATGTACAGTTTGACCAAGATTTAAGTTGAAAATTAATGTCCAAGGGGAGTCTACTTTAAAATTATCTTGATTTTTCTTTGAACTTTTGTCTTCTTTCTCTTTTTGTTTGGTAATATTAAATTAATTGGCAGCTGCCTAAATGAAATATCATGCTTCTTCTATCAATGTCCATCAAACTTGTGGCCCATCCTATTTAATAAAAATCATTTAAATAATAATACCTTGAAAAAGGTTAGCTTATGTCTATAGGATTGCCATTGGGCACTTTTGTTGCTAAAAATCAACAAAATGGGTTTGGGAATGGGTTATCTCTGATCTGGGGTATTGTTCATTTGTATTTTAGTCCCATAAAACTCTTTTTCAGGTGAGGAAAGGAGGGGCTGCCTTTCATGTGGTCACCTGAGCTCTCCTGCATAATTTCTTTAAGCAAAAAGCCATCTTGAGGGGGGAAACAAATATCCCTCTTCTAATTAAATTTTAGTAAAATCAGATTTAAGTTATTTTGTTTTAATTTGGGATAAAGACTCTATTTTTAAATCGTAATACTACTTTATAATTTTAATTTCATTTATACCCCCTAGAGATACTAATCCTTTACTTTGAGGTTGTAATGTAGTTTTAAACGTAATGGATACAATGTACCACTTTCATTCCTGTAGTTATAATACACTTATCAAATGTCCCCCTGCCACAGATACTATGCAAAGTAAGTTAAACAACCGTAATCCCTTTAGGATGGAACAGTACAGTCTGGGGGAGGTGGCTGGCATAGAATCCATGTAGGATCATATTGTGCTTGAGGTTTACAGTGTGCTTTCCTCTCAACAATTCTGGGAGGAAGGTATTTCAAGGATCATTATCCCGGTTTTACAGATAAGGAAACTGAGCCCCTTAGAGGGGAAGTGATTTCTCCAGGACTGCAGGTGCTCAGGATAATCAGAATCCATCTTGAGCTTTTGTTTTTAACTGCACTGTGGGGACAGGCCAAAGAGACATGAAAGAGTTAGAAACTCCCAACTCAAAAGATTTCAAGCATGTTCTGGCATGATCTTTAATAGTGTATAGAATATAAGTGGCCTGTTAGCTCATGTCACCTGAATTGTAGCAACAAATGTCTAGCTTCTGTTTTTAGTGGCATAAAAGCTTCATGGATGAAAACAAATCCCCTCTTGCCGGTGTGTTCTCATTATTCAAAATGATTTGCTAGTGGACTTATATTCATTTAATCAGAGAATACATTTTCTGAATTTAGGCTTAGGTGTCTATTCCTCTTGAATAAAAATAAACTAGGAGTTTTTTGTTGGTGAAAGTTCAGAAGTAGGGGAGTAGCTTTCCACACTTTGACAGTAAGGATATATAATAAATGGAATCACTACTAAATATTACCTTTATTCCTTTTAGTTGCCAGGTATTTTTCTGTGATTGACTAAACTTCCATTTCACTTGGAAAAAATGCTTGGAATTGGTGGTTTTCAGTTTCTTTTGTATGTCTTGGTATACTTATGTAGTCATAGCGTGTTTCCTAGTCTTGCTTATTTTCTTTCCCTCTTGCTTCTCATACTTTTTACTTATTCATTTTTACATTTAACAAATTAAAGTGAGAACTATGTTCTCTTTTCCTGCTGCTCATAATTGACAAGTCCTCTCAGATTAAACTCTTTTTCTTATCACCACATTTTTTTTTCAAACTGTCAAACATAGTAAAAAATTTAACAGGCTTTCAGTAAAGCTATTTCTTAGTAAAGAAATGCTGACTTCCATTCTTTTGGTGTTAATATTTTTACCTCTTTTAAGAATAATACTTAACGTAAAAATAGCGTTCCTAAAGGCAGAATTAATTCACCTATTGCCTTCATTGCTATTTATTTTTTAAAAGATAGAAGAATTTTCAATTTTTCCTGCCCCTTGGATATCTCTTGGCTGTCACTAGATCTAGATTTTTCATTATTTAAAATCTCAGGACTAGAAGTCAGAAAACTTGGATGCTAGCTCCAGCAGTGCCAAAACTTGCTTTGCGACCTTGGGCATCACTCTCTGGGCCTCAGTTTATACATTTATAAAATGAAAGAATAGGGTTAAATAGATGATATTCTAAGAGTTTGGGGCTCTAGATGTGATTTCTTAATGTCTTGATTATATTTTATGCTTGGGTCACAGGGTGCTGAGAATTTAGATTTTTTTTTTGTTCTTTCCGTACTCTGCATCATTCCCAGTAGTGTTCCTGAAAAGAGGATAATTTTATGTCAAATAAAACAACTACTTTTATATTCAAGTTAAAGAGTCAGCATTTGGATTGAAGATGATAATGATTACGATATTTATAGCCCAGAGGATACTCAAACAGAGAAGGAAATAGAGAAAATAACCTATGTTTAAAATGGAAATGTTGAACAGATGAAAGGTAAATATGTCAGTAATTGTATGTTGGTTGAAGTTTTAGTAAAAATATGTTGACATAAATTTCCAAGTAAGTCACATACTTCTTATTCAATAAGAGCCCCAAATTCTCATACCTATCAGTATAGAAAGTCAAGTAACTAAATTAGGGGCAAAAATATTATTTCTCTTTAGAGAGAAATTGGGGCTCTCCTTACCCTTTGGGAAGCCTAGTTATTTGTTCCTTATCACAGATAAAGTAATTTTATGGAATATATGGAATAACAGCAAAGATCTTACATGTGTTGAAAGAGGTATCCATGATCAGGAGAATCGCCTCCTGTTTAGTGTTGGGAGGTGGTACAACCAGGGTGGGTATGTAAGAGACAAAGTAAAAATGATAACAAGGTGCAGCTTCCATGGGGTGGATTTTGGTGCGTTTCTAAACATGCCAGTTTTGCCTTAAATTTAAGTCAGAAATGGGGTCCATATTCTCTCAGGCCTAACAACGTAATCCTGTTGAAAAAGATATCAGACTATGATGTCCTGTGTAGAACTGCAATGGTACTTGGCCACATCACTGTCACTTTGCTTCCAGGTATTTAACATAATGTAATTTGAGAGCTTGAAAGGAACAGTGTTGTGGTTTCATCAGTATAGAAACTCCATTCACCCCAAGATTGTAACTCATCTATGATTTATAGGCTGAGTTGCCCAAGTCTCAGAAAGGTGAAGTGAGACTTGCCCACAGTCATGTCGTTAGCACTAGTACCTTGTTTTCAACATAGATCTTCCTGACTCCAAGTTCTGTCTACTCTGGGCTTCTTTACTACATGCAAAACTTTGCCTAGATTTTCTATTGATATAAATCAGTAACTGAACATTCCATCTCCAGTCTTATTCGCTAGGGGCACCTAAGTTCTATGTATTTTATTTTTGTTCATGATGCATGTTTTCATTTGTCATGTTAAATCCCATAAATTAAACTATGCACTATCACTTATATTTTCTTGTCCTCATTGTTCAGTAGCAAAATCCTTGTTTTAAGGAACTTTATCACTGAATTAAAGGAGAAAAGGGAAAAGGTTTTAAACTTATACACCACAGGTTCCCAAATGCATTCAACAATCACATACCCATTTTATTTGTGAGATGAATTTTCCCATGGTTTTTCTTTGTCCAATTTATATTTATAATCAGTGCATTCCTAAGTTTAAATGAAAAACTGCTCTTACTAGCTGAAAAATACTTGACATTATCTGACTCTCACTATGATGTTTTACCTCCAAGCTGTTGGCTCACATAATTTCTTGATAGGAAATTATTTTTTCATGTAGCCCTCATTTTTTCAAACTACTTCAAAAATGTAATTTCCTTGTTCATATGACTACAGACTTCACTTTCAGTGAGGTTTAATTATATTTAACCTTATAAAAATCAATTTTATCTACTTTACTAGAATACAATTATAAATTTGTATTTGCCATAACATGTCCAACAATTTCATTTTAAGAAAATCATCAAAATATCAGTTTTCAATCTAGTTACTGAATTTAAAAATCGGAATGTAGACGGATCTTTATACCCAAGGGTAGTCTAAAAGCTCCATTTGATATTCCCTAGACCAGATTGTGACTTCCTTTTTTATGGAGACCAGTGCTTTTAAAGTGGAAAATCTCGAGTCTAACTAAAAATTTGGATTTTACTTTTACTTTGTAAGGAAGAAAATAGACAGTTTATGTCTTTCATATTACAAATGAAGTTAAGCTCAATTTATTTTCTCTTTTTTTCAACAATCACTTTACCTACTTTGTTAAAGATAAGCACCCACAGGAATAAATACTATAATTAGTTTTAATCATTATCATACCAGTTACTTAGGATTTGTAAGAAGGGTTTTAACCAACTCCTCATTACAAATGCACAGCAATAATCTAAGTAAACTGGTCGCTGATTCTCTAGTTTCTCCGTTAGAGTTTATTTTTAAAGCCAAGTTTTCCTTGAACACCCAATGAAATTTTAGACATTTCATTTTTATTTAAAGGGTTTCCTAGATTCTCTAGTCATTACTTCACATACAGTGCTTTAAAAAAATATCTTACAGTAAATATCCCGATGTCCTTTTCTCTCCTTTACATGATGGAGAGCTCCTGTTCTTCAACTTGGGTTCTGAATTGAAAAGTCTGTCCCCAAAAACCCTCCCAAAAATTCTCCTAGGCAAGTATTGACTAAAACCTTAAGTTTCCTTTGGAGGGAAATTAGGAATTTCCTTTTCTTTTCACTGGACCTTGCAAGTAAAATAAAAAATATTGTTGTGTGTTCTTTTCCTGTCCCAGGTTCGTAAGTGTTGTAATGTGTTGTAATCTGTATTTATTTATACATGTGTATATGTATATAGAGAGTTTGTTTCTTGATTTTTAATTTTTTGGTTTTGCTTTTTTATATAATCATACATTCCCGATTTTTTTCCTTTCCTTTTTCTAACCTTTCTTCCCTCTGATCAGGATTTCTGGCAGGTACTGACTCATCAGCATGTTCTTTCCATTAATCTGTGCTCCAGAGAACGTAGTTATGCTTTGGGCTTAAAAGGAAGAGCGCATGCTGGTTTCCTTCCCCTGCTCCCTTCAGATTGGTTTAATTCATGTCACTTTTAATTGATGTTTTATCTTGAATAGAGACAATTAGAACATTAAGTGAGTCCTTGAGAATATAGTAGCCAACACAATTGAAAAGACAACTTTAAACATATCTAGGAAGGAAGTTTTGTACAAAGAAAAATGTCTGTGCTGTAATTCATTAATATTTCTGAAGAAATAAGCAATTTCCTTAGGTAGTGCTATAGGCAGTTGGCAGTCTTTTAATTCTGGCCAGAGTATGTCTTCGGCAGTAGGACACTAATACTTTGAAAAGGAGAGTCGAACTAACTACCATTATGGTGAAAAAAACAGTTTTTTAAATCCACTATATTCTGATCTTGAGGACTAGGGCTAAGTTACTTTTCATCTCCATATCCCTGTTACCCAGTACAATTTCTTACATGTTGTGGGCACTTACATGTTTGTTGGTTTGAGTTCATCAATGGCCACCTCACAGGGGAAAAAAATAAGGTGTTTTTTTTTTGTTTCTTTGTTTGTTTTTAAGTGTTGATTTAGTCAAACAAAGCAAAGCTATTGCCTAGCTGCCTGAAACCATATAAATTTGTTTGGAGCCTGTGAGGAGGAAAAACCAGTGAGCAGATGGAGAAAACTGTGAAAAAAGAGCATGATACAAACCTTTACTGTTTAGAAGGCTACAGCCATAGACATATATTGCAAGAGGGTCAGTCCCTCTGGCAGAACTTTGAAGATGCAAACATATCAGGTGTAATTTGTCTTCTATTTATGTTTATTTCCTTGTATATTATGTCCCCAAGTGGTGGGCATAAGAAAATAGAGATCACAAAGGGAAGCTGGATCGTAAAAGCCCAAATAGTGGCATATAATAATTTTATGGTTCTGTATAAAGAGTTCTTTATCTGCTGTGTGGGCCATTATTGTAACACAGAGTAAAAGTTGTATCATGTTTTGCCATGCCATGAGATCAGAGCTAACTTCTATTAATAGTAGCCCCTTACTCAGCTAGCTTTTATTCAGATGAGTAACACTGAGCAGACGCAGGCAGAGCTCTCAGGTGTAACTTGATAAGTCATCTTTAACTGGTAAAATGCATTGATAAAACATCTTACCTTCAAACAATATTATATTTATTGGGCCCTAAAAATTGGAATTTATGGAGATGGGAACTCATTCAAACTCTGTGACAATAGTGGTATCACAATTTTTATCGTTAGAGATCCTTACTTTCAAGTTACTATGGTAGCCTTCATCTAAAGGAAAACAAATCAGATGAGAAGCTATAACTTTGAACTTAGGAAAGATACTGCTGTTTTATTAGTACAATTTTAAACATGCATGTGATCTTAATTTGCATTAGGTAGTTGTGTTGCTTTCTATAGCCGATCTTGAGGACTAGGGCTAAGTATATAGCTTTTATTTACCAGATTCTAAATATCCAAAATCTTAAACCTTTACCAAGAATTGGGCACTGTTTCTCTTGAAACATAATTTTTAAAATAATGAGCCACTCAGTCCGAATTTCATGTGTGTGCTGACTGCATGAATTTATTTTTATAATTAATTAGATTCTGTTTTAGTTATAATTACCTATTATCCAAACCTACCAGCATGATACCTTGTAGCAGTCAGGTACACAACAGTAGCAGCCTGCAGGTGACCAGGTCCTGCTGACCCTACTTGGTTGATTAAGTACAGAAAATTTGTTTAAAAATCTCAGAAAGATCATATTTGGCCCTTTGGCTGTATGTTGGACACCCTAGCCCTGGCACCTGCAGCGTAGTATATTAAGAGGTCTTAATGGCACCAGTAGGCTACTGGGCAAGGAAGAGAATCCTGTATTTTATCACTGATTGAGTTCTGAAATATGAATATTAATTGGATGGATAAATATGCAAAATTTGGTCTCTTTCTTCCTTAGGTGAAAAAACTGTCACTTTGAAGTGATATGTCAAAATTGCTATCTTTCTGAAGAAGAACATTAAATGCTTCTCATTAGTCTTCTTTGAAATACAAACTCAAATTTAAATTGGATTTGTGGAACTTAGAGTGCATGCAAGTAAATTAAGATAGATAGCAATGCTGAAATTTTCCTGTAGTTGGACTGTACAAAAGAAGATAGCCTAAATTAATTTGTAAAGCTATACTTTTTTATTAGGTGTGCTTTATTAATGCCCAGAAACAGATTGGGAACCCAGATGTGCACTTGGTTCTTTTAAATAAAAATTGTTTTACATTCAGCCAAAAAAAAAAATGCTGCTTCTCTAACCTAGAGCCCTGAGTTGCAGTGAAAATTTCTTTTTTATTTAGATTTTAATCAGTAGAATAAGAGAGCCATTCTTTACCAGAGGTACTACCAGTTTGTTTTAAACTGCTATAGTCAACTATGACATGTGCTTCTTTAATCATGTTAAAATTCAAACTATTACTGCATTCTCAAGGATCTCTTGTGAATTGCTTAAGAATCTCGAAGCCTGAAAATTATTTTAAAATTTTTTTTCTTTGTAAAAGGAAGTTGGGGAAGAGTTTTCTTGTGTTGCCTTCAATGAGTATACATCTTGGTAACACATCTGCATCTTTTGGACTGCCGCAGGTCCTTACATGGAGCAGTTATTTTCTAGGCTGTCCCCAGATCAGGCTTTCCTTGCTTGCTTTTATTGCAGGGACTCCTCCTTTGCATGCTCAAGCCTTACTGCCTGTGGACAGTAGAGAATTGTTGGGGGAGGGGAGTTTCTTTTCGATTTGTGGTATAGAATGCTGATCTTGTGTTTGAGACGCAGCTTGTTAAAAGTGGTGATGAATACTTATTGTGCTGCTGGGAGAAATGTCCGTAAACGTGTTTTTAGTCTCTGGGTACCACCACTATTAACCAGTTATGGCTTTATCCCCCACTTTCACTTGATCTTTAAATTCCAGGAGCAACTTAATTGTAAGGTGCTCCAAAGGGAGGTTTAAAATTTCTGTTTTTTCCAAATATTAAAACCAGTAAGCAGCAGGATTATTTTAAGTTTTATTGCTTCCAAATGTGAGGTTAACTAAAGTCATTGGATTTTGTTGTTGTTGATGTATAACCGTAAACGTGTTTTAATGCTAATCTCTGTGTGATTAGTCTTTTTATCACAAACATTAGTTTACAATTCAATATGACATGAAAAAAATGGGAGTCAGAGTAATTTCCCTCACTATTTCAACAGAAGCATTTAAGTGTGTTTTTTGTTCACCCAAATCAAACTTTGAGAAAGCAACATAAAACTCTCATTCCGTTGATTGAATCACAGAAGGTAGAGGCAGAAGAGTACCTTGGAGATCATATTGTTCCTCTTCATCATTTGACAGAAGGGAAAACTAAGGCATGAAGAGAGCAAGGGGCTTCTTGAAAGTTGTGCAGGTGGTGGTAGCAGAAGCAGCGTTCAGATCCAGGTGCCCTGGCCCCAAACCCTGTGTTTCTTTCTCTTCTCTGTGAGGCCTCTCTAATTCAGCATGCTGTATTTTAATGATGTCACTTCTTCACTTTGCCAGTTTTGTCAGTGCCCGATGTGGTAGAGGTGTAGCTTCTGTTCCAGAAATTTAATGAGGACAGTTCTTGCTGATGCATATTTATTTCTCTCTAGTTTGATATATCCTCTGGTTCCAAACTCAATTCATTAAAAACTGCACCAGTTGCAGATTACTCATTGACATACTTGTGGGGGCCTGTGATGACTGCCAAAAAGCATTAGAAAGACTATTCTATAAGTGAGAACTATATGAAAAACGCTTATACATCGTTACACTCTGTGATCCATTAAGAGTTATATGGAACCACATCATTTTCTCAAGCCTTGCTCTTTATTTGCAAGGGAAACTTGCTCGATGCAGTTAGAAGGAAAAACCAGAGAGCTCAGAGGTATATGGGGGAGGAGGGAGTCGGGGGTTGAAAGAGAATTATTGGAGGAACAGTAGCAGACGTTTCTCATTGGACAACTCACGTTTTTGTTGTCTCTTTAGCTTGAAGAAGATTCGGTCTCCCCAGTACAGAGATTTCAAGTTACATTTAGCATTATATATTCATGTGAGTGTGAGATACGTTTTTAAGATAAAGACTTTAAAGTAATGTAAGTTCTGACACAAGTGGTGATTGTATTTATAGATGGCTGTTGTATTAAACTCTTCATCTGAGGAAGGAGAATTCCTGGAGAAGTGATGGCTGTGCTTCAGTGTGAATTACACAGGAATTTGAAGGAAGATTTTAGTTGTTTGTAGAATATTTTTCTAAATGGGAAGAGAGGGAATTATTACACTGAATTGTATTTCAAAACTGGACACTTAAGTCTGATTCTACCTCAGGGACTCTTGTCAGTGAAAAGATTGTATTAAAATGCTATAACTCACGTGAGTTGAGGCCATGTTCTGGCAAAGCATTTTAAGCATCTGACCAGGCAGGACTTAGGAAATCAAACAAAAAAACCCTGTAGCTACTAAATTTTACTTTGGACATTAGATGGACATGGATGAAAATATATATATTTGTTACCCAAAACTGCAATTAAGGAAGTTGACAAGGAAAACATTGTAGAAAATAATAAACTTAAGAGATTTCTTCTTATGAACCTGATTATACCTCATGACAATACTATAAGATAGAAACAGGTCATAATTATAAAAATGAATTATTCTCTTTGGGCATCAGTTTTATTATCAGTAAAGTTATTTGTGTATATTTTTCTTACTATCAAAGCTACTCTCTCTATTTAAATATTGTCCTTTAAATGTTCTCAAGTATTCTATGTGTAGTCATTTACCAAAGGAAAGATGAATACTTAATCCTAATTTTTTGAGTATTTTGCAAAGCCAAAAAGTGGTCAGAATTAGGAATAGAAAGAAAATTGCTTTCTGTCAGAGTGAAGTCTATGGTATGAGGAGCATTACCCTTCTAGAGTTTGTTAACTCTCTTTATTCTGTCCAGAGTGAGAGTTGTGTGAAACTAAGAAAAATAAGGTATCTCAAAGTTCCATTAATTAGGAATATACCACAATTAAACTTTTTTTTTCTGACTTTGCCTTTAAAACAACCTTGTTCCAATTTCTGGAGAGATTAACCCATTTTTTCTGTTACAAGCAGCTAGTTGGTGCAGTAGATAGAGAACTGGGCCTGGGTCAGGAAGACCTAAATTCAAATCTGACATCACACATCTACTAACTTTGTGACCCTGGGGAAGTCATTTGAATTCTGTCTGTTTCAGTTTCCTCATCTATTAAATGGATATTCCCCCTTCTTTCTTCTCCTACTCTGCAGCATTTTGTTAGGTTGGAAATGGTGTATAATTGCTTAGGGTTGGTGACTTTGGCCTCTTTAACACATATTTGTGTACCACATGATCACTGAAATATGAGCATAAATTGTAAGGATACATTTAATGAATTGTGTTTTCCCTTCCCTTCAGATGGAAATACTGTCATTTTGAAATAATGTGTCAAAATTCGTTTTCCAAAAGAGGAAAATTAAATATTCTTCATTAGTCTGTTTTTGTTTTTGAAGTACAAATTCAATAGCACTTGAGGGATTTAGAGAGACTGTAAAATGCATGTAAATAATGAGGAACAAATGCCCATGTGGAATTTTCCCACAATATGAAACTACAAAGATAGCCTAAAGTAGTTTGTGCACCATTTTTGCTTTATGGAACAGCAGGCCCTGAGCATGGTACAAGACAGAAAGATGAGTGGATTAGAAATCAAAGGACCCACTGTGTCACTTAGTGCCTGTGGACTTTGGGCAAGTCATTGAATCTCTCTAGGCTTCATTTCCTTGTTGGGCAGGAGTGTACTGCAGGTCACTTTCAACCTGAACTCTTATGATCTTTTGATCTCTGTGTTCCCTTGCAACTCGGGATCTATAATCCTTTGCCTTCTAATGTTCCTGCTACCTTTAAATCTACAGTTCTTGATATACTCTGATCTTTTAATGATAAGTATTGTTTTGCAAGCAACCTAAAAATGTTGCTTCTCAAGTCTGTAATTCTGGGTAGTAAAAAAATTGTTTTATTGAAAGCTTGAAGAAGAGGAGGAGTTAGAAAGTTTAATTCTTGGTTGATGTTTGTTTTAAAAGTAAAAATATTCTGACACATCTTCCTCTAAAGATCCCAGAAGGAAAGAATGATTTTATATTCTAAGTGATTTTTATGGTTAGCTGAGGTTATTTGAAATGAAGGTAGGTTAGATAAGTTATTTCAAGCATAGCAACTGTGGAACCAAAAGCATATTTGCGAGTCATGGCTTCCAGTTATATCCTTATCCTTGTAAACGTATACTACTGGTTATAGGAAGGCCAGACAGAAATAAAGAGTTGGATCATCAGAAGTCTGTCATCAGTCCTAGAAAAACAATGGAAGTGCACATGTTACTGATAGAATTTATTAGCAGCATCTTACTATGTACAGTGTAACTCTTAGAGCCATCGTCAGCATGGTAGTACTCTTGTAGATTTTGCTATTTATTTGATAACTTAGCCTAAGAAAAACTGATGCTATATAGTATAAAGCAGTTCAGATCACTAACTCCAGATCCTTTTGGGAAATTTTAGTTAGTGTTTACATTGACTTGGACTCAGAGTTTTGCATATCGTAGAGAGAAATTCTAAAGCCATGTTTTAATCTTTAAAACAAGTCAAATCCATGGCTAGTTCATGTCTGCAGTTAACAGAATAAGAGTAACACTTATTTTCTTTTTTTGTTTTAATTTTGTTATTTTAATTTTATCAATTATTATGCACAGTTAAGCAAAATAAATTCTCATTTCCAAAAATGCATTTCTTATTCTGCATGTTAATCCATCATGTCTTTGTCGTGATATGGTCAGCATCCTTCTTTATCAGTCCTCTGGAGTCATAGTTGATCATTTAATTAATTAAAGCTTTTAGTCTTTCAAAAGTGCTGATTTTTATGACATTTGAAGTTACAGTATGAATTATTCTTTTCTTTCTGCTGACCACTCTGTGTTAGTTCATACAAGTCTTTCCATGTCTCTGAAACTATCTGCTCATTTCTTAGAGTACAATAGTATTCCATGACATTAGTATACCATAATTTGTTCAGCCACTCCCCATTTGATAGACATCCTATTAGTGACCAGTTATTTATCACAAAAAGAGCTTTTCTAAATATTTTGTGCATATCTTCTTTCTTTAATCTCTTTGGGTTATAGGCCTAGCAGTCCACCTACCAAGATACAACCAAGAACTGTATAAATACAACTACAGAAGTTAGTGTTTTGTTTTGTTTTTACAACAATATACACTGACCTAAATACTTAGAGAAATATTACTTATTCAGTGCCATAGCAATCAAATTACCAGAGAATTACTTTGTAGATGTAGGAAAAAAAATAGCAGTGTATCTAGAAGCACAAAAGATCAAGAATCTCAATGAAAATAATGGAAAAAGTGGGAATAAAGAGGGCCTTGCTGTGCTAGATGTAAAACTATACTACACAGTAGTTGTCAAAACGCAGTTATTAGAGTAGGCATACTCTTTGACCCTTGTTTTCTTGAACTTGTATTTTTGTATCTTATAGACCATATGAATAAGTTTCATTTTTTTAAAACTATCCCAAATTGCATCATACTTTGCATTTTTTAAGAAAAATATTTTCAGTAAACTCAACAGAAATGCAGTTGATAAATGCCATTGTTCTAAATGTGCTACACAGAAAGCCTAAATTCTGAGATTCAACTAAGTGAAAAGGTATCTTGATAAAATGTGACTGTATTTGAATGTTATAACCTTTATACCCTTTACTTAAATATATGTAGTTTTGGATGAATCGATCTCAAAAGTATATATTGGATACCATGATAGTAGCAAGTGCCGTACTAGGAAATTCAGTTCCCTTCATGACATTGTTTTATTTAGAATATCATCCTGTGCCTTGTTAGATTATCGAGGTCAGTGTTATTAATAAAGCTGTAAGTATACTTGCTTTCTTTCATCTGTGTTAGATATTATTGTTACTGCTCTGGTTCAGTCATATCTTACTCTTCATAACTCTGTATGGGGTTGTTCTTGGCAGTGGCACTGACATGGTTTGCCATTTCCTTCTCCTTCTCATTTTACAGATGAGGAAAATGAAGTCAACAGGGCTAAGTGACTTGCTCAGGGACCCATAACTAATAAATGTCTGAGGCTGTATTTGAACTCAGATCTTCCTTACTCTAAGTCCAGTACTCTATCCACTGAGCCACCTAGCTGCCTGCTTGTTACATACTAGCAGGTTCTTGGGGCAACTAGATGGTCCAGTGGATAGAGCACCAGTGCAGGAGTCAGAAGGACCTAAGTTCAAATCTCACCTCAGACACTTGACACTCACTAGCTGTGTGACCTTGGGCAAGTCACTTAACCCCAATTGCCTCATCCTGGGTCATCTCCAGTCATCCTGATGAATATCTGGTCACTGGATTCAGATGGCTGTGGAGGAGAAGTGAGGCTGGTGACCTACACAGCTCTCCCTCACTCAAAACAAAGTCAAGTGCAAGTCATGTCCTTATTTCTCTGATGGCATGGTCTTCTTTGGCAATGAAGGACGAACACACACATACACAACAGCAGGTTCTTGAACTAAAAATCAAGTCCCTTACAATGGGTTTATATATTATTTCATAAATCTGTTGTGAACTTAAATAATCTTTCATAAAAAATAGCTACCCCTGAGCAGGAAGGGAAAATGCTCATCATTTTTAGTCCACTGAGTTTTGAAGCTTTTGTTGAAGAAATGGAACTTTCTCCAGAGGTGTACATCAAGTCAGATCTCTCATAGAACACAAAAAGGGACTTTGTCTCCTATTTAGCTATTTTTCCCCCAGGACACTCAGAGAAAAAATATTTTTCCCATGGTCTCAATCCTTTACTCTTCTTTCTGTAATTTCTTGTTTTGTCATTCTTGTTCTGTACTTCCCTTACCTTGAAAACTGAGGTGTATATGTTAAAACTACTAGAAGATATAGGGTGGATTAAGTGTTAGTGACAACTTGCTTTGAAGCCACAAAAACTTTACAGATAAAGAAAAACGGATTTTTAATAAAGAGAGAATTTGCTCTTGATTTCATGCCTCTTATGCTCCATAGACTTCATAAAAATTATAAAATTTTCTTGTACTCTCTGAGGGAATATGTGTTATTTTGGATCCATTACACACACACATGCACACACGCACACACACACACACACACACACACACACACACACTTTGTGTTTTGAACCACTAAGAAGCTTTGAAGTTGAAAAAAATATCCAAATATATCCAACTTCCCAGTTGCCCAGTTTATTTCATCATTCTTAATTTCTTAAAGTCCACTTTATTCATGATCAAACTCAAAAGTTACAATTACTCTATGTTGATTTGAGGAAGTAATCTATGATTCATCTTACTGTTTTCAAAAGTCTATCCAAGAAGCAGCCATATGGCACAAAATGATCTGAAAATTGCCGGTTTTTCCAATAAGCAAGAATAGGATTTTTCCTCTTTTTTTCTGTCTTTTCTTCCCCATCCTAGTAGATCTGTTAGACTAGGAATATATACTTTAGCTCTAAGCAGTCTAAGAGAATGATTTTTGCAACCGATTTTATGTCTGTGCTATTAATATCTATGATGAATTCCAAGAATTATTTTTACCCTTCAGATGTTTATCAGAGATATTTACAAACTCTTTGGGAGTGATAGGTGTATTATAAAATGGTTTGTATTTACTATCCAGAAAATGTGTTTGTTTACTTCAGAGTGATGCAAAAACAGACACAATTTAAATGGTATTTATTATAATTAATTTCCAAGTTAAAACATAAAGTACTTCCATAAATTCTTCCTGTTCCAGAAAGAATTATTTTAACAACTTGTGTGAGAAAGATTGTGGTTTTATATATCATTAAAATTACACATCATGAAATAGAGAAATTGCAAGACAGGATGGAATTAGTGTGCCTACAATTTTTCATTTTATAGTTCCTCGCATAAACAAATTACAAAGACATTGTCTATAAGTTAGTAATTATAATAAAAAATGAAGCTTGTTGATTTTTGCTAAGTGGGAATAACCATTGAAAAAAATGTGGGATATGCCTCTACTATCATCAGTTACCAGAGGTTGAAACAGTGAAATTATTTTCAGATTGAATTCATTTTCTGTTTTTTATTTTAAAAGATAAAGCAGGTGTCAGATTTAAAATATCTGGTTATGTTATGTGTTTTTTTTTTTTACTTTGAAATAGGATAATGAGGGTAAAGATCAAGAGCTAGTACAATATAGCTCGGACACATGATAGAAATCAGCATGCTATCGTCTGACACTTTGCAGTTATTAATTTTTCTTTTTATTACGTCAAGTCAATTCTGTTAAAAAAAAAACTTAAGAAACTAAATTCCCTTGTTGAAGTTCTTCCAAAGGAAATTTTGTTATATGGAAATTTTTACTGCCTTGTATTTATCAAAATAACATTTATACTTTTATCTTCTGAGAGGTAGGATGAATCAGTTGATTATTAGACTAGGAATCAAAAATTGTGGTTTCTCTACCTTAATTCCATCTCATTTTCCTTTTCATTTTGACCTTGGGTAAATCAATTTCTGTGTCTTTGCCTATTTTTTTAAGGGAGAGAGGGAAGGAATAGAGCTAGTAATATTCTTCTTTTAGAAACTGTTCTCTTGTTTGTAGAATACATTGTATATATTTATGTATGGGCAGCGGATAGAGTGCCAGGCTTGGAGTCAGGAAGGTGAGTCTTCCTGAATGCAAATCTGACCTCAGACTTTTACTAGCAATATGACCCTGGGCAAGTCACTTAACCCTGTTTGCCTCAGTTTTCTTATCTGTAAAATGACCTGCAGAAGGAAATGGCAAACTACTCCATTATCTTTGCCAAGAAAACTCCAAATGGGGCCATAAAGGGTTAGACATGACTAAACAACAGCAAAATATTTTTATGTATGTATATGTACAATTGTATAAACTAGATAATTCTTGTACATTATTTAGCAATGTGTACACAGTTTCTTCAGGGCACACAAATGTAATATTAATGTGCTTTGTCTACTTGTCTATCCCCAAATAAATAACCTCTTGCAATATACTAGATAATTTGAGAGTTTTATTCATACCTATTTTGATGGATATAAATTTTTAATTTCCCACCAAAAAGCCTTTCCACTTGAGGCTTCTTTCAATTCTCTCATTTTCCCCAAACTTCTATTTGATATTTTGGTAGAGGAGCCAGTGTGGAATAGAATCTTAGTTTACTTAAAGTGGAAATTGTTCATCCTTTTTACTGGTTAAAAGAACTAATCTTTAGACACAGGTACAAATGAAATGAGGGAGAATCTGTCTCCCAGGGATGCCAGCCATTAAAGCCAAGGTGCTCCTCTGCTGTCGCTGACCTTGTGTGCCTGCTCTTTGGAGGTTTCCCTGCATCATCTTTCTTTTCTGGAAGGGCGACCGTTCTCATTGACACACTGATGCTTCCTGTAGTTACTTTCATTTGATTGGTTAACCACTTTTCTTTCCTTTATCTTGTATATATGATGGGATCCCCACTAGACTGAGGTAACCCACGGGTCAGTTGTGTACCTGGCTGTTTGGCCTGATGGTGTTTGTTGGTTTGGTTTCCTGATAACTCTTCCCAAGTTTATGCTTGTATTGTGCTCTGCTTATATGTGCTTGCATGACTTAATGTGACTTTAATTGCACTTAGTTTCTCTAACATTCTGTGTTATTTTGATATCCTCATTTATGATAAGTTCTTGCATAGCTACATTTTTTTCCAAAACAGATAAAACTCAGTACCCAGTCTAACCCTGATGGATCCTTTTCAGTATTTGAGGATGTAGAGGCATAAAGTCATCAAGTGGCCTCTGACTTGGCTCAGAAATGAGAATGCAGAGTAGATAAATAGAAATCCAGTTCAATGATCTAGAGGAATGTGGTAATCAGGAAAGCCCAAAGGGCCAGTGATGTATTTGTCTTGGGTAAAAGCTGAATTTTTAGAGAGTCCTTCACAGAATGACCTCAACCAAAGGTACTAATCATGGTAAAGCTAAATATTAATAAAAAGAAAGCCCCAAACTTAGCAAACACACTTTATTTCAAATATTCCCTTGAATAATATATGTTGCTGTGTTACAAAATTAATGTCTGTCGGAACATTAGATAAAACTTTTATAACTTAAGTGTATCAGGAATTAATTTTTAAATTATTTTAATTTATTATTATTTATTAAATTAAATTATTTAATTTATTTTAATTATTCTATGAATAACAGAACAGAAAGGTTCTTGAGATGGGAGATTCAGAAAGATCTTCTTGATGTCTTTTTGTCTTATTACCTCCAGGGAAGAGGGTAAAATAAGAGCCAGTATGTTTGTCACAACTACTGATATGTTGGGATTCTTTTCAATTTGCCAGTTCCACATTATGTCTAACCTGATATTCGAAAATGCCTTGTAATTTCTGTATTCTTAAAGACTGTAAAGGATCCATTGATTTAGAATGGCCTTCAAGAATGTGCTTATGAGAAGTAGCTTGAAGCCTCTCTGTAAATAATGGCTCCTTTCTTATTGTTCATTGACTAATTTGTTATCTTCTTTCTTTGGGGGGGGCTGGAACATTTCTAGAAAATATCTCAGGAACGAGAGAAATTTGCTGATGAAGGCAGCATATTTTACACGCTTGGAGAGTGTGGACTCATTTCCTTTTCTGACTACATCTTCCTTACAACCGTCCTTTCTAGTAAGTATGACCATTTCTTGATTTAAAGCACTATCTTTTGGGGGTATGGGCAGAAAAAGGAAAGGGAGGGATAAAGAGTAGACTGCATTAATTAAGGGCAAGGGAATAAATATCCAGCTTCTACTCTGTGCTAAGACACTATTCTAAGCAATTTTTACATACGTGGGGTTCCAGTAGAACCCCATTTTACAGTTGAGGAAACTGAGACACATAGAGCTTAAGTGACTTGCCTAAGATCACACAGCTAATAAGTGTCTGAGGCCGAATTTAAACTCAAGTCTTTCTGATTGCAAGTCTAGCACTCTGTCAGTATTGTGCTGCTAGTTGTGCTGCTAGACTATTGTTCTGCTTTCAAAAAGCAGAAAAGTGATTCCACAGTTTAATATGGAGCACATCCCACGGTACTTCATGTAAGCATATTGACCTTTTTTAACTCCAAATTTGACCCAGGAAAAATACTGGTTTGTATTTTTTTTTTAAACTTATTAGTCTTTGTGTTACTGTGGGTTTTCCTGTGTATGGAAATTCTATCTCACAAAATGAAAACTTTTAAAGTATAAAGAGGGTAAAAAAAGGGAATGTTCTTAGCTTTATCCTATTTCTTTAATTAATACAATATACCACAATCCTTCTAAACAGGAGCAGAGTTCATTTAAAATTCAACCTAAATTTTTAAAAGTAACATTTCCCAGTATGTTTAATGTTCCATGACAAATCTCTGTTATTTCCTCTGTCCAGCCACCCTTCCACCCACACACTACACTCACTGTCAACAAATATTTTTTTTGAGTGCCTGTTACATACAAGGTACTATGATAGGTGTTACGGACAATACAAAAAATCAGAAATCTTATTTCCCACCTTTAAGGAGCTTATGGGCCTGCATTTATAGTAATGTGCTCAGTGCCTGAATGAACTCATTGGAACTTCTTCAACAGTAGTAGAAATTGGACCAGGGTGAAGCTATGAAGCAAGGCAATTAAAAAGAAAGCATATTTGAGATCTTCAAATGGGTCATTTTGTACACACCATGGGAATAGAGTGTTCATATCACATTTGAAAAGATCTATAATTAGTTTTAAGTGCCATAATTGTGGTCATGGGAAATACTAGTTTATATGTTGTGCGTATTGTTTTCATGTGCATTTCATATTGATAATAAAATCTCCCAACAGGGAGGCAAAATGGCAGTAGAAGTAAGAAGAACTGGTTTTTAGTCCATACTTTCCACCAACTAGCTCAAAATATGACTCCAAGTAAAACACTTAACTCCTCTGGGTGTCACTTTCTTTATGAATGAAAGAGGATGACTAAATGAGCTCTAAAAAGCCTTGAAATCTCTGATTCTTTATCCCTCAGCTGCCTAGGCTGCATGCAAACAAGCCCCGTTATCTTCATATTATCTGACTGTTCAAATTCATTAGCTGAGTAGTTTAAAATACAAAAATAAAATGACAGAACATTTGCTATACATTCAACATTTTCAAAATTCCTGCTATCCACAAAGCACTGTCCCATGTAACGTAAACAGAATATAAGACTAGTTTCCTTATATCTAATCCAAAACAAATTAGGCCAGCCTAAACTTTCAGCTATTTATGTATGGCATATTATGAAAACTCCCTGCAGTGTTGCTGCCTTTAGTCTGCAGATGGTGCCAGTAATAGATGGAGAATGTTCCAGTGGAACCATTTCTTTCCATCCAAGCATGATTCTTGGAATATGCTCTTTTCCTCCTCCTTCATGCATCCTATTGGTTGACACCCTACATCTGTGATTCATATAGTTTCTGGCAGACTGGCATGTATATTTTTTCAGCAAGAGTTAAAGAAAGCAATGGCAACTAGAATTTTCAGTCCAATCCAAGTGTATTTTTCCTCCAGCAGTTGGGACTGTGAACAGATGTGAATCAGAAAACTACCCAAGAGAACAACCACATCCTGGATCATTTGAGGGAAAATGAAGACCTCACTAAATATTAATAGTTTTTCTAAGGACCCTTAACATTCATAAATAATAGTCTCCACTTGTTGCCTTCACTTCCTCTTTCGCTCATTTCTCATCACATTGTAGTTTAGATTCTGACCTTCTCATTCTACTAAAAATGCCATGCCAATTACAAGTGATCTTATAATTGTCAAATCCAATGACCTCAAGTTCTCAGAAGTTGAACTGTATAGAAGATTATTGGAAGAGGAGGGAGACCAATTAGTCCAGCTGAGAGGTGACCAAAGCTTGAACTGTGAGAGAAGAGGATATGCTTATGAGAAATATTGTGGAGGTAGAATTAATAATACTTGGCACCTAATTGGCACCCGATGTGGGTTGAAAAGAAAGTGAGGAGTTGAGAATGATACAAAGATTTTGCATCTGAGTGACTCAGAGGATGTTGAGGCCCTCATCAGAAATAAGGAATTTCAACATGGGGTTAGAGGAAAAGATAATGAGTTCTATCTTGAGATGTGCTGAGTTTGAAGTGTCTCCAGGACATCCAATTCTAGTCAGTTGGTGATGTGGGTCTGGTGCTCAGGGAATGACAAGGGCTAGATGTATAACATCACAGATGGGGACCTCAGGCAATCCAGTCCAACCCCCTTATTTTACTGGTGAGAGACTGAGATTTGGAGAGATTGAGTGAGTTACCTAAATTCACATTTAAGTAGTATGTGGCAGAGATGGGATTCTAATTTTCATCCTCTGATTCCATATCCAGTATTCTTTCCACTGAGTCATCTGCATAAAGATGAGAGTTACACCTATGAGTGAAGAGAGCAGTTTCATTTTAGTGATAATGGCAGATGCTAGATTATAAAGTTTTGAGGTATGAATGACAGGAAAGAAAATAGAGGCAACAAATGTAGACAGCTTTTTCTGAGGAGGGTTTTTTAAGGATGAGTAAGATGTAGGAGTGTTTGAAAGCAGACAAAGAAGGAACTAGTGGATAGGGAGTGAAGATTAGGAAATAGAGGGATAATTATGGGGGTAATATGCCAGAGATGAAATCAAGGGTGGTGGGAAGGACCGCTTCTTCATTTGAAATGGAAGTAAAGGAAGAGGAAATGGGGAATACTACTAAGCAGTTTTGAGGTATAGAACATGAGAGAGAAAGAGCTCAAGGAAAGTGGACTTGATGTTTTCATTAATAAGCCAAGAGACTGGGGAAGGAATGATGTGGGAGACTTGAGAAGAGATTCTGACAAGTGCTGTAGGGAACGTGATAGAGAAGCAATTAGAAATAAAACAATTACCTTGCTGCAATGAAGACTCATCTAAGTTGAGCTTAGATGCACATACATTTATATTGGATCCAGTTAGGATAGTGGCATAGCTTTCTCTAACTTCAGCATCTTGTGAGTGGGAATGGAAGAGAGAAATGGTAGTTGTCTGAGGCAGCTCTCTAAGACTTTAAGTTACAGAGAAGTCTGAACAAGTTGCCACATCAGGAATGGGTCAGAGTGATGCAAGTATTTTTCAGGGCTAATGAGTTTTTTATCAGACATTTACAAGGCTGTCAGCTTGTAACAGCATATTTGAGACCCTTCCAGATCACAGAATCAAAGTTGGAAAGGACATTGGAGACCACGTAGGAAACCCATACCTGAGCACAAACCCCTCCAACACTAGACCCCCAGAGTGGTCATCCAACCTTTGCTTGGCAGTGCTGGTGAGAGCCAATTTGCTTCCTTTCAGGGCATCCCATTCCTCTTTATGATAGCTCTAATTATTAGGAAAACTGTTAGAAAAAGCTCTATCACTTTTTCTATAAGGAGTTCAGGGGTAAATAAGAAGTAAAGAAAACCTTGCTATGACTTGATTAAGTGTTGACCATATAATACCTTTCCATATGAATATTATCCATAAAAACTAAACTGGAATTAAAAGAGAATGAAAATTAATGATAATTTTTTTTACTGCTGCAGTGTTGTAAGGTATTTATTTTGAGTTACAGAGATACTCTATTGCTTATTTTGAGTAACATATAGTACTTCTTGCAGTAAAGAAAATTAAGTCTGTCATTGGGTTTTATTTACCAATAACTTCTTAGTCTAGCATAATCTACAGCTGTAATTAATTCAGTTCTATTGTGGAAAATATAGCCTGTTCAGAGATAATAAACTAATCCTTTTAAGTACATCAAGAATTCACAGATAGTATTAAGTGCAGTTCCAGCCAGATGACTTAGAGAACACTATATCCCTTTTGGATGATCCAGCTGCTTTCTGATTTAAGGAATTTAAGTCTTTGCATCATCAGCCAGACTAAAATTTTGATTTAGAGGAAGCTAGGAATCAGTTTAGTGTGTAATTGTCATATATCTCTTATGCTGCAAGGTTAAGAAATTTTTATTTTATGTAGAAGAAATTTTATCCTCAAGCAATAAGAATTTTGGAATAGTTCTGAAGTTGATAGAGGGAAAGGGGAGAAATTATTGAATTACGAACAATTTAACAAAAAAAATTCTAGCTTAGGAGAAAAATAAGCTCTGTAACAATATTTCAGTAAAATTCCATAACTGTGGCGTCAGACTGAAATAGAAATGGGAGCCACTAAGCCATACCTAAAGATCTTCAGGGCCACGTATTAACTTAGTTTTAATATGTAGTGTATCAATGTTTTGTTGTATTTTTAATTATTTTGTTAAATATTTCCTGGTTACACTTTCGTCTGGTTTGGACTGCACTCAGGAGTGTGGTGGGCAGCATGAGACCTGTGGGTCATGTATTTGACACCTCTGCTCTAGAACTTACTTGTTAAAGCCTTGGCTACTGAACATCCAGAACAGTCATGATCCCCAAAAGCTACCATGGCATCATCCAGAATAGGCCATGCCAAGCAAACTCCACTTCTTGTCGGATAGTATGTTCAGGAAGGTAGATTAGAGAAACGGTATGGGTATTGTTTACATAACAAAAGTTTCTTAGGCTATTTTGTGCAAAAATAGAGCAACATGGACTAGAGAGTAGTACACGTTAGAGAAATTCAGAATGGGTAGAATGGCCAGACCCAAAGATTAGTCATTTAATAGTTCTCTTCACCTTGGAAGAAAGTCTTCAGTGGAGTACCTCAGGTTAAGTAGCTTGGTTCTAAGCTATTTAACATTTTGACTTGGATGAAGGGGCAGAAGTCATGCTTATCAAAATTACGGGTGACACAAAACTAGAAGGCATAATTATCACAATAGATTATAGAGTTAGGATCTTAAAAGAGTTTGAAATGGATCCAAGAAAACTAAATGTGAAGTCATATACCTGGGTTCAAAAAAATCAGCTTCATAGGTAACAGATGGCAAAGGCATGGCTTGACAGCCATTCATCTAAAAAAGATGTGGGGGTTTTAGTGGGCTACAAACTCAATTTGAGACAACAGTGTAATATGAAGCCTTGAAAGCACAATGTGATTGCTTTCCACCTCTTGGGAAAGAGGTTATGGACTAGAGATGCAGAATGAAACATTTATTTTCAGACAGCCAATGAGTAAATTTGTTTTGGTTGGCTATACTTATTTATTACAAAGTAGGGCTTCTCTTTGAGGGAGAGGAAGTTATAGAAGGGAGTCTCTAGATAGTGATTGTGATGAAAAATAAAAGAAAGAGCATCAATGAAATTAAAAATACAGAGAAGTAAACAAAAGTAAGTTCAGTGGGCAACATAAACAGGGAAGTTTGTTATAATCGTTAAATTTAATGTGCTTTACGGAACTGTATATAACAGAATTTCACAGTTTATGAGTTGCTTTTTTCTTTTCTTCTTTATGTATTGAAATGTTCATGTTTAGTAATAATTGTCAAATTCAGAATAAAAAAGGAAATTGAAAGAAATCACAAATGCAGTCTTAGAGTGTTTTAAGGAAAGAGTTTCACACTTAGGGAGGTGATAGTCAAGCTTTCCTCTCCTCTGGTCAAAATATATAGAGTGTTCACTTCTGAGCACTGCCATTTTAGGAATTAAATTGAAAATCTAAATTTCAATGGCCAAAATGATGATGGGCCATATAAGGATTGGCTGAAGCAACTGAGAATAAAGTTTAGTCTAGAGAAGAAAAGTATTTAAAAGATCATGATAGCTGCCTTTGAGCATTTGAAGAAATGTCATAGAGAAGATGGATTAACGTTGTTCCATTTAGCCCTCGAGGACAGAACTAAGAGCAGTAGATAGAAGGTGAAGTGGAATGGGTCACCTCCAGAGGTGACATGTTCTTCCCCACAAATTTTGGACTCCTCTTTGCCTTGCCTTCGAATCAATTGTACATGACTCTAGGATTGTAAATTTGGAGAAGGAAGGGACTTAAAGACCATTTAATCCACCTTTTTCAGAAAAACTAGAACCTAAACAGATTAAGCAACCTGTCCAACATCATACAAGTGTTAGGTAGTAGAGCTATGATTGGAATGTAGGTCTTTTGCCTCCAAGTCCCTTTCCAGTGGGCAACATTGCCTATCATTTGTTGGCTATGTTGTATAGGGGATTCTTACTTAGATACAGATTAGACTAGATGACCTCTGAAATCCCTTTTAATTCTAAGATTGTGTGATTCTATGGTCCTGTACCTGGGAAGTTGATTTTTATTGAATTCAGATTTAAGACTTTGCATTTACCCCTATTAAATTTCATCTTAGTTATTTTAGCCTGTCCAGATTTTCTTTGGATCCTGACTTTGGAATTCACTGTTGGCCCTTTTAGGTATTTTTGTATCACCTGCAAATTTGATAAACATGCCATGTTTGCCTTTATTTAAATCATAGATGAAACTATTATGCAGCACAGGACTGAACACCAGTTCTCACAGCACTGCACTAAAGACTTCCTTACAAGTAGAAATTAAGCAATTAATGACTGTCCTGACTCAAAGATTATCCCTACAGTCCTTAATTTATGTTAACTGCTGTGCTGCTTAGACCATAACTCTCCATCTTTTTCGAAAGAAGAATATGAAGACTTTGTCAGATACTTTGCTAAAATCTAGGTAAATGATCTTTCTGTAGGATTCTGCTGATGTACCAGTATGAGACTTCCATTTTTAAAAAAGAAAAGAAAAAAGGTTAGTCTTGTATTACTTGTTCTTTATGAAGCCACGTTGGTTTCTTATAATCAACTGTTTTCTTGATGTTAGCTAAATATCCTTTTAATGATGCATTCTAGATCCAGGTATGTAAAGTCCAACACACTAACTTATATTTGCATACTTGATTCTTTTATCTTTGTTCAAAATTGGGCCATTTGCCCTTCTCCTATCCTGTGATTCTCATCTTATTCTCCATAGTCTTTCAGAGTGACTAGCTTGTTAGTCACGTTGGCCAGTTCTTCATTCTTTCCAACTGGACTATGCAAGGAGAATAGCTTCTAACTTGTCGCTCTGCCTCCAGCTACTCCCCTCTCCAATCCATGCTCCACAAAGCTGCTAAATTGATATTTCCAACATAACCAGTTTACTTACTTGCTTCAGTAGTTCCCTTTTGCCATTAAAGTAAAATATACATTTCTTCTATTTGAAATTCCTTTGTAATCTGCCTTGAAGCTGTCATTGTAAACTGAATTCACATTACTCTCTGCACACATACTATATTTTGGCTAAACTGTCCTGTTAACCATTTATCATTCCGTTTCCCTCCATGAAGGTACATGCTGTCTTTCATGTCTCAAATGTACTCCCTCCTCACCTGTATCCTCCCTCCTCACCTGTACCCTTTAAAATCCCTTTCTCTATCCAAAGCTCAGTTCAGGTGCTTCCTACTTTCCTGGCCTTTCCTGATCCCCACCAATTATTAGCTTCCATTTAAGCTCTCAGTGTAATTGCTTTATTTTTCTTTTCTTGTATACTGTATTTTGTACTTATTATCTGGTTGCATATTGCTTCATGAGGCTAGGGTCTGGAGAGCTGGGACTGTCTTGATATTTTTTGTCTTTGCCTCCTCTTTTGTCTTTGCCCAGCACTGCCTGATACATTAAGTAGATGCTTTAGAAATACTTGTTAAGAATTGGATTAAATTAAGGGTAACTGTGTACCCTCATTATCTCCTTCCTTATATTGAGTATCAGTTCTCTACTAGCCATTTTTGTTCTATTCTTTCAGATCCAAAGGTCATTATCCTTGACAGAAAAAACGGAAGCAAAATAAAGATTGAGTAGCTCTTCCCTCTCTCTGCCTTCTATTATCATTGGTCTATTCTCCTCACTTCTGCCACCACCACCACCACCACTGTGCAGCACTTCTAGCTCTTTCTTACCTCCTTATTTTTTCCCAACACAATTTTAAAAATACCACTGTTTGTTTTGTTTAGCTTTTCTCTTATTCTGAACTTTCACACCCCTGACATTCTTATAGATATTTATCCTGTTACCTTCTGTATATATCTTTTAAAATTCTAATTTGCTTGATGTTCCTGTGTATTCACATTGATATTTTCAGAACATTTTTCTTATCATAAGAATGGTTTTTCTTGTTCTTAAGAATTTTAATCTTTTCAGTAGGAAGTCCTCCTTGTCCTTTCTGTAAGCACTTTGAAGTCTGCTTTCCAAATATTAGGGGCAAATGACACTGCGTCCAACTTTTCTCTATCATACATTGTAAGGAATGGGTATTTTCTACATCATTTATTTTCACCCAAGCAATGAGTTCTGGCTTGGTGAGAATCACATATAGAATAGAGGTTGCCTTCGTTGGTTATTCTGCTTTCCGAGGGATGACATTCTCTTTAAAGCAAGATAAGAAATTGTTACCAGCTTCTTTGTCCTCCTCTTCAGGTTCTGTTTGAGTCTATCTTTTACCTCTCAAATCCTCTTCCTCCTGCTCAAGTCCCTTCTGTTTATTCAACTTCTCTTCTAGTCCTCCCAGATATTCCCCTTCCCATCTTCAAGCTCAGGTTTCTTTCATAATTCAAAAATGCTCCAAATACTCTTCACCATCATGGTGCTTCTGCTCAAGATCTGCAATGATATCTCCCATATACCTTTGTTCCACCAAAACTGAAAGTAAAATAGCATGCAATCAAAATAGCTCTACCATGACTTATTGAAGCAAAAATAAAATCAAACAAGGAATAAAAGAACAGTTATTTGCACAGATTACAATTATTTCTTTCAGAAGTTTAACCAGTATAAATCATTTGACACAACAGTGAAACCAAGAGTCTCCAAAGCACTGAGACCACCAAACATTGGATCTCCCTGAAAAGCAGAAGAACTTGGCAGCTAAAGGCAGCACCAGTGTAGAATATGAAGTCAATAAAACCTTTAAGGAAGATTGTGAAAGATGATGAGCAGTAGTACCTTATATAACAGGGAGAAGTAGAAGAAAGAGAAACATGTTTAAAGAAAGCTTGATGAGAGACTCAGCTCATAAATCTTGAGAATATTGAAGAATAAAACTGGAAGGACAACAAAAATGAAAAGTGGACAAGATGGAAGGATGGATGCATGGATGGATAGACAAAAACATTTATTAAATAATTAATATATGCCAAGCATTTTACCAAGTTCTGGGGATATAAATACAAAAGCAAGACAGTCCTGATTTACATAGTGAAATCTTTTCTCCATCAATGATGGGAGCTACCACATTTGGACTCTTGATAATAGTCTATTATGCAATGTGAAAAACTTGAAGCAGCCCTAAAGAAAACTATTGTTCCCTGTTATAACGTAAGCTTCATGAAGGAAATGACTGTCTTGTTTTTGTATTTGTGTCCCTAGGACTTTGTACAGTGTTAATATGTAATAAGCACTTAATAAATGCTTTTCATTCAATAGAAGTGAGTGGTTTAAACAGAGGACTCTGTTTTTCTGACATCTGTATGCAAGTCAAGTAGTGACTGTGGATGCAAGGGGGTGTGGTTTAGTAAAAACAGCTCTGGAGTAGGAGTCAGAATACCTACAGTCTGTCCCCACCTCTACCAACAACTAGTTACATGACCTTAGGCAAGTCATTTTGCCTTTCTTGGCCTCAATTTCCTCATCTGTAAGATGAGAATTGGACCATAGGATTTCTAAGTTATTTTCTTTTTCTAAGTTCTATGAAGTATAGCTTAAAGATAATTATGATGCACTGCAGTCTAGAAATATTAGTGCCTTTTGTGCTTAGGTACATGGCTTGGAATTAAAGACAAAATAAATTTTCAATAAAATCCTGTGTTGCAAACAGAAGAAAGGAGGTGTTTAAAAAACAACAACAACAAACAATCCTTCCTTTGAACTATTCTTATTTTATAAATTTAGAGACATCTTTTATTTAAAACATAAAACTTAATTTTTTAAACAACTAGTGTATTCAGAACATCTTCCTATACCATAATGCATGAATAATTAGTACTAGGACTAGAAAAGGACAAGAAAAAGCTCTTTATGTTTTAGTTGTTCCGTACTTTGAGTTTAAAGATGAGAGAAACGTTCTGTGGTATATCCAGTCTGCTGCTAGTTTCACAGCCTAGTAAGTAGCCAACCAAAATCTAGAATGCACTAGTGTAAAATCTGCAATGGTGCATTTCCATTGTTTCTATATTTCCATTGTATTGTTCAATTTATTTTGCTACATTTGTTTTCTTCATCTTCAGGAATCTTAAAACTGAAATTTTGGGGAGAAACAGTTTAGCCTTGTTCTAATAAGTACTCTCAGTGTGAATAACTAAATAAAATCTTAAAAACTTGTTCCTTTTAGGAAATTCAGGACCCTCAGGGCTATTGTGTGTCTCTCCATGAACCAGCAAGACATCAAGGGTCCAACAATTGTACTTGGACTTTGCCTTGAACCTTGGGCAGCTTTATAGGCTAGTGGAACACCATCAAAATTCATTTGAAATGGATTTGACCCCAAAGAATCTAGCAACTCCTGCAGTGGAGGCTTTTTTAGACTCTGGCCCCATAACAAAGGGTCAGAGGACCACCAAAGGGTGATTAACCGTTGCTTTTTCCACAGACCCACTCCTCTACCAAACTTTTCTATTTGTCTCAAAGTCACCACTATTCTTATGTTCGCTTAGATTTATAATCTTGATAGTCATCTTTGAGTCTTCATTTTCCCTAACAATAATATCCAGTTAGTTGTCAAATCTAATCAGTTCTTTGTTGTTGTTCAGGCATTTCACTCGTGTCAGACTCTCCATGACACCATATGGGGTTTTGTTGATAGATACTAAAGTGATTTGCCATTCCCTTCTCCAGCTCATTTTACAGATGAGGAAACTGAGGCAAACAGGGTAAAGTGATTTGCCCAGGGTCACATAGTGAGTTAAGTGTCTGAGATCAATTTGAATTCAGGAAGATGAGTCTTCCAGACTCTAGGTCCAGCCCTCTACCCACTGTGCCACCTACCTCCCCATACATAGTCAATTCTACCTCCTAAATATCACTTGGAGCTGTACTCTTCTTTGTATGGCTACCACCCATGTTCCTCTCACCTAGATTATTACAGTAACTTTGTAATTAGTCTTCCTGGTTTAAGTCTCTTCCCATTTTAATCCATTTTCCATGTAGCTTCCAAAGCATTTTCTTAAAGCAAAAGTCAAATACTACTCAATAAGCTTTAGGAGCTTCATATTATCTCTTGGATCAAATACAGACTCCTCTCTTTAACATCTGAAATAATGCTTAACCTAGTTCCAACCTAACCTTCCAGCCTAATAGAATGGATCCAGGAAGACCTCAGGTGAAGAACAGCTTGTTACATATTCATACTATGTGTGACGTTGAAGAAGTCATTTAAATTCTTAGCACTCTCAGCAAATCTCTAAGACTATAGGTTCAGGAGAAGAGTCTGATATTGAAAGAGCATTTTGTTATTCAGGAGTTCCCTGTATTACTGGAATCCTAGGTCCAATTTCTATTCCATATGTAATTTAGCCTTGTGAGTACTTAGGAAGTTTCAGCTATTAAAATGAAATTAATTCAGAGGATTTTTTAATAATTGATTTTTTTAAAAAATCTAATTTTAAAATTTCCATTTAATACCCAAAGTCAAAATTTTCAGCTAATATTTCCTAACTTTTATAGTAATATTACACTAATCTAAAAACATGGCTCTTTTTCATTATTTCCCTGCTACCTTAATTTACAATGTAATAATGAAAGTACATTTGGACTTGGCCTCCTAAATTGTCTTTTAAGTATATAAATTGCCTAAATGAAAATTTGACTTCTTTATACTGAGGTTTAGGCTCTTTCCATGTAGCATGAACATTGAGAGATGAATGTGGCACTGTGCATTTTTTTAAAAAACAACAACCTAGAATTGTAACAGGAGGCAAGAAGGAACCATTTGTCTAGGTTACTAAGTTGGGAGAAAAAAATCAAACCTCTTCTGGTGAAAAAAGAAAGCTAAGGAGAAAAGCAATCAATGTAATCCTTTCTTTTATCACTTTTAACTATTTTAGATTTCCCCATTACCTTGTTTTCCCACCAGGGAAATTGTTCTATTCAATATAGCACTAGACAGCGTAGACCAAAAACTAGTAAGAAAAATTGTTTAGAGTTTCACCAGATCCTTTTGATTTTTAAAAACAAGAGCACTACACACAGTTGAGATAGATAATGTTTCACAGAGAAAGGATGCAAAAAAAAAATTTTAATTTGAGTCAGTACTGTAAAACCTTTTATTTGGAAGAGAGATTATCATCTTTCTATGGTAGTGATCATTTCTTAAATGATGTGCTTGGACATATATCTTCTATTGCTCTTAATTAAGTAGTTCTGTTCCTCTAGGTCTTAAAAAAAAATTTAAAAAAAATTAAAAAGAATTTGAAAAGGGTGCTTATCACCTGAGGGGTAGCTAAACAAATTATGTTATATGACTGTAATGGCATATTATTGTGCTGTATTAAGTGACAAAATGGACAGTTTCAGAAAAACCTAGGACGACCTCTATGAACTGATGAAGAGCAAAGTGACTAGACTATGAACAACTTATAAAATTAATATAATAAAGCCATTCAATCAGTCAATATTTATTAAGTTCCTACTATGTTCCAGGCAGTGTGCTAAGTGCTGGGGATACAAAGAAACATAAAAAAACAGCCTCTACCTCCAACGAGCTCCCTCTAGGAGCTCATAATCTATTGAGGGAGGCAGCATATAAATAACTATATACAAATTGTGTACATGATAAATAAGAAGTAATAAGCAAAGGGGAGACAGTAGAATAAAGGGATCAGGAAAGGCTTCCTGTAGATGGTGAGATTTTAGCTGGGAATTGAAGGAAGCCAGGGAAGCCAAGAGACAGAGATGAGAAGGAAGAGCATTCCATGCATGAGGACAACCTATGAAAATGCCCCAGATTGGAAAATGAAGTATGTTATTGAAGAACAGCAAAGAAGCCAGTGCCACTGGATCCAAGGGTATATGGTGGAGCATAGCTATGGGAAGATTGAAAAGGAGGGCAGGTTATAAAAGGCTTTGGACATCAAATAAGATTTTGTTTGGGGTGTTCAGGGAGGACTTGCACCTCTGGTATGAGGGCTTGCCAAGTCCCTTTCAGGGCCGCTCATCCACCTTTGGTGTCCACCTTTCACCCAAGTCTCCTCTGTGGCTCCAAGAAGCTGTAGCATGCCCACTGGCAACACCCCAGTAAATTGTTTCAGCAGACAGGCCAAACCAGGCTGAGGGTAACCAGTAAACTTCAGATTGATCAGTGAGATAGGGGGATGTCTACCCTGAGTACGTGAAGACATCCTAGTGGGATGTATGGATGACAATAATTTGTTCCAAGGGCCATGAAGGTGCCTAAAGCAGGTACTATCAGGTACTTAGAGTTTGGTCACAGATTGAAAATAGTAAGGTCATCTACTGCATCCTGGGCCATTGCCAGTTTTCCTGACTTATCTTGTCACTAGACTTCAATGACTGGACGAAAGCGTGAGGTTGACAACTTTCTGCAGCTCTGCCTCACTTAAATCCAATTCATGGATGAGTTAAGACATCACCCCATGGTGTCATTGGTCCTCTTTGAAGATGCAGGACAAAAAACAATAACTGGATTTTGCATATGATTCTGGAAGTGATAGGAAATCACTGGAATTTACTGGGGGGGGGGGAACCTGCGGGGTGTGAGTGACCTGGTCACACATGTACTTTAGAAAGATCTGAATAGACAAAAGACTGGAGTAGGGACAAGCCTGAGGAAAAGAGGGGAAAGGAGGACAGTGTAGCTATGTAGAGGTGATGAAAGAGAACTGAGGGGGTTGAGGGATTGGAGATCATGGTGTGGACAAAAACAGAGTTTGATTTTGCAAGGCAGAAAGGCAAGCTGGAATGCCAATAAATTGTGATCAGATAAGAAAATTTTAAAGTTCATGTACATGGGAGTGGCAAGATCAAGGCTATGACCATTTTTACATGTGGCTAAGCTGGAGTGGTGGAGTAGATCATGGACCAAGGTTAGGATATTTAAGTCTCAATATTGATGTTGAATTCTCCTAGTATGAGGGCAGGAGTTGGAGGGACAACTCTTTGAGACAGTAGCTACCAGGGTACATATGGATTGAGTGAAACTCATAGGAGGAGAGATTCCTGGGTAACAATGTTAGGGAGAGAACCTGAAAGTGTTCAGTGAGGCATTGGGGAACAAGGAACATTCCAACACCCCCACCTCAGCCAGTGAATAAAGGCACAGCCAGTGCTAGAAAGGACAGCAAGAGAGACTGGGTCATCAGGAGGGAGCCAGAAAAAAAAGTGTTGAAAAAAACCTTGAGAACTGATGAATGGAGTGACTAACAATATTTCCAAGAGAAGTATGCTTCCCACCTCTAGACAGAGAGTTTACATAAAGGGGTGGAGATGCAAAATAAGAGACATTTTCAGACCCAGCCAGTGTGAGAATTTGTTTTGATTGGCTCAGCATGTTTGTTACATGGATTTTGGTTTTCTTATTCCTCAACCCCCTCCCCTCATTGCATGGGGATGGGAGTCCAAAGGAAGATAGAGTGGTACCAGAGCAAAAAAGAAAAGAAGGTCTTTGGAGTTTCCTTTTGAAAAATGCAGAGAACAGAAGGAAGGCCACCAAGAAGGACAGCTCTGAAGGCTACAGGTTGAGATGCCTGACAGATTTAAAAATTAAAGCAAACTATATATCATAGAAATCTGTGGTTTCATGGACAAACCTTTTTCCTGTTCTATTATGTATATGGAAATGACCATTTTATTTACTGTTGGTTCTTTTTTAAAAAAAGGAAAAAGTCATTCATAATTACTCTAACACATTTATTCAAAGTTCAGATAGCACATTATATGGGAAATAAGGGTGTGGTAGATATGTCAAATCAACAAGTAGTTATTAAACAGCTACTCCGTACCTGGTACTGTACTAAGTGCTGGGGATACAAAGAAACACACAAAAAAGCAGTCTAATGGGAGAAACAGCAATCAAACAATTGTGTACATATAAGATGAAGGTGATAAGGTGAAGGAGGACTGGAAAAGACTCTAGAAGAAGGTGGGATTTTCCTTGAAAATTAAAGGAAGCCAGGAGGTGGAGATAAAAATGTGGAGGGAAGACATTCTAGGCATAGGTGACACCAGTGAAAATGTTGGAATGGAGAAATGGATTGTCATGTGCAAGGGAAAGTAAGGAGGCTAAGCAAACTGGATTGCTGTTAAGTGCCCTTGCAATTTACTGCCTCTTCAGTGTGTCTTGATGGTAGAATATAGTAGCTTAGAACATAGAACATTCATCAGAAAGCAGTCATTAGTTCATTATTCATCAAAATGTTATTAATATCTTTTGTTTTTACATCACCTACATTTACCAGTGTATTCCTTTCTCTTCCCAAAGTTTGGCATAATTAATAAATGTGTCAAAAAAGTGATATTGGCAGGCTACAGTCTGCAGGCTAAATCCAGTCCACCACATGTTCTTGTATAGTCTATAAACCTAAGAAAGGTTTTTACGTTTTAAAATACATTTTATCCAAAAATGCACTTAAAGAGACAGACAAAATTAACTCATCTGGTGTGATGATAAATGGTTGAAGGGAAAAAAATCTATGTCACATTTCTCTGACAAAAGTTTGGTATCGAAGATATATAAATGATTAATAAATATATATACAAAACTTTGGCCATTCCCCAGTAGATACATAGTCAAAGAACATGCATGAACAGTTCTCAAAAGAACTGCAAAGTATTCACAACCTTGTGAAAGAATACTCTGAATCACTAATAATAAAAGAAGTGCAAATCAAAGCAATTCTGAGGCTTCACCTCACACTCTCAAAACTGGCAAAAATGACCAAAAAATGGTAACAGTCAATGTTAGAGAAGTTGTGGAATGACAAGCACACTAATACATTATTGGTGGAGTTGTGAAATAGTATAACCATTTTGGAAAGCAATCTGGAATTATGCACCTAAAGTGACTAAGAAGTCCATGCCCCTTGAATAAAAGGCTCCATTTCTAGGCCTATTCTAAGGAAGCCATTAGTTAGAAGAAAGTCCCCAAATACTCCAAAATATTTATAGCAGTACTTTTTGTGATAGCTAAGAATTGGGAACAAAATATATCCTTATCAATTGGATAGTGGCAAACAAATTGTGATACATGTATGTAATGGAATATAAAGACATATGAGAAGATACCCCAATCTTCTCCTTTGTTGAGGTGAGAGGTCCATGGGTGTTATACATTGCATATGTTTTGAGACTTTTTCAATGTATTGATCAGTTGTGTTCATTTTTATCTCCCTCTAAAAAAAATACAGTTTGTCATGGGATGGACCTTTGTGAGAGGGAGGGAGAAGGATAATGAAGATAATTATGATGATGTAAGAAACAGAATGTATCTATTAAAATGTATTTTGAAATGTATTTTAAAATTCTTAGCTCTTGGACCATACAGAAATATGCAAAAGTCCATCTTTGTCCTATGAACTACAGTTTGCCAACCCCTCTTCTATACAGTATTCTACATCCGTCATCTACACCCACCTCTGCAAAGAAGTGGGTAGAAGAGAGTGGTACCTTCTCAAATCTCTTCTTTAGGACCAAACTTGATTGTTATAATTTCACAGTATTTAATTTCTATGGTTTTGTTGTTCTTTTCATTTATATTATCAAAGTCACATGTTTTATTTCATGGCTCTGCTTACTTTGCTTTTCATTAGTTCATATAGATCTTCCTGTGCTTCTCTGTATTCATATTCATCATTTCTTGCAGCACACTAATATTTATGTACTCCATGTTGTTTAACCATTCCACTAATTAGTGAGTATCTACTTTGTTTTCATTTCTTTGCTACCACAAAAAGTGATGTGTTAACTGTTTTGAGCATATTGAATTGCCTAGTAGTAAAAAACTAATACTTTCCTGTTTATTTTATTTCTATATACATATCATACGTAGACATTGAAATATACACTCACATCCTTTTTACATTACAATGTCTACAAATCTTGAATTTGGTGTGTGGAACAAGCTATATGAAAATGGTACAACTAGGAAAAAAAAGTGCCTTGATTTTTACTTTATTTACAGTCAGAGGGGCCTTCCAAACCCCCTAACAATCTCTATTGATTTTTCCACTTGTCACTGGGAGTCTTGTATTTCAAGTATAAACTTTTGCCAAAGACAAAAATAGAGTGCCACAAACTTCCTCATACTCAGTGACATTACATGGGCAAGAATTAATAGTAGATATTTTTGCCAACTCAGATACTTCAGGTCAAGAAAGTGAAAGGCCAGAGTAAATCTTGACTCGGGTTCCTGTATTGTAGGGGAAAACTGCAATATCTAAATCATTGCACATACCTAGTTGTGCCATGTACATTATAGATGAGCCATTCGTGAGTGTAGTGTTATTTTCTGTCCTACTACTAAATGGATTCTCTTTCTCTTTATGTGCATGTGTGTGTACATGTACATATATATGTATATTTAATTTTTTCAATATTTTTGGCAAATCAGTACAGATTAGGTGACTTGCACAAGGTCACATAGTAGGTGTCAAGTGTCTGAGGCTGGATTTGAGCTCAGGTCCTCCTGACTCTAGGACCAGTGTTCTATCTACTGTTCCACCTAGCTGCCACCCTTTTATGGGGCAGGGGCGAGGCATTCAGGGTTAAGTGATTTGCCCAGGGTCTCACAGCTAGTAAGAATACAAACTATTGAGTAGAATGTCACATAGCTCTATAAAAAGGCATACCAAGCCCTCTTGACTTCATACAATACTAAGTATTTGTATAGCACTTCATATTCTTCAAACATTTTGCATTATTTTTATTAGAAGTAGGGATGAATTTTACTTATTGTGTTGGTTCTAGAAAATGGCTGAAGAGTCTCATATGACTTTATCAACTGAAATGGATAGATTAGCATATAACACCTGGACAAGTGGTTACTAAGATGAAATCTAACTTGAAGTTTAGTCAGTGAACAAAGCCAATAGAGGGTAAGCTCTTTGAGAGCAGGGTCTTTGGGGTTCTTTGTTTTTATTTCTACTTCCTAACAGTGTCTTGAATATAATTAGTGTTGAACCTAATAGAAAGGAAATCTGCCTAGTGATATTCAAATGTTTTATGTGCCTGTTATAATAAAGGCATAGGAAATCTTTCATTTGTACAGTACCATTGTTTCAAAATAGAATCATCAATATTTAGTAAGAATGTGTGTATAGAACCCATATAAGATTACACATTGTCTTAAGGAGGGAAGGGAAAGGAAGGAGGAGGGAGGGGGAGAAAATCAAAGATTTATGGAAGTGATTGTAGAAAAATGAAAACAAATTAATTTTTAAAAATAGAATCAGTTTATAAACATTATGTTTAGGGGCAGCTAGGTGGTTCAGTAGATAGAGCACTGGATCTGGTAGTCCCAAGTTCAAATCTGACTTCAGACACTTACTAGTTGTGGGATTCTGGGCAAGTCACTTAATCTGTCTTTGCCTTAGTTTCCTCATCTGTAAAATAAAGATAATAGTAGCACCTACTTCCCAGAGTTGTGAGAATCAAATGAGATAATATTTGTAAAGTGCTTTGTAAACCTCAAAGCAGTATATAAATGGTGTCATTATTATTGTTTTGAGCATCCCCACAACCTCATGAGGTAAGCGATTGCAGATATTATCCCCATAGAGTCAGGTGAACTATCAATAGATTATGGTTGAATAAGGGGATTTTGGAATTCTTGGACATGCCAGTAGTACATTTGTGGATTATGGCATGATTGAAGATAAGACTATCTTTGTGTGTAGCTCAAGTGGGATGGAGAAGTTCATGGGAAGTAAGGAGGTTGAGGAATTGAGTGGTTAGGATGTTGGTGGAACAGTTAATTTGTATGAAGTTCCCTACCTAGTATGAAGGCGTGTGTGAAGGATAAAATAATTGTGAGCCACATAGTGAGTTCATGGAAGAAGGAAAGGAGTGACCTGGGAGTCTGTAGACAACAGCTACCAGGGTTTTAATGGGTGGTGAATTTGACTATCATGAACCTCAAAGGAAGAGAGGTTACCGAGTAATGGAGGAAGGGGGAGAACCAAGGAGTGCCAGTGGGGAGCAAATAGTATCCCAGCTTTTCTGTCTCAACCAGTGAGCTGAGGAGAATGAATGGAAGTGCAGCCAGTACTGGAAAGGGTGGGTGAAGGAGAAATCAGGTTTCAGCAAGAGCTGTTAAGATGGAAGGAATGGGAGAGGAAAAGGTTTAGGATGTAAGGAAGTTGTGGCCCATGTGTTGCTACCAAAGATCAGTCAGCAGCAAAGCCTGAACTAGTACTCCTTGGTTTAACTAGTTTCCATTCATAAAATAGCCATCAAGATTCTGAGATAGCTAGAGTTCTGGCATTGTGAGGATTGAAACTACAACATTATGGAATTACAGAATTTAGAACCAGAAAGGATCTCAGACATCATCTGTTCCAATTTCTAATTTGACAGATTAGGAAACTGAGATGCAGAGAAGTGAAGTTACTTGCCCAAGGCACCACAAATAGTAAAAGCACAGCCAACATTCAAACTTACGAACTCTAACTTAATACTAAATTCTGCTACAGCCCAATTTTTGCAAGGATGCTCTCCCTACCTCACCCCCATACAGCCCTAAGTAGCTTCCAGAAGCATTTTAGGGGTCACAGAAGGGAGCTGAAGCTGAGCCCCTAATCATTGTGAAATGGTATATCTGAAGATATGCCCTGATTTAACAGAAACTATCTAATAAAGTTTCCTCCTTACATAGTATGTTAATTTTTGCTTTGTATTCTTTGAGCTTTTAAAAGGAATGCCTCTAGTAGTTATTGGTATTAGTAACCTCCTTGATTTGCTAATGATTCTTAAACAGAGTAAAATTAAACATTGTAAAACCATTTTGTAATTAGAAAGAATGATGTATTCCAGTTAGCAAGCATCCACCTCTGTCCCAGTTACAGTTGTAGTCCCTAGTAAGCATCCCCAATGTAGTCTGGGTCACCATTATGTGGTGGTACTTTAGTAATCATCAGTAGAGAGCTTGTGAATGAAGCAAAGGGAGCTCCCTCACTGGAATACTCCCTCTGCCCTCTACAATAGAGTTTTCTTTCCTTGAAAGTAGGTTGTGTTTGAATACCCAGAGAAATAAGTTTATCTGTCTCCAGGTACACCTTGAGCTTTTGAAAACAATATTTGGCAAATGGTTTTTAAGCATCCATTTACGGAGAAAGGAAAATTCCAGGAGTATTACCTGTCACTGTATTCCCAGAGAGTGTATCATTACACTTGAAGTCAGCCTGGTTTTTTTAGAATGCTTTGCTGACAGGCTTAGCAGATGAAGATTGAATAGGTAGGGAGAACTGGTTGCTGACTCCCCAGGGAAGCTTCTCCCGTTGAGACTGGTGGGACTTAGGTGAGAGTTTGTAACACAACTACCACGTCCTGTTTTTTGTACATATGAGACCAGAGTTGGAGAATTCAGCCCTGAGAGCCATCAGCACATGATGGCTTGAATGAAAATCACTGTCCAACCCCTCATAAGAGAACACCAGCCAATCATATGGGCAAGCATATGATCAAAGAAGCAGACTGGTGAGTCTCATCAGACATCAGACAGTATAGAGGATGCTTTTGTTGGTGAAATCAATCTGGCACTGCCTGTAGAAGGGAAAGTTTTAGCTGAGTTGTTCAATAAATAATAAAAAATTTGATGGGGCTGAAATTATAAGCAGAGACTATACAGCAATCTTTCTTCGTTTCTGATGAGGAGGGAATTTTCATTCAGTTGTGAAACCATGCTGACATCTCAGAAGTGTTTGCATCCTGATTTTGGTCTGGCCCTCCCTCCCTGCTGTTTGGCCCTGCTTTTCTTTATCTCTCATTGATTTCCTTACCTGTTCCCCACAATTGCTATTATACAACTCTCCTCTTCTCCTTGTTCTTAGTTCTCTTGCCCTTTTCCTCTCAGCAGATTATCTCATTTCTTCCTTTATTTAGAAGATAGCCATCAGGCACAGCTCTCCCATTTTCTGAGCTTCAGGCATGACTGTATTTCTTCTCCCTTCTTCCTCCTTTGTACAAGCTGCTCCCCGTGCCTGAAATACTCTACCCTTCCCTACGTCCATCCTTTGAACCTCTTTGTTCCTTCCCTCCAAACACAGAAAAAAAGCTTATTGTATATTTTGTATGTATCATATACTTACTTCTCCATGATCATATATTTCCCCAATAGAATATAAACCCCTTGAGGGCAAGACCTTTCTTGCTTTTGATTCTATATCACCAGCACCTTGCAGAGTGCCTCACACATCATAGACCCTTGCTAATTTGATTGATTTTTTAAAAATTTTACATCTGGAAGGCCCCAAGAGATGATGTGCCTTGCCCAAGCTAACATAGTTAATTTTGAGTTCAGGACCAGAGCCCAGGTCTCTTGATTCTGAGTGGAGTAGTATTTTCACTGAACCATGTTACCTTCCTTCCTTTTAGTCCCAGACTTATAAAATAGGTGGTCCACAACCATTACCTTCCTTTTCTCACCCACCCTCCTAAACCTCCTGGAATCTGTCCTTCATCCCATCCCCTCTTATTTGCCAAGCGTCATTGCCTTTCCTCCACTACCATTGTTCTTGGCAGTGTTTATCTTTGACAGCGTCATCCTTCTTTATACTCTATCTTCCTTCAGCTTCCATGATTCATGTAATATTGTACTACAACTTAGAATTTAATAACTGAATAGAAAAAAAGGACCAAACAAAATGCTAAAGGGGTTTAAGGAGGGAGAGATTATGTAGCTGAGATTAAGGGGAGCAGAAGAAATTTTGCAGGGCATGGAGAAAGGGTAAAGGAGGATTCCATGTCTATTCCTGATATTGAGAATGATGTTTTTAAAGTTTTGGATTTAATTCAGGTTCTCAAACTATTGCAAAAGCATCTCACTTGGTCTCCCTATCCCGTATCTCTCTCCATCTTCCATATCTTCCACACATTTGCAGAAATGATATCCTTGAAACACAAGGCTGACCTTGTCACTCACCTTCTCATGATACTCCAATAGATCCTGTTACCCCAAAGACAATACAGACTCCTCTGGCATTTAAAGCCTTTCACCATCTGAACCCAGTCTACCTTTCTAGGCTTATCACATATCACTCCCCATCGTGCATTCTTACTTTCAGATTGACTGGTCTTCTTGCTATTTGTTACGCACAACATATCATCTCCCACCACCATAACTTTGCACAGCCTTCTTGCAATGTACTCACCTCCACCACTTAGAATCATGAATTTCCTTGAATGCTCAACTCAGAGGGCATGCCCTAAATAAGACCTCTTCTCATCCTTCCTCTCCTAGGGCTTCATCTCCTCACAAAATTACTTTGTATTTTCTTTGTATGTGTTTCATATCTTCTTGTACATATACATGTTTCCCATTCAATAGAATATAAGCTTCTTGAAGGAGGGGCTATTTTACTTTTTTCATTGTGTTCCTAGTGCCTGGTACATACTAGATGCTTAATAAATGCTTGCTTATTGATCTTCCTTGTAAGAGAGGGCAAGACTGGACTGAGGGAAGAAGAACAGTTTAATCAGCCTTCTAAATCATAGGGTTTGGGGAGGGGCAGTGGGGTTAAATGACTTGCCCAGGGTCATACAGCTAGTGTCTGATGCTGGATTTGAAACCAGTTCCCCCTTGACTCCAGGCCCACTGTTCTGCCCACTGCACCGCCTAGCTGCCCCATAAATCATAGGTTCTTAACAATGTTGGGTTTGTTGTTGTTGTTGTTGTGTGTGTGTGTGTGTGTTCTCTCCATCTCTTAAAACCCAGGCCAAATTCCACTTTTTCCTTAAAGCCTTCCTTCCCTGACCACCCCAACACACAATAATTTCTCTTTTCTGAATTGTTATAGCAGACACTACCTATATAGTTTGTTTAGCAATCCATTTCCACATTTATTAAGCACCCACAATGCCTAAGGCTCTGGTCTAGGCCCTGGAGATAAAAAAATGAAAGATGACACAGTTCTTACCCTTAAGAAGTTTACAAACTATTGTGCACAAAATGCGGGAGTCTGTGATCCCTCTATGTAGCCTGTAGAATCTTGCATGTCAATCCAACCATTCTGGAGAGCCATTTGGAACTATGCCCAAAGGGCTACAAAAATGTGCATATCCTTTGGCATTGCCACTTCTAGATCTGTATCCCAAAGAGATCATAAAAAAGGGAAAAGAACCCACCTGTACAAAAATATTTATAGCAATTCTTTTTGTAGTGCCTAACAGTTGGAAATTGAGGGGATGCCCATCGATTGGGGAATGGCTCAACAAGTTGTAGCATATGAATGTAATGGAAAACTATTATGCTATAAGAAATGATGAGCAGATGGACTTCAGGGAGGCCTGGATTGACTTATATGAACTGATGCTGAGTGATGTGAGCAGAATCAGAACATTATACACAGTACACAGTAACAGCAACACTGTGCGATGACTAACTTTCGTAGACATGGCTCTTCTCAGCAATGCAAGGATCTAACACAACTCCAAAAGACTCCTGATGAAAAATGCCATCCACATGCAGAGAAAAAGCTATGGAGCAAATCTTTTTGTTGTTGTTATTGTTTCGTTTCTTCTTTCTCATAGTTACTCCCATTGGTTCTAATCCTTCTTTACAACATGACGAATGTGAAAAATATGTTTAACATGAATGTATATGTAGAGGCTGTATCAGATTGCACTCTGTCTTGGGGAAGGGGAAGGTGAGAGAGGGGAAGAAAATTTAAAACTCAAAATCTTATGGAAGTGAATGTTAAAAACTAAAAATAAATCAATTAATTTTTAAGAAAAAGAATCTTGCACATCAGCAAGTAAGCTCTATAAGTATTTGTTGATTTGATATACCTGATATTTTAAGATGACAGAATATTCTAACAGCAGTGTGCTTCCATTATGGTAAATCATCCCATACATACATATATATACATATATACATGTTAAACTCTTCTACATCACTCACCATTTTAAATGATTCATAGACCAAAAAACGCCTATAAATCTTATTTCTTTAAAGAGGTAATTCAAATATCACCTTCTATACAAAGTCTTTCCTTCCTCTTTAGCTATCTTCCATCTAACTGCCTCATGTTTATTTTGTACAAACTCCTAAGTATGCTTTGTCTCTGGAGAGGAACTGGCTTCTTTCTGTCTCTGTATCACTGGGCCTAGAACACAGCGGGCATATAATAGATCCCTGTTGGTTGGTTGATTGTTTCCCCATTGCATCCCTGAGGAATTGCTGTCTGATCATCGAGGGGAGGGGAGAAAAGAGGTAGGGCAAACCAGCAGCTAGCAAGCCACCTGCAAATGGATCTGAGCCAAGGAAGTACTGTCTTTATGAAATCCTTAAGATCCTCAAGATGAGGAGAAGCAGAGAGCTGGCCTGTGTTAAGCAGTGTCAGAACCTCCCCCGCCCCGAAAACACACACACACACTCACACACACATCCCTACACTACAGGTCATGTGCTTGTTTTGTTTATAAATAAAATCTGTAGAATTCTTTAAAATTTTTCAGAAAAATGAAATTTTAACTAAAACAGTATTTCTATAATAGACTTATAGTTTAATTTTATGAAACGTAAGCTACATCATGGCTCAAAAGACATCATAAACGTTTTGAAAGAGAAAAGGAAATGATGATTATTAGAAACAGCAGGCAGCAAAGAATTCTGGCATTCAGAAAATCTCTCACATGAAAAACAGAACAAATTCTCACTTTGGTCATGTAAAAGAGACTGGGTATAGGAAGGTTGGTTATCTTTGTCCTTGTCTTTTGAAGTTAGATGTGATGAGGGAAAATACTAAAAGGGGGAGCATTAGAGAAACTATGCAAGATTTAAGTGTTCACTAAGTGAAGATAAAGTGCATTAGATTGTCAGCTATCACATGTTTCATTTTGATTTCTAAACTTTAGCTTAATTTTCACTCTGAAACCTTCTTAGCCAGCATAGCAAAGATGGAGATCCTTCAGAATGAGATTTATTCATGCAGTCATGTCAGTGTTAGTTAAGTTAGTCTAAGGTGATAACTTAGCAACCTGCCAAATAGGATGCCAACAGGAGTTCAGATTGTATGGAATAAGCCTACAATGAGCAGTGTACAAAAATGACTGTGTTGTATGTTCTTGTATAAAACTGAGATTTGGATTTTCAGCATTTTTCTTTCTGGGGATGTGCTCCAGCTGTTACGAAGTCTCTTGTCCAGCTCAGTACTCTATTTAGGAAACCAAGAAATAGCATAAGTATCATGAAACTAAAAGAATCTTAATGAATAATAATTCATACTTACATGTATAATTTAAAATTCACAAAGGATTTCCTCCAAGCAGCCCTATCAGGTAGCATAAGAATCATCATACTCCTCCTCATTTTATGGATTAGAAAACAGAGACCCAGAGAAGCAGAGTGATTTGCCCATAGTCACTAGAGCAAGTAAGTATCCAAGCCCAGATTTGAACTCCCAGATCTCCTGACATCAAGTTCATTACTTTTTCTACTATACCACATTACCTAAAATTGTATTGGTGGCTGAAGGTATTAGGAAAGAAAATGAGAGATCAGGCTTTCCAAGTGATATCTTTGCTTAGCCAAAGTAAAAATTCAGTTCAGGCTGTTAAATGAACTGTTACTGAAAGGCAACCCTATTGATAGAAGATAATAGTAGTGCTTTAGAACCTTGATAAATATCCATTCAGTTTCTTAAGTCTGTTCCTATTGCTTAATTTTTTGAAGTAAGTCAATTGATTCATTAATTTATACCTTCTAATTGTATATCTTTGCCTACAGCTCCTCAAAGAAATTTTGAAATTGCCTTCAAGATGTTTGATCTAAATGGAGATGGAGAAGTAGACATGGAGGAGTTTGAACAGGCAAGTCTTTCTGATGAACCTTATTACTTAAATGGTCATCATGTTACCCAACCACCTTCTTTAATCAGTTAGTTCACAAGTATTTATTAAATACCTGCTTGTGGCAGGCACTTGTGCTGGGCAATGGGGACATGGTTGTAAAAAACACAACACTCTCTGCTCTCCAAGGGCTTTCCTTCCAAAGGCATACATCTGTAATCAAATGTATATGTATGTATATGTGTGTATGTGTATATAGATAGATATAGATATCTATATATCTGTATCTATATATAAAACATCTATAAATAGATACAAAATAAATACAGGGTAGTTAAGGAGAAAGAGCACTTGGGAGGATTGGGAAGGGTTTATGTAAAAAGTGGTCCTTGAATTGTATGTTCAAAGAAGAGGGGAATTCAATGAAGCTGGGGTGAACAGGGGATACATTCCAGGCATGGCAGTTGTCCAGTGCAGAGGCATGGGGTGGAAGATGAACAGACACAAGGTCATCTAGGCTGGACCACAAAGTGAAGAATAACGTCTAATAACTGGAAAGATAGGTTGGAGCCAGGTTGTTAAGCTTTAAAAGCTAAACAGAGAGGTTTATACTTTATTCCATAGCTAATTGGAATAGTTTGAGTAAGGAGTCACATGGCTACATCTGCACGTAAGGAAGTTCATTTTGACATGGTATGGAAACAGAATGGACTAATAAAGTGGAGACAAACATGAGGCAACAAGACCCCTTAGGAGGATGGTAGTTGAGGTCAGAGATAGAGAGGGCCTGGACTAAGGATGTGTGTATTATAGCAGAGGAGACAGGTGAAATATAAGAGGAAATGTGGAAAGAGAAGCAGTGAGATTTGGCAAGTGACTGGGGTGATAGAGAGGCAAGTGAGGGATAACACAAAGGCTATAAACCCAGGAGACTGGAAGAATGATGATGCCTTCATTAAAAGCAGGGAAATTTGGAAGAAGGGTCGTTGGGCAGGGGTGGGGGGTGTTAAGAAGCTCTGTCTTAGCCAAATTGAGTTTGAGATGTCTCCAGGACATCCAGTTTGAATTGTTAAATGGGCATTTGGTGATGGATTGAATCTTGTTCTTTGGATGTGTTGTGACACATATGGAAACAGTCCTTGTCCTTAAGGTGCCAACTATATGCAGTCACATATAATTTCTCCTGTTTTTCCTGATTTTTTTCACTCTGCTATGGGAGACATTGAGATGAGCATATTGCTGCTGACAAGTGTGAGCCTAGACCCACATTTCCAGCATTTCCCCTCTATTCTCACCCCTCCTTCTCTTACACCCAGGCTCACACGAAAAAGTTCACATTCACTGTCATCTTCATTTCTTAATACTTCCTCCTTCTCTTCTCTTATATGAACCCCTCTGCCTCAAGCTATAAAATTATTTTCTTAAAGGATTTTTGTAGGGAAAGGAAAATCTGACACTTTTTCTTTAATTCTTGTGGGTTATCACCTATAGCAAATTTGTGTATGGTAGTTCCTCAGAAGTCCAATAGAGATGATTATATTGTCACAGTTTGGTCCTGGAGACCTAGGACCACTGCCGCTACAACCTCTAGCAGTCAGGAGCAATTTCACATGGCTTTGGCAGCCAGGGCAGCTTTCCAGAGGCTCTTGTCTCTGCCAGCAAAGATTTCAAAGCAGGGAAAACGTAGGGGTAGCATTATGCAGAAGGAAACATTTTTCTATTCTTCCCAAAATACTTTGGGGTAAAGAAGACAGGTTATGGAAGTATGTACAGTGTATCCTTAAAGAAAAAAAGATACATAGCACAGAGACAAGGATTTCAAACCACCCAAACAGGTTTTCTGCAATCTTTAGTTCTGTAGCTCTTAGCAATTCTCTACTTTCACTTTGCCTTCAGTTCAATTCAACAAACATTTAGGTAGGCAGTAAACATTTATTAAGTGACTACTATGTGCTGGACACTGCTAAGTGGTGGGGATATAAAAAAATGGCAAAAGACAACCCCTACCTTCAAGAAGTTCACAGTCTAGTGGAGAAGACAGAAAGGTAAAAGGTGATACAGGGGCATGATGAAGTCTAGAGGAATGCAGTTGGGTGGGAAATTAAAAGAGGGCTGTCTTAGCTACCTTCCTTAAAAGGAGGATCTGGGAGATGCTCTCCATTATTCACCTCTACCCTTTCCAGTCAGAAGGAGGAGCCCCAGGGTCATGGGGTGCTGAAGAGGGGTGAGTTTCACTGGATCTTGCAGGATGATGGGATTTGATGAGACCAGAAGAGTGAGGGGAAGCTTGGGAGGACTGGGAAATGATGTGAGAGCTAATTTGGGTGCCCTCCTTAAGCAGAGAATCTAAGAGGAGTGCCTACTACGGGCCAGGTCCTCTGCTGTGTATACAAAAAAAAAATTTTTAATCACTAGTCCCTGCCCTCAAAGTGCTTCCAGCCTACTAAAGAAAGTTTTCTTTGCAGACATGTCCCAGGACGATCAAATTATAGAAAGTGGAACTCACTTCTTTTGTCACTACTTCCCATTCCTTGCTTTATCTTACATTTTCACAGTTGCTTTTGAGGAACATGCTAAAGAGAGGAATGACAACATTGCCCTAGAAATAGAAAAATTCCATCTCCCCAGCAATGTAGCTAGAGACTTTTCCCCTTTGTGATCATTTATCATCTTGTTTCCTTGGAATAAAGAGTTAATCTGAATGCCTGCATGATTCCTCCAGCCCATCAACTTAGACCCATTCATTCAATTAGAAATCTCCAAAAGAAAGAAAGATAAATCTGTTGAAAAATTCATCGTTTGGGGATAAGCTAGATGCATTTCCAATAAGATCAGGGGTGAAACAAGGATATCCATTATCGCCACTGTTATTCAGTATGGTATTAGAAATGTTAGCTGTAGCAATAAGAGAAGAAAAAGAAATTGAAGAAATTAGAATAGACAAAGAAGAAACTAAGTTATCACTCTTTGCAGATGATATGATAATGTACTTAGAGAATCCCAGAGAGTCGAGTAAAAAACTACTTGAAATAATAAACAACTTTGGCAAAGTTGCAGGTTACAAAATAAACCCACATAAATCATCTACATTTCTATATATTACTAACAAAGCCCAACAGCAAGAGATAGAAAAAGAAATCTCATTTAAAACTACGATAGACACTATGAAACATCTGGGAGTCTACTTGCCAAAACAAACCCAGGGACTATATGAATACAATTACAAAACACTTTTCACACAAATAAAGTCAGATCTAAGTAAGTGGAAAAACATCAGTTGCTCGTGGGTAGGCCAAGCCAGTATAATAAAAATGATAATTCTACCTAAGTTAATTTACTTATTCAGTGTTAGACCAATCATACCAGATAATTATTTTCTAGAGCTAGAAAAAATATCAGAATTCATCTGGAAGAACAAGAGGTCCAGAATAGCAAGGGAACCAATGAAAAGAAATGCTACGGAAGGTGGCCTAGCCCTACCAGATCTCAAATTGTATTATAAAGCAGCAATCATCAAAACCACTTGGTATTGGCTAAGAAACAGAGGGGTAGACCAATGGAATAGGTTAGGTACTCAAGACACAGTAGTCAATGAATATAGCAGTCTACTATTTGATAAACCCAAGGATTTGGGGTTCTGGGATTCTGGGATAAGATTCTGGGATAAGAACTCAGTGTTTGACAAAAATTGCTGGGAAAACTGGATAACAGTGTGACAGAAACTGGGCATATATCAATGTCCGACACTGTACACAAGAATAAAGTCCAAATGGATACATGATCTAGGTAGAAAGACTGATACTGTAAACAAATCAGGGGAGCAAGGAATAGTATGTTTGTAAAATTTATGGAGAGTGGAGAAATTTTTGACCAAACAAGAGAGAGAGAACATTATGAAGTGCAAAATGGATGATTTTGATTACATTAAATTGAAAAGTTTTTGCACAGACAGATCTAATGCACCCAAAATTAGGAGGGAAGCAGAAAACTGGGAAAGAATTTTTGCAACTAGTGTTTGTGATAAAAGCCTCATTTCTAAAACATACCGAGAACTGAGTCAAATGTACAAGAATGCAAGTCATTCCCTCATTGCTAAATGGTCAAAGGATATGAACAGGCAATTTTCAGTGGAAGAAATTAAAGCTATCTATAGTCACATGAAATGATGCTCTAAATCACTGTTCATTAGAGAGATGCAAATCAAAACAACTCTGAGGTCCTACATCACACCTATCAGATTGTCTAACATGACAAAACAGGAAGATGATAAATGTTGGAGAAGATGTAGGAGAGTTGGAACACTTAATGCATTGTTGGTGAAGCTGTGAGCTGATCCAGCCATTCTGGAGAACAACTTGGAACTGTGCCCAAAGGGCTATAAAAATGTGCATACCCTTTGACCCAGCAATATCACTTCTAGGACTGTATTCCAGAGAGATCATAAAAATGGGAAAGGGTCCCACATGTACAAAAATATTTATAGTAACTCTCTTTGTGGTGGCCAGCAACTGGAAATCAAGGGGATGCCCATCAATTGGGGAATGACTGAATAAATTGTGGTATATGAATGTGATGGAATACTATTGTGCTATAAGAAATGATGAACAGGAATACTTCAGAGAGGCCTGGAAGGACTTATATGAAGTGATGCTGAGTGAAAGGAGCAGAACCAGGAGAACTTTGTACACAGCAACAACCACAGTGTGCAAGGAATTTTTCTGGTAGACTTAGTCCTTCACAGCAATGCAGGGACCTAAAAAATTCCCAGTGGACTTTTGAGGCAAAATGCCTTCCACATCCAGAGAAAGAACTATGGAATTGAATCTCAGAATGAAGCAGACCATTTACTCTTGTATTATGTTTTGTCTTGTTTTGTCTGTTTTATGGTTTCTCCCATTCATTTTAATTCTTCTCTGCAACATGACTAAGGTGAAAATGTATTTAATAGGAATGCATGTGTAGAACCTATTTAAGATGGCATGCCATCTCGGGAAGGGGGTAGGGAGGGAGGAGTAGGGAGAGGAAAAAACCTGAAATACATGGAAGTGATTGTAGAACACTGAAAACAAATAAAATCATTTTTAAAAAAAGATCAGCCTGACTTCCCAGTGCAGATGTACTCCTCATTGCTTTCTCAACTGGACTGGGTTGGTTTTTCTTGTTCATCTAATTCTTGTGAAAAACATAACTATCAAAGACCAGAACCATAAGGGGAAAACACTTACTTGTCAATTGATAAGAATCCTCCAGAGTCATTATACTGATTAAAGAGGAGGTCAATGTGCTTTCACTGAAAAATAAAGTAATTAGCACCTTGAATGTCAGGGCAGTAGGAGACTAAAGAGCCGAATTCAGAGTCAACAGAAGACTCAGAGGAGTTATTCAGTATTTGCCTCTGACAATCCTAATTGGAAACAATATGATGATACAGATTGTAGACTGTTTTACCTTTTATAAGCATGATGTTTTATTTTTCTAAATTATTTCTACAGTTGCAAGTAACACCCTCCACAAAATAATTACAGAAATATAAGATGTTCTTTTGAAACTAGCAGTACTTTGTGCATTATTATTATTGATCATTCATCAAAGTAACTGATTATTGTACCAAGCACATACCACTCAATGAAGAAAAATATTGGTTCATGGAAGACAACGCATTGTTCATTCATTCACCATTTGTTAAATATTTATTAAGCTTTGGTGACATGCAATGGACTATGCTTAGTTCTGAACAAAATCCAAAGATTAAGTGTGATATTGTCCCTGCCTTCCAAAAGTTTGTTCTCTGGTGGGGGCAATAAGGTGTGTGCACAGATGGAGATACACTTTAGTACTTCCAAAAATCTGTTGTTTCATTGGTATTGATATTTCCTAAGTACTGTGGCCAAAAGACTTCTCACTTTATGACCAGACTTGCTATTGGTTATTGGTCAGTAGTGGCTGACCAGTATGCAATATGGTGGGCTCATATGCAAAGCCTGTCCAGCTTAGTATCACCTTCCAGAGCTTATATTCTCCTGACTTAGCTTTTGAGTCTTCTCCATGCCAGGGAGGTGCCAGGGAGTCCAGTGAAAGTCGTCTGTAGCTGGGGAAATCTGGAAAGACCTTATGGTGGAGAAGGAAGTGAAAGAAGACAGGAAGAGTGACTTCTTAGCACTTTAATGTTGACCACGTTATTATGGTTCCTCATCTCATTTCTTCCTTTAAGCACAGGGAGGGTGTAAACAGGCAGAGATAGATAAGAGTGGCTATGAGGATAGCAAGTGTGAGATGTGTTGGGTGATGGCAGTTTGTCCAACTACAGGAGGGGGAAATATAGTGTAAGAGAAAGTTAAGTTGGAGTCATATAGTGGAGGTGGGCTTTGTGTCCTAGGCTAAGGAGATTGAATTGGACTTGTTAAGCAGTGGGTAACCATTGAGGGTGATATAACCCAACATGGGAGAGCAGATCACATCAGGGAGGTGAATAAACCCATTATAGGAAGAATCAGTTAGAGGAGACAAGACTGGGTTCAAAGGAGCCCATCAGGAGTCTAGTGTGATGGTTGAGGCAAGAGGAGCCATGGTTGGCCCCAGTGTGGTGCAGTGGATTTAGTGAGGAGGCAGAGAATAGGAACCTCAGCTGCCTGGAATTCTCTTGGTGGGATTGGGCAGTGCTGTGAGAATTTATGGTAGGCCTAGAAGTAGGAGAGAGAGAAGACAGCTGAAGAGGAGCCTCAGACATCTCTTAAAGTGCCAACCACTCAGTGGCTTGTGGGCCATAGTGGCCTCACCTTTGTCTTACTGGATTTTTTTGGATTTAGGAGTCATATACTATCTCTTCAGCTTTTTGCTGACATGTTGAAACCCTAGTGAAGTCCCTTCACTATAAAAGGGAATACCAGTTTCAGAGAAATATCTTTTTAATCCCATGTTGAACAAGTTGTAGCTCTAAATAAGACTATCTTTTACCCCCAAGGAATTCTGGAATGACACATGTAAAAGCTCATAGAAAGAAAAACAGTCAATAAACATATGAAGTGCTTTGTGTGTGAAGGCCTCTTATGTTAGGTTATTATTTCCCTTTGTTACTTTTTACCCATAGAATATATATTCACATAGACTAATTAGATTTGAAAGTACAATCGGATTTCAAGCATTAACCTCCTTTCGTAAGGTATTATCGTTGGGGGATGGAAGGGGGAAATGGCAAATCACTGGCAAGGAATTATAGTGTTAAAAACATATAAACAAAGAGTTTTAGTTTAGATTCTTAAGAATTTCAATCTTGACTTTTTGGTTTCATTTTCCAGTTAATTAACGTGTTTTCTTCTCTGATGTTGTGTTATGTTTCCTAAGCATATGAAGAACCCTAAAAGGAATCTTCATTGTGAGTGAGGAAAACCATACATTTGTCATTAGGCACCTGCAAAGTTAATGTGGTATAAAGCAGAGTTACAGCTAATATTAATCTTTTATCCTGTTTTTCCTAAACCTCTTTGATCACGTGGAGAGAACCAAAAGGTATTAATCATCTACCTTATGATTTACTGACTGGAGTAAATCTGATTTTTGTCAGTGACCGAGAGCCATTTTCCCAACTCAGTTTTTAAGGTGATCACAAAACAATAAATTTAATAAAATTTAGTTCATCAGAAAATGTGAAAATAAAGGAAACCTCATGTCAGGTTTTAATTGATAAGACATTTAGGGTCTTATCAAACTGAAAATTATCAGTTGTATGAAGGAGGAAAAAATCCCTGAATTTTGCTTCAAGGATGCTTTCTTTTCTCCTTGGGGATGCTTGACCATTAAGAAATGCAAGCATTTTAAACTGAGAGTAGGACAAGAGAAAGAACCAAGTGATCCAGTTCTTAGCTTCATTTTTTTTATGAAAAGAATTAAAATGATGAAACCGTAACACTTTAAGGTATCACCTAAATATTTCTCAAGGTTGAGAATTATTATTACCTTATTAGTAATTGTATTAACATATTTATACCATGCTTTATAGGGCATGTAGGTGGTCCAGTAAATAGAGCGCCAGGACTGGAGTCAAGAAGATCCGAGTTCAAATCCAGCCCCAGATACTTACCATCCATGGTGTCCTGGGCATTTGTCTCAGTGCCTGTCTGTAAAATAGGGGTGCGCTGCAGAAGGAAATGGCAAACCACTCCAGACAAAGTCCATGGGGGGGGGGGGTGTCACATAAATAAAGACATGACTGAACAACAATATTGTGCTTTCTTTATAGATTATAAAACATTTTATATCCATTACATCATTTGGCCCTAACAGTCAGCCTTTAAGATAAGTAGTACAGATATGATTATCCCCATTTTAAAGGGGAGGAACTTGAGGCACAGAGGAGTTGAGCATTTGGCATCAGTAGTAAATTTCAGACTCAGGATTTTATCCCAGGTCCTCTGATCCAAGTCCAATATTCTTTCTGCCATATCACAGTTGTTGAAAGATAAAGATGTTGCAGAAAGGTTTCCTGATCCTGAGTCTAAACTCTGAGGGAATGAAGTCACAAATAAGCTAAGAAATTCTTTATAACCGTAAATAGTTCTCTTCTACAGGGTAAAGGTCATATTCCTTAAAGGTTACAAAGCCCAAATAAGTACCAAGTAATAGTTTTTATGGATGGATTTTAATCGTAGACTATCATCTCCCTGTTACCAATACCTTGTATTCCAGTCCCCTTTGTCATTACTTACAAGCTTGGAATGGCAACCAATTTTAGCAGCTTAAACTAAGCTTTATGAGACAAATGAATCTTTCATTTAAAAAATATTATTTTCTTCATCCATGTATAATTTTTAAATTAAGCCACTAGTATGCATAATTGAGAGGTGATTATATTTGTAAAAAAAAAAAATCATAGATTTTAATTAAAGTCCTTTGTATACCTGCACTACAATTTAGCGTTATTTAGCATACATAATGTGGTAGAAGGAGCACCAGCGTTGGAGATGGAGGCCTAGATTCAGATCTTAATTCTACCATCTACTATCCATGTGACCTAGGGGAAATCACTTGTCTTCTGAGCCTCATATCTTTCTTCTGAAAAATGAGAACCATAGGATTTAGAGCTGATCTTGGAGACTTGATTCTCTAATCCCAACCTACTCATTTTACAAATAAAAATACTTAGGCTATCTAGATTTTTGTGAGCATCTAACAACAATAATAACATAGCACTTCGTAAACCATGAAGTGCTATGTGGATGTATTTATAAGTAACTCTGATCCCTTTTGCTTTTTTCCCCCAAAACAACCTGAAGAATTGTTAATTTAATGTAATTCAGTTCAGCAAGCATTTACTTAGCATTTTCTTTATGCTCGTTGCCCAAGGTACAAAAACAAAATAGTGCTTGTCCTCAAGGAGCTAACATTCTAATGAGGCAACCCAGTATAAGATAACATGGAAGGGAAGAGAAGACTTACAATTGGGAGGCTCAGTAATGACTTCACCTGGGAGGTGACAGATGAGCTGAGTCTTCAGGGAACCCCAGAGGAGGAGAGGGTGCGTTCCAGGCAGGGGACTGACCTGTGTGAAGGAATGGAGTTGGAGGGTGGAATACAACATGCAGAAAAGGAAGTAATGTAAAATAAATCTGGAAAGATTGAGTTGCAACCATATCTTGGAGGACTTTAAATACTGAGAATTTAAATCAAATAAAATAATAATTATAAAGCACTTAGCAAGGTGTCTGGCATCTTATAGGTGCTTAAAAAATGTTTGTTCTTTTCCCTAAGCTAAGAAGTTTTGGTTTTGTTTTTATCTCAAGAAAAAAGGAACCACTAGAAAACTTAGGAGAGACATTTGTCTCCTGTCTTCCATTCCTGTCAGTCTAAACCCAAGTGATATATTGAGACCTTTGTAGTATTAATTATGTCCCACCCCTAGAAACCTTTTATTACCCAGTTCAGTTAAGGAACTCTCATTATTATGAGTAGAAGGTTAATTTGGATCTGTATAAAATATTGGTTACAGTTTAAAAAAAAAAAGACAATTCTTCCACAAATACATGATTTCTACCTCTGTTTGAAGTTAAAACATATCTTCCGCTTTTGCTAATGTCATTACAAATCTTAAATGTTGAAGTGGTGTTTTTCTGATTGGCACTCTAAAAACTATCACCAGAACAATGGCTGCTGTTCATCATGATCATTTTGACATTTTGCAATGCTAATTATTCTGAATGGCTATTTTCCTATCTGGTAATCTGGTGAAAGAGGATTTAATTTTAAAGGAATTTAAAGGAAGCATTTTCCATCTAGGAAGCAAATAGTGCCACGTTTAAAGCAATCCCAGGCTTTCCCCCTAAGAATAAAAAATTTAAAACCACCTTAATTACTTGCTTAGGTTAAAGATTAATTATTCCAAGTAGCTGTGTCCTCTCTTCAAGTGCTTGACTTAGAATCTCCCCTTCTTGATTGAATTGGTTCCTTTTTCTCCTAGGAGAATTCTAAAGCACTAGCTTCATTTATTATTCTTAACAAATGTCCTAGTCTCCTGGATGTTTAAGCATTTGGCTATAGCTTTTCCTTTCCTCTATCAAAACTGGACAAGCCATGAGTCCAGGAGTGAAAGGTTTATTGACATTTCTGAAATTCTTGAGAGTAAGGCATTCCCTTGGGGATAGTGGTTTTTTCCTTTGTTCCACATTGTTTGCCAAGAAATGTTAGGAACCTTAAAAAGAATACTCCTTTCTGAAGAGAACCTCTCTAGGATCATCCCAATTATTGATTTGTTGTTTGATAATTATCATTGATAATGATTTGTTGTTTCCCTTTCTGAACTCTTCTAGGTTCAGAGTATCATTCGCTCCCAAACCAGCATGGGCATGCGTCATAGAGATCGTTCTACCACTGGTAACACCCTCAAGCCTGGCTTGTGTTCAGCCCTGACAACCTACTTTTTTGGAGCTGACCTCAAAGGGAAGCTGACCATCAAGAACTTCCTAGAGTTTCAGCGTAAACTTCAGCATGATGTCCTGAGGTTAGAGGTTAGTATCTGCTGGCTTTGGAAAAATTATGACAGTATCCTTTAGGGTCTGCTTTTGGGCAAGAGGGCACATATACGCAAATGCTCTATCTCTAAGAGCTGATTGGTTTGAAATTCATTAGTAATAGATCACCTAGCAATTGATAGAAAATACCATGTTCTGGAAAATTCTCTGAAATGTCATTTTGAGAGTACAGCAACTAGGAAAGGCCAAGGAATAAAAATTGTAGCTATTTTTGCTTAACCGGCAGATTGATAGTTAAAACATATTTTAAAATCTGAAGGAGGTATTTGAAATGCCCTTGATGTTCATTTCTTGTATGAAAATGTCAGGGGGGTAGAGGGGAGGAAGGGAGGAGGTGTGTGGAGAATACATGAGTCCTTTTGTATGTCAGATCTACTTACGGCATAAAACAGAAGGGCACACAAAAGGTCAGAAAAACCTACTGAGAAGCAGGCGTCTTGGACAGCTTTTTTATGACTGCTTTGGATCCCAAGAAATTGCTCAGAGATAGGGAAGATGCCTTGACATTTCCCTTTCTGCTTCGATTTTGTGATGGCATATTTAGCCACTGATCATCATTGGAGCTTGGGGTGATGAGCCCTCCAGGGGGCAGGGGTATCTGTGTGCATAGTTCCTCTAGGATTGTTCACTTCATTTCCTTAAGCATTGGGGAACCATAACACCTCACTATGTGTTACCTTGGTACCAAGGAAAGTTGAAAAGACCAGTCACTGATGTAGAGGAGTAGAAGTGTGAGTAATTGGTAGACCATGACCTACTACCCACTCCTCCCATGCCCAGCATACTGTCTGGCACATAAGAGGTACTTAATAAATGCTTGTTGGTTGATTGATTAACAGTGCAAAAAATAATTACACTTCACTTTGGTATATATTTTTATGCCTGATCATGAAATATGGATATGCTTTGGTGTTCACGGCGTTCATTTGAAAATAATGAAGAAACATTATTAAGATATGACTTTCAAGTGGAGTTGAAAGACTGTCATTCATACTAACCTCTCTCATTCAACATTCATTCATTCAGCAAACATCTTAAAATTTCCTATGTGTAAAGGGTTCCTCTGCCCTAAGTGACATACTGGTAAGAGGCAGTTCATTTAGTCTGTTTAATACAAGGAACCAGGCCTCTCCCACCACAAGGAAAGTACTTCTCTCCAAATGTGTGTGACATAATGAATGACGAGGTGGGCAAGAAGAGGTTTTCAGCAGAACTAAAGCAGAAATGATTTTCCAGTAAAATTAAGGTTGATGAGAAAACCATGGTAGCAGATTGTCTCACTGTATTTCCAGTCTTTGCTGTAACTGTTGATTTTTCTATAGAGGATAAGCAGTGAAGCAAAATAGTGTGATTGCTGTCACTTAATTTGAAATAAAAATTTGCTCTATAAATAAATCACATAGATGATGAAGTTCATTCAAGGGAGTTTTAAAGACTAAGACTTTGGAAACGACCCATTTGGGAATCCTAGTGTTTATTTCTAAACTAATTAAAGGCTAAGGTTATTTATCTATTAGAAATAATTGAGTCTCATATTAGTACCATTTATTTGCTCTAGTACTCAGAAATCTTAACTGTGAGTTGTGTGGGTTTTTTTATCTTTGTACACCCCACAGTGAATTAAGCGTTCAAGAAGTATTTGTTTAATTGAATTGCATTGACTTTTATTGTATAAATAGCTTATTTGATATTGAGTCCAATTACAGTTTGCTAAGTGCACTGGATAAGAAGGAATGGACAGAAAGACAGCTCCTATGTTTTTAGAAAAGCATGTGTATTTCAGGGATATTTTAGCAAGACTAGAAAAGGAGGGACTAGATTTCACCAAGTTATTTTCACAGAAGGATTGGCAAATATGGAAATACAAGACAGATTCATTGTTTGCATGGTTGAGCAACATGTGACAGTATGTGGGATGATGCCAGTGAGGAGTCAAAGATGAAACCAGGTTGCAAGCCTGGGTGATTGAGAGCCTAGTGGTGCCTTGAACAGTAGGAGGAAAGTTGAGAAGAGGGGAGAGTATGAGGAGAAAAGAAAATAAGTTTTCTTTTGGACATTTTGAATTTGAGATGTTTTTGAGACACCTTGTTTGAGGTGTCCAAAAGGCAATTGGTAATGAAGGGCTGCTTGTCAAAAGAGCTGAATGTGTATGTAAATTGTAATTGAACCCATGAGGACTGATGAGTTCACCAAGTGAGATGACATAGAGGAAAAAGAGATGACCCAGGCCAGAATCTTGGGGCACACCCATGTTAGTTAGCGGGTTTGACATGAATGAAGAACCATCTGAGGGGACTGAGAAGATAGTACAAAGGCCCAGAGATCAGAGGTGGATGGTCATGGGGGCATATATCAAGCTTGCACAAAAGGCCACTGTGGTCAGATGTGTGCAGGGGAGTCATGTGTAAAAAGATTGTAAAGGACTATATTGTAAAGACCTTTAACTGCCAACAAAGGCATTGATGCTTGTGTCAAGAAGTAAGAGAGAATCTTTGGAGTCTATTGAGTAGGCAAGTAATGGGAAAAAGGAGGGGAAAGGAGGGTCACGCAGGAAGATCTGAGCTTCAGGATGATCACTTTGACAACTCTGTGGAGAGTGAAAATTGGAAGGGTGAAAGACTTCAGGCAAAAAGAGCAGAGGTCTTGAACCGGGTTGGTTGGTCTCAGAGTGCCAAGAAGATGATATATGAGAGAAATGTTGGTAACCCTTCCAGCTCTGAAAGTCTATGATTCTATAAATCTTGGAACAGTAATGAGATGGCATCTAGATGGTTAAAGTTTGAGAACACTTGGCTTTTACACCAAGATGGGAAGGATGCCAGTCCAGAACTGGATAGAATGCCAATGAAGTAGAAAAATTGGATTTCTCGTACAAAAAAGTAATTTTTCAAAATTAAATTAAAAGATTCTTAAGGGAAAAAGAACTTGTCCTTTTAGAGCCTTCAGTAAGGTGGTAGATGCACACTAGCCATTAAATAAATGAATGTTAGATGAATAAATCAAAGATCTGAGGAGCCACATTGACAAAATCATGGAACACTTGAAATTGAAGACATTTAAATTAGAGTTCCCTAGTTGTTAAAACATCTGGAGAGACGCAGTAATTTCTTTAAAAGATAATCTTTCTTTTCAAAGTTTTAGCAATTTCTTCCCACATTGGGTGTGAGATATAATGTTATCACCATAGCCAGAAGGAAAATAGAAGTGTGTATAGCACCTTTATAACTCTCTTGTGAATCAGAAACTTCTATAATTCTTTCCTATTCCATACTAGTTTTGTCTTATTGCTTAATTATACACTTTTATTACAGTTTGAAGTTTCATATTTCTTTCTTTCCCTCTTCTCTAAATATAATGACTTTGAGGTTTAATATAGGTAGTTTGGCTTAATGGAAAGAGTATTGAATTCAGACTCAGGCTGGGGTTCAAATATAAGCTCTATAACTTCTTAACTCTGTGACCCCTTTGGCAGTGTTGGGTGAAACCTATGGACTCATCAAAAAATGTTTTTAAATGTATAAAATGAAATACATAGGATTATAAAGAAAATCAATTATATTGAAATACATTTATAAAAATATTTTTAAGTTTACAGACCCTACCCCGATTTTAACAATGCTTGCCTTAATATCTTGGTCTCTTCTAGACATTAGGATTTTGTATTTTTCTCAAAATCAGGTTACTCAACTTTTTTTCTGACTTTTTGAAGGAAGCTTGTTTTAGACTAATTCTCTGCATTTCAGTGACAGAAAATCTCAATGTCTTGATTGTTTTCCTTGTTTATTCTTCACAATGGATAGAGCACTGGATCCGAGTCCAAATCCAGCCTCTGTGACCGTAGGCAAGTCATTTCTACCTTCTGACTACCTCAGTTTCCTCCTTTGTAAAATGGTGATAGTAATAACACCTACCTCCTAGGGTTGTTTTGTGGATCAAATGAGATAATGTTTGTAAAGCACAGTGCCTGGCACATAGCAGGTGTTTAATAAAAGCTTCTTTCATTTTTCCCTTCCCAAACCTCTCCTGACCCTAAGTTTAGCAATCTATCCACTGCGCCATGTGAATGTGAAATAGACTGCCATTTTACTGGTAGTTGCTTAGAGATCTTGGGGTGATTGTCTCAGGGATGCCTAGCTATTCTTGAAGTTCAGCTAGATAACTTCAAAAATCTCATCCACATCCAAGCTTTATGTTCTTTGTATTTCATTTTCCCTCATAGCTTCTTTCTGAACTAGGAAAGGGGCAAGCAATAGTCCCATCAGATAGTAAAGAAATCTTTACACACAGAAAAGAAGGAACTCAGCAGAGATTAGTCAGTGGTGGAGGCTGAGCTAGTGCTTCTAGCCCATGAGCTTCCACTAAAAAAATGATTCATAAAGCAGCAGTTGGGTTTTGGAAATAGCTAGAGTTCTGGCATTCTGAGTGTTGAAATTACAAAACACTTAGGATTATAGAATTTAAAGCCAGAAAGGAGTTTAAACCTATCTTGTCCAATTTTATTTACAGATTAGAAAACTGAGGCCCAGAGAAGCTAAGCAACTTGCCCAAGGCACCACACATAGTAAGAAGTAACATAGCCAAGATTCAAGCTCATAACCTTTTACATAAGAAACCTAGTTTTCACTTAGGTTTCATGAAGTTATGATTCCCTGTTGACAACAGTAAGTGCCCAGTAAGTGATCATTTACTGGAATTGAGTAGTATCAAGGTTCTTGTCAGATTTATTTAATTGAATTCTACTCGTTTTTTAGATTATTTATTTTTAGTTTTAAACATTCACTTCCATAAGATTTTGATTTCTAGAATTTCCTCCTCCCTCCCTTTCCCCTTCCCCAAGACAGCATGCATTCTGATATAGACTATACATGTACAGTCATAGTAAACATATTCCCACACTACTCATGTTGAAAAAGAAGAATCAGAACAAAAAGGAAAAACCATGTTGAAGAAAAAACATACAACAAGAAAAAAAGAAAATAGTATGCCTCGATCTGCATTTAGACTCCATAGTTCTTTTTCTGGATATGGATAGCATTTTCCAACATGAGTCTTTTGGAATTGTCTTAGATCCTTGTATTGCTGAGAAGAGTTAAGTCTATCAAAGTTGGTCATCACACAGTGTTGTTGTTACCATGTACAATGCCCTCCTGGTTCCACTCACTTCACTCAGCATCAGTCTTTCCAGGTTTTTCTGAAATCTGCCCATTCATCATTTCTTATAGCACAGTAGTATTTCATTACTTTTCATATACCACAACTTGTTCAGCCATTCCCCAGTTGATGGACATCCCCTCAATTTCCGATTCTTGGCCACCACAAAAAGAGCTGATATAAATATTTTTGTACATGTGGGTCATTTTCCCTTTTTTTATGATTTCTTTGGGAAACAGATCTAGTGCTATTTCTGGATCAAAGGGTAATTAAGCCCAGTTTGATTGTCTTTTGGGTATAGTTGCAAATTGCTGTCCAGAATGGTTGAATCAGTTCACAACACCGACAAATGCATTAGTGTTCTGATTTACTCACATCTTCTCCAACATTTATCATTTTCCTATTTTGGCATGTTTGGCAATCTGATAGGTATGAGGTGGTACATCAGAGTTGTTTTAATTTGCATTTTTTTAATCAATACTGATTTAGAGCATTTTTTCATATGACTATAGATAGCTTTAATTTCTTCCTCTGAAAACTGCCTGTTCATATTCTTTAATCACTTATCATTTGGGGAATGACTTGTATTCTTATCAATTTGATTCAGTTCTCTATATATTTTAGCAATGAGGCTTTTATCAGAGATACTGACTGTAAAAACTGTTTCTCAGCTTTCTGCTTCCCTTCTAATTTTAATGACATTGGCTTTGTGCAAAACCTTTTCAATTGAATGTAACCAAAATTATCCATTTTGTATTTCATAACATTCTCTATATCTTGTTTAGTCACAAATTCTTCCCTTCTCCATAGATCTGACACGTAAACTGTTCCATACTCTCCTAATTTGTTTAGTCTACCCTAAATTCCACCCTTCTTAACAGAACTAGAAAAATGTGGATTTGATGGATCAACCTCAAGACAGACAGTTTTTAAGATAAAATTTGAAGTTATTAAAAATTCAATTCAAGACTAGAAAAAATCTTTGAGTGAAGTTCCTCAGAGGCTTTTGCCGAGGCTAATTTTGTTCATTTATTGATTTCTTGGAGGCTGGAGTAAGGAAGACATCAGGCAAAGCTGAAAGATCCTAAAAGGTAAAATTGTGATTTTATTTCCAAAATGAGGGCAGAGCAAAAGGAAATGAGAAATTGTGGAAATGGACATTTCAAAAAACATAACATTCTAGAAACAATTGGAAACCTGTTTATGCCAGAAAGAAGAAATACTTTTTAGGATGTGCACTCTGGGAACTGTGTAATCATCCCAAAAAAGGGTTTGAGGTTTCAGAGCCTAAGTTAATAGGGTTGGAATCAGGAGTGTAACCATTTTTATAGGCATATGGGAGTCAGGCAATAGTAGCCATTCCCTGATAAATAAGTAGTCAAGAAATGTGAGCACACAGTTCTCAAAAGAAAAATTGCAAAGTATTTATAACCAAAAGATTGCTTCAAATCATGACTAATAGAAAAAAATCAAAGCTCTGAGGTTTCATCTCATTCCCAACAAGCTGACAAAGATGGAAACAGATAGTCATATTGGAGGGGCTAGAAAGATAAGCACACTAATAAACTATTGGTACAATTGTAATTTGTTCCAACCATTTAGGAAAGAACTTTGAAATTTGGCTGTAAAAATGACTAGAATGTTCATATCCTTTGATCCAGAGATCTAGCTAGGTATATGCCCCCAAGAAAGTTACCATATGCACCATAATATTTATAGCTGGACTTTCTGTGAAATCAAAGAACTTTTAACAAAATAGGTGCCCATCAGCTGGGGAAAGGTTAAATAAATCATGGTACATGAATGTAATGGAATCTTACTGCACTGTAAGAAATGATGAGTATTAACAGTTCAGAAATGTCAGACATTTATAAAGCATCTACCATATGCTAAGCACTGAGCATAGGAAGACTTATGAGCTGATACAGAGTGTAGAAAACAAATAGGAAAACAATACACATAATGACTACAACAGGGTGGATGGAAAGAACACACACAGAAAGGAAACTTAGAATGACCAAGTTTGGCCCTGGAGAAAAGTTGACAAAATTCATATCCCTGCCTTCTCTGCAGAGTCCCCTGACTATGGTATTGATTCTTGAATGTATCAAAACACAATGTTCCTATATTAATTGGTTTTGCTGAACTGCTTTTGTTCTTCTTTTTATATGTCGTTACGCCAAGGGATGGTTCTCTAGGTAGAGAATGAGGGAGAGCTGTTTTCAGAAATAAAAGAGATATAAAAGCAAAACATCTAAATAAAGATTTTTCAGGAAAATAAACATTCTTTAATTTAAAAAAAATGCCTTGCCTCATAGCATGATTTGGGATTTTATGTTTTGTTTTTTTAAAATAAATTGGATGATTCAAAATGCAACCGAAATGATAGTCTTGTTTTCCTGGCTTTCATGGGGAAAAAAGTTAAAACAACCAGACATGCTGAGTTACCAGAAAAGACAAAAGGGAGACATAAGCTTCTGCAGGTCCGTAATGGCATGCTATAAAGAAAACTGAGCCAATCATCCCCCATCAATCAGTAAGAATTGAGTGAAAAATGAGAGGTTTAAACTGCAATGGGAACAATTTAAGGAAAACTTTTTAAGTCATTAGAGCATCTAGACTAATAAAGTACCAGGGGAAATTACAGTGTCTCCTATGCTGGCAATATTCTAGGTGAAATCTTTGTTCCGCTCTCTATGGGGTTTCTAAATAGAATTAATTTGATGCTGCTCTGACACAAAAGAACTCTAGGTAATGGGCCTGTTCTCCTGGGCTGAATGCTGATAGAAGGACGGACAGAGATTACCTCCCCCCCACACCCAGAAAAGCCATTTAATCATATATCTATTGACAGTTATCATTGGCATCAGAAGATTCCTGGCAAAACAAATTCCTTTTACTCTAATTTTCCAAGATCTTCTCTGGGAAAGTGAAACTATGGAAAGTGACTCAGTTAGGAAAACACATGAGAGTTAACTCTTGCTTTAACATAAAGCATACATAAACATAAAGAAGAAATTGTCAACAGAAGTTTTTTGGAATTTGGCTGCTATAAGACATGCTGAGCAGTAACAAATTGTGTAGTCTTGTGTGTTTTCAGTTTTCCAGAAAAGCTTTAATGGGCTGATTTAACAGAGGTCTCTTCTAAGCATCAGCACCAAGGTTTTTATAGCTTTACTAAGTAGCTACATGGAAGTCTAAGAGATCTAAAAATACCCACAGACTGGGAAGGTTGATCAATAATATATGTGATTAAATTAATAAAATATTTTGGATTGATCTTTCCTATAAAGCGCTGAAAGCATCTGTAAGCATTCATTTTATTCTCTCAAATTTTTGATGAAAGTCATATAGTGTCATACTCCCCTTTTCAGAGGACAAGAATGATCTATGTGACTATTATTATGAATTGGTGATGGCACTAGAATTAGAATGCCATTATCCTTAGTCCTAATATTTTCCAATAGGTCCTCCTTCCTTCCAGACAATATAATAATTCCACTGCAACAATTAACAATTCAGCATACCAATTTTTCAGTGTCATCTATGTACAGGGCACCACAGTGCCTAGGCACTGAGAATTCAGAGGCAGAACTAATCCAGGCAAACTTGCCTTCTTGCTGTTCCTCATGTGGGACATTCCATCTCCCATTGCTCCATCTTGTTACAGGCTATCGCCCATGCCTGGAATACTTTCTTTCCTCACCTTTTCCTACCTCCTTCAAAATTCTACTGAAGCACTGCATTCTATGGGAAGCCTTTCCTTCCCAATAGACCTTCTCTACTTCCCTAAACTCCATTGCTCGTACTTACCTTGTATGTATTTTGTAAATAGTCCTCATAGAAACTGACTTCCTAATTGCACTTCCTTCACCCTACATCTGTTCACAAGTTTTCCCAAGTTTCTCTGAATTCTTCATATTTGTCATTCTTTACAGTGCAGTAATATTCCATTACCTTAATGTAATTTGTTTAGTCATCCCACCTAACTTGCATGGTGGATAGAGCACTGTACTTAAAATCAGAAAGACCTGAGTTTTGTTTCTGGCTCAGGCACTGCATAGCTGGGGGACCCTAGGGAAGTCACTTAATTTTTCTTGATTTCAAGGATAATAGGAGCCCCTGTTTCACAGCTACTCTTTGGTTTTGGGGGGGTTTTTTGTTCTTTTTAACTTATTTATTTAACTTTTAACATTCATTTTCACAAAATTTTGGGTTGCAAATTTTCTCCCCTTTTGTCCCCTCCCCCCTCCCCAAAACACCGAGCATTCTAATTGCCCCTATCACCAATCTGCCCTCTCTTCTATCATCCCTCCCTTCCCTTGTCCCTATCTTCTCTTTTGTCCTGTAGGGCCAGATAATTTTCTATACCCCATTGCCTGTATTTCTTATTTCCTAGTAGCAAGAACAGTACTCGACAGTTGTTCCTAAAACTTTGAGTTCCAACTTCTCTTTATCTCTTCCTCCCCACCCATTCCCTTTGGAAAGGTAAGCAATTCAATATAGGCCATATCTGTGTAATTTCGCAAATGACTTCCATAATAGTCGTGTTATGTAAAACTAACTACATTTCCCTCCATCCTATCCTGCCCCCCATTGCTTCTATTCTCTCTTTTGATCCTGTCCCTCCCCAAGTGTTGACTTCAAATTGCTCCCTCCTCCCATTGCCCTCCCTTCCATCATCCCCCCCACCCTGCTTATCCCCTTCTCCCCCACTTTCCTGTATTGTAAGATAGGTATTCATACGAAAATGAGTGTGCATTTTATTCCTTTCTTTAGTGGAATGTGATGAGAGTAAAGTTCATGTTTTTCTCTCACCTCCCCTCTTTTTCCCTCCACTAAAAAGTCTTTTACTTGGCTCTTTTATGAGAGATAATTTGCCCTATTCCGTTTCTCCCTTTCTCCTCCCAATATATTTCTCTCTCACCGCTTAATTTCATTTTTTTAAGATATGATCCCATCCTGTTCAATTCACTCTGTGCTCTGTGTGTGTGTGTGTGTGTGTGTGTGTGTGTGTGTGTAATCCCTCCAACTACCCAGATACTGAAAAGTATCAAGAGTTACAAGTATTGTCTTTCCATGTAGGAATGTAAACAGTTCAACTTTAGTAAGTCCCTTATGACTTCTCTTTACTGTTTACCTTTTCCTGCTTCTCTTCATTCTTGTGTTTGAAAGTCAGATTTTCTTTTCAGCTCTGGTCTTTTCATTAAGAATGCTTGAAAGTCCTCTGTTTCATTGAAAGACCATTTTTTCCCCTGAAGTATTATACTCAGTTTTGCTGGGTAGGTGATTCTTGGTTTTAGTCCTAGTTCCTTTGACTTCTGGAATATCATATTCCATGCCCTTTGATCTCTTAATGTAGAAGCTGCTAGATCTTGTGTTATCCTGATTGTATTTCCACAATACTTGAATTGTTTCTTTCTAGGTGCTTGCAATATTTTCTCCTTGATCAGGGAACTCTGGAATTTGGCCACAGTATTCCTAGGAGTTTCTCTTTTTGGATCTCTTTCAGGCAATGATCAGTGGATTCCTTGAATACTTATTTTGCCCTCTGGTTCTAAAATCTCAGGGCAGTTTTCCTTGATAATTTCATGAAAGATGATGTCTAGGCTCTTTTTTTGATCATGGCTTTCAGGTAGTCCCATAATTTTTAAATTGTCTCTCCTGGATCTATTTTCCAGGTCAGTTGTTTTTCCAGTGAGATATTTCACATTATCTTCCATTTTTTCATTCTTTTGGTTTTGTTTTGTGATTTCTTGGTTTCTCATAAAGTCATTAGCCTCCATCTGTTCCATTTTAATTTTGAAAGAACTATTTTCTTCAGTGAGCTTTTGAACTTCCTTTTCCATTTGGCTAATTCTGCTTCTTACAGCATTCTTCTCCTCATTGGCTTTTTGACCCTCTTTTGCCAATTGAGTTAGCCTATTTTTCAAGGTGTTATTTTCTTCAGCATTTTTTTGGGTCTCCTTTAGCAAGGTGTTGACCTGCTTTTCATGCTTTTCTTGCATCTCTCTCATTTCTCTTCCCAGTTTTTCCTCCACCTCTCTAACTTGATTTTCAGAATCCTTTTTGAGCTCTTCCATGGCCTGAGCCCATTGGGTGGGCTGGGATACAGAAGCCTTGACTTCTGTGTCTTTCCCTGATGGTAAGCCTTGTTCTTCCTCATCAAAAAGGAAGGGAGGAGATATCTGTTCACCAAGAAAGTAACCTTCTATGGTCTTATTTTTTTCCCTTTTCTGGGCATTTTCCCAGCCAGTTACTTGACTTCTGAGTTTTCTTTCCACCTCCACTATGCCTCCAGATCCACCCAGCCAGTGCTTGGGGTCTGAGATTCAAATGCTGCTTCCCAGCCTCAGGGCTTTGGGTGGGGCGGGGCTGCTATTCAGTTGAGATTAAGTTCAGCTGCTCGGGTCAAGGCAGGGCCACCTCAGAGGGGCTCAGTTCCCTCGGGGGTTTATGCAGAGACCTTCAACAATGGATCTGAATTCCTCCTGCTTTGGGAGCCCTTGTCTACTGCTGCCTCTGCTGCTGCCTCCCAAGGAGGCCTGAGCCATGGAGACACCCCGCTTCCCTCCCGGCAAGCCAAAAGGACTGTGTCACTCGCCCCTGGTGCCTGTGGGTGGAGGGACCTGTGCTGCCGCTGGAGATTCTGTCCCTGAAGCCTGCTCGGATCTGCTCCTCTCAGTGGATGCAGGTCTGGGCTCTGCTCTGGGTTTGGGTTGCAACGGACTTTTTGTGTCTGTTTTTCAGGGCTCTTTGGAACAGAAATCTCCTCCACTCCGTTGTTCTGTGGCTTCCGCTGCTCCAGAATTTGTTGGGAGTTCTTCTTTACAGATATTTTATGGGCTGTGGGTTCAGAGCTAGCATATGTGTATCTTTGTACTCCGCCATCTTGGCTCCTCCCCACAGCTACTCTTTGTTGTGAGAGTTGATTATTGCGAGAATCAATCAAAATAATGTATGTAAAGAGCTTTGCAAATCTTCAAAACATTATACAATTGTTACCTCTTATAATTTCCTGTAATTTCTTTGCTACTACAAAAAGGATTGCTATAAATATTTCTGTGTGCACATGAGCAATGCCTGTATAATTGATATCTTGGAGTATATCCCTACTAGTGTTATCACTAGCTCAGAGAATGTGGACAGCTTAATAATGACTCAGTACAATACCTACGTTTTCTTATCCCCTCTAACATTTACTGTTCATCTTTTGTCACCATTGTCAGTCTGATGGAGAATAACAACTTACGCATTATTTTAATTTGCATTTCTCTTCTTAGTGATCTCATGTGGCTGTTGATAGTTTATATTTCTCCTTCTGATACCTCCCTGTTCATATCCTTTAACCACATAACCTTCAACCACAGCCATTGAGAAGTAGCTCTTGTTCCATTAATTCTCTATATATCTTGGATATCAATCAGTAAACAAGTTTTTATGAAGTACTTACTGTCTACCAGGTACTGTGCTAAGCAGTATCAAACCTTAATCAGAAATATTAGGTGCAAATATTTTTTTCCCAGTTAATGGTTATTTAATTCAAACTACATTTATTTTGTTGGTGCAAAAGCTTTTCAGTTTTATATAATTATACTCTTCATTTTGCTTTCTATGATCACCTCTGTCCTTGGTTTATTTAAGAATTCTCACCCATTTTTATATGACTATAGATAGCTTTGATTTCTTCATCTGAAAACTACCTGTTCATATTTTTTTACTATTTATCAACTGGGGAATGATTTGTATTCCTAAAACTTTGACTTAGTTCTCTATATATTTGAAAAATGAAACCTTTATCAGAGACACTGGTGGTAAAAAATCCCAGTTTTCTGTTTTCTCTCCTAATCCTTGTTGCATTTGCATTTCATAATGTTTTCTATCTCTTATTTGGTCATAAATTCTTCCCTTCTCCATAAATCTGACAGGTAAACTATTCCTTGCTTTCCCAGTTTGCTTATAATATCAGTCTTTATATTTAAATCATATACCCATTTTGACTTTATTTTGGTGTATGGTGTAAGATGTTGGTCTTTACCTAGTTTCTCCCATACTATTTTCCAGTTTTCCCAGCAGTTTTTGTCAAATAGTGAGTTCTTATCCCAGAAGCTGGAGTTTTTGGGTATATCAAACAGTCTTTGTGTCTTGTGTACCAAACCTATTCCACACCACTCTGTTTCTTAGCCAGGACCAAGTAGTTTTGATGGTTACTGATTTATAATACAATTTAAGATCTGGTATGGCTAGGCCACCTTCCCTAGTATTTGTTTTCATTAATTCCCTTGATAATCTGGACCTTTTGTTCTTCCAGATGAATATTGTTCCTGTTTTTCTAGCTCTATAAAATAATTTTTTTGTAGTTTGATTGGTATAACATTGAATAAGTAAATTAATTTAGGTATAATTGTCATTTTTATTATATTAGTTCAGCCTCCTCATGAGCAACCAATGTTTTCCCAGTTATTTAGATCTGACTTTATTTGCGTGAAAAGTGTTTTGTAGTTGTGTTCATATAGTCCTGGGTTTGTTTTGGTAGGTAGACTTCCAAATATTTTATAATGTCTACGGTAACTTTAAATGGAATTTCTCTTTCTGTCTCTTGCCATTGGACTTTGTTAGTAATATACAGAAATGCTGATGATTTATGTGGGTTTATTTTATATCCTGCAACTTTGCTAAAGTTTATTATTTCAAGTAGTTTTTTACTTGATTCTCTAGGATTCTCTAAGCATGTCATCATATCATCTGCAAAGAGTAATAGCTTTGTTTCTGTTTTGCTTATTTCTAATTTCTTCTCTTATTGCTAAAGCTAACATACCATATTGAATAACAGTGGTGATAATAGATATCCTTGTTTCACCCTTAATCTTATTGGAAATGCTTTTAGCTTATCCCCATTACATATGATGCTTGCTGATGGTCATATGACCTTTTATGAAAAAGTTAATCTAAATATTGATAACTTTAGTAAATTAGCAAGATATAAAATAAACACACACAAATTACTAGCCTTTCTACATATTACTAATAAAACTTAAATCAGGGAAATAGAAAAAGAAATTCTATTCAGAATAGCTACAGAATGCATAAAATATCTGAGAGTCAAAGTACTAAGATATATGGTCTGTTATGTTTATAGCTTTCCCAATTTTGAGTTATCCCTATATGTCTCATATAAATTCAACCCAGTCATAGAGAATAGTCTTTTGAATATATTTTGCTTATAATCTCTTTGCTAATGTTTTACGTAGTATTTTTTCATCAGTATATTATATTGGTCTATCCTTTTTTCTTTCTTTGCTTTATCTAATATCTGTTATTAATTTAATCTATTATTATTATTATTATCTATTATTATCTTCTATTTGAAGACTTAAATGTCTCAGGACCTGCACCAGCCCTGAAACAACTTTCTGAGAAGGGAAACAGAAAAGGGCAGCTTAATGTACTAAAAAGCTACTAAATTTGAAAGTATAATAAGCACTTATTTTTTATATGTAGCATGTATAGTCTAGTTCTCTCCCTCAAAGCAAAGTGGGCTACATCTGCCCCTTTATTGTTCCAGGGTTTTTCTCTCCTACCATTTGTTTGAGCCTCCATTGACTGTCTGCTCCACCCCCTTATTAGGGTACCAAAGCCTGGCACTCCAGTTCCATTTAACCACTTCACATCTTTTAGCTTTTACAAAGGACATTTGCTTCAGACATAGCCAGAGCAAGCATACACTATTTCTCCCAATAGCTCTGGGGGATATTCTCTCCCCTGTCCCAGCTGGGGTATAGGCTCAACTTAGCTCAGTTGATACTTAGCATTGACCTACCAGGTTCATCTCCATAGGCAGCATCTCTGCCAGATAAATCCTTTCACTTTCCCCTGGAAGGGGAACCCAAAGATAAGATCACTCCTTACCCCTCTGGATATAAATGCTGTGCTGGCTGAGAAACCCAGCCTGGAATCAGACTCCTGGATTCCTATGACTCTCTCTCCCCACCTTTCAAAACTTCCAAGGTCATCTGAGACACACACACTCCTTTCACTGTATTCCAGCAGTGAAAGAGTCGCTGAGAACCCTCAGAAGTGAACAAGGCCATGAGACCCACGCTGAAATTCACAGGCCATTTTGAATGCCTTCCCAGCCAATCACAGTATCTCTTCTTCAACACATGGTTAGCCACCTGGAGCCAGTTACAGAATGTCTGTGTATGCTCCACAGTCTCTTCCAGAAGCAGTTCTCTAGCATCTTCCACAAAAAAACCCACCATATTCTCCTTAGCATTCTCCACATGGATGTGCCAAATGAGGCACATGTGCCAGACCCCTATTACATATGTAAAAATTGCAAAGCTCTTTCCACACAAGTCTGAAATAGGTAAAATAAGAAAACCTAGATTTATAAAAGGACAGTCTGATAGGCTACTGAGCTTGATTTCAATTCCTGGAAAAATTCCAAAACATTTTATTAAAAAGAGTAAATTTTTTATTTTCTTGTTCAGTAGTGGAAAGTCATCTATTTCTCCCATTTTAGTTTTCAGTTAATAAGCATTTAGTTTTTCCCTCCTACCAAAAGGAAAAAAAAATACCTTTGTAACAAATATGCAGTTAAATAAAACCAGCGCCCACATTGGCCATGTCCAAAACACATCTGTCCCATTCTGCGTCTTGAATCCATCTCCTTTCTCTCAGGAAATGGGTACCACAGTTGACTATCAGTCTTTCGACTATTTCGGAAATATTTCATGACATTCCTCACAAAACATAAGCTAAACAAATGCCTTCCCTGAATTACCTAAATTGTTTTTTCCTCCCAATTAGATATCCTTTACCCCAGGCAGTGTGTCATAATAGCAGGAATGCTAGATCATGAGACCTGGATGCTACTTTGTCACTGACTGATTGTGTGTCTTTGTGCAAGTCAGCTTACTTCTCTGTGCCTTATTTTCCTCCTTTATAAAATGAAAGTAAATGCTTTAAATTATGTCAATAGAAGATTTTTTTTCCAGGTCTAACATACTATGTTTCTAAGAGAAACTGTATTTCTTGTTCACTCTCACGCACTTATCTCCTTATCAGCTACTTCACATGTAGGGTATTGACTCACCTACTAGCATCATGACAGACCAGGGTACTTTTATAAAGCCAAGAGGATTTTTAGGCCGAGTTGCCTTGGTAGAGAATGGTGCTTGAGTCCCTTACAATACATCTTCCTTTGCCATGGGTTGTGGGGGAAATTCCCTTATAATGCTTCTTTTTGGAATATTCAGTAGCTGAATTTCTAATAATAGATTACACAGAAGCTACTATATGCAAAAGTTAATTCTAGAATAAGGGAGTTAGAGTAAGAGTCGTGTGTGTGTGTGTGTGTGTGTGTGTGTGTGTGTGTGTGTGTATTTTCCTTTCCTATATTTCTGGCTCCTATCAATCCACACTTTTTGGCAGCGTAGAGTTTTTGGGAAAGTCTGTACAACACCCCATGCCTAATGAAGACTGTGCTGGTTAATGAGATAACCAATTTGCATTTCTGCTTGTCTTTTGCTTTGCCATTAATTTGGCCTAATTACCTCCATTAGGTCCCTTCTTCTTTCTCTTGGAGAAAACAAGAATTTATTTTTTAATAGCATTTGTATATAGCCAACTCTGCTGCCTTAGTGAAGTCTAGACAGATTCTTGGAACAGGAGCCAGCTGGCTTTGCAGTAATTTGCAGCAAAAAAAAAAAAAAATTACATTGTAGCCTGATGAACCAGGCTTTAAGCAAATGCCACTTTAGAAAGTCATATATCATAGATCAGATTATTATCCTGTGAATTCACTTAACAGCAGAGAAATGACTGTTTGTCAGATCATCTCCATTTTTCATTACTTCCATTGTTAAAAATGCCTTCTTCTCCTCCCTTACCCAGATCTCTCTAGTTCCTCTCATATCTTTCCCTAAAACATTAGTATGAGTGATTTTTCTTATTAAAAGGTACTTTAGCCCAAGTGAAATATAGTCTGTAAAATTCCTACACATAGAAAAGACCTTTCAAAATAAGGTGCTTTTTAAAAAATCATCTTTGGATTCCTTTTCTTTCCCAGTCACTCCTTGAGATTTTATGGTAAATAACCCCTACTCACCACATAGCAAAGTAGATGTAGTAAACAATGGCAGCCCTGAGAAGGAGCCTTGCCTTCCCCAAACCCTCTCTCATATACTCAGTGGATGGTGTTGCCAGTCTTTAGAATTTATGAAAAGTGGCCTCTTAAGGTTTTAGTACAGAATCTCGAAACTGGAAAGGACTTTAGAGGTCAGCTATTACAAACCACATGTGAACAGTTGTGTTGGTTGCACACAAGATGGCCCTTTGGGCTGTGGGAAGAGAATGCTAGCATTTCTATTTATTGTTATTTTTTTAAAGGCAAAATAATTTTTTTTAATATTTCATGTACAAATTGACTGTGGTGCCCTCCCTTGATCTATGTGACAGTCATTTGTCACATGCAGTGCCCTGGCTGACCTAAAGAAAAAGTGGCAGCTCCACATTGTGAGGAGTTCCCTGTCATTGATCATTCACTTTCAGCATATTGTGCTTATGGATGCTTGGTGAAGTGGACTGGCAGGTTATGTTATTTAGTTTTAACTAAGTATAACCTACCACCCCAAACAGACAGTACCATCATATTTTAACTAGGTGAGAATTTATATCAACTAATTCACCTTAAACTAAGTGCTGAAAGGCCTGGCAGGACCTTTCACAAGATCATGTTTGAATAGACTGAAGAAACTTGTATGTACCCCAGAGATCTCCTATAAATTATCAAACAAGTTGAGAAGGAAGAGAGTTCTGGACATTGGAGGGAGAGTGGGGCATTCTTGCTAAATCCCCTTAAGAAGGATCCTTCTAACCAATATTTTCCAATGGCATTTTAGTCTGGTTCAACCTGCCTTGTCATGTGGGCTGCATGGTCCCAAGTCTGACACCTCTGTGCCAGACAACTCTCTAAGACTATGAGTTGCCAAAAAAGTTTCCAGTTTGCCTTAGGAGGGGGCATTTCCTCCCCTAGGAATTCCCTGTATCTATGAAATCACAGGTCCAGTCCCTGTCCCCAGTGCTTTATAATGCACATAATATATGATTACCGTAGCATAAGTATGTAATTTCTAAACATGCTCAAAAATTTACTGATAGAGCGCATGATCCAAAAGGTTTGGAGGGTACTGATTTGCAGGCCACATCATGGCGATTTATCACAGCCCTGGTGTTCCCAGTGGGAATTAAAAGGGCAAGTCAGTCAGGCAACAAGCATTTATTAAGTGCTTTTTATGTGCCAGGCACAGTGCTGAGTGCCAGACATGGAAAGAAAGACAAAAACAAGATTTCTTACTCTCAAGGAGCTTGCATTCTAATGAGAGAATCAGCTCAAAAAGAACCTTGTGCATAAAAGATCTATCCAGACTGACGGGAGGCAATCTCAGAGGGAAGACCCAGGCAGAAGGCAGAATGGGAGTAGAGCAGGGTAGCAGAATGTGGATCATGTCGAACAAGACCTTCATCAACTTGAGTCACATGAAACATAAAAATCACTAATCATATCAAAACTCCACTATAATAACATTAACAAAGATGATGGGAAAATGTGAAACTGTAACGATTTGATCAGAACTTTTTGGTTAAGGTCTGCTAAGGAAAGAGAAAGTAGCTAGTGCTGATAGCCAAAGAGTTAAAAGAATTGATCCCTAGCTACTACTTTGTTTTATCCTCTTGAGGATTATTGCTATATATGAATGTCAAAATCTTGCCAGCAGCAATCTCTCTTTTGGGCACTAGTCTGCTGTGTGGTGTTGTTACTAAAGTCCCTGGACTCCTTCTTGTTCTCTTTCCTTAAAAAAAATTTAGGGGAGTGAGACTCTACTTAAGTCCCATTTATCCATTCACCTTCTCACTATTTTTCAAGCTTTACCCTAATATTCCCATACTGATTTTCCCCTTTCTAACAAGCCTCAGATAGATTTCTCCCTGTGCAACGGACCCTAAATGATTCTGGCCTTCTTACAGGCCTTACAACAATATTTAAAGACTGATGAGATAACAAGTACTACCCTGCAGTGCATAGAGCAAAGAACCTGAAGTTAGGAAGACCTGAATTCAGATTCTACATCAGACATTTAACTAGCCCTGAAACCTAGGTAAGTCACTTAACTTGTTTTCCTCAGTTTTCTTATATGTAATAGGGATGGTAATCAGACTTACCTCCAAAGGTTGTTATAAAGATCAAATGAGATAGTATTTGTAAAGCATTTTGCTAACCTTTAGCTATTATTGTTATGATTAACCCACCACCACCGTTTTGAACTGTGCACTTAGCTGATTGGCTCAGTTGATTTTTTTTTTTACTTTGTGCATGACACAACACCATAAGCTTTCAGCCCTCCAATCAGTATAGGAGCTGTATTCTACATTAAATTTCACATCAGTCACATTATTATATTCCTATCCCAGTTCTCATCTCTCTGGTTTTTTTCCAAACTTCTTTGTCTCCACAACAGTCTCTTTTGCAGCTTTGAAATTATGAGTAGAATGTCCTCTGAATTTGTCTTTTCTTGGCAGTTTTATGTTGTGTGCTATGTTTTATTACTATGATTATTGGCAAGAGTATAGAAGATATTATACAGATGTCTCTTTACAACAAGACAGAGAAGTCTATACATTTGACTTTCTTACTTGTTTTCTGTCTGCTTAGTTTAGGGAGGAGATGTCCTGAGATTTGGTATCTGTAATGTAAACACCTTATGATTGTCTAGTTTGTGGTCATTTTCAGAAAATCCTTATGTGACAATATTATTGTAAGGTTTTCTTTTTTAAAACCTAATAAATCACTTTGAATTTTCACTCTAGATTTTAGGAATTCCATTTTCATGTCGGATAGAAGCAACTACAATTTGGAGGGACCATCACTTGCTGACAGCTTACAGAGTAGCTGAAAGATTGTGTTTCCTTGTTCAGGTAGCTTTTATGCTACTGAATAAAACTCTACTGCATTTCCTTTCCACTTCACTGATCTCCAGTTATCATAATATTGAGCGAGCTCCTCTCTCTTTTCCACCAACTAAAAAGATTATTGGTTTCACTGTCTATCAGAAAGGAGCACACTGATTAGTTGTATATTTTCTCTTACTTTAAACTGCCAGACTTAAAAGGAAGTTCATTAAGCATGTGTTGCTCAAGTTGAATTTTGCTATAATCATGTTTTAGTATAGATAATATTTGGGAAGAATGCTCTTCTAAAATAATGCAGCAAATTTGCCAAGAAACCTTGTAAAAGTTTGGGCAGTTACACTGGTTGGTTGTTACTCTACATTCAAAGAGTATTTTTTTCCTTTGGTTTGTCATCAAATTAAATTAAATTTTTAATTAAATTGTAGAATCTAACATCACCATAGCAGATTGGGAAGTATATTATATGGGTATTCCTATTTCTAACCTGCCATTTGAACTGACTTTTGCAGTTCACTTTTGATAAAACTGGAGCATAGAATGGTATTTTGGTATTGATGGTGTGAGAGTAATCGCTTTGCTTTTCATGATTCACTTATGCAGACCCATAGAATCTTTCAGTTGCAAGAGTCCAACCCTTCTCTGAAACAAGGATCCCATTCACAAAACCCTGAGGAATCTGTTTCACTGCCCATTTTTGTCTGGCATTTGGTAAATTGAATGTCTAGTAGTAAAATATTTCATGCAGTTTTGACCGTAGGCATATGACAATATGACAGACATATGACAGTTTTCTCTGACATTAAAAAGCACTGAGCGTTGATAGCCATATCCTTGTGCATTGGCTCTGTCCAAATAATTTGCAGTTGACTCCTTTTCAACCACCACCATCTATGAGACAGTTAACAGCTTGCTCTGAGCAATATACATAGTAAATATCTAATAAGTATTTAGTTGTTTTGTTTTTGGGGGGTTTTCTTGTATTTAAATTTATTTATTTTTTTCAACATTCATTTCCACAAAATTTTGGGTTCCAAATTTTCTCCCCATTTCTCCTCTCCCCCCACCCCAAAATGCCAAGCATTCTAATTACTCCTATCACCAATCTGTCCTCCCTTCTAACATCCCTCCCTTCCCTTTTCCCCATCTTCTCTTTTGTCCTGAAGGGCAAGATAAATTTCTATACCCCATTACCTGTATTTCTTATTTCCTAGTTGCAAGAACAATACTCAACAGTTGTTCCTAAAACTTTTGAGTTCCAACTTCTCGTCATCCCTCCCTCCCCACCCATTCCCTTTGGGAAGGCAAGCAATTCAATATAGGCCATATCTGTGTAGTTTTGCAAATGACTTCCATAATAGTCGTGGTATGTAAGACTAACTATATTTCCCTCCATCCTATCCTGCCCCCCAATTCTTCTATTCTCTCTTTTGATCCTATCCCTCCCCAAGAGTGCTCCCTGTTCCCACTGCCCTCCCTTCCATTGTCCCCCCTACCCTGCTTATCCCCTTCTCCCCCACTTATCCCCTTCTCCCCCACTATCCTGTATTGTAAGATAGGTTTTCATACGAAAATGAGTGTGCCTTTTATTCCTTCCTTTATTTGAATGTGATGAGAGTAAGCTTCATGTTTTTTCTCTCACCTCCCCCCTTTTTCCCTCCACTGAAAAGTCTTTTACGAGAGATAATTTGCCCCATTCTATTTCTCCCTTTCCCCTCCCAATATATTTCTCTCTCACTGCTTAATTTCATTATTTTAAGATACGATCCCATTCTATTCAATTCACCCTGTGCTTTCTGTCTCTGTGTGTGTGTGTGTGTGTGTGTGTGTGTGTGTGTGTGTGTGTAATCCCACCAACTACCCAGATACTGAAACAAGTTTCAAGAGTTACAAATATTGTCTTTCTCCGTAGGAATGTAAACAGTTCAACTTCAGTAAGTCCCTTATGACTTCTCTTTGCTGTTTACCTTTTCCTGCTTCTCTTCATTCTTTTGTTTGAAAGTCAAATTTTCTTTTCAGCTCTGGTCTTTTCATCAAGAATACTTGAAAGTCCTTTATTTCATTGAAAGACCATTTTCCCCCCAGAAATACTATACTCAGTTTTGCTGGGTAGGTGATTCTTGATTTTAGTCCTAGTTCCTTTGACTTCTGGAACATCCTATTCCATGCCCTTTGATCCCTTAATGTAGAAGCTGCTAGATCTTGTGTTATCCTGATTGTATTTCCACAATACTTGAATTGTTTCTTTCTAGGTGCTTGCAATATTTTCTCCTTGACCAGGGAACTCTGGAATTTGGTCACAATATTCCTAGGAGTTTCTCTTTTTGGATCTCTTTCAGGAGGTGATCAGTGGATTCTTTCAGTATTGATTTTGCCCTCTGGTTCTAGAATATCAAGGCAGTTTTTCTTGATAATTTCTTGAAAGATGATGTCTAGGCTCTTTTTTTGATCAAAACTTTCAAGTAGTCCCATAATTTTTAAATTGTCTCTCCTGGACCTATTTTCCAGCTCAGTTGTTTTTCCAATGAGATATTTCACATTATCTTCCATTTTTTCATTCTTTTGGTTTTATTTTGTGACTTCTTGGTTTCTCATAATGTCATTAGCCTCCATCTGTTCCATTCTAATTTTGAAAGAACTATTTTCTTCAGTGAGCTTTTGAACCTCCTTTTCCATTTGGCTAATTCTGCTTCTTAAAGCGTTCTTCTCCTCATTGGCTTTTTGAACCTCTTTTGTCAGTTGAGTTAGTCTGTTTTTAGAGGTGTTATTTTCTTCAGCATTTGACCCACTTTTCATGCTTTTCTTGAATCTCTCTCATTTCTCTTCCTAATTTTTCCTCCACCTCTCTTACTTGATTTTCAAAATCCTTTTTGAGCTCTTCCATGGCTTGAGCCCATTGAATATTTATTTTGGATGTTTGAGATACAGAAGCCTTGACTTTTATGTCTTTCCCTGATGATAAGCATTGTTCTTCCTCATCCGAAAGGATGGGAGAAGATATCTGTTCACCAAGAAAGTAACCTTCTATAGTCTTATTTTTCTTCCCTTTTTTGGGCATTTTTCCCAATCAATTACTTGACTTTTGGGTCCTTTGTCAAGAGCAGGGTATACTCTGTAAGTATCTGTAAGATCTCAGTTCCTCCAGAGTGGCACAATCAAGCGTGTACTGGTCTGGACCCAGAGAGGGATTTTTGTGCCCAGAATCTTAGCAGAGTTTCCTCTCCACAGCTACCTGGCCTCCAGTTCCACCAAGTCAGCACTGAGGGCTGATTTTCAGATAAACTGGATGGGCAGGGCCGCCATTCAGTGTGAGACAACGACCAGCTCTCCTAGGGCCTCCACACAGGGCCAAGGCAAGACTCAGCTCTTCAATGCCCCCAGAGGGTTTTTACGCTCCAATAATGAATCCTACTGCTGGGCCTGCTGATGTGTCCTCTGCAGCAGCTGCCTAAGGCCAGAGCTATGGAGGGCCCTTCTCCCTTCCTGGCCAGCTGAAAAAACCCTGTCACTGACCTTTGGGGCCTGTGAGTTGAGGGATCTGTGATCCCGCTGCTGCTGGGACTGGGGATTCTGCGACTGGAGATTCCGCCCCCAAGGGCTGTTCACCAGCCACACCATGGCCAAGGCTGGGCTGGGCTCAGCTCAGCATCTGATGCAACAGATGTTTCTCGTGGGCCTTTCAGATCACCCTGGGCTGGAAATCTCCTCCACTCTGTTGTTCTCCACTTCTGCTGCTCCAAAATTTGTTGAGAGTCCCTCTCTACAGGTATTTTATGGACTGTGTGGGGAGACACTGCGTATGTGTGTCTTTCTACTCTGCCATCTTGGCTCTGCCATAAGTATTTGTTAAAGAAAGCAGATGGCCAGGGATCAGAAGGGAGAATTTCCAAGTGGAGGTGAGAATAAAAGCAACAGAGGTTTATTAAGTAGTGACTGTGTCCAGTACAGGAGCAAACTGGTCAACATATTCTTGCTCTTCTTTCTTAAGACATGCTCAGCATCGTCAGAGTGTCTGTTCCCTTCTCCACTAAATTCCCATTAAAGCTTCTGATCACTGCTGACTCTAAAAAAGCAGTGAAATAATGAGGGCTACCTCACTGATTGCCCCTGAGACCATTACCATCTTGGATTCCAGGTCCCTTTTTGAAATTAGTATGCAGAGGAAAGATGGTCAGCATTATGGAGTAGGCAGAAGGCACTCTTCAAAGATGTGCTGAAAGAATTTCTGTCAACATGACCTACATGAAGGCTGCCAGTACGTAGCTAGAGGCATAGTATGAAGCAATCTGGAGCAGGATGACTTTGTTTGGTCAAAGGCTTAGGGCCAATAGGAAGAATGACAAGCAACCCACAGCTTTTACCATTAGCAGCTGCAATCACATATTAAGGAATTCTGCATATGCCAGGAAAAGGATTGACAACATCTGGCTTATTTAACCATACCTATTCACACAGTCTCAGTCAATCAGTAGCATTATTTACAAATGTGAAGAACAACTTTTATACGTACATTCCGTCCCTTACCTTTGCTCTCCCAGCCCTAGCAACAACGGGCAAAGAAACCCAATAATGATGGCCTATAAAAAAGCAAGTACTGACTATTTGGACTTATGAAAGACTGTCTGAACAGACATGATGATCTCTGGTTTGTTCAGACAAGTACTGGGCAGGTGGCAGCCTTAGACGTTTCTAGATTGTTCTAGTCTTAACAGCCACTTTAACCAATCTAGCTGCTGATTTGAATGAAATAGTTCTAGACTGATGCCAAAAAAATGAAAAGTTGCTAAGTAACGTTCATTCTTTTCATCCTGATTGTCTTAAGAACTTTATAAAGCCCTTTAAATGAAGATACCTAACAATGAGCCTACTTTGATGCTTTTCAGTTCTTACCTTAAGGAACTGGTGAGGCCATATTATAAACAGCTCATTGTTTCCAGGAAAGCAGAAGCACATTAGGGCCACAAGGAAGCTGAGCAGTTTTCTGGTCCAGGTTGAGCTCATCCTTTTCCTGACCTCCCTTTGAAATACAAAAGCCATTTCTTGACATTGTTATTACCAAAGTAGTTGGTGACTAAATAGCCTTTTCCTGCTCATTCCCAGCTTCCCATTAGGACCACTTCTCCTGAAGGCTATTTTCTTTATAAATAACCACAGAAAGAATAATGCTATTGCCATCTCATACCCAGATTACTTTGCTTTTAATCTCCTATTGTTCTAATACTTCATGTATTTCTGCTCTCCCACTATATACATGGAAGTTTTTTCCAGCGTCATATCTTGGCGGGGGCGGGGGGGGGGGGCAGAAGGGAAGAGAGTTTTCTGGGTCTTATTCCAAATTAAATTAACCCTTCCCTTTCTGATTTTAGTCTTTAGGCCTATTGTTCATCTATAGCTCTGGATTTTAATTTCTACAACTTCAATTTCCCTAACAATTTTGTTTAGGATGACTTCTTTTTGCGATGAACAATACCCTTCCTGGGTGTTCCTTGAGGAAACCTTTAAACTGCTGAGGGGCTTTAATATTAATGATTTTAAGGGATTTGTCAAAAAGCATATCTTTCTTTTTCGAAGCACTTCATCATCTTTGAGAAAAGAGTGCTTTAGAAACCTATGATGTTGTGTGCTCTATATGTCAGTTTTATTGATTATATTTGGTGCTTTAAGAATACCATAGCCCTTGTGGGAAAACAGGTACTTTAATGCTCTGTTGGTGGCACTATGAACTGGTCCAATCATTTCAGAAAGCATTTTGGAACCATACCCAAAAAGCTATTAAACTGTGCATATCTTTTGACCCAGAGATAGTGCTACTAGATCTATCTCAGAGAGATCAAAGAAGAAGGAAAAGGACCCATATGTACAAAAATATTTGTAGCAACTCCTTTTATGGTAGCAACAAATTTGAAACTGAGGAGATGTCCATCAGTTGAGGAATGGCTGAATAAATTATGGTATATAAATGTGATAGAATACTGTTGTACTATAAGAAATGATGAAGTGAACAGTTTCAGAAAAGACCTGGAAAGACTTGTATGAATTGATGCAAAGTGAAATGAGCAGAACTAGGAAAGCAAGTTATACATTAAAAATATTATAAAAAATAATCATCTCTCAGAAACTTAATGACTGATCAACACGAGGACCAACCACCATTCCAAAGGACTCATGATGAAACATGCTATATATCTCCATATGAAGAAGTGATGGACTCAGAATACAGATTGAAGCTTCTTTTTTTTCTCCTCTTTTTTTTTTTTTTTTTTTGGATTTAGCTAATGCAGGAATTTGTTTTGCATGCCTATACATATTTGTAATGGGTTGTTTTCTTGCCTGCTCAGTGAGTAGGAGGGGAAGAGAATTTGAAACTGAAAATAAAATAAAATTGAATTTAAAAAATATATATCATCACTTTTCCAACTAAGAGCCCATGGAGCCCACCACCCAATTGACCCACAGGGAGATTGAAGCTCAGAAAGGGAAAGTCCCTCATGTCTGGTTTGGAAGCAGACCCAGAAGTTGATGGAGTCCAACATCCTCACCTAACATACGGGACTATGTGGCTCAGAAAGGAAATGTAACTGAAGATTCAGGAGATTCAGAAAAGGGTAAAGACTCAGAGTCCATGTTGTCTAACACTGTCACTTGACACACATACACAGAAATACTAAAAATCAGAAAAAAATAAGTCTCTGAGTTTCCCAGAGTGTCTGTACTGGAAAGAAGCTCAAGCAAGTATACCATAACCTCCAGAAAGGGGCATTGTGAGCAAAAGAGGATGAGATGGTTAAGTCAAACTAGTTAAGTCCAGTTGAAGTAGAAATGTAGACCCTGAAAAGAGAAAGAAAAGAAGTAAACTTTGAGAACTTTTTTTTAATGGGGCATGATTTATGCCGCAACGTGGCAATGGATGTTTTCATCCAGTCTATCAGTAAGCCTTTATTAAGAACCTGTCATGTGTCTCAGCACTATCCTGGGTTCTGGGGCTACAAATACCAAAGAATAAAGTAGCCCCTGCTTGCTTTCTAGGGAAAGAACAAATTGAGTGATATGTGACTACCTGTCTTCTCCGTGGTATGCTATGGGTGAAGAAACAGACCATAACCACTTATTTACTTCCTCATTTTTATGCAATCACAATATTTCGAGCTAGAAGGTACATAAGAGATCAGCTTATCCAACTTCTTTTTATAGAGGAAGAAACTCAGACCTAGGAAGTAGAATGACCATTTTCAATCTCATATACAGAGTTAACTAGCCAAGTTAGAATTTAAACCACATCTCCTGACCCTGAGATCAGGATTGTTTTCACTTTACCAAAATGCTGCCCCCCCCCTTGTGTCCTCCAGACTAGTTAAGTGCATCCTTCAAAGCCTGGTTTAAGTCCCACTTTGTATAATTGTGTGTCCCTTTCCTAAACACTCATGCTTTGGGGAGGAGCAAGGGCAATTATAAAGATAGATTCCTTGAACAAATCCTCTTGCTTGTTTGGGTCCTGATTGATTTTTCAGGCCTTTCAACCCCTGAGAGTGTTCCTACAACCAAGGCAGCAGCCCAATAAGTAATCCAGTTTATTGATGCTCTTTCTCCCTGTATATAAAATGACCACAGACATTTTTCTTCTAATTACCTTAGCCCTGTTTTGTTACTTCATATGCAGACCCATTAGTGATACATAGGCTTTCATGATTCTCAAGCTGGCTTCAGGTCTTTAGCTTGTTAAACTACTCACCTGTAGAAGCTTTTCATTTAAATCATTTCATTGCATCTGTGCCCCAGATTGCTCATTTTTATACACTCATGTGTGCCCTGTGTTTACCTGAGGAATATCATAGTGCCAAGCATAGTAAGTCCTTATTAAATGTTTGGTGACTTGAAGGAAATTAGGAACTCAACTGAAATAGCTCTTTCAATAATTCTGATTTCTCTTTATTATGCTGTCCCAGCCTTTTCTTCGTTGATTCCTTTGTTAGAGACACTAAGATTATCTCTTTTCAAATGAAGCTGAAATCAACAAAAGCAAATCTGACTCACAGCTTAAATTTGCTTTACCAAAGCAATTGAGATCACTAGGACCATATTGTATGAGATGAGGGGTTATGGAGAAGTAGGAGGCAGTTACCTGGTGCAATGTATTTCCCTAAAGACTACCCAACTAGTACAGTAGTGATTAGAATTTAAAATAAGAAAATATCCAGTTGATTAAAGGTTTAAAGTAATTTCTAATTTAGGTTTCTAGTTTACATGGTCTTTTTTCAGTTTGTCTTTGAATCCCTGGAACCTACTGTAGTGCCTTTCCTAGTAGGAACTTAACAAATACTTCTTATATTGATTTTTGCGTTTTAGATAGATTTTTCTCCTCGTTTTCCTCACTAAGTTAAAGTTGACCTGTAATGATTTGAAAATAGTTTCCTTGGTTTGGATTTTATCAAATTGGATGAGGTGGTGAACTGTTCTAATACTGACAGATGTTTTTGGATTGTTGTTTGAATTAATAAATGTACCTGCCATTCACTTTCCAATGCATCATTATAGTCATCATTCCTGGCTATAAGCACAGTTTTTTTTTTTTAACATTGGCTGAGTTCAACCTATCTACCAGTCTTCCTCTATACTTCCTGATTTATTTTTATATTTTCTTGATTTAATAACTTAGTCATGTTGTGGAGATGCTTGGTATATAACTGATATGAGGTGACAAGAGAAGGTTAACTCCCATGGGATAATGATAGATACCTAGGAAGTAACCAAAGAAAATTGTAGGTCTCTTGTATGTAGTGAAGACAACTAGAAGTAGATGTCATTAATAAGGCAGAGAGGACATAGTATCAGTCAATCAAGTGTTTATTAAGTACCTGTTTTGTACCTAGCATTTGTATTTTGCACTGCAGTGATCTAAAGGGAATAAAAGACATAGTTCTTTCCCCTGAGAAGGTTATAATCTTATTGAGAAGCTAAGACATCTATCCAAGCAATTAGAGAACAGTTTAAGGTGTTGTATAATCAGGGACTAAACCAAATGGTACAGACCACTGATGTCAGACACACAACCCCCAGGCCACATGTGGTCCACAGCACTCCTGTGTGTGGCCCAAAACAGATTAAAATATAATTGAGAAATAATTAGTAAAATAAATAAAAATGCAGTAAAACATAAATAATGTCAATGTGTGGTTTTCTAATTCACAGTACACTGCCCACAGGGATCCTTATATACAGTTTAGTGGACCCTGTTTCTCCTTTGAGTTTGATACCACTGGTATAGCCTCATCATATAAGAGTTCAGAACATTGAGAAAAAATCAGTGTGAACTAGAGTAATCAATAAGGAATTATGAGAAAATTAGAATGAGAAGTTTACCTTGATGGAAGAGTAAAATTCAAACAGGAAAAACAGAAGAGGAATGTTCAAGACAGGAAGGAGTAACATCCAAACCAAAAAGATTCAAAAGGGCTTAGAAAACACCTCAGCAAATATTTGATATTCTTGTCAAGGAAAGACAGATGGTGGCCAAAGGCCTTATCAATGTAGAAGATAAACTGGGGTTTTTTTTCTTTGTTTTTTTTTTTAAAAAACATTAAAGAGGAGAACACTGGAAGATTATGAGCCATATCACCTCTTAAACAATAAGCAATGGAGAAAAAGTACAGAAAGCTTGGCAAAAGACCTAATTAAGGGTGTTTAAGGCTAAAATGGAGGAAGGGTAATAAACAGATGAAAAATGGCAGTTGCAGATAGGCAACCTTTGATTCAAGGTATGAAGAGACTTCCTAAAAATTAGAGCTGGTCAGAAATAGAATGGACTGACATAAAAGGTAGTGAGTTCTTAATCTCTAGAGGTGTTCAAGGAGAACCTGAATGATCTAAGTATGCTGTAGACAAGATTGCTCCTGAGGTACAGGTTGGATTAGATCAGGGCTTCTTAAACTTTTTCCTCTTGCAACCACTTTAAGCACTTCTTAAACTATAGGTCACAACCCCATATGGGATTGTGACCCACAATTTAAGAAGCATTAGATTAGGTAAACTAAGATTCTTTGATAAATAATTCTGGAAGAAGCAACAGAGGTGCTTGTTGTTGTTCAGTCATTTTAGTTGGATCTGACTCTGTGAGCCCATTTGTGGTTTTCTTGGCAAAGATACTTGCAGAAGTTTGCCATTTCCTTCTCCGGCTCAATTTTACAGATGAAGAAACTGACTTGAGTCACTTGACTAGGGTCACACAGGTAGTAAGTGTCTGGGGCCAGATTTGAACTCAAAAAGATGATTCTTCCTGACTCCATGACCGGCACACTATCCACTGTACCATCTAGTTGCCCATTACCATTACTGGAAAATGAGACAGAGCTATTCAGAGGCTGGCTCTCTAAGAGGGTAGAGAGGAATCATTGGTTAATGAGCTGATCCTAAAAACTGCCTGATAGAAACAAAGAAGATGTAAAGCTACAATAGTACACAGCATGGTATAAACTGACAAATCTGCATTCTGAATTGAAACACCAAAAAATGAGCAATGTGAAATTTCTCAAGCTGCTTGCTAATTAACTGCCAACTACATTACCATAAAATAAAATAACTAAATATGAAATCCTTTCTACAATAGGCAATCTCAGCCTCTGTGTTATATCAAGACCCAGGAAAATCCAAAGTCTTAAAAGTAGTTACTATCTCTTTTAAAACACTATTATAAACCATAAACTCGTAAAAAAAATACTAATATAATTAAATCACATATGGAATAACTGTCCAAATAAACCCTCAAAATTTAAACTAATTATATTTTAATAACACAATACTTTGCTTGATGAATCTGTTATCTCACTCAATAATGCACTCGCTCCCATGGTGTAGCCCAGAACCCTCTGCCTACTCACCCTGGATATATCTCCTGTTCATAGTCTCCCATAAGCCACCCATAGGCAGTCCACCCAGCTTGCTGAGAGCCTTTCTCAAGAGCGTGGCCTTGAGTGATTCCAGTGAAGAATGTATACTTTCCATCAGTTCTCATTCTTATATCTTATAAGTCTCCCCTGCCTCTCTCAGTTTTATATCTGTGGTCAGTGGATCATGTATATAGATGTGGCCATCTAGTCTGACCACCTTATTTTACACAGGAGGAAAGTGAGGCCCAGAGAGGCAAAGTGATTTGTTCAAGGTCACAAAGGTAGTGAGTAGTGGGATCTGAGTCAAGTTGGAGTTCTTTTGGGTACACCATGCCCCTCTCTGAAATTCTTTATGTCACTTCTCCTGGACAGATTTTCCTTAGAAATATGTTGAGATCTTCTCTTGCCCATTATGAACCTTTCCATTGCCCTCTGGGTCATTTGCAATTTTAATTCTTCAGAGGCTATGATGTTACATGACCCATGGCTATACAAGATCATTGGAAGAATACTGATTCTCATAAACAATACAAGTGTAAATTATTTTCTTAAGGATTTTTATAGAGATGGGTCAGTAGTTATTGATATTTTCTCAAGTACTTTTTGGGGAAGAAATGATTTTTCTTTTTTTCTTCATCTTTTCCATTATGATCTAAACATCAACAATCATTAACATTTTAATATACAAAAAAGGAAAAAGGAAGACTGTATATGAAACAGAAAATACTAGGTAGTATATTTTTCTTTTTCAAAAAGAGCGTACTAAATTTAACAAGATGAGAAGAACACTGCCTTATTTGTGTCCCCTTCTGAACTTATTTCTGTTATCTCCTATGCATTTTAATGTTTTATTAATAATCTTTTCTTTTTTTATGCTATTATTATCTGTTCCCCATTCCCCAAAAGCAGCCCATTCTTGTACTATGTATAGTCAAGCAAAACAAGTACATACATTGGCTGTTTCTGAAAATGCATGTCTCATTCTGCACCTCTAGTCTGTTACATCTGCCAAAAAATGGGAAGTATATTTCATCATTAATCTTTTGGAATCGCGACTAGTCAGTGATAGTGATGAAGGCTGGAGCGATAGGGGTACAGGAACTCCAAGGCTGTAGTTCCCTGCATGGGCTGTCTGGAAAAGAATTCACAGACTCAAGCATCGTTGAGGTCAGAGTGGTAAAGATTTGTTACACTTTTTCAGAGGGCAAGAGTTCTTAGGGAACCTGCAACCTTAGAGGGTACAGGTAAAGTTTATGTAGGATATTCTATAGTAGAACATGTGCCAAACATGCTAACTAGGTGATTCAGGGTGAGATTAGGGAGGGGTTAAGGAATGGTTAGTTCTTAAAGGAATGTGCACTTTTAGTATCTACTGTGCAGGTATTTTACCCAGAGTTCATCAGGAAATAGCCCAAGGTGGGGGAGGCGGGGTGCCTACATGGAGGTATGGTTTTAGATCTGAAACATCACTAAGTCAACTAATGGTCAGGACTGACCAAGGAATACCAGGCTGCTCTCATCAATGTCTTATTAGACAAGATAAAATGTAAGGGAGCATACTTATGAATAAGTCTAGGATATATATGATTGGTCAGTGAGCAGCAAATTGTTATGACTCAGTATACAGCCAGTTCAGCCAGTACACAGCTGATTCAAACTAGTAAATTCTATAGGTGCAACTGGCTACTGTCACAGAAAAAGAGATGAAAGTTTTCTTAGGGAAGGCTGTGTCCTTGAGCTGGAGAGAAACTGCCTGGCATAGTGTTTTGAGGCTATGGAAAAGTGTGATTTTTAAAGAGAAATGCGATTTTAGAATTGGGGTCCAAGCACAGGCACCGAAGCACCCCATCAATAAGAGTTCTTAATTCTTCTAAAATAATCTTGTTTTCCTGTGGGGTATTTATTGCATAAATTAGTATTCTGATTGTGCTCTCTTTGCTTTACATTCATTCATAGAAGTTTTCTGATGTTTTCTGAATTCATCTCTTATCATTTCTTACATATTCTATTACATTCATGTACCATAATTTGTTCAGTTTTTCCACAGTAGATCAGAACTTCCTTTATTTTCAGTTTTTTCCTACAACAGTACAGGCTGCTATAATTGTGTACACAAAGGTCCTTTTCTTCTGTCTTTGATATCATTGGGTTAGTGGTATTGCTGGGTCAAAAGATATGCACAGTTGTATGACTTTTTCAGGATAGTTCCAAATTGCTTCCCTGAATGGTTATATCTATTCATGGCTCTGCCTGTAGTGTTTTGGTATGCTACTTCTCTCATAATTTTTTTTCCAAAGGATTTGCTATCCCCCTTTTTTGATATCCTAAAAATTCATTACTCAGTACTACCAAAATTATGTCACTTCCATCATGGATCCTCCCCTGCATATTCTTGGTCTAATACTACTACTCTTATCTTTTTTTAAGTGCTTTTTCTTCCTCAGGAAGCACATTGAGGACTATCCTGTTACAGAGTCCAAATATGGAGCCAAAATTGCCCTAAGTGGGGAATAGTATTTATTACAGAAATCTAGACAGATCTTTTCCATTTTTCATCTCTTTGTTTCATCTTCAAACACCCCTGGGATGATCTGATTTAATTAGGTCTCTTATTGATCTTTCCATAAACTTGTCTTTTCCCTTTCCTTGCTTCTTGTTTATGAGGTAATATTCCTCAAAATCTTCCACCCTCCTCGTCTATGATGTTTTACAAATAAGTTTTATCTTCTACACTGGGAGAAAGGTCAGTGATCTCTTTCAAGCTTTAAGATCCTTTTCAGCAGGTTTATGCATGCTGGCCACCTTGCTCCTCCTCTCCTCCTCTGCTATCAGAGGCCAATGTTCACATAGTCTCTGATATGAATTATTTAAGTAAGTGACAGCCTGCTGACAAATGATTTCTCATATTTATTCCATTCATAATTATTCTCCAGTATGACTTGACTTATCTGATTCAACAAAAGAAAGCCTTGCCATATTCCTAATATTCGTGGGGTTTCTTTCCAGTATGAATTCTCAGATGTTGGATAAGATTTTCACAGTAGGTGAGTTTTTCCACATTCAGTTGCATTCATAATATTTCTTTCCAATTTGAATTCTACTTGTTAATGGGTCAATCACTAGTTTTTAAATTCTACATCATTACCTACCTTGATTTTTTTTTATTTAATCATCATACATGTTAAAAACATACTTGTTGCTTTCCTTGACTTTTTTTTATTTAATCATCTGCTCTGACATGGAAGAGTAATCAGTTAATGAGTAATTACAAAATTAACAAAGTCTGGAGTCAGAGTTCAGAATTAAGCTCCCCGAAGATCCTCTTATTTTTCAGCAGTTCCCAGTGTTGGCTACTTACTGCCTGTTACAGTCTGCCCCACACCATTAAGGTAAAATTGCCCCGTCTGCCCCTCCAGAGGCCGTGTTGACACTCCTAAACAGGCTGAAACCTCAGCTGTCTGGTAGTTGCTGACATGCTGTATACAAAGCCAGGAGAGGAGTAGCACAGAAATATGTTTTAACTTTTGCCCAGTGGATAGAGCCCAAGGAGTTGGCTCCAAGTGGGGAGGATGTGGTAGGGAAGGGGAGCAGATTGTACAGGCAAGTTATTGATTGCTGTCCTCCTGCATTTCGTTCTTGTTGCTCATCCTATAGTCAGATGCTCCTGTCCTTTTAATGAACTTTTGTTGCTATCTTTTTGTTTTTACATCAACTAAATTTCCCTCTCCATCTTTCCCCCTCCCTGTTCCCAAAGAGCTATCCCATCTTCTATTCTTTTTCGATTAAAAATGTCTCTGCTAGCTGAGCTTTGGTTACTCAGTGAAAAGCAGAGTGCCTGTGATCACTTTGGGCTTCTTAAGTCTCAGAGATTCTTTTGTTGGTTTGATTTTTTTTTTTTCTAAAATTACTGTGACTTAGAATTGAAGGAGAAGGTCAATGAAAAGAGAACCTGACCCTTGAGCACCTGATAAAATCTCTTCCTTAATGCAGAGGTTTGCTTCACACAGCCTTTCCATATAGAGCTTATACACATTAACTTCTCAGGCTGATTGGAATATTAAACAGCAGTTCATTTTGCTGGAGCTTCAGCTTGTCCATATTTACGCAACTCTCACCTTGTGGGAAAATAAAAGTACTTCAAATATTAGATAAGAGAGAGACTGGTACTATTGATGACTCTTCAGCTATCTCGAGACCTTTGCTGTAGGAGGGGTTTAGTCCTTTTTTTTGCTTCTTATTCTTTGGCACTAAATTGTCCCCATAGCTTGGGAATTTCTCTCCCATGCTTTCCCAGTTGCTTTCCATTTCAGATGAAGGATGTAGAAACAGTAACACTTAATCTTCTAGCGTTAGGGGATGCAGTGTGACTTGGATTAGTATGAAATATTCTTTTCATCCAAAAGTGATTTTGATTGAATTTGACTGAAGGAAACAGTTCTAGTGACCTCATATTTTATTTTTGTGTCTAAAATGTGAAGCATCTCAAAGATACTAGACTCTGAAGGTGATCAGAAGAATTAAAGGCAGTCGCATCACCCTGAAGAACTCACTTAAGCAGGTCTAACTTGTAACTCAGTGTGATAGGACCGCTGTATTATTATTAATTACGCTGCTGGGTGTTGGGAGATGTGTTTCCACATAGGCTTATACTAAATGTACTGTGAAGCATGAAGCATAAAAGTTCTTTAAAAAAAAAGTTCTCAGGCTCCCTCAGTTAATTTGTACTTCCCAGTATACCCAGAGAACATGACGGACGGCTCCTTAATTCAAGTAACCAGTGAAGAAGAACGTCAGTGAACTGCTCTGTTGGTCACTAGTTGTATAATCTTGGTGAAGTTTTCTTTCTCCATGTCTCACTTTCATCATCCGTAAAATGAGGATAATAATATTTGTACCACCTACCACAGAAATGACATCATGAGTGAACTTTGAGTAGGATGATGTTATTTGTGGTAGTTATTAAATCTTGTATCCCATGGTGCTTTACTCCCTAGGAAAAAAATGTCTTATGTCAATTATGTTACTAGAGGCAGCTGATGGCACAGTAGATAGAGCACTAGGCCCAGAGTCAGGAAGACGAGTTCAAATTCAGCTTCAGGTACTTACTAACTGTGTGACCTTGGGCAAGTCACTTAGCCACTGCTAAGTGACAGTGTTCGCATGTGTAAAAGTGGGAACAATAATATCACCCACCTCCCAGGGATGTTGTCAGGATCAAATGAAATAATATTTATAAAAAAATAATAATATTTTTAAAAAAAAAAATACTTGACGCAGTGCCTGGCACATGGTGGGCACCATTTAAATGCTTATCCCCTTTTCTTCTCCTTTATGTCATATCCATACCTAACTTTCTGTGACATAAATACGTGGATAGTGAGATCCTCATTTTATACATAACGAAGCTGAGGCCTAAAGAGGCTAAGTGAGCTGGTCATGATTACAAGGGTAGTAGAGTGAAATCAGGAGCTTCTGTCTTCAGTGTTTCCTTTTCAGGATGTCCACATCCTTTACTTGTGTATAATTATTCTTATAAAATTTCCTTTCCAAAAGGAGAAAATCTCTCCTTTTAATTCTCAAACCTGAAGTTAAGGTGATTTCAGTTGTATTTTCTTAAAAGTTCACTAAAGTATCTCATTATGTTTTTTGTTTATTTTGTTTTTTTAAGGGGTGTGAAGTGAATGGGGGAGTGATTAATTGATTGAGTCTATTGATTCCCACACCCTTACCCTCAAATTAGTAACTTCAGGAATACAGTTCCAAACGGTATTCTAAAATGGTTAGACCAATTCATGGCTATAGCAGCAAAGCATTAGTGTTCTTATTCTTCCAAAGCTCCTTCAACAGTTATCATTTTTATCTTTCCTAGTCCTGTCAGTGTGCAATAGAATCTCAGAGTTGTTTTAATTTACTTCTCTAATAGTTAGCATTATTATTATTATCAGGGTAGCTGGGCGGTACAGAAGATAGAGTGCTAGTCCTGGAGTCAGGAGGACTCATTTTCTTGAGTTCAAATCTGGCCTCAGAGACTTACTGTGTAACCCTGGGCAAGTCACTTAACCCTGTTTGTCTCAGTTTCCTCTTCTGCAGAATGAGCTGGAAAAGGAAATGGCAAACCATTCCAGTATCTTTGCCAAGAAAACCCCAAATGAGATCACAGAGTCAGACACAAATGAAATGACTAAGATTCCTTATTACTAGCAATTTAGAGCATTTTTTCAATGGTTATTGATATTTTTTCCTTTGAAAACTATGAATATTCTTTAACCACTTATTTTTTGGTTTCGAAAAAGAAACAGTCCCAATCATGTCAGTCAGTCAAGAAGCATTTATTAAGCTCTTACCATATGTTGGGCACAATAGTGAGGTCATGGAGTTTCTTAAATTAGAAAGTCATATGATCAATTCTAACCAGAAGACAGTACTACATGCAGAACTGAACTTCATAGTTTCTGAGCCCTTTAGAGTTAACCCTTTGTTTCAAAGGAAGGGGAAAAATATCAGAAGGAAGTTCAAGGTTTCAAGAGCTTTTCTAAAATGGATGACATGGGAATTTAGAACTGCTTCCAGGAAGCTCTGTTAGATACTATTGTCATCTTTAAAACTACAATAGTGATAAAGTCTTATGCCTCCAGAAAAACAGAGCTATAAAGATTTTTCACTTACTTTATAAACCACTGAGAAAAGCAAAGCACAATTACTCAGTGTGATAATGAAGAATGAGATGTATTTTAGCCAGAAATTTATTTTGTGAGTCTAAGCTTGGAACTCTTTTTTTGCCCCATGTGAAAGAATTAAAATTTCTGTGACGACTCAGAGGCCTACATTTGATTAACACTCTGGTAGGAAAAGCTCATTCAAGTATCATGACCTTGAGAGTGGGGCCACGTTTTCCACTTGCTTTGACAGGACTTAAAATAGTTCCACATGCAAACAGGTACTTCACAACATTTGTGAATGCTGCAGACCTCATGGAGCTCTTGGACAAGCATTTGCTAAGTGACTTGGACTCGTCAGGTTAGCTCTGTTTCAGAACTCACTTTTCATTCCTTTGCAATCTTAGTATTGTTTATAGCAAATACACAAACCCAATAGGAATTGAGTAGTTCTGCTTTCTTTCTGACATTGTTTACCCGTATCCTTTATACTGAGACATTAGGCCTACTCCTTTCTGGTTCTTCCCATTTTGAGCAAAGCTTCAAAATCCTTTTCTGTTGTACAGAACAGTGTTTGACAGCCTTATGTAACACTGGGTTTGGGCTCCTTGAAACTATTTTCACTAGGACTTAACCAATCTTTTATATTGCTACTCTCAGTGTAACCTTTGATTTCATACTCTGAACATGACCTATATTAATAAGAGAGGCAGCTAGGTGGTACACAACCACTAATTGTATGACCCTCAGCGAGTCACTTAACCTATTTGCCTCAGTTTTCCTCATCTGTAAAATGGCAATAATAATTGCACTTACCCACCAGAGTTTTTGTGAGGATCAAATGAGATATTAATTGTAAAGCATGTGGCATAGTGTATGGTATATAGTAAGCACTATAAAAATGCTAGCTATTATTATCATTATTATTATTATGACCTTTTAAAATCTAGCTCAATGAAGAGCTCCCCATTCCCTCCTTGAAATTATTTAAGGTTGTATTTTCATTATAAGAGGTGCTAAAAAAAATCCTAGGGAATAAGCAAAGATACTGATTGAGACAATTAATAGCTAATAACTAAAGCAAAATTGCAGGTTAAAATCCTCAAAAATCAATAGCATTTCTACATAGTAATAAGACCAAAGAAGCAATAATAGAAATAATGGAAAATTCGAAATAATACAAAATGCATAACATATCCAGGGACTGACTTACCAAAGTACACAAAAGACTTGAATAGATTCAGTTACAAAGTGCTCCTAAAAGAAATGAAGAAAAACTTTACAAGTTGAAGAAATATTCAGTGCTCAGGGGAAGGCTGTGCTAATATAATAAAAATAACGCTATCAAAATGCATTTATACTTTTAATGTTATACCAATAAAATTACCAAAGGACTTTATAGAACTCAATAAAATAATAAAATTCATTGAGAAAAATGAAAGACCTAGAATACCAAGGGAAATGATGAAAAGAAGTAGGGTGAATGGGAGAATGTCACTTCCAGACTTCAAACTATATTACATAAAATGGCAACTATCAGAACCATCTAGTATGGGATGAAAAAGATAGATCAATAAAACAAACTAGACAAGGAAGGATCAGAAACAGTAGAATAAAATAACCCAGTGTTTGTTAAAGTGGGAAACAAATTACCTAGGGGGAAAAAACTCCTACAACTGCTAGGAAAACTGGAAGGCAGTGTGGCAGAAATTAGGCTTAAACTAATACCTTACAACATATTCCACAGTAAAACTGATATGTAGCCTTAATATTAAAGATAATGACATTTTTTTAATTCAAAAAGAAATATATACTTCTCACTGCTCTGAATAGGAGATATATTCTTACCCAAATGAGATAGTGGCAATTGCAAAAGATAAAGTAGACAACTTTGATTACTTAAGACTGAAAAGCTTCTATACAGACAAAATTAATGCACCTAGGATAAGAAGGGAGGTGGTTGAATCGGAGAAAAAAATCTGTATCAGATTATTTAGTGTCTCCTGTGTGCCAGGCACTGTGCCAAGAGCTGGAATGAGTAAACAGTTCTCAAAAGATTTGCCAAGAGTTTACAACCACATGAAAGAATGCTCTAAATCACCAATAATAAGATGAGTGCAAATCAAAACAGCCCTGAGATTTCACCTCAAATTCTGCAAATTGGTCAAAATGACAAAAAGTGACTAGTCAGTGTTGAAGGAGTTGTGGACTGAAAGATCAAGCAGGACTCAAATGAGGAGATGTGAGAGGATGCCTCCAATCCACCCCTTTGGGGAGGTAGGAGGTACACAGGTGTCACATGCTGCACTTTCAATGTGCTCATCAGCTGGACTGGGTTTTTTTTCCTCTAAAAAAATGCTGTTTGTCACATGGGAAAAGATAAATGCTGTTTGTCTCTGGGAAGTGGGCAGGGGGGAGGAATATTTGGAATAACTATGATGATGTAAGAAACAGAAAATATCAATAAAAACTTATTTTTTAAAAAAAGAGGTACTAAACAAATGTTTAATTTGATGTATTTATAGGAAAAGAAGTCCATACATATTTATCCTGCCAGAGCAGGATTGTACCCTTTCATGTATAGAATCAGGAAGTGCCCCAGCAGTCATTAGTTTCCCATGATAGACTAAGGAGAAATTTTACTATCCCCACATCTTTAATAGTTTTTCCTGTTGCAGTGAGCTTCTGGAGGCTTTTTTATCCATTTCATTACTTCCCTGTATTCATGAGTAACATTAACATTACAGCTAGCACCTAAACAGTCTTTTTCTTGTTCTCATTCTCTTCATTTTAGATGGAAATTTTATACCATTTTCTGCCGACCCCTTAGACTGGTAAAGGGGATATGCATTATTTAAATACATTTAGTGATTTCCACTAGTTTTGCGGTGAAGTAAGAAAAATAAAGAACATCATTGAGACAGGCTATGATTCTTTTCTGCAGTTGTGTTGTATTGTGGTGTGTGTGTGTGTATGTGTGTGTGTGTTTCAGTCTCTATGCATGTCTTCACCTTTGGTTATAATGTTGAAGGAAGCTTGAAAACACATTTATCTTCTTTGAAAGGAAGATACCCTAAGGAACTTGGGTAACCTCAATGCACAATAATTACATTAATAAATGCAGTCTGGAGAGCTGATATAACTTTTTTTTAATAACTGGTCAGATTGCCAAGTCTTGATTATCTGTGCTTGAGGGAACATTGGCATGGATTATCAAAAGCCAAACTTATTTATTCTTTCCTTAAGAACTAACACAGTTTTTATATCTTTTTTGAGACTCACCAATAATCCTGCAAGGCAGATAAAGAATGTGTTACAGCATCTCCATTTTACACAGAAGGAAAATTAGACATTTACTCAATATAACATAGTGGCAGAGCCCAAGGATAGAGTTCAGGCCTGATTCTTAGGGGAGGTAGAATGAACAGTGGCCTTGGAGGTGGCCGGTTTCTTACTAGCCAAATGACTTTGGGTAAGTTACTCACTTCTCTGAGCCTTAGTTTCCCTGTTTGTAAAATAAGATTATAATTCCAGTACTGTGGATCTCACTGGGTTGTTATAACAACAGTACTTTATAAAAGGTAAAACATGACACTTTTTTCATTCTATGCTAAATTCTCTATAATTCCCAAAAGCAGACCTTTCCATCATAAACATTTTTGTCCTGTGCTCTCTGTCAGGAATGTTCTAGGATTTTTCTTACACAATAATTACGCTCTCGCATGTTGACACATTGGCATGTGGTGAAATTCTCCCTTTTCTCTCTCTTTTAGTTTGAGCGTCAGGACCCTGTCAATGGACGAATCACTGAGAGGCAATTTGGTGGCATGTTGCTGGCCTACAGTGGGGTCCAGTCCAAGAAATTGAAAGTAATGCAGAAGCAGCTCAAGAAACACTTCAAGGATGGGAAGGTGAGTAGTTCTGACTGTATCAGGAGAAGCCGCCATAGGTGTGATTCCCAGTCTGCATCTGCACAGCTCTGCAAGGTGTCTGCCACTCCCACAAAACCTCCAACACTTCTGTTTACCCACCATGTACAGTACCATTTTCACTTGATCCACGCAGATCCCAAATCAACTTGAGAATTCCTGTTTGTCCAACAATCTATATATACCATCTTTCAAAAACTTCTTCACCCTTCTTCCTTGGTTCTTTTTTTTTCCCAGCTAACCCTGGTTGGTGCTTTTTGTTGGTGCATTTTGGGAAATGTAGCCTTTTTCCAGTACTGCCAATAATTATCCCTTGAGATTTAATGGTTTCTTCATTCAAAATGCTTCTGCCTTGAATTATAGAATTTAAAGCCAGAAACAACCTTAGAAAGCATCTAATCCACCTTCACTTTACATGTGGAGTAAGCTGAGGGGTCACGTGACTTGTCAGTAAACATAGAAAACAGCAGAGCAAGACTTTGAGCCCATGCCCTTTCAAAATGGATTCAGACCCATTGGTCTTTCAGCTGTTCCATACCTTTTGCTACCTCAGTGTAATAACTCTTTGAACTAATCCTCCTACTCAGATTAGCCATAGACAACTATTAACATGCTCAGGTGTAGGCAGACAGGTAACCAGAATTTGTAAAGCGCTTATCATGTGCCAGGACTATGCTAACCTCTTGGGATACAAATGAAAACAAGAAGAAAGACAGTCGCTGCCCTCAAAGAGCTTACATTATCATGAGGGAGGACACAAAAGGAGGCTCAGGTGGGGTGAGGGAGTAACATCAAGGAGTGAAGTATGGCCAGTTAAGTCTTTCCCCAGCATGGAGCTCTGGAGGAAACTTCCCAGGGGGGCATAGGGACTAGCATGGCTGAGGTGCTGGGATTAGGGAGAGAGGGGATTGGCTGTAAATAGAGTGACAACCTCCAAGAGTGATAGGTGTGACCTTAAAGAAACCAGCCTTCTGATGTAGGTTGGTGAGACAAATAGGATTCTGTTTTATTGCTTGAGAAAACAAGCAAGCCTGGTTAAAAAACTCTGTCACACAGCCAGGTAGTGTCAGAGCTGGGTATATATAGGCAATGTGGAATAGTGACAACACTGCTGGTTCAAAAATCAAAAGACCCTGCTCTGTAACCTCAGGAAAATTGCTCACCTTTCCTGGACCCAAGGCTTCCTCCTTAGAAAGTGAAATCTCAAAGATCTCTCCTTATGCTAGCATCTTATGATTTTGTAACTCCCAACTCAAGCCCCATGCTCCTTCCTTTGGGCAAAATTAGCCTCTTGGGAAATAGATAGGAAATTGACCTGAAATTTAAAAAAAAAACTGGCCACATCACAGTAATACACCTTTGGTAGAACTATTATTTGATTCAGACATTCTAGAAAGTAATTTGGAAACATACCTTTTTTAAAAGAGTAATTAAAATGCCCATATCCTTTGACCCAGAGATCCCACTGCCAGTTTGTGGAGTGAATATATGAATAGACAATAGAGATGTGTCTCTTTTGTCATTTTAGTAAGGCACTTCCTATTGTAACAGAGAAGTAGCAACAAAATAGATGTACCTTTATTGAGGAATGGCTAAACAAACACATGGTGGACTCTGGATGGAATATTATTATTCTATTTAAAAACTAAAAAGGAATATAAACTTTTCTGAGGAGCTTAGAAAGACTTTCAGCAAGTCAGTCAACAAGCATTCATTAAGCACTTACTGTCAGGTCCTGTACTAAGTGTTGGGAATACAACTACAGTAGAACCTTGGTTTATGAATTTAATTCTTTCTGAGATTCTGTTTGTCATGTGATTTGTTCGTATTGCAGAGCGAATTTTCCCATAGGAAATAATGTAAAGTTGAATGATCAGTACCACAACCCCAAAAATATTCATGTAAAAATAATTATTTATAATTTTAAGCAAGTTTTTTTGTCCCTAATGCACCTGCAATACAATCGCAATGATTAGTGCACAGTATAAACTGAAAATAAAATAAATTGACCTGCACTTTATCTTTGAGAAGAGTCATGGCTGGCATGAGGGAGATAAGAGGGAGGAGGGGGAGGAAGGGTTATTGTTTGGGAGGAGAACCTCCTTCTATGGGAACATCATCAGGAGTGTTCTCTCTTATGCTACTTTCACTAAAAGTAAGACTAACACTACTGCCTTCACTTATTTTCATTTTTTAGAATCACTTTCACGTTTTGACTCACTGATTTTTTTCTTTACGTTCACTTCTAACTAGGAATCTATCTACCAATATTTGGTTTTTGATGTTTTTTTAGTTAATTTGTTTTCAGTTTTCAACAATCACTTCCATGAGTTTTAAATTTTCTCCCCCTCCTTCCCTGAGACTAGACTGCATGCAGTCGTATATGAGTTCAAAAAAAACCATTGCCCTAGTTGAGCATCATCCCTTCACCAGCTGTTCAAGTCCACACATAATTTTCGTACTGTGAATTTTTGTTCATCCTGCAAGACAGATTTTGCGAAAAATATTTCCTCGTCCAGTGAAGTATATGTAAACCAGGTTACTGGTAAACTGAAGTTCTACTGTACAAGCAAAAGAAGGACCTTACCTTACAGGGGCTACATTCTAATGGTGGAAAACAAACACATAAAAGAAAGTTAGGGGTAGGGTTTGGGGGGTAGGGGACAGTGGAGAAATCTGGAGTGAAGCCTGGTGAGACCTGAAGAAGTAGCTGAGTTGAGTCCTCTCCTTACGTGGAGGCTCCACCTCAGAGGCAGAGAAAACTTCCATGCTGGAAGTGATCTCCCAGAATGAAGAGGTTTCTGGGGCATGATGGAGAACCGAGTACAGCCCAGTGAGAAATGAATTGCCACAATATGAAAAACCAGAACTGTATACACAATGACAACAATAGAGAAATGGAGGGAAAAACTCTTTAAAATGAAATTAAACAGTTGCTATGACTGTTTGGCCCCAGAGAAGAATGGAGAAAATACCCCTCCTTTAATTTCAGAAAAGAGAGACTATGGGTATGGAATATTGTAAATACTATCAGACATAATCAGGTGATAGTGTGACTTAATTTTGATGAACTGATTTCTTTAACTTTTTTAAAATCTTGATTATAAGGGAAGGCTCGGTGAAATGACATGTATTTGTAAACAAATGGCACATAAAAATAAAACACATCGCAAATAAGATTAAAACATGTTTAATTGATCATATGGGTGTAATCAAGAGTCCATTCTAAGAAGTTGGATGTCATATGCTCAGAACTACCCCATCTGGTCTTTAGTATGTAGTATTTACATATGTATGAACTTTGCCTCTGATAGGTAAAAAATATCATCAGATCAACCAACATGTTTCCTTCTTAGGAATTAATTGTTCATTATGATGAGCTAAATTCATCACTTTATTATTTAATTATGGTAAAAAAACAAAACAAAACAAGAAATTAGATGTTGGCATCCTCTGTCTTGGAAGAAGGAAGCATTTCAGGCTTCACTAAAACTAATTTCAGGCCTGAAGACTGGAAATAAAAAGCAAAAGATATATTTTATCATCTGGTGAAAATAGTACTAAACTTGTTCCTGGCCCAGAATTTTGAGATTGATTGTTCATACTCTTTGATTAAGTAGTTCATATATCTAGCAGTTCAGTCAAAAGTCTTTCCTTCTAAGGGGAGTGGTTTGTCCCTTTAGAAACCTTTCTCATTACATGAGAAAGCTACATCCTGCTTTCTAAGTATTTTTTTGCATTTCCATTTTTAAGGTATCTGATATGTTGATAAGAAGGCATAAATTTTTTTTCATATTAATCTGTTTCTGTGGGGTGGTCTATATCAAGCAGATAAATGCAGCGTACTGGGCAAAAAAGAAGGCCCTCCTGGGAATGATAAGCATTTATTCAGAACTCAATAACTGTGCTGTGCTTTTGCATTTTCCTTTTTAGCAGCTGGTGGAAACTGAGTTAATTCAGTAAATATTTATTAAGAGCCTTTCATGGGTCTGACTCTGTGCTAAACTCTGGGGATGCCAAAGGAAACAGAAGACAGTCCCTGTGCTCAGGTAGTTTACAATTTAATCCATACAAAGCAAGCTATAGAGAGAATAAATAGGAAATAATTAAAAGAACAGTGAAATTAAGAGGAGTTAGGAAGTCTTCCTATAGAAAGTGGAATTTTTGTTGGGACTTAAGGAAGCCATTGAGATCAGTAGTCAAGAGCAGAAGAGAGAGCATTCCAGGAATGGGAGACAGCCAGAGAAAATGCCTAGAGCTAAGAGAGGTAGAATCTTGTCTTGTTAGTGGACCAGTCAGGAGACTAGCTTCACTGGGAGGGGAGTAAGGTGTAAGAAGACCGGAAAGGTAGGAGAGGGTTAGGTTATGAAGGACTTTGAATGCCAACCAAAGCATGTTGTATTTGCTCCTGGAGGTGATAGGGAGCCACAGGAGTTCATTGAGTAGGGGAGTGACATGATCAGACCTGTGCTTTACAAAAATCAGCTTAATGGCTAAATAGAGAATGGTTTGGAGTGAAGAGAGAGACCATGAAGATGAATATGTAATCCAATTAACAAATGTTTGTGAAAAGAAGCATGCATTTAGTTTGTATTTGGATGAATCTTTGTTATCATAGAGAGGGAGCTAAGGTGTGTCATGGATAGAGCATTGGATAGAACTTGGAGTCAAGAAGACCTGAATTCAGATCCTGCCTCAGATACTTCTTACCTGTCTGACTCTGGGGAAGTCACTTAACCTCTCCAAACCTCAATTTCCTCATCTGAAAAATGAGAATAGCACCTGTTTCACAGAGTGGTTGTGAGGATCCAATGAGTTTGTAATTTGCAAACCTTAAACAGCAGTATAAATGCTGACTATTACAGGGTCTCAGAGACCATCTAAGCCAACCAATAGCTAAACAGTAATCTCCCCTACAAAGCACTCTTGGCCAGCTGATTTTTGCTTAAAGATCTCCAGTAGAGGATAAATCACTACCTCTCTAGGCAGCCTGTTCCACTTTATAATAACTGTAATTGTTAGAAGTTCTTCCTTATGTTCAAACTAAATTTGCCTTTATTAGTTCTGTCTTCAAGGGACCAGACAAAGCAAGTGTGTCCCCTCTTCAGTATGACAGGATAGCAGCCCTTCTTTCTGAGCCTTCTCATCCTGGGTGACTCCCAGCCATATCTTTCCTTAAATCCTCCATTAGAGGACCACCCAGTGTGTGTGTGGTGGGGGCAATAGGGACCTTCCTTTAGAGCTCTTGACATGAGGTGGATGCCAATGCAGAAAGTAGGTTGTCGACCAGTGATCCTTCATTCTCACTGCATGACTACCCCACTTCCTTTTCTAGCCATCCATGTCTCTAATAATATTTTTATGATATTTCTGCACAGTTCATTGGTAATATTTTACAGCATATTCACATCCATCATGCACCTCTCAGTTATTCATATCCTAACTTCTTTGGAAACTATGGTATGTATATATATTTCACAACTCACGACCATAACTCTGTGCACACTTGGTCTAATCCACCTGCTTTTCCCATTTTTTTGTTTTCTTTTGTACTTCTTGATAACATCACATTGGGGTGTTAAATAAATATCTTTGTACATGCTCAATTCCCAATGTGATAGTTTTACTGTCACTGAGAGAGAAAAGAGTTTGCTACATAAGTCTTGATGGAGTTTCCATTTTTGTCTGCTTGTTGTCCTCCTTCCAGTTTCATTCCTTACTGTTCTTTGTATTATCTGACTTAAATGGGCCTTGTGCCCAACTTTTTATCAATTTGTTTTTCCCTCTGCTTCCAACTTTCACTGGTATATGAAGTAGTGTTGCTCCTAATTGTCCACCATTCTCCTCCATAGGATTTGACCATCCAGTTTATATTCTAAACAGATGACTTAGCTTCTCTGTCTCATCTTGGCAACGAGATGAAGTGTTTACTGATTGAAGCAGATTCTCAGCTTTTTTGGTCTTATATCAATTAATATGCATTGGGTTAGCTTCCTTAGTGAATGGGATGACAGTCATCTCTGTGAATGTCTGTTATTTTATCCGTTTTCCATTTACTTTTGCATCAGCAGTTTGTTTAAATAGTTGTTGGTCTTGCCTCACATGTGCATATTGTCTCATGTTCATTTTTTCTTCTAATTTGATAGCAATTTTAATCTTTGTCTTAAGAAGTCAGTGTCCAACTTGAATATAATTGTTTAATAAATAATTTTTACCTTGGTAAATAGTCATTTCCTGTCTGCTAGAATAAAATCAGGTCCATTTTCTGTGATGTTCTTTGATGTATTCCATTTCCAACATCTCCAGAGTCTTTTGGGGGGGGAAGAATTTATGATATATAATTGTGAGTCTTCTTTATCTAGGCTACAAGCTGTTAGCCTGTCTTATTTCTCACTCCCTGACTATAATTTCCATCATATTTTTCACCATCCTTTGCTGTTGCTTTGAAGTCACTGAATGTTGAAATGTGTTAATTTAATTTGGAGGACGTTATTGAGTTCTTCACAAAATTTCTCTATTTTATCTTCTGCAACAATTATTGACATATAAACATCAATTACATTCATGGTAGTTACTTTTCAAATGCTTATCATGAATACTACAATACAATACAATGCAAAATAACCAAGTATCCTATGAAATTTTGCTTTTTTGCACACATTGAAGCCAACTTTGCTAACTTCTGATTTTGCCTTCCCAAGAAAAACCTGTAAATCCTCCTTCCATTTATCTATAACTTCCTTTGGTCTACTGGTTTTATTTATAGTGTTAATGTCAAGATTAATACTGTTTGATTCCTCCAGCAGTATGTCCATTCATTACTCCCTGGACAACGATCTAAATTTAGAGCGTTAATAGCTAACTGAGTATTTATAGATACTCTTAAAAACTGTGATTCTTAGTATCATCTTCCCCTTTTCTGCCCCTCAGCTTCTCTTCCTGCAGAAGTAGAAAGGAATGGAATAGGACCATGAGAAAGAAAAACAACAACAAAGAAAATACCATGCTTTGATCTGCATTCAGACTCCATTGTTATTTCTCTGGAAGGTGATAGCCTTTTCCATCATGAGTGTTTTTGAATTGCCTTCGATCATTGTATTGCTGAGATCTAAGTCCATCAAAGTTGGTCATCACACACTATTGCTGTTATTGTGTAAAATATTCTGATTCTGCTCACTTCACTCAGTATCAGTTCATGGAAGTCTTTCCAGGTTTTTCTGAAATCCACCTGTTTATCATTTCTTATAGCACAATAGTATTCCATTACAATCATATACCACAACTTGTTCAGCCATTCCTCAATTGATGGGTGTCACCTCAATTTCCAATTTTTGGCCACCACAAAAAGAGTTGCTATAAATATTTTTGTACATGTGGGTGATTTCCCCTTTCTTATGATCTCTTTGGGATACAGATATAGTACTACTATTGCTGGATCAAACAGTATGCTCAGTTTTATAGCCCTTTGGATATAGTTCCAAATTGCTCTCCAGAATGGTTGGATCAGTTCACAACTCCACCAGCAATGCATTAGAGTTCCAATTTTCCCACATCTTCTCCAATATTTATCATTTTCCTGTTTTGTCATATTAGCCAATCTGATACAAATGAGGTGGTACCTCAGAGTTGTTTTAATTTGGATTTGTCCAGTCAATAGTGATTAAAAGCATTTTTTATATGACTGTAGCTAGCTTTAATTTCTTCATCTGAAAACTGCCTGTTCATATCCTTTGACCATTTATCAATTGGGGAATGATTTATATTCTTATAAATTTGACTCAGTTCTCTATATATTTTTGCAGTAAGGTTTTTATCAGAGACACTGGCTGTAAAAGTTGTTTCCCAGCTTTCTGCTTCCCTTCTAATCTTGGTTGCATTGGCTTTGTTTGTACAAAATCTTTTTAATTTAATGCAATCAAAATTACCCATTTTGCATTTCATAATGTTCTCTGTCTCTTGTTTGGTCATAAATTCCTCCCTTCTCCAGAAATCTGACAGGTAAACTATTCCTGGCTCTCCTGATTTGCTCATGGTATCACTTGCTATGTCTAAATCATGAATCCATTTTGACTTTATCTTGGTATATGGGGAATATGTTGGTCCATGCCTAATTTCTACCATACTATTTTCTAGTTTTTCCAGCAGTTTGTGTCAAATAGTGAGTTCTTATCCCGGAAACCAGGGTTTAAAGTGATATTTTTAAAAAATTAAATGTTTACAAGGGCCTTTCCCCCAGCATTCCCTGGGCAGCACCAACTCTCAGGATGACCTTTCCAATCATTGGCCTTTTGGCTCCCAGGGGCTCCTCTTTCTCACAGCCAATCGTGATGTAGCAGAGTATTAGTAACTCTGTTTGGACTCCACTGAAGACCGGAGATCTGGATAGGAATGGCTATAATGAGATATTTTGTTTAGAAACTCAGAAGCAAAGTCCAAAAAAGCAAAGCCCTGAGAGGTTTGGCTTCTGCTTGGGAACATCAGTAACTGACTTTTGCCTCTGTTTATGCATAAGATAAAACATGAGATTGGCCATAAATCTAGACATTTAACAGTAAAAAATCCAAGATTTTCCCATGTTAACTTCTAGACATTCACACCATGAAATAAAGTGATGTGTACAAAGTAATTATTAATGTGTTCCAATTTGATGGAAATATCATCACCTTGTTTTATGCATACCAGATTCTTACAACTTGCACCTATGTATATGTGACCAAATTCAGCAGTAACTTTATAATGCGTCTGGTGGCTTAACTTTTATTACTTCTAATATAAAATGATTTAATGAGAAAAACTTGAGGTCTGTATTCATGGTAACTTTTATTGGCACAGGACTAAAGCAGTAAAAATATGAAGCAGGAGGGTAAGCAGATGAGAGACTCTTCTGGGGGAGGAGAATTCATGGAAGCAGAGAGGAGGGAATTAGTCTGTCTTTTACGGGAACATAGGTGTAACTTTGGGCAGCTTGGTAAAATGGCTTCAGTAACTAATTAAAAACCAAGGCAGAGGCTGTTTGCACTTTCATCCACTGCCTGTTTGAATCACACCACAGACACAGAGGAGCTCATTCTTCACTTCCTCCTCATCTTATCCACCCCAACTGTGGGAAACTGTAGACATCTAGTAGTAAAACATAATTCCTTCTCTGTTTGCTTGCTTTAATAAAGAAATTTTAAGGGAATGTACTGAGTATTTCCACTAGTCTGCTGGCTGTTAGCATGGAAAAAATCCAGTTTGCTGTGATTAGCACATGTGTGTACTTGCATAAGAAATAGAATGTTTGCAGTCAAGTGGCCCTTTGTCTCTTCTGATTGGATTTCAGTAATCAATCCAATTATAGGGATACTGTCTAGAGGACATCTAACAGCCTCAAGATCATTCCATATGTAGATGGACCTCATTTGAATAGAGGACTTAAGCAATAGCCATCTTCAAGTATTTGAAGGGCCAACATTCTTTGGCCCCAGAGGGTAGAAGTTACCAAGAAGTTAATATAGGAAAAACTTTCTGACTACTTGAGCTACAATTTTTCAATTAAAAATTGAAATGAACTCAGCGGAGGTCTTCAGGCAAAGCCCAAATGAACACTTATTAATAGAAGGGATCTTTTTCAAGTATAGGATAAGCTAAATGATCACTGAGGTTCCTTCCAACTCTGAAATTCTATGGTTCTGTGAAGTAGCTATCCAGCCTCCATTCCATAGCTCTTTCCTTCCCATCATACAGTTCCATAAAATTTTACAGATAGGCTTATATTGTAAACCAGGCTTATATTCTTGTACTGGTCTCATTTCCTGTATCAAAGTAACATAATCTTCCTCTCCTCTCCCCCCACCCCCTGACTCCTTGCAGCAGACTCAGCAAATTCCAGCAGTGTCAAGAGTGTCAAGTCATAAGGCACAGTTTCCAAGAACAGAGTGATATTTTATTTTCTGTCACTTTGTAGTCACTTTATAGTCTCCATGTCCCAAGTGCTTTGCACATAGTGATAACTTAATAAATGCTTTCACATTAATCCATTTGTCTCATTGAATCATTTTATAATCCATATCTTCCCATGTTCTCCATGAAAATAGCATGAGATACTGTTTCCAAAATTTGGCTAGCACTGTTATCCTCGACATCATAACATCTCTTTACTTATTTTGAGTATCACCTCTCTGTTGGTCCTGTTTTTTTCTGTTGGAAAAGTACTTTCTTGTTTGCTGGGGAAAGAAACCCCGGAATCAAGCAGTTCTGCCTCCCTGTTATCAGTTTTCCTCAACTCAGCTATACCAAACAAAGGTCCTGCCCTTTCATTGATGCTCCATTTTCTTCCAGTATAGCCAATAATAATAATAATAATCCTTTACTTGTTTGCTTCCCTCAATAGCCTCAGCTTATACCAAGTTTAGCACTCCTGACACTGTTTTGATGGGACCATGCTGCAATCTTATATTCGTCTTGTATTACCTGGTCTTGCTTCCATCTTCTGTACACATCTTTTCAGAACATAAGTTGATTAGTGAGATTCTTGGATATCCACATTTTGTCCCTTTTTTCCTTGTTTTTAATTGATTTTTTTCCATTTTCTATCATTCTTTTTTTGTCCTCATTCAGTCTCCCCTACTCCCATTTATCATATAAACACAGTCAGTCAAGCAAAACAAATTCCATTATTAGATTATGTCCAAAAATCCATTTCTTATTCTATATATTAGCCCATATCATTTCTTCATTAGTCATCTGGAAAGATGAGTGATCATTTAATTTATTAGAATTCTTAAGTGTTTCAAAAATTGTTCATTTTTATGGTACTCATGTTATAGTATAAATCAGGGGTCACCAAACTACTCTCTATGTACTCCACTCTCTGGGGCCAAATTTGGCCCTAGAGCTAAGAATGGTTTTCATTCTTTAAAAAAATATAACAACCATTCATTGCTCAAATATGTAGAGAACAGAGGCAAATTTATAAAAATACCAGTCATTTCTCAACTGATAAATAGTCAAAGGAACAGGCAGTTTTCAGATGAAGAAATCAAAGCTATCTATAGGCATATGAAGAAGTGTTCTAAATCACTTTTGATTAGAGAAATGCAAATTAAAACAACGCTGAGGTACCACCTCACACCTATCAGATTGGCTAACATGACAAAAAAAAAAAGGATAAATGTTGGAGAGAATTTGGGAAAATTGGGATACTAATACACTCTGATCCAACCATTCTGGAGAACAGTTTGGAACTATGCCCAAAGGGCAACCAAACTGTGTATTCCCTTTAATCCAACAATACCACTAATAGGTCTGTATCCCAAATAGATCATAAAAAAAGGGGAAAGGACCTATATATGCAAAAAAAATTTTATAAGTAGCCCTTTTCATGGTAGCAAAATATTGGAAATTGAGGGGTTGCCCAGCAATTAGGGAATGGCTGGACAAGCTATGATATATGAATGTAATGGAATGCTACTGTGCAATAAGAAATGATGAACAGGCAGATTTCAGAAAAACCTGGAAAGACTTGTATGAACTGATTCAAAGTAAAATGAGCAAAACCATGAAAACATTATATACAGTATCTGCAGCATTGTAATGATCAACTATGAATGACTCAGCTCTTCTCAGCAACACAATGATCCAGACAAGTAGAAAGGATTTGAAGGAAAATGCTATCCACATCTAGATAAAAAACTGATGGACTCTTAATGCATATCGAAACATACTTTTTCACTTTATTTTTCTTTTTTTTCGTTTGATCTGTTTCTTCTTTCACAAGTGTGACTAACATGAAATTGCCTACCATTTTCAGAAGAAGGGAAGGAGGGAGAAAAATTTGGAACTCAAAATCTTATAAAAATGAATACTAAAGATTGTCAACATGTAATTGGGGGGAAAATACTATTTTTTAAAAAAATGTAAAAACCATTCTTTGCTTCTAGCCTATACAAAAAAAGGTGGTGGAGTTCGGACGATGATTTGCTGCCCTTGGTATAAATTGTTCTGATTCTATTCATTTCACTCTGTATCAGTTCATACCAGTCTTTTATGTCTCTTTAAAACTCATTTCTTTTAACACATAATAGTATTCTATAATATTCTTGTACCACAATTCTTATTTGCTAATACAAAAAGAGCTGCTATAAATATCTTTGTACATACGGTACCTTTTCCTTTTTCTTTCATGTCTTTGTGCAGCTGGATCAAAGGACATAAACTGTTTAGTAGCTTGTTGTGCATAATTCCAAATTACATTCAAGAAGGGTTGGGCTAATTCACAGCTCCATCAATAGTGCATCAGTATGCCTGTTTTCTCTCAGTTCCAGCAAGATTTGTCTTTTTCTTTTGTGTGTGTGCTTTGTCAGTCTGATGGGTAAAAGGTAGGAAACTTCAAAATTGTTTAAATTTGCATTTCACTAATAATTAGTGACTTTTTCTTTTTTCCATATGACAGTTTCTTCCCTTAAGAACTGCCTGTTCATGTCCTTAGACCATTTATCAATTGGAGAATGACTTTTATTCTTTTTTAAGGCCTGAAAAAAGTTGTATTTATTGTTATTAATATCATTATTATTTTTTTAATTTAATTTAATTTTGGTTTACAGTATTCAATTCCACAAGCTTTTGAGTTCCAAATTTTCTCCCCCCTCCCCAAGACAGCATGTAGTCTGGTCTACATATACATTCACATTAAACATATTTTCACATTAGTCATGTTGCAAAGAAGAATTATAATTAATGGAATGAACCACAAGAAAGACGAAACAAAAACAAAAAAGAGAGAGAGCAAATAGTATACTTCAATCTGCATTCAGACTCCATAGTTCTTTCTCTGGATGTGGATAGTATTTTCCATCATGAGCTTTTGGAGTTGTCTTAGAACCTTGCATTGCAAGTTAATCATCTCACAGTGTGGCTGTAACTATGTGCAGTGTTCTTCTGGTTCTGTTTCCTTTGCTCAGCATCAGTTCATACAAGTCTTTCCAGGTTTTTCTGAAGTCTATCTGCTCATCATTTTTTTAAACAAGTTTATTTATTTTTAGTTTTCAACCGTTACTTCCATAAATTTTAAATTTTCCCTCCTTCCCCTTCCTCCTCCCCAAGATAGCATGCAATCTGATATAGGCTCTACATATACATTCCTATTAAACATATTTTCATATTAGTCATGTTGTATAGAAGAATTTGAATGGGAGGAACCACGAGAAAGAAAAAAAACGAAACAAAATAGTCTGTTTCACTCTGTATTCAGACTCCATAGTTCTTTCTCTGGATATGGCTGGCATTTTCCATCATGAGTTTTTTGGAATTGTTTTAGGTACTTGTACTGCTGAGAAGGGCTGTCTATTAAAGTCAGTCATCTCATACTGTTGCTATGTACAGTGTTCTCCTGTTTCTGCTCACTTCATTCAGCATTAGTTCATATAAATTTTTCCAGGCTTTTCTGAGGTCCACCTGTTTATCCTTTCTTATAGCACAATAGTATTCTATTACATTCATATGCCACAACTTGTTCATCCATTCCCTAATTGATGGGCATCCCCTCAATTTCTAATTCTTGGCCACCACAAAAAAAACTGCTATAAATATTTTTGTACAGGTGGGCTCTTTACCCATTTGTAGAGTCTCTTTGGGATACAGCCCTAGAAGTGGTATTTCAGGGTCAAAGGTTATGCACAGCTTTATAGCCTTTGGGGCATAGTTCCAAATTGCTCTCCAGAATGGTTGGATCAGTTCACAACTCCACCAACAAAGCATTAGTGTTCCAATTTTCCCACATCTCCTCTAGCATTTATAATTTTCCTGTTTTGTCATGTTAGCCGATCAGACAGGTGTGATGTGGTATCTTAGAGCTGTTTTGATTTGCATTTCTCTAATCAATAGTGATTGAGAGCATTTTTTCATATGACTATAGATAGCTTTAATTTCTTCATTTGAAAATTGCCTATTTATATCCTTTGACCATTTATCAATTGGGGAATGACTTGTATTTTTATAAATTTGACTCAGTTCTCTATATATATTTATAAATGAAGCCTTTATTAGAGACACTGGTTATAAAAATTCTTTCCCAGTTTTCTGCTTCCCTCCTAATCTTGGTTACATTGGCTCAGTTGGTATAAAAACTTTTCAATTTAATATAATCAAAATTATTCATTTTGCATTTCTTAATGTGTTCTATATCTTGTTTGGTCATAAATTCTTCCATTCTCCATAAATCTGACAGGTAAACTATTGCTTGCTCTCCCAGTTTGCTTATAGTATCAGCCTTTTTATCTAAATTGTATACCCATTTGGACTTTATTTTGGTATACAATGTAAGATATTGGTTTATAAGCTTTTATTCTTATAAATATGAGTCATTTCTTTATGCATCTTGGGAATAAGACCTTCATCAGAGAAACTTGCTGCAAAAAATTTTCCTTAATCTATTGACTTATTTCCCTATAAAAAAAGATTACTTAGCCATATTGGATTTGTTCATAAAAAATCTTTTTAACTTTATGTGATCACAATTGTCTCTTTATCCTTTGGTTGTGAATTTCATTCTTGAACATCTTTTCTGAGCTGACTAACCCTAAAGTATTTTAGCCCATGAGATCCTACCTAATCTTTCCTCTGAATTTTTTCAAATGTCCTTTCCCCAAACTTAGGGTGCATGTCAAAACATGTCCAGATTTCCTCTTCTTCTTTATCACAGATTCAAGGATAGAGTGGTCACATTCCCATCATTTCATCATGATATTAAGAGTTCTTAAGTCTTTCACAGTTGTTTTCCTTTAGAGTATTTTTGTCATTTTCTAACTTGTTCTTGTTGTTTTGCTTTACTTTACATCTTTTTTCTGCATCTTCATACAAGCCCTACCTGGTTTCTCTGAATTCATTCCTTTCATTTATCAAGGCATGATAATATTCTGTTTCATATACCATAATTTGTTTAGCCTTTACTCAATTAGTGGTCACCTACTTTGTATCTAGTTCTTTGCTACATCAAAAAGTATTGTTGTAATTATTCTTGTTTATATGAATCCTTTCCTTCTTTATTTGATCTCTTTGGGGCATAAGCCTAGGAGTGGTATGAATGGGTCAAAGAGAATGCACAGTTCATTGACTTTTGGGGCATGGTTCCACATGGAACACTGAATGACCCTGGACAAGTCACTTGCACCTTAGTTTCCTCAAAGGTAAAATGAGGGGAGTGGACTTGATGTCCTCTAAATTTATGATCCTATGATACTTCAACTTCACAACTCTTAACATTGCATTATGTGCTTATCCTCCCACAATCCCTTTAACAGTTGTCATTTTCCTTTTTTTAACCTTGCTTGAAAATCTGATGGGAGTTCTTCTAATTTATATTTCTCTTATGTAATATGGAACATTTTTTTTTATTTGGTTGTTGATAATTTGCCTTTCTTCTCTTGAGGGTTGCCTATTCATATGCTTTGATCATTTGTCTATTAAGGAAATTGCCTGTATTCTTATATTTTTGAATCATTTCTCCATGTCAGACCTTAGATATGAGAGCTTTATTAAAGAAATTTGCTGGAGACATTTTTCCCAGATAACTGTTTTTCTTCTAATTTTAACCTCAATGACTTTGTGCAAAATCTTTTACATTTTGTACCCTAGCACATTATCAGTTTTGCAAAAGAGTGCCATGCACAACTGAAAATATGTATTTTCCTTTATATTCCCATTCAGTAATCGTCTGTCATAGCATCACCTCTATGATGTCATGATCCTCTTCAGGAATGAAGGACAACCACAATCATCAGAGATATAGCTAACTTGTCTAACATTACATTCAGATCATTAATATCTTTCTTATTTATCTTTTCATTCGATTTGTCTAAATCTAAAAAGAGCACTTTGTGGTCTCCCTGTAATTTTATAATTTTTCTTCCAAGTGCTTATACAGTCAATTCTCAACTTTCATGGAAGTAACATTCCTCAAAAACAACACAAAAGTCAAAAACATGAATGTTGATTTACTAAATGCATGGGACATAGGGGATTAGTTCCCACAACCACTAAAAACTATAATCTTTTGCTACAGATTGCTGAAAATATATTTTCTGTATACAGTTCTTTATAACAAATCATTCATTCTGATAATATACACTTTTCCTAACACAGTAGCCATGAAATAACCCATAAAATGCAGGGGAGAGGAAAGGCAACACCAGATGGGATGAAGGGGAAAGAGCAACAAGGTCAGAACACCTTTAGGTAAAAAAGGGAAAAGGGCAACCTGTCCTCTCTAATCTCCCTTTTGGCTCTGTGGTTGAACTGTTCCCAGATGTGCCACACCAGGATCCCACTGACATGAGGAGGGTGAGATGCTCACTCAGGTGAGCAACTGGCAAGAGGTCAGGAGTGACCATCAGTTCATTTACCCATTAACTTAGCGCCTTTTCCATTTTTTCAATGTCTTCACCACCCCTTGAGAGGTTACTTTTGCATTTTCTGGAGCAGATTCATTAATGCTTTTACAAATACTTCCCTCCTTTTTGTGGACATAAATTTGTGTATTACACCTCTCATTTTTTCTCTACTGCACACAGCCCTAAATGTGCACAGTTACCACTACAAAAGTTAAAGAGGCTATGAATAAAATGATACAAATGCTTAAAGGTCACAAAAGTTAAATGTAGAGAATATTGAGGACTGACTGTACTTTTTCTTCTTTTCTTACACCACCCGCCGCCTTTACAAAGAAAGGCAGTGGAGAAAGAGAAGGAATCATATCAGCACTAGTGATGTACAGTTGAACTGATCTTCTCCTTCTCTGCCCCTCCTCTCTTCACCCAGTCCTCACCCTTAGATCTGGTTCTTACATTTTCTTCCTCTGCTTAATATTCCCCTCATGATCAACCCTCCCTTCCCTCATCCCAAGTTGAAATTTGCATTACTTGTGACTATTCCCTCCTTAAATCTTTTCTCTTTATGCCCTATTCTTCCCTTCCCTTATCCCTGCCTATGTCACTACTGAGTTTTATGTTTCTCTGTAGCAAATTCTGTATGTATATATTCAGCTCTCCTTAATCTGACTCAGAAAGAGGGAGATGGGGAGATTCTTGCTCCTTGCTCCTTGCTCCTTCCTCCTTCTTCCTTTTTTCCTCCCAGGTACATTCCTCTCTTGCCTTTCCTCTCACTAAACTAAACCTATGGAAGAAAACCAGGCAGATATTTAACTTCTTCTGTGACCCTTCAAGATATTGAGATTCTGAAGGGACCCTTGGCTCTCCTCTCCCTTTTAGAATGTCAGAACTTCATTACTGTTTAGCACCTTCCAATTGCTTAAATGTATTTATCTTTCTAAGTTATTCTTGACCCCTGCATTTGAATTTCAGAGTTTCTACTTGGCTAACAATCTTTCCCATGTAGGATTATACCCTATAGGCTATTATTTTTGGTTATAAGGTTTTATCTTTTGCCTTTTCAATTATGCTATTTTAAGATTTACTATCCTTTATAATAGTCATAGCCAAATCTGGTATGGTTCTTTGACTGTGGTCTCTGAGTACTTGAACTCTTTCTGTCAGCTTGCAGCATTTTTTTTTAACTTGGAAGCTTTGGACTTGGGCTATGGCATTCCTGGCTATTTATTCAGTTTTCAGGATTTCTTCTTGGAGGTGATCGACATGTTCTTTCTGTTTACTCTTTTCCATTTGCTTCTAACATATATGGACATTTTTATGATTTTTTCAAAATATAGAGTCTACATTTTTCTTTCATTGTGGTTTTTAATATGTTTAATGACTTTTAAATTATGGTTTTTTTACCTATTTTCTAGGTCAGGTTTTTTTTTTAAATAGTAGGTGCTTAACATTTTCTTTATACTTTTTTTTTTAATTTAAATTTATTTATTTATGTTTTCAACATTCATTTCCACAAAATTTTGGGTTCCAAATTTTCTCCCCATTTCTCCCCTCCCCCCACCCCAAAACACCAAGCATTCTAATTGTCCCTATCACCAATCTGTCCTCCCTTCTAACATCCCTCCCTGCCCTTATCCCCATCTTCTCTTTTGAATTTCTATACCCCATTACCTGTATTTCTTATTTCCTAGTTGCAAGAACAATACTCAACAGTTGTTCCTAAAACTTTTGAGTTCCAACTTCTCGTCATCCCTCCCTCCCCACCCATTCCCTTTGGGAAGGCAAGCAATTCAATATAGGCCATATCTGTGTAGTTTTGCAAATGACTTCCATAATAGTCGTGGTATGTAAGACTAACTATATTTCCCTCCATCCTATCCTGCCCCCCAATTCTTCTATTCTCTCTTTTGATCCTATCCCTCCCCAAGAGTGCTCCCTGTTCCCACTGCCCTCCCTTCCATTGTCCCCCCTACCCTGCTTATCCCCTTCTCCCCCACTCTCCTGTATTGTAAGATAGGCTTTGATACCAAAATGAGTGTGCATTTTATTCCTTCTTTTCATCAAATGTGATGAAAGTAAGCTTCATGTTTTTTCTCTCACCCCCCCCTTTTTCCCTCCACTGAAAAGTCTTTTACTTGCCTCTTTTATGAGAGATAATTTGCCCTATTCCATTTCTCCCTTTCTCCTCCCAATATATTTCTTTCTCACTGCTTAATTTCATTATTTTAAGATATGATCCCATCCTATTCAATCCACCCTGTGCTCTCTCTGTGTGTGTGTGTGTGTGTGTGTGTGTGTGTGTGTGTGTGTGTAATCCCACCAACTACCCAGATACTGAAAAAAGTTTCAAGAGTTACAAATATTGTCTTTCCATGAAGGAATGTAAATAGTTCAACTTCAGTAAGTCCCTTATGACTTCTCTTCACTGTTTACCTTTTCATGCTTCTCTTGATTCTTGTGTTTGAAAGTCAGATTTTCTTTTCACCTCTGATCTTTTCATCAAGAATGCTTAAAAGTCCTCTATTTCATTGCAAGACCACTTTTTCCCCTGAAGTATTATACTCAGTTTTGCTGTGTAGGTGATTCTTGGTTTTAGTCCTAGTTCCTTTGACTTCTGGAATATCATATTCCATGCCCTTTGATCCCTTAATGTAGAAGCTGCTAGATCTTGTGTTATCCTGATTGTATTTCCACAATACTTGAATTGTTTCTTTCTAGGTGCTTGCAATATTTTCTCCTTGATCAGGGAACTCTGGAATTTGGCCACAGTGTTCCTAGGAGTTTCTCTTTTGGGATCTCTTTCAGGTGGTGATCGGTGGATTCCTTGAATACTTTTTTTGCCCCCTGGTTCTAGAATATCAGGGCAGTTTTTCTTGATAATTTCATGAAAGATGATGTCTAGGCTCTTTTTTTGATCATGGCTTTCAGGTAGGCCCATAATTTTTAAATTGTCTCTCCTGGATCTATTTTCCAGGTCAGTTGTTTTTCCAATGAGATATTTCACATTATCTTCCATTTTTTCATTCTTTTGGTTTTGTTTTGTGATTTCTTGGTTTCTCATAAAGTTATTAGCCTCCATCTGCTCCATTCTAATTTTGAAAGAACTATTTTCTTCAGTGAGCTTTTGAACCTTCTTTTCCATTTGGCTAATTATGCTTTTGAAAGCATTCTTCTCCTCATTGGCTTTTTGACCCTCTTTTGTCAATTGAGTTAGCCTATTTTTCAAGGTGTTATTTTCTTCAGCATTTTTTTGGGTCTCCTTTAGCAAGGTGTTGACCTGCTTTTCATGCTTTTCTTGCATCTCATTTCTCTTCCCAGTTTTTCCTCCACCTCTCTTATTTGATTTTCAAAATCCTTTTTGAGCTCTTCCATGGCCTGAGCCCATTGAATATTTATTTTGGATGTTTGGGATACAGAAGCCTTGACTTTCATGTCTTTCCCTGATGGTAAGCATTGTTCTTCCCCCTCTGAAAGGATGGGAGAAGATACCTGTTCTCCAAGAAAGTAACCTTCTATGGTCTTATTTTTTTTCCCTTTTTTGGGCATTTTCCCAACCAGTTACTTGACTTTTGGGTCCTTTGTCAAGAATAGGGTATACTTTTTAAATATCTGTTAAGATCTCAGTTCCCCCAAGGTGGCACAATCAAGCCTGTACTAGTCTGGACGCAGAGAGGGATTTTTGTGCCCAGATTCCTAGCAGAGTTTCCTCTCCAAAGCCACCTGGCCTCCAGTTCCACCAAGTCAGCACTGGGGGCTGATTTTCAGATAAGCTGGATGGGCAGGGCCACCATTCAGTGCGAGACAAAGACCAGCTGCCTCAGGACTGAGGTAAGACTCAGCTCTTCAGTGCCCCCAGGGGTTTTTACACTCCAACAATGGAGTGGTCTGTAAGGGCTGTTGTGCAGCCTCTGTGGCTGCTGCCTGCTGCTGGAACTATGGGAAGGCCCTTCTCCCTTCCTGGCCAGCTGAAAAAACCCTGTCACTGACCTTCAGCGCCTGTGGGTTGAAGGATCTGGGAACCGCTGCTACTGGGACTGGGGATTCTGCGACTGGAGATTCTGCCCCTGAGGGCTGTTCAGGAGCCGCGCTGCCCAGACAAGGCTAGGCTTGGCTCTGCTCTACGTCCCGTGCAACAGATGTTTCCTGTGGGTCTCTCAGGTCACCCTGGGCTGGAAATCTCCTCCACTCTATTGTTCTCCACTTCTGCTGCTGCACATTTTGTTGAGAGTCCCTCTCTACAGGTTTTTTATGAGCTGTGTGGGGAGAGCTTCTGTATCTATGTCTTTCTACACCATCTTGACTCCACCCCTTCTTTATACTTTTTTCCAGTGATTTTACTTTGTTCTAATACTTCTTATTGTCTCATAAAATTGAGTTCTGTTTGCTTTATTCTGTTTTGTAGGTAGTCTGTTATTTGGGTAAGGTTTTACACTTTCTCTTCTAGGCTATTTATTTTCTTTCCTAACTCTTGTTTTATGTATAATTTAATTTTTTTATATCTTGTTTCATTTTTTTTATATGTATTTATTTTAGCCACTGTAATAGTCTTTGTGGCTATTTTTTTTTCTCTTGAAACTTTGCTTGTACTTATTGTAGAATTACTCTCTATATTTACCTCTTAGGTTTCCATTAACTCATAGAACTTCTTCACTGACCTCATTGTTTTCTTCTGTTTACTTACATTTTCCACTTAAATTCTCAGTTTGGATTTTGTGCTCAGGCCCTCTCCTCCAAAGCTCTAAGATGAATTAAGTAGACCTCTCTTGGTTCTGTCCTTTCTGTAGCCTGGATGCCACTGCTCATCTCTGGATGAGGTAGCTGGTATTAAGCCCTTTGTGGTGGTCCACCACAAGTTCTGATCTCATACAGATTGTTAGAGAATGGGTAGAGTATTGGACTTGGAGTCAAGAAGCCCTGATTTAAAATCCTTTCCCAGATATTTCCTACATCTTTGACCTTGGCCAAGTCACTAAACCTCTCTTAGCCTGTTTCCCATCTGTCAAATAGGGATAATTGCTCCTACCTGGTAAGGTTGTTGTGATGTTCAAATGATAAAGCCTTAAAGCAGTACATAAATGCTAGCCACCGTCATCATTATGATTATTACTATTATCATTATCTTCTACTTGCACAGTGCCCTGTAAGGAATTGGTTTCATCCCACTTTCTGGCTCTACCAGACCCCAAGGGGATATTGGATAAACTGGCACCTAGATACTGAGTTGGCCCTGTCTCCTACTGTGGCTCACAGTCCTTCAGGGCCAGTAACCTCAGAGAGCTTGTTTAGTCCCCTACCTCTGTTCTGACAGGCCAGGGATCAAATCTGGCTTCAGGTCCTCAATTATGAAAACTCATATGGCTTATATCTCCCCTGTTCAGAGTACTAGCTAGTTTCAGGTCCATTTGCAGGAGCTCATGCTGACTTCCCTGGCATAGACCCTCTTCCCACCCCTGCCAGCTTCTGGCCTGCTTACTGCATTCACTCAGGCTTCCCTGGCACAGCTTCTCTTCCTTGCTCTGCTGGCTTCCAAGTTTACCTGAGCTCACACTGACTTCCCTGGTACAATCCCTCTACATGGCTCCATCCCCTTCTGGCCATCTTTTTGTGTAGTTCTGAACTGGATTGAGGTGATTCCTTCTGTTTCTTTTTGTTTTCTTTATCATTAATCTTTCTGTAATTCTTTTCAGATATTTTATCAGTAGCTCTGATAGTCCCCTAATATATAGAATACAGTGGCCTAACCTTCTTTGGAAAACTTTTCCCTGTCCTTTATATGAAAGTTAGCTCTTTGTAAAGCATCTAAATAATAGCAATAACTTACGTTTCTTTAATACTTTACATTATTTTATTTAATCATCACAACAGCCCTATGAAATATGAGGTAAAATATCAGCTAAATTGATAACTCAGAGAGGTGGTAGCCTGACCCAGGATCATAGTGGTAATAAATGGTGGGACCAGCTTTTGTGATCTCACGATTCCAAGTCTTTATGCTCTATGTAAAGCAAAAGATTTTTAAAGATGATTTTCCATAAGCAGCAAGCTGCTGCTTCCTATTGGGTTATGGGAAAAGGATGATGATACAGCCCTTCACACAAACCACCAAGGAAACATCTGATTGCCTTCCAAGGAATTCCACCCGAGAGAGAGATTTATTTACTCTTTTGAGTCTTAGATACTAAGCCTGTTTACTTATGTCATCAAGCACTGGGGCAGTATAGTGGAAAAAAGTATTGTGCCAGAAAAAAAAGAACCAGTTTTTATTCCTGGGTCTATTCATAACTAGCTATATAACTTCAGGCAAGTTATTTAACCTCTCTGAGCCTAAGCTCCCCCATATATAAAAAAATGAAGACTGGACTAGATGATCTCCAAAATGTCCTTCCTTAAAGTTACAAAATTCTATGACTCTAAAATGGGAGAGGAGGAATGAGGCAGGAATCCTTTACAAAGGAATAGGTGGCATCCCACACAAGCAATCTCCATTCACCTCACAGCTTCACTGATCAAATGAGAATGATAGATGGAGAGAAATGGGCCTTTGTCTCCTGGCAGCTGCTACTGGGAATCGCAACCACGGCTACTGAAGACCCAGAAGAAATTCTCCCCACCATATCCTTGGCACTGTCACATGATTCAAATGTGGGAATGACATAAAAGAAGAGATGTCATCTATCATCTGCTCTGCCTCTGCACTCTACGCATCATAGACCCTTCCCTCTGACCTGCAGCTGAAACCTCCTGTGTGTATTGTGGTACCTCCCATTTTACTGTGAGCACTTTGAGAGTAGGAGCCATGTTCCCAGGACTTAGTACAGTGCTTGGCACAGAGTCATTGATTAATAAATGCTTTTTCATTTGGTCACTTATTCATAGATGAACAGCATTTTTTTTTTAAATACTAACTGTGGGCCAAGTGCTTTTCTAAGCTCTGAGGATCCAGATACAAAACAGTCCTTGCCTTAAAGGGGCTTACATTCTGATAAGTAAGATAGCACGTAAAGGAAAACTGGAAAGCACAGGAGTGGGGGCACCTTTATGTGAGGAAGAGAAGTCCAGAGAGGGAGCACAGAATGGTGGTGCAGGGTCAGGGCTCTGAACTCTGCAATCTGGAGAATGGGCATAGGTTTCTCTTGGGGGCCAAGGCAATGCCATGACTTGATTTTAAGGATGCCAGAAGAGTTCCTTTAAGTATATTTTATTTCAGACTTATTTCAGTTCCATTCAATAAACATTTACTAAGCACTTGCTACATACCATGTTTTGTTCTAGACCCTGGGGATATGTACATAAAAATGAAAATAACCCCTGCCCTCAAGGAACTTACTGATAAATAGAAGTATACATAGTATGGTTTCACCTCTCTTTGTCTGTCTGTTGGCTGGTCTGTCTGTCTGTCTCTGTCTCTCTCTCTCTCTCTACATATATACATATATATGTATATATGTATGTATAAATAGTCTGTATATATACATACATACATATTTGTATGTGTATATATGTGTGTGTATGTATTTGTGTTAAATGTTTGCCTTTTCTAGTGCAGGATAGAGAGAGAGAGACAGTTTGGAACTTAAAATGGAATCAAAAAAATTAATTTTTTTAAATGAGAGGGCGTTCCAGGTATGGAGGACAGCAGATAGAATATAATATATGGGAAACAGGAAGTAAACCAGTTTGACTGGAACATAGATATCTCTATTAAGGGAGAGAGCTATCCCTCACATCCTGATTTCAATTAGTATTCTCTTTAGCTTTGGTAGACAATTAGAACAAGGCTAAGTGCAATCTAGCATCTGTTACCCCTCAAGGTGCCTCAAGGGACCCTGTTGTCATAACAGTGCCTTGCTGGAATGGAGCCCCTTTGCCAGTTTCAACTTTTCTTATGCTGACATTTAGGTAATTCCTAGACTCTTATCTTGCTTCCCATCACAGGGAACAAACCTTAAGGTATTAGAAAGTATTCCTCACTTCCTAAACTCAGACCATCTTGTAGTTTTCATTTGTGTATGTCAGACCTTGCTTTAAACAATACATAAGATGACCGACTTTGTTAGACTTAGCTCTTCTCAGCAATGCAATGATCTAAGACAGTTCCATAAGACTCATTATGGAAAATGCTATCCATATCCAGAGAAACTACTGTGGGAGCTAAACGCAGATCAAAGCATTTAACTTTTCTCTTGTTGCTTGTTGTTTTTTGTTTTTCCTTTCCCGTGGCTTTTCCCTTTTGTTCTCATTCTTCTTTCACAACATGACTAATGTGGAAATACGTTCACTATGATCATACATGTATAGCCTGTATCAGATTGCATGCCATCTTGGGGAGGGAGAATGGAGAGAAGGGGGGAAATTTTAGAACTCAAAAATCTTATAACAGCAAATGTTGAAAACTCAAAATAAATTTTTTAAAAAACAATACACAAAAAATAAGATTGAAGATTATCAAGCCTCTAGCCAGCTTGAAGAGTTTCTTCACACAGTAAACCGTCATCAGACTGGAGTTGATAGACTGGTTGTGTAGTTTTTATTTTTAAACAATGTACAACAACTGCCTTGTGTTCGATTTTATTCAGTCCTGAAACATTTCCCTAGAATGGTACTGACTGGTGATTCTTTAAGTATTTTTTCTCTTAGGGCACTGAAGTATCACCATAGCAGCAGGCATCTTTGTGGAGGAAGCATATGAAGGGGAATACTGAAGTTAATTAAGTCAGTAGTCAGCATGCCTTTGACAGCAAGTGGAACGTTAGCTTTTTTTTTTTTTTGTATTGATGTCCAGATTGAACATTCCTTCTTCTTCTTCTTCCTGTCCTTGTTCTGAGCCTGCTATGTTTTGATGATAAAACCATGTCCTCTTCTTTTTCAGGGCCTGACATTTGAAGAAGTGGAAAACTTCTTTACCTTTCTGAAGAACATTAATGATGTGGACACTGCCCTGAGCTTTTACCACATGGCAGGAGCATCCCTGGATAAAGGTAATCCTGGGAGCTGAGTCAGACAGCTCTGAGCACAGCATGAAAACTGAATGTTGAGCTAATGGCTTCCTGGGGACCCACCCTTCCCCACAGTGTGGGTGTTGCTTGAGCTTGCTCCCAAGTAGACAATCTCATTACCTTTGACCCAAGGGAACTCAGCTCGACAAACATAGCTCTTTGCTAAGCCCCCTGGTGGGCAGTCCTCACCTCTACTACTGTACAGTGATTTGTCATTAGTTATGTGCACATTTTTGATTGTTCCTTTATGTTTACTGGTACAGTGCAGTGGAAAGTAGGACTCTGAATTTGAAATTATGAATTTTGTGTGACTTTGGACAAATCCATCTCTCTGAACTTTCATTTCCTTGTGTAAAAAAGGGGACTAATAATATTAATACCATTTATTTTACAGTAACTCATAAGCTTCAACCCTTCTGTCTTTGTCAAAGTAAAGTGCCATATTCATTATCTGTATTCTGCTGCTGGACCACAAAGATCAGAACCAGGAACAATAGATGGAAGCTGTAGAAAAAGAGACAGACTTCCCAATAGAGGTATTTGCAAGCAGTGAAGAAACCTTGGTTAGGTACAGAGTGGACTCAAGAGCCTCTGAGACATGATTCTGCTAGTTCTGAAATTGTGTCATTTTATAAGAGAGATGCTGACCTTAAGGTGCAGTCTGCACCTGTGCTGTATCTTCTGCTTGAAGATAGGCAGAAATGGGCTGAATGAGCAGGCAGAGACTACAAGAACGACCTGAAACACAGGACTTTGTATTAAGCAATGTCAAGTGAATAGAGTACAGGAAAGGTGGGAACTTGTTTGTGTTTCTGACCCATTAGCATCCATCAGGCACATTAAAAGAAGACAAGTTGTTCAGATTAGCAGAAAATAGGGACCTAAAAGGAAGGAACGCAGAACAGAAAGAAAGGAAATAAGCATTTATTAAACTCTGTGTGCCAGGCATTGTGCTAAGTGCTTTAGAAATATTATCTCAGTTAATGACCTCATTTAATTTTACAGGTTAAGTTGGTTGGGAATGGGAGGGCAGCGATCAGAAAATGACCTGTCTGTGAAGTTCCATCTTCACTTCTGCAGAAATTAGAGTAACCATTCCTTTTACAGCATTAGCATTGGCATGGAACTCAATGACATTGTCCTGTAGACTTGTCTCCTGAAAGATGTTTCTAACTTTGAGTTTCTGTTTTCAACGCTTTGCCCCTGTAAATCAAGTCATATGCCCTCTTTAGGGTATTTAGTTCTCTCTCTTCCCCCAGTACTCAGGGAATACAAAGGCCAGTTCTCAAGATCTAAATTTCTCTTTTCTCTAAAGAGAAGAAAACCAGAGGAATATAATGCCTGTGAAATTAAGGAAAATTTTTATTTATTATTATTATTTATAAACATGTGGATGGGAACTACCCAGCCAATGCTGGGTACTGGTATTATGCCAAGTAATAGATGGGGAGAGTATATGTACTTTTCAAACAAAGAAAGGCAAAAGGGATGAAAAAGCAGGAAATCTTTAAAAAAGAAATTAGGGATTCCTGAGAGGAGGGGGAGATCCAGGAGGAATTCCAGGTGGCAGAGCTGTTGCCCTTTGATATACAAATCAGAATGCATTCTTGGTGATAAGCAGTCCATAATTCAAGACTTGGGCACAGACAGTAAGATAAAAGGATATCTCCAAAAATCATAAACCAGGATGTATCTGAGAGCTCCATAACAAACAGTGAGGAGAATCTCTGAAGATAAGGATGTCTCTTAAAGGTCCATAAGCCACCAAATGGCTCAGGGTCTGCTTCAAAGCTGGTATGGGCTAAATTGGCTTCAGAGTTGCTGATTTTCTGCATATCCAGCTGAGTTTACTCTTGGTTACTGCAAAAGATTATTGATATTTCAAGCCACTCTGTATCTTAGCTAATACAGCCAGTTTTCATACAGCCCATCCCAGTTACCTGGATAATTGGAGAGCTCAAGTATACTTATCAGGAAGTGAAAGAAAGGGGATGGGGGAAATGGGGGAAAGGGGAGAAGAGGGAGAGGTGCACAGGTTGCTAGTGGTGATCTTAACTGAAAATTCTGTAGTATATATAGGTATCTCTTCATTTCATGGCTCCCAGATAATGGGGACGAGACAAGATGTAGAGAGTACTTAGATAACACTCCAACTTGAGACTGAGACTAACATTTTTCTTCTAAGGCATGTTGTCCACTATAAAGACGCTGTTCTCTTTTTCTATACGTGCTCACAGTCTCTTCTTGCCCCATTTTGTCTGCTGTAGCCCCTTCACAGACATTTCATTCACATAGCTTCTTCTGTCCTATCCTCAATAAGAATACAAGGTAGCAATTTAAAATTACTTACTGATTGACTAGCCCACTAAAGAGGGAAATGCTTTGCAGGAGCAGGGCAGTGATATCACAATAAAGATACACTATACATTTCCTTCCCTTTCTGTCCTTCAGTATATTCCTTGTGCCCTGTTGCTGTCAGAAAAGTCTCCACCTAGGCAACTTCAAGAATATGTTTCCATTGGCATTCTGGATAAAACCCTCTAGTCTGTGTACCAATATGATAAGACATAGAGACTTGTCCATGAGGAACAGAATCTTGAAGCTTTGGGGACGATTGCATCCACAGGCGTTGTCTTTTACTAATGTGGATTTATCTCCCTCGGGAATGTACCAGTCACTTTTATTCCTCCTTTTCTGTACCTGCCTTTGTCAAGTTAAGATGGACTAAATCCCAGGCTCCACCTCTGCTACAAGGACATTGTTAGGGAATATGCAGCCCAGAGATAATAGTTTGGTTGATACTGACCATAGCCAGAACATGTGAAAACTGCTGCACTCTCTTCCCCTCAACCCTGGGGATTTGGGGCTCCTTCCTGAGCCCCATCTTCTTCCTTAGAGTGAACCATTAGCTGCCCAGTTTCTGGTGAGCAATAAAAACTCCTTTTTTTCTCTTCCCCAGAATCCATCTAGGATGGATTTCTAATGATTAAAGACAAAAATTCTGGTAGGAAGCTAAGAGAAGTAAGATCAAACAGTATGTGCAAAAGTGAGTGATAAAGGCATGGAGATTTTTTTTAGGTAGTGCTGTAGAAAGACAGCTGGATTTGGCAGCAGTTCAAGGCTCTGGGTTCAAATCCCATTTCTTTCACTCTCTGTGGGACCCTAGGCAAATCACTTCTGCTCTCTGAAAGTCAAGACCAAAACAACAGATAATTGATAATCCTCAAAGTCACCCAAAAATCCATTTATCTTTTTTACCTGATATCCTTCTCCTGACCTTCCAGAAGTTCTTCCTGATGGGGAACTTGCTGATAGGGGAGCTAGTATGGCTCCAACATAGGTCTGCAAAGTAGATTGCAAAGCACATCTTTACTGCACATCATTCAAAATCAGTTAGCCAGACATCTACCTCCCTTAGGAGAAGGGGGAGGACTCAGCAATGTTTACAAGTCTCTGATCTCTCCAGTGCTCCAAGCACCAGTCAGCCTAGACCTGGGAACAAAGCCGACATCCTAGGACTGGGCTGACTGTTCCTGTTTGTCACCGTGGGCCAACTCGTTGTGTCTTTAGCCCAGCAGAGATGCCAGTAGATGAGAGGCTTCAACAACAGAGAAAAAAGCAAAATAAATTATATTCACCCCACCCCCAGAGAGCTACTGAATTCCTTCTGTGTCATCTTCTGTACAACCTCCAGGAGCTAGCATAAAGAATATCACAACAAAAGAAGCGTGTGTGTGTCTGTGTGTATGTGTATGTAGAAGAAAAAAATAATGTGTCAAAATTAAAGTTCTTTACAAGTGACACCTCAAATGTATATTACATAAGGCTGCACCCCAGCTCTGGTCATTTGGGGGAAAGTCCAGTGTACTGAAAGTCCAGTGTGATGAAAAATGACTAATTACCCAATAGCACGTCTCCTCCCTCCTTTTTTTTCTCCTTAGGATAATATCTATACAGGAATGCCATCTCAAGCTGTGCTAGACTCCACAGTGTCCTGGATTCACAGGATTCTCCTGTCCCACATTGCCAAACATCTTCCACCTGAGAAATTCATGTTTCTTTAATGCCAAAAAGTTCCCAGGCAGTGTAATCTGGTAAAATGTCTTAGATTGTCAAAGGTTACCATCAAACCAAACCTCTAGAGACAGAGGCAAAGGAAGCACCTGCTACCTTTGGTCACCCCCTGCTGGCAGATTGAAAAAATAGCACCTCCTGTTGTCCCATGCAGCTGCTGTAGCCTCATCTTTTGACCAAACAGAGTTGTGGAAAAGCTTATATAATGGAAGACAAACAAAGCAGGGTTTTTTAATTCCCCATTTTCCGTGCCTGAAGTTGAATACCAAATGTGGCCTTGGTATGGAGATGCCCAGCATCTCTGTAGCAGTAGATAGCAGCATTATCCTGATAAGGAGTCAAGAGACCAAGGGCTCCAATCCCAGCTCTTCTCCTAATTAGCAGTAGGCATACCTCAGAGATACTGCAGGTTCAGTTCCAGATCACCACAATAAAGAAAATATCTCAGTAAAACAAGTCACATGAATTTTTTTTAAATTCCTGAGTGTATATAAGTTATGTTTATACTATGTTGTAGTCTGTTAACTGTGTAATAGTATTGTCTAAAAAACAATGTACATAACTTAATTTTAAAATGCTTTATAGCTAAAAAAAAAATGCTAATCATCATCTGAGCCTTCAGTGAGTTTTTCTGAGCCTTCATCTTTTTTGCTGGGTCTTACTTGAATATTGATGGCTGCTGCCTGATCAAGGGTGGCAATGGCAATTTCATAAAATAGGACAACAATGAAGTTTGCCACATTGATTGACTCTTCATTACATTTTAATGTTTAGCAGCCATTGTAAGGTTATTAATTGGCCTAATTTCAGTATTATTGTGTCTCGCAATAGGGAGAAAGAGACAGGAAACAGCTGATCAGTGGCGTCATCAGAATATACACAGTATTTATCAATTACATTGACCTTCTCATATGGGCCCGGTTCGTGGCTCCCCAAAACAATTATAATAGTGGCATGCAAGGTCACTAATCACAAATCATAGATAGAAGAATGATGAAAAGGTTAGAAATATTGTGAGAATTAGAAAATCAAGACACAATGTGAGCACATGCTATTGGGAAAATGGCACTGATAGACTTGCTTGATCCAGGGTTGCCACGGACCTTCAGTTTGTTTAAAAATTTAAAAATGCAGTATCTGCAAAGCTCAGTAAAACAAGCTATCCTATATATCACTCTAGTCTGTTGAACCACAGTTTATTTATTTATTTTTTAAAAGATATGCAGGGTATACTGGATGATCTTTAAGGTTCATTCTGGTTCTATAATTCTATGAATAACACTGAAAGGTAGCAAAAAATGGGATTTTTAAATTATCCAAAAGCATATAATACCACTTTTTAAATATCCTGAGACTGGATTTAATGAACCAAGGTGGTATGCTGACAGTAAATTACCAAGAAACATATTAGACAATTGGCAAGTAAAAAATCCAGCCAGTTTTCTTTTAAAATGTATCCACAACATTCTTTTAAGCTAAGCAAACAGCTCCTATGACTTTGTCAGAATCCAGTGGCAATACACTAAAGCTACCATGGGGGCGTTGCTGACATGATGCCAAGGACCCCGATGCTGTGAGAACATCCCACATTCACTTCTCCAGACTAGCGCCAAGCTTGGCCATGCTGCCCCAGAGCAAAGCTAGTTTAAAAGGCCAGAAGATGGAAGCCATCATGTAGTTACAAGTCAGCTCTAAATATTTGTCTTTTATATTAAAAACAGTTCGCATTCACGTAGTACTTTATGATTCGTTTTCCTTATAGCAAAAGACTGAGACAGGTGATATCTCGATATAGCTTTTGTAGTCCAAACAGAACAAGAAAATTAATTTAAAAGAACAATTATATAGGCTGAATTGCTGCCCTTGTCAAATTTTAGGGTGTAGATGAAAAGGTTGGGAGTGGTTAGTGAGAATTGCAGGTCAGCGAGCCAAAGTTATAACTGACTGATGACCAGACAGTGATCTTGTGGTATTTTCCGTGATACGTATATGTTGATTCGGCCTACTCTTATTTATTCTTGCTAATGTGGGCAATCTGTGGCCCAAAAATGTAAAGGTCTCATAAACTGCCTTTGGCTTTGGAGTCCATGAAATGAATGGAAGTTTTGTCTACTTATTTTGTTTTTTCTAGATGAATACATATTCAATGAGGGTGTGATTCAGGGGCAGGGGAACCTGCGACCTCAAGGTCACATGTGACCCTCAAGTGCGGCCCTTTGACTGAATCCAAACTTCACAGAACAAATCCCCTTAATAAAAGGATTTGTTCTGTAAAACTTGTACTCAGTCAGAAAGCTGCACCTCACCCGTAGGTTAGCCCTGCCTTCTACCTCGGTCCTTACCAATATTGATAATAATTATTGCTGTTATTATTATAGCTTGCACTTATTTAGCATTTATCATGTGCCAAGCACTGTACAAATATTGTCTCATTTGATCCTCACAGCAGCCCTGGGAGGCAGATGATGTCATTATCTCCATTTTACAGTTGAGGAAAAACTGAAGCAGAGTTTAAGTGACTTGCTCAGGGTTAAATAGCTAGTTAGTCTTTGAGGCTGGATTTGAATTCAGGTCTTCCTGACTCCAGACCCAGCCCTCTATCCACTGTGACACTTAGCTGCCTATATTCTTTTACTTACAATTTCTTCTGCCATCATGTACATCAAACCTGGATTATTCGTTTTGAATGAGGGGAGTGGAAACATGGAGAATCACAAGTAAAAGTAATTTATGAAGCATTTGGAAATGCATTCTCTGGACTCAGGGATGGCATTCAGAATGGTAGGACTGGACCAGGAGGCCCAAGACCAAGGATTGCTCCCATCTTGGCTGTCACTAATTAGCTGTAACCCTGGACCAGTTATTTAGCTTCTCAGTGTGTCACTTTCTTCATCTGTAAAATGGAGGAAGAGGGGTTGGGCTGTAGAGATGATCTCTAAGTCTCCAGCTCTGGTCCTGTGAAGGAAGCAGCCCAAGTGCAAGTAGACTGGCAGAGAGAAGTCCGAAGTCAGCTAGCTGCTGCTGCTGCTGCTGCTGTTGTACCGTTGAGTAGAAAACTTAGGTTTCGATAATCAGAAATTGACCTTCAGCATAACATGTGAGGCTACATCAGACTAAAAAAGCCTCATTGGAATGATTGTATTAGTAGGGAAGATTTAGAATAATTAATCATTATAATAATTAATGTCAGGGTACTGGCTGTTGCTGACATAATTTGCTGTTAGACCTAAAATATTCTGTCTTTGCCAGTCATCAAAGCTTACCCATGAATGTGTTTGAATATCTAGAGATATTTCTGTCATATTTTATCTTATTAAACATGTCATCGTGCCTTAAGGTAAAATTTTTAAAAAAAAGCAAAAATCTAATAAGTTTGCTAATTCTTTTCTCTCTGCTAACTAGCCTTAACATACATTTCCTTGTCTTTCATGTTTGATATTGCTGAGAGTTGTCTCCATATTGAAGAATGGCTAATATGCAATGAGCATCTTTTCCTCTGCCATTCTCATTAAAGGATTTCCTTTAGAGAATTGTAGTCATCCATTATATTAATTAATATTAATTAATTTAATATTATATTAATTAATATATATTCCTTATTTGTGAATCTTCTTCCTTGCATGTTGTTCCAATTGGGTTTCTCCTCTTCCAGTGTCCATGTTAGTGATCTTCTTGGTACAAGGTCACTTTGCATCAGTTTTGACATTGCAGAAGTCACGTCTACTTGACTCAGTCATTGAGGGAGCTACATTTAAATTGAGACAAGCTACGGTGCCCCAGGCTGAACCTACCCTGGCATTTAGCACTGTTCCTTGTGCCCCAAGGGAATAGGACATTTGGGGATTGGTAACTCTCTGAAGTCACTGGCATCCAAGGCTGTAGAGCTGTACCTTCCTTAGCTATACTGTCCATCCCCCCTTCTTTCTCTTGCTCACTCAGTCTCTAAAAATTAGACAGCCTCTCAAGGGCTTCCTGAGTAATTTAAGAAGTCTTTTGAAGAAGGTGATGGAAGATTGGGCATAACTCTTTCTCTGATGGCTTGTTATGATGGAAAGTTGGAGACATCTGAGTTGAACTAGGCTCTGCAGTCCTCCATTACTCAGGAGACTTCTTTTCCACACAGGAAAATATAGGCCTGCCAGGTAAAATGGTTAAAACCATTATAAAGCATCTTTTATCAGTGATTCAGTTATTCTGTGGGTCAAATCATCTCCTCTTGTAGACAAAGATAGTACATTTCACATTATATCTCCGAGACTTGGAGTCTAGAAGACCTGACTTTTGATGGTACCTCTGACATTTACTAGATCTGTCTTCTTGGGCAGGTCTCAGTCTCTCTAAGCCCAATTTCCTCATTCATAAAATAGAGATGAAAATACTTGTACTACTACCTCACAGTGCTGTGATAAGGAAAGCATTTTGGAAACTTTAAGCCATTATAGAAATGTGACTTGGAAGTTTTGGTCCATAACACTGTCTACCTTGAAATCCCTTCATAATCATTTCTGCTGCTTCATACCAGCCTTGTATGGTATAGAAAGGGGGGAAAGGGTGTATGGTAAGAAGAGGGCAGGGAATAACTATCAAAACTGTGTCGTAGTTACAAAATCAGCTTTCTCCCTAGCCCTTAGTATTTTTGTTGAAAGTGCCTGTTAAGTCATTAACCTGACTCTTGCATCATTCAAGGCCTTACAAGGTTCTGAGGGGTTTTAGAAAATGTACACAGAACAAAGAGTACCTGGCTCATCCTAGGCTCCTGAATGAATAATTTCTGGGTAGAGCACAGCTGGGGCAGCTAGGTGGTGCCATCATAGACCACCAGACCTGGAATCAGACTCATCTTCCTAAGTTCAAATCTGGCCTCAGACACTTACCAGCTGTGTGACCCTGGGCAAGTCACTTAACCCTGTTTGCTTCAGTTTCCTCATCTGTAAAATGAGCTACAGAAGGAAATGGCAAACCCCTCCAGTGTCTTTGCCAAGAAAACCCTAAATGGGGTCATGAAGAATCAGACATGACTAAAAACAACTGAACAACAACAGAAGAGCTCGGTTTATCAAATTCTATGAAAAAATCACTTATACATCCCTGAATGCCAGCAGGACTATCACATAGCTGCCCCTGACACATGCAGATCAATTTGGACTCATCCAGAATGTGAAACTTGTGGGTCTTCCATTTTGTTATCAGCAGCATGGAAAAGGCAGGCTTTAAACCATTTCTTCCTTAGATCCAGTCTGCCAGAATGAAAATGATAATTCTCAGTGCCTGTGATGAATTCTGACCCTTTGAAAACACATCCAACTGAAGTTTTACACAGCTCTTCACAGGTTGTATCCTTCACTTAGTATTTATGACAGTTTATAGCTGACATACTCTGATATTTGTGATTTGTCCCTTACAATAAAATAGAATCTGGAGGTTAGCATTTAGACAGTATGGCATAGTGCAAAGAATGAAATACTCAAAAACGGGAGAGAACTCCTACCTGTCTCCATGTTCAGCTACTAGCTGTGCGATTCAGGCAAATCATTTAAATCTCAAAGACCCTCTTTCCTTATCTGTAAAATGAGTGTAATAAAATCTGTAGTGTCTATGGAACAGAGTGGTTCTTATGAGGATCAAATGACATAATGTCTACAAAGTGTTTTTAAATCTTAAAGCACTGTATAAATCACAGGATCACAAGATTTCAGAATGGAAAGCACTTCAGAGACTGTACAACCCAACCCACAGGTCAATTATGCTCTTCTTGTGATGACATTGTAATATAGTGGGTAAAGCGCTGGCTTAAGAATCAGACATGGGCTTGAATCCCAGCTCTGTCATTCATTTTACCTGTGTGACTTTGGGAAAGTCATTTAACATCTCTGGGCCTCATATTGCCCCTGTGTGAAATGAAGTAGAATGAACTAGATGACCTCCGAAGTCCCTTCCAATGCCCTGTGAACAAACCAGATAAATACAGGATAAGTTCGAGATAATAAGCAGAAGGAAGGTGCTAAAACTCAGAAGATACAAGTGAAGGTTCAGAGTTAGGAACACTTGGCACATTTCTAGGAGATAGTGAAACATAGAGTTTGGAGAAGGGGCCCCTATCTATGGCTGATATAAGGTCCTGGAAGACCTTGAATGCAAGGCAAAGGAATGTGGAACTTTATTCAGGAAACACTAGAGACCTGCTGCGTTTTGAGCAAAGGAGCAACATAGTCAGATCTGTGTATAAGGAGAATTAATTTGGCACCGTCAGTGCTGTAAAGGATGGTTTAGAGGAAAGAAAAGAACTGTTAGCCTGGCCCCTGCTGTGAGAAGAAGAAGGCACAGGAGGCCAGAAAGATGATAGGCAGTAAGACTAGAAAAGGAGAGAGAGATTGTAAAGCACAGTCAATAGGATTTAGCAAATTGATTGGATTTTGGAGGTGAAGAGAGGCTAGGAATTAATCATTAACTTATTCAATTAACTCTTTACCATCACCTCACAAATGGTGATTTTTTTTTTTATACGAACAAATAAAATTCTTCCAGCTCACAAATCTTTTATAGTCTATGGGAGGTGACTAATTCTGAACTTCAGGTCATGGACACATTTTGTAAAATGTATATATGAGAATCAGTGTTAGCCCAGTTTTCATTTAAGACAAAGTCATCAATTTTTAAAATGAAATTATTCATGATGAAGACTAAGACTCTTAAATTCTAAAATAATTTTTTTTCATGAAGTAGTTTTCTCTCCAGAGACATGGTCTACTTTTCTAAATACAATACCCCTTAGAGACTCTATAAAGATTGAAGGGTGTTGGAGAACTGGTCAGAAGGAGATTACAGAGTTGCATTGCCCATATGCAGAACTAGGTTGCAGTCCCAGGGCAAGGAGGAGCACCAGCACAGAAGAGATTGCAGCTGCAGAGGCTCAGGGTCTCTGGTCACAGTTTCAGGACATAGAAGAGTACCTGTGGTCAATCATAGACCAGAACACAGGCCTGCAAAGTAGTAAACCCACCTCTCCTTAGATCATACCACCTTGGAAGAACTAAAAATTTACAGACTCCCGAAACTAGCTCAAAAAATAGCAGCATGAAAAAGACTAAAGCTTGGGACAGGGTTCCCTCAACCCCAGGAGCAGAGCCTAACTGAAACATCAAGTTAAAAGTTAAAAAAAAAAAAAAACAGGCTGGAAAATGAGCAAACAATAAAAAAAAAGAACCTGATCATAGAAAGTTAGTATGATAACAGAGAAAATCAAAACATAAATGCAGAAGAAGACAACAAAGTCAAAACTGTTGTATCAAAAGCCTCAAAGAAAAATGAGCATTGACCTCAGGGCCAAAAGAATTCCTGGAAGAACTCAAAAAAGCTTTTAAAAAATCAAATAAGAGAGATAGAAGAAAAATTGGGGAAAGAAGTGACAGTGATGCTATGAAATCATGAAAAAACAAGTCAACAGCTTGGTAAAGAAGGCACAAAAATACTGAAGAAAATAACACCTTAAAAACCAGAAAAGGCCAAATGGTAAAAGAAGCACAAAAATCCAATGAAAAGAACTTCTTAAAAAGCAGAATTGGTCACATGGGGAAGGAGGTACAAAAGCTCACTGAAGAAAGTAATTCCTTATAAATTAGAATTGGGCAAGTGGAAGCTAATGAATTCATGAAACATCAAGAAACAATAAAACAAAATCAAAAGAATGAAAAAAATAGAAGAAAATGTGAAATATCTCACTGGAAAAACAGACCTGGAAAATAAAGTCAGGAAAGATCACTCCAGAATTATTGAACTACCTGAAAACCATGATTTAAAAAGAAAAAAAGAGCCTGAACGTCATCTTTCAAGAATTTATCAAGGAAAATTTCCCTAGAATCTGAAGGAAATTTATTTATTTTTATCTTGAGAAATTGAAAGAATCTACCAATCACCTCCTGAAAGAGATCCCAAAGTGAAAACTCCCAGGAATATTATGGCCAAATTCCAGAGTTCTCAGGTCAAGGAGAAAATATTACAGGCAGCCAGAAAGAAATAATTCAAATGTTGTGGAGCCAAATCAGGATATCGCAAGATTTAGCAGCTTCTACGTTAAAAGAGCTGAGGGCTTGCAAGATGATGTTCTAGAAGGCAAAGGAGTTCGGATTACAATCAAAAAGCATGTACTCAGCAAAACTAAGTGTAATTCTTCAGGGGAAAAATGGATATTCAGTGAAGTAGAAGTCTTCCAAGCATTTCTGATGAAAACACCAGAGTTGAATAGAACATTTACCCTTAAAATACAAGATTCAGGAGAAGCATAAAAAGGTAAATAGGAAAGAGAAATCTTAAGGAATTCAAAAAAAATGAATTGTTTATATCCCTGCATGGAAAGATGATACTTATATCCTAAGAATTTTCTCATTATTAGGACAATTAGGAGTATACATAAATAGAGGGTATGGATGTGAATTGACTATGATAGGATAATATCTAAGAAAATAAAAGTAATGGGTAAGAAAGAGAAAAGACCTGAGAAAAGGTGGAAGGGAGAGGTAAAATGAGATAAAATTATCTCATATAAAAGAAGTGCAAAGGAGGTTTTATAATGGATGGGGAAGAGGGGGGAGGTGTGGGGAAGCACTTGAACTTCACTCTCATTGGAACTGGGCTCAGTACACACTCAGTTCGGTATAGAAATCTATCTTACCCTGCAGCAAAGTAGGAAGAGGTGAAGGGGATAAGAGAATGGGAGAGGTGATAGAAAGGAGGGTGGATTGGGAGAGGTGATAGTCAGAAGCAAAACACTTTTGAAGATGGACAGGATGAAAGGAGAGAGATTGGATAAACTGGGGGAAAAGCAAGATGAAGGGAAATACATAGTAATCATAACTGTGGAAAATGTTGAGAGCAAGTTTCTCTGCCAAAGGCCTCTTTTCTCAAATATATAGAGAACTAATTAAAATTTATAATATGTCATTCACCAGTTGATAAATGGTTAAAGGATATAAGAAGCAGTTTTCAAAGAAATCAAAGCTGTCATAGGCATATAAAAAATACTTTAAATCACTATTAATTAGAGAAACGCAAATTAAACTAACTTTGAAGTACCCACCTGTCAGGTTGGCTAGTATGACAGAAAAGGAAAATAATAAAATGTTGGAGGAGATATGGGAAAATTGAGACACTAATGCATTGTTGGTAGAGTTGTGAACTGATTCAGCCATTCTGGAAAGCAATTTGGAAATATGCCCAAAAAACTATCAAACTGCACATCCCCTTTGACCCAGCAATACCACTGCTGGGTATGTATTCCAAAGAGATAAAAAAGAAAAAGGAAAAGGACCTATATGTACAAAAATATTTATAGCAGCTCTTTTTGCGATGGCAAAGAATTGGAAATCAAGGATTTGCCCATTGATTCAGTAATGTCTGGACAAGTTGTGGCATATGAGTGTAATGGAATACTGTTGTGCTATAAGAACTTGATGAGCAGGATGATTTCAGATAATCCTGGAAAAACTTACATGAACTGATGCAAAGTGAAGTGAACAGAACCAGGAGAACATCGTGAACAGTAACAACAATATTGTACAATGGTCGACTGTGAATGATTTAGCTGTTCTCAATAATACAGTGATCCAGTCCTTCAAAAAGAGAACTGATGGAGTCTGAATACAGAGCAAAGCATACTTTCTTTATTTGGGGGGGGGGGGTTGTTTGTGTTTTCTTTCACATCATGACTAATATGGAGTTCTGCATGACTACACGTGTACAACCCATATCAAATTGCTTGCCTTCTCAAGGAGGTGAGAGAGGAGGGCAAAAGGGAGAGAATCTAGAATTCAAAATTTTAAAAAACAAATGCTAAAAATTTGTTTTTACATGAATTGGGAAAAAATGAAAAAGAAATGAAAAGAAATTCTAAAGTTTGATTCTAATTTAATTACAGGGCCCTAAATATATTGTAATTTAATGAAATTATCTGAGCACCCCAAAGGGGAAGAAAACATACTGTTCTGAGGATTTGTGACTAGCTTTCTGGCAAGTGGAGGATACTGAGTAAGAAATAAAATTGCCACATCAATTTAAAAATGAAGAAGAGAACAGCTACCATTTTACCATCATTCCACGGGAAAATGAGTGAGAGAGGAATAACAAAGATTATTAACTCCCCCGACACTCACACCAATACAAGTTCCATTAATGAAAGGGAGTTGAAAGTAAGATTGGCAAAGACACACATACCTCTGTAGGCATTGAAGATGAGTAAAAGCCTCTGAAAGCTTGATAAGAGCATTTGTGAAGGTATAAAAGTTCTATGCAAACAGGACTTCATTTAAAATATTTCTTCCTCATCTCTTACCAACCTTTAGAGGTTCAGAAAAGCTCATTGCTGACATTTGGGAGGATATTTTGATCTCTCTACGTCCCTGGCCCCCATTTCCAGCTGCCTTCTACCTGGGGGTCCTCTCCCCTGCACTTCTCAGCTCCTCTATTTCTGGAGACAGTGTCACCGTTCTCCATCACCAGGTTCAAAACTCGAGTCATCTTCAACTCTTCCCACTCTCCATCTCCCATAGCAATTCACTGAAACCATCTTTTTTCTCCCAGGCCCGCATCTCTCATGTTCACACTGTCACCACCATGACTCAGGCCCACATTACCTGGACTATCCTAACAGCCTCTCTCAGTTCCCAACCTCTGATCAGTCCTTCACACCACTGGCAAAGTTATCTTCCTAATGCCCACATCCTATCCTCTCATTCTCTTGCTTAGAAACCTTCATGTGCCAAACACACCTTAGCCTCATAGTGAAGGCCCCAAGAAGTTGGCTCCACCCTACATTTCCATTATATTTCCCTTCTGGTAGTCTTTATTTCAGGTAAATTGGGCTACTCACTCTTCCCTGATCTAACCCTGCCCTCACCAGCATTCCTGCCCTTGCATACGCTATTCCCTTAAAACCCAGAACTTCCTTCCTTCACACCTCAGCTCTTGGAAAGATTTCTCCTTCAAAGCCCATTGAAGATTCCTCTTCCTCTGTGAAACCTTGTCTGATTACCACAGTCCCTTCTGCTACTGGTGGTTTCTTCTTTACTGAACCTCACCTGTAATAATTTTTTAACTTACTATATAATATATATTATATTTTTAATTTACTATTATAGTTGTATACACAAACGTGTATATACATACTTATGTAATTTATATGTGTGTGTATATATACATATATATGTGTGTATATATCTAAATACATATGTGTGCATGGGTATGTATGTGTATATGTATGGGCAAGTAGGTATCACCATGGTTAGAGCTCTAGGCCTGGCATCAGGAAGACCTGAGTTCCAATGTGGCCTCAGACATTTACAAGCTGTGTGACCCTGGGCAAATCACTTCACCCTTCCTCAGCTTCCTCAACTGTAAAATGAGCTGCAGAAGAAAATGGCAGACCCCTCCAGCATCTTTGTAAAAAATAACCCAAATGGGGTCACAGAGTCAGACACGACTGAAACAACTGAACAACAAAGTTATTTTTATTCTTATTGTTCATAATCATTAGTGTCTAAGGCAGGATCACAATGGGAATCTTCCTGACTGCAAGTCCAGCACTTTGTCCTTTAGACCACCCAGCTGCCTCCTAGCAACTGTAACTTTGCCATGACATTATCCCTCTTCTTGGGGAACTTGGAATTTAAAAAGAGACAAAGGAATCATACAGGATAATAAGCTTATGAGAAAAAGATCCTCTTCTTACTATGAGTGGAAACCATCCATCACCATCATCATCATTATGACAGCCAGCCTCCTGGAACTGCTGTGAAGAAAGCAGCCTGGGAATTTTAAAGCCCTTGGTCCATGTGAGTTTTTATCATCATCAGGACTTTCCCCAGCAGGTCCTCCCCACATCTGGTCGCTGTGCAACTGCCCCTCACCCTCAAGCTTTTGAGGGCAGGGCCTCTCTTATTTTTTTACCTTAGAAGAACCAGGGCTGCGACACCAGTGTGTGCTGAATAATAAACACTTCCTGGATAAAATGGAGCATCATGAGCCCTCATGTAATAGCAGGCTTCTCCTGGCTCTTCACTTTGGGCTTTGTCAAATGTTATTCTTAAATCATGGAGGAGGGGGCTCTGTGAATTCCAAATATGTTATTATTTCAAAATTAGCCAGAAGAGAGCTCTGTAGTGAGGATGCAACATGAAGAATGTCTGTGCTTCGAAAGCTGGACCATTTTTTAAAAATGAACTGCAGTGATTATTTCCATCTTAAATTGATTTTTGAAATGTGATCTTGTTTTAATTCCTCCACTGAATAGGTGACTCAGTGTCATTAAAATGCTCTCCAAAGTGTCACCTTTGGTCCAAGCCCCAGATGATCAGAATCTCTTGGGAAGTTCCAGGTCAGGGAGAGGCAGGACCGTTTGGGAAGGTTGGTCTGTCAGCCTGGAACCAGCTGCTGGCAGCACCATCCCCAGATGTGATTCAATAGCACGTTGGGCCTTCTCAATTTGCTTTAGCCAAGTCTAGCTTTGCCGTAAGCATTGTGCTCAGTAAGTAGCCACTCTGCTCCTCAAGGTGTCTGCCTGTATGTCACATTATTTTGCTTCTTCACCTCGGTAGTGTGTTTGGAAAGAGCATTTCTTAACATTTTGTTGGAATATTTGCCTCCATCGGGCTTATAGGGAGCCCTTAAAAGTGACATTAAACAGGCCCCCAGTTTGAAGCTGGGGCCAAGGAGGGAGGAGATGTCTGTTTTCCTTATCAGAGTCTTGCAGAATGGAAAACCATTCTGAAATCAGATCTCCCAGCCTTTACTGTTATCCTAAGAATGTCAGAAAGCTGGAGAGGAGCTCAAGTGTGTTACAGAACCAGCTGTTTATGTATTTATAATGTTATTCGGGGGAAGCTAGGTGACTTAGGTGACTGAGGGGATAGAGCACCAGACCTGGATCAGAAAGACCTGAGTTCAGAGCCAATCACAGACACTTACTGGGCAAGTAACTTAACCTTGATTGCTTTAATTAAAAAAAAAAAAAAGTTATTCAAAAAAATTCAAATCCTGAGTTGGAGTTGAACTGCTCCTGCCCCCTTCCTTTGGTCAGGTGCCTGTGTGATGTCATTGGAGTGCCCTTTAGTCTGGTACATGTGCACAAGGGACCTGCATGAGCCCCAGATTGACTTCAGTCTAATCTAGTACATGAAAATGCCCAATAATAATTCATATTATTTAACTTGTTTTGCCCCATTCCCAAAAGATTTTAATCTATCTTCTAACTTTGTGACCAAAAAGGATAATCACACACAGATTGGAGTATATTTTACTGAATAAAATCAGTGAAAAGCACAGCACTAGAAATGGGGAGGGAGTGGGAGAGGGCACTCCCAAGGTGGTCTGACATAAAAACTAGAGTGAAAATTAAATTTACCCTGTTGGCTTTCAGCTTCGCAATCAACTGCCCCCTTTTCCCATAAGCTCTGAAATCTCTGCTTCCCACACCAGTCTTCCGACTGGTTGTTTCGCAGGTGTGTCCAAAGAGCAGAGGATTTACACCTCAGAGAGTTTGTTCTAACAGGCAGTCTCCATCTTGGGTTACCATATTTGCCACCTGCCATCTCACTAAAATAGTAGAAGAAACCCTGCTGGACACCTAACAGGCTGGCTCCTAGGGAGTCCAAGGTCAGGCACTGTCTTTCCCCAGGAGCCAGTATGCCAGTAGCCCCCACCTTCTCCCTTGCCTCATGTGTCTAACAGTTTTTCCTTAAAGTAAGTGACCTTTATAATGTGACATTAAAAGATACCTTAAAGCACCTGCCCTTAGGTTAACTGCCCTCGGCAGCTCGCATCTATCTTTCCTTTCCCAGTACCTGGAGAGGGCAGGAAAATGAAGGGGAAACCTTCATCATGCTTCCGAAGGGATGCTGCTACCACGTGTTAGATTTGCAATAGGACAAAATAATCTTTCAGGTGGTAATTTTTCCCCTTAGCCTTCCAGGACTGGAAATATTTTGTTTTAAATAGGATCTTTACCATACCTACTTCAAAAAAGTTTTTTGCAGTGAAGGGTGAGCTCTAAAAGCCAGAAAATGGCCAGAAAACCTCTCAAAGTGTTGACCTCACATCTTGGCATTAACCTTGGCAATCTCCAAGGCTGCTCTTGATTTTCTCTACTGCAGTCTGCTAAGTCACAAGGCTGCACACAGTTGGGGCTGTAACTCTACCCAAGCGTCTTTCCTTTCCAAGCACCTTCACATCCAGAGGAGACAGGCAGCTCCAATCTGGGCCATGCTGGGCACAACCTCATTTTTTTACTTTTAAAGTGGTTATGGCAAAATCCTCTGTACTAACCCCTACTGTCTGTGTTTCACAGTTGATCTTACTGCTTTTTAAAGCTTCTTTGACAGCTATTCTTCAAATGACTGGAGTGGACTCCAGGAACATGCCCAGTATCCTCCATGTGCAAAGACTGCCAAGTCTGTGATCCGGCCTACAGGGCCAAGTTCAGGAAATTCTATGCAGCTCAGCCATTCCACCTACCTAGTTATCCCTGCCATCCCACACAGCCCATTTGCAAAATTTGCCTTTCCTTTTTCTCTCCAAACTCTTTCAGGAGCCTGAGGTAGAAAAAGCTCTGCAGACAGAAGGCCTGAGTTTTGAGGTTTTCAAATGGTTTTGAACATAACCTTTAGTCACATGGGGGTTTGTATCTAACTTTCTCCCATTTTAGTATTAGGTTAGAGTATTAGGACCAGTCTTTTGAAACCTCTTAATGAATTTCTGGGAGTAAATGACATTGATTACCAAATTTGACCAGGAAGGGAAAACAGTGCTCACAAGAAGGCACTGTGATAGGATCCCAGATGTTTGAAGAATTCATTGAATACTTAGGAGTATTTAGATGCAATATAATGTGAGATAGTGAAAATGACTGAGCATAATTTCTGTTTGACCTTGTACTTGACATTAGAGAGCACCATGGTAGTATTGGGAAGGAAGCTAAGCAGGGTTGATAAAATGGGGACTTGCAGTCAAATTAGGTTTCCAGACTCAGCTGCTGAGGCCAGAAGGATTGAAGCCTTCAGTTCTCACTACTTCCTAACAGGGCTCTCTCTTTTCCCATGCTATGCACACACACCATAATCTTTGCCTTTGTTCATGCTCCTCTTCCTTCCCAGATTACTTCTTCTTCCCTCCCTCCCTCTCCTCAGTTTCACTCATGCTTCCATTCCTTTGCCTTTCTATAGGATCCAATTCAGGTCCTTCTGGCTCTCCCCTGATTCCTTTAACCTCCATTAATTACCAATTACATTTACTGCTTTTATTAATTCAATTAGGACTTTATTGTGTTGTTGTGTCAGGGGTGTTGAAGGCGTTCCTATGTACTGAAAGTCGTCCTTCTGCTACTTCCATATTCCCTAGAGGGCAGACATCTACTATTTTGTACCACAACCTTAAAATTATTCAGGAAGTGCTTCTGGATCTCCTTACAAGAAATGTTCTTGTTGGTATAAGTAGAACTCATTGCCCCAGAGACTCCTTCCAATTCTGATAGTCTCTGTTTGACCGTTTTAAATTGGGCACTGCTTGTTCTATTTGTCCCCACCTCAGGAAAGAACTAAGACCCAGGGTAGAATTTAAAAGAAGACAGATTGCTGCCCTGATTTGAGGAAGAATCTCCTAACAGTTAGAAGTGTCCAAGAAGAGAATGGACCGCTTGGGTAGATGAGTGCCTTTCACTTGGGGGATGAGTTCAAGTAAAGCTTGGATGATCGTTCATCAGGCATGATGTAGAGTGGTGGTATCAAGTTCAGAAAGAAACAGATCGCTGCCAGGCATGCATTGACTTAGAAAGCCACAAATTAACATTGTCTATGGCGTGTTATTAGTTACTTTGTTAAACATTTCTCAGTTACATTTCAATCTGAATTGACTGCAGCAGCAGATTTGACACCTGTGGTGTAGAGGAAAGATTCAGGATTCAGGTAAAGAATGAACTCAGTAATCACTAAAGTCTTTTCGAACGTTAGCATTCTGATTCTCTGCTATGTTACTCACTAGCTGTAAAACTTGGGACTCAAACACCTATTTTTCAAGTTCTTCAGTGTCCTCATCAATAAAATGCCATTTTAAGATTAGTTGAGTCCTAAGAGTCCCTCCATCTGTAACATCCTGTGATTTTAAATGAATGGGTTTTTACCTTCACTTCTGATCTCTCATTTTCTCTTCCTGACAAGTAAGATAGAAGAGAAAGGAAGGGGAGGTAGGCTTCAGCAAAGACAGAGAAAAATAAACAGATATATACATATACACATACCAGCAAGCATTTATTAAGCAGTTACTGTTTGCCAGGCACTATGCTAAATCATGGGGATACAAAGACAAGCACCCAACACAGTCTCTACCCTCAAGAATTCTAGTGAGGGAAGACAATATCTAAAAAGGAAGTGGTAAGAGAAAGTGGCATAGTTTAGAGCTGACAGCCAGCAAGTACAATAGAGGCTTGGCTGCTGGCATAACATGGATGCTCTTCTATCAGAGTTGTGTAAAATATGGCCTCTAGTCACAGAGCTTCAATGTATTTTTCTTTTGGTCACTAAATTGTCCATGTGTGGGATTTGCCTGGGCCATAGTGACGACCTGAAAGTCAACCCAACATCTATTGTAGTGTTTAGGAAGGGGCAAGATGGTGGCAGCAGCTTTTGAAAGTCTTCTTAGAAGATCCCTTGCAACCTTCTTGTCAGCAACCTTCCTTCCAGCTGGTGACTGTTGTTTATCCCCATGTTCATCAGACAGCAGTATTCTTCCTTCTAATATAGTGTGGGCATCCTGCAGAGGAAAAAAACCATCAAGGGTTCTTGAGCTCTGCCATCTCTTTTGGACTGCCCTTGCACCTTATTCATAAGATCATAGAATCTGAATTTTAGAGCTTTGAAGAGATTCTAAAGGTCACTTAATCCTCCCTCTTCCCTCAACCCGTTTTACAAATGAGGAAACTGAGATGCAAAAAAAAAAATGTCCTTTGCATTATGTAAGTGAAACAAGCATCTTCACAATGTCCTAGCTCATCATCTGGGATGGCAGTGACTTAACTGAGCACTTAAAGCAGGGACAAGGAATTGTACCTCTTACTTAGACGATGGAGGCAAATTCTCAGGACTGGCTGCTGGTTGAGCTCTTGGCTGGTACTGTCATCCCAGTTACTGGGGGCCTTGCTAACTCACTCATCAGTTAGTTAAATGTTTATTTTCACTCACTATGAATCATACATTGAAGGCTGATCTGAGAAACTGATCCTTGAATGGCATAGGAATAAACCTTTGGTAAGCCTTCACTTACCACAAGCCATAATGGCTGATCACCCTTTCCTGAATTCAGGATAATTCTTGAGTGTTCTGCTCTTTAAATGGTCACTTATCTCCAGTCCATCTCTGAAGAGAGTAGAGATGCAGACATATTCCTCCTGGTGGCTCACAAAGAATGCCATAGTGCCACTGACATTATTCAGAAGCTCTCAGGATGATACTTTCACCAAATTTTGGTTTTGGCTTTATTTGGAAGAGCCAGGGAGAGGGACTGGCAAGTTAGAATCCCCAGTGCAGGCTATAGTAGAAAGAATGATGGATTGGAAGTGGGAAAGCCTGAGCTTGTTGTCTTCTTCTGCCACTAGTTCATCACAGGTCACCTCCCTTTCTGGGCCTATTGTCCCATCTCCAAACTGGCAGATTGTACCAGATGTTCCCTTCCAGAGCATCTCAGAGACTCAGTGAATGGAACAGTCCTAAAAGGGAAAGAACTGTATGAACAGAAATGAGACAGAGAGATGTGTCAATTAAGAATGTGTGAATCAATGTGAAATGACAAAGGCCGAGAGGGGATTTATTAATGTTGAATTAGCACAGATCAGGAAAGAAGATATCCCGACTAACACAAGGCTTCCAGTCCACTTGATAGACATATCCTTGTAATGGAGAAATGGCCTTCATGAGGGCCCCACGCCATGATGAAAAGATCCCTGTGGAGTATCTACTTACTTTTGCTCTCATTCTTCTTTCACAAAGGAATTTTGTAATCTTGATCATGTTTCCCTGTGCAAAAAGGAATATGCTGACCTGCTGACAGTGTTCTGGTCCACTTGGCAATTATGGCTCTCATTCAAAATTTATACTCTGATTCTCCTGTGAACATAGTAAGCAGGACTTATTTATAAGACAGATTCTCGGAGCCTGATACATGAGCTGAAAAACATCACATTCCTTTGCCTGCAAGGCTGAAAGTTAAAATTTAACAGTCTCTGGATTCCCTAAAGCTCAGACATGAATATTGGACATGATCTCTTTCACCTTGTTCTAAAGCATTCTGAATGCCTATATCCCTAAAGGAGATTAGTGGTGGCCGACAGCAGTACTATATGGATGGAAACGTTGAAATATAGAGTATTTAACATTTCCAAGGCCACCCTGCAAGGCTGCACCAAAACAAATGTTGAGTGATTCCAAGACAAAGGATATTGCTCTCAAATGTTGAATCCTCGGGAGTTACTACTGAGGGATGCATCTTGGAACTGTGCGTGTGTTTAATACCATTCTCCTGGAGCATACTAGGAGGCTCAGTGGAAATGGGCAAAACCTCTCTTGCTATGATTGATTGGATCCCTGTCCCATTATCTTCCTTAGCCCCACAAATAGCATCTGGATAGAAGACGGAGGGGGCGGTAAGAAGGGGACGGGGGGAACCTATAAGCTCTCACTTCATTTCCAGGTAATTGCAACAGCCTCTTCCCCTGCTGCCATTCTCTCCTGACTTCCAGTCCTTGTGCGCAGTTGCCAAAATCGTTTTCTGTTCAGACACTTCTTTGTCACATCACTGCCTTACTCTGGTTGTCTCTTGGCTTGCCCTGGCATTCAGGACTCTATGATCTGCCTGCTCACTTTATCCCACTTTCAGCTCTCTATATTTTATCATACTATTCCCTGCTATGTATGCTCCAGACAAGCTGAAGTGCTTGTCATCCTCCTAATTCTTACCTCCATAAGTTTTTTTACCCATGATCACCTTCAAAAATTCCTCAACAAAACTTTCCCAGATAAATCTCATTCCTTAATCTAGATCTCTACAAGAATTACACACATCTGCAGTTCATAGTACTTCCTTCCTCCCCACAATTGTTAACATATTTCTGATAATTGTGTCCCTGCTAGATATAGCTGTATACTGGTCCAATAATTCTGGAAAATGGTTTGGAACAATACCCAAAAACTATCCATATACCCTTTCTTCATTTCAACCATACTACTACTAGATCTTTCCCCCAGAAATCAAAGAATGAGAGACTCATGTATACAAAAATATTCATAGCAACTTTTATTCTGATAACAGGAAATGGAAAACTAAAGGGATATCCATCAATTTGGAGAATGAACAAATTATGATATATGAATGTGATGGAATACTATTGTGCTTTAAGAAATGATGAAGAGGGGGAGGAGCCAAGATGGCAGAGTAGAAAGATACACATATGCTAGCTCCTAACCCACAGCCCATAAAATACCTGTAAAGAAGAACTCCCAACAAATTCTGGAGCAGCAGAAGCCACAGAACAACGGAGTGGAGGAGATTTCTGTTCCAGAGAGACCTGAAAAACTGACATGAAAAGTCCGTCATTCACCAGACCCGGAGCAGAGCCCAGCCCAGCCCTGCCTTGGCCACGTGGCACCCAGAGGAACAGATCCAAACAGGCTTCAGGGACAGAATCTCCAGCAGCCACGCAGGTCCCTCCACCCACAGGTGCCAAAGGTCAGTGAGAGGGTCTTTTCAGCTTGCTGAGAGGGGAGCGGGGTATCTCCATAACTCAGGCGCCCTTGGGAGACAGCAGCGGAGGCAGCAGTGGACAGGGGCTCCCAAAGCAGGCAGGACCTCAGATCCATTGTTGAAGGTCTCTGCATAAACCCCCTGAGGGAACTAAGCCCCATGAGGCGGCCCTGCCCCCACCTGAGCACCTGAACTTAATCTCACACTGAATAGCATCCCCACACCCTGCCCAAAGCCCTGAGGCTGGGAAGTAGCATTTGAATCTCACCCCCAAGCACTAGCTGGGCGGATCTGGAAACAAGGTGGGTGTGGAGAGGAAACTCAGAAGTCAAGTAACTGGCTGGGAAAATGCCCAGAAAAGGGAAAAAATATAAGACCATAGAAGGTTACTTTCTTGGTGAACAGATATCTCCTCCCATCCTTTCTGATGAGGAAGAACAATGCTTACCATCAGAGAAAGACATAGAAGTCAAGGCTTCTGTATCCCAAACATCCAAAATAAATATTCAGTGGGCTCAGACCGTGGAAGAGCTCAAAAAGGATTTTGAAAATCAAGTTAGAGAGGTGGAGGAAAAACTGGGAAGAGAAATGAGAGAGATGGAAGAAAAGTGTGAAAAGCAGGTCAACACCTTGCTAAAGGAGACCCAAAAAAATGCTGAAGAAAATAACACCTTGAAAAATAGGCTAACTCAATTGGCAAAAGAGGTTCAAAAAGCCAATGAGGAGAAGAATGCTTTCAAAACCAGAATTAGCCAAATGGAAAAGGAGGTTCAAAAGCTCACTGAAGAAAATAGTTCTTTCAAAATTAGAATGGAACAGATGGAGGCTAATGACTTTATGAGAAACCAAGAAATCACAAAACAAAATCAAAAGAATGAAAAAATGGAAGATAAAGTGAAATATCTCATTGGAAAAACAACTGAGCTAGAAAATAGATCCAGGAGAGACAATTTAAAAATTATGGGCCTACCTGAAAGCCATGATCAAAAAAAGAGCCTAGACATCATCTTTCATGAAATTATCAAGGAAAACTGCCCTGATATTCTAGAACCAGGGGGCAAAATAAGTATTCGAGGAATCCACAGATCACCACCTGAAAGAGATCCAAAAAGAGAAGCTCTTAGGAACATTGTGGCCAAATTCCAGAGTTCCCTGGTCAAGGGGAAAATATTGCAAAGCACCTAGAAAGAAACAATTCAAGTATTGTGGAAATACAGTCAGGATAGCACAAGATCTAGCAGCTTCTACATTAAGGGATCGAAGGGCATGGAATATATTCCAGAAGTCAAAGGAACTAGGACTAAAACCAAGAATCACCTACCCAGCAAAACTGAGTATAATACTTCAGGGGAAAAAGTGGTCTTTCAATGAAATAGAGGACTTTCAAGCATTCTTGATGAAAAGACCAGAGCTGAAAAGAAAATTTGACTTTCAAACACAAGAATGAAGAGAAGCATGAAAAAGTAAACAGCAAAAAGAAGTCATAAGGGACTTTACTAAAGTTGAACTGTTTACATTCCTACATGGAAAGACAATATTTGTAACTCTTGAAACTTTTCAGTATCTAGGTGGTTGGTGGGATTACATACACACACACACACGCACACACACACACACACACACACACAGAGACAGAGAGCACAGGGTGGATTGAATAGGAATGGATGATATCTTAAAATAATGAAATTAAGCAGTGAGAGAGAAATATATTGGGAGGAGAAAGGGAGAAATGGAATGGGGCAAATTATCTCTTATAAAAGAGGCAAGTAAAAGACTTTCTAATGGAGGGAAAAAGGGGAGGTGAGAGAAAAACATGAAGTTTACTCTCATCGCATTCGACTAAAGGAAGGAATAAAATGCACACTCATTTTGGTATGAAAACCTATCTTACAATACAGGAAAATGGGGGAGAAGGGGATAATCAGGGTGGGGGGGATGATGGAAGGGAGGGCAGTGGGAGGAGGGAGCAATTTGAAGTCAACACTCTTGGGGAGGGACAGAATCAAAAGAGAGAATAGAAGCAATGGGGGGCAGGATAGGATGGAGGGAAATATAGTTAGTATTACACAACACAACTATTATGGAAGTCATTTGCAAAACTACACAGATATGGCCTATATTGAATTGCTTACCTTCCCAAAGGGAATGGGTGGGGAGGGAGGGAGGAAGAGAAGTTGGAACTCAAAGTTTTAGGAACAACTGTTGAGTAATGTTCTTGCTATTAGGAAATAAGAAATACAGGTAATGGGTTATAGAAAGTTATCTGGCGCTACAGGACAAAAGAGAAGATGGAGACAAGGGCAGAGAGGGATGATAGAAGAGAGAGCAGATTGGTCATAGGGGCAATTAGAATGCTTGGTGTTTTGGGGTGGGGGGAGGGGACAAAAGGGGAGAAAATTTGGAACCCAAAATTTTGTGAAAATGAATGTTTAAAGTTAAAGAAAGAAAGAAAGAAAAAGAAAAAAAAAGAAATGATGAAGGGGTTGGTTTCAGAGAAACCTGAGATGATGTGTATGAACTAATACAAAGTGAAATAAGCAAAACCAATAGAGTTATTTATATGGTTTTTACTGTACTTGCAACATTTACAGTATTAAAAAGAGAGTCAACTTTGAAAGACTCTAGTCAACACAGTGACTAACCATTCCAAAGGGCTCATGATGAAACATACTATCCAGATAGAGAGATGATGACTCAGTGCAGATTGAAGCATATTTTTTCTTTTTCTTTCTTTTTTGGACACAGATAATATGGAGATTTGTTTTGCATGACAATACGTATTTGTAGTCAGTTTTGTTGTTGTTTTTTTTACCTTTTCAATGGGGAGGAGGAGGTTGGAGAGAGAACTGAAAATAAAATTTAATTACATATGTATGTGTATGTATACACACAAACACGTAATTGTGCTCTTATTTTGCACGTGTCTTTTTGGTTTTCCTGACTACTCATTATAGTGATGAGGGATCTATCTTTGATGGCACCTCATAGCATCTAATACTGGGCTAGGCATGAAATAAGTGCTCAGTAAGGGCTTATAATGAGCTGGCTGTTTTCATTGGCAAGCAAATGAAGATCACCGAGGTCAAGAATAAGACTTGTATTCCTCAGAACCCTGGGTAGGAGTCTGGGGGTTCTGACAGTGTTCCCTAAGGACACTTCTAGAGCCTTAAAGCTCCTGAAGGCTGAGGGCCATGTCTGAATTAATTTGCTATCTCCTTCATCACAGGGCTTATTACATCATTTTGTTTTGTTTTGTTTCACGAATGAATAAATAAATGAAGGCACCATAAGGATTGTGTAGATGAAGAAACATGAAGGACAGGTTGTGACTGGTGTCTCCCAGATTTCCCTCAGTTTTGTTGAGCGCCATCTTCGTTATGTGGGCTGGCAGAGGCACAGAGAGAGAACAGATAGAAAGGAGGCCTTAATGACCCCTGGTTTTAGAGTCATGTTACCATTGGTTCTTTCTGATGAAACTCATCCAACATTTACTAGAGAGGATTTCATTGTTGATTGATTCATAGCTTGCAACTGACTCTTTTTCCCTTTAGTTTTCCTAGTCCTGTGTGCACTGCTGTCTGTGCTAAGCAGTGATGGTGATGTGGAGGTTACTATGAAGGTGTGCATAATAAGCCTTGGAGAGGTGGGGACTGCACAGAAGACTTCTCATCCACCAGAGCAAGATTAGAGAAGAAAAAGCAGACAGGGGAGGGAGGCAGGCCTTGGTTTTTTCTTTTGCCAAAGAAGTTTGAAAACATTTGTGGTTTAATACACTAGGGAGATATTGAAGCCCTTCTAAACTAAATAGCTTTCAGACTTGGTATAATCAGGATTGTTGTTTAAAATTTGTTTTGAACCAAATTTATACCTGTAAACCAAAAGAGTTAGTATGTTGCTCTTTTTTGCCTGTTACTGGAAAGAAAAACAAAAGCCCACTTCATGTGTGTAACCGGAAACAGGTCTTTTTCTGCTCATGTACTGGTTGGCTTTAAACTTGATTTTAAGCAATTAGGTTTCCTTCTTTGGAGATACCTTTGAAAGAAATTGCTGACATATCAAGCATCGTTGGCAAACCATGGCATATGCGCCCCCTTGCACTTCTGTCCACCAACATAAGAGACTTGAGTCCAGGTTTTGGGATAGGAAGGTCCATCCAAATTGTAGTTTTCTTAATCAGGTTTTGAATGTTGGTAAAAGCTTTGTGGCCAAGGATTTGAACCCCCACCTATGTAAACAAAATAAAGGTTGTATTCTAAGACCTGAAGTGGGGTAGTACTGAAGAAGGGGAAAGAAAGGAGTATATACTATGGGTGTGGGATTCTGAGCCACCCCAAGGCCATTTGTAAGGTCTCTATAAGCTATCCCTGAGAGCCTGTAACCTATTGAAGCTACACAGTTTGGACATATGGCAGCATTGACCTTGGAAAAAAGTGAGATAATTCAGACTTTGTTGGTGTGGCTTTCCAAGCCAACAAATTACAAACAGTCCATTTTTTTGTCAGCTCTTTGAAAGACAGTTACAATCTAGATGGTTAGGGAGCATCCAGAAATCAGAATCCACCTCTTGTATCTATTCTACCCATAAGGAATACAATTCTGTCTCTAAAGAACTGAATAATTCTTTCTATGAGGACATTCTTTCAAAAGGGAATACTTCTACCTATAAGGAAAAATCTGCAGTCAACTACTTATTTTTTGATGCAAATGAAACACAAACCTCCCCAAGGGAATATTTTTTAAGCTTTTTCCTCTGGCTACAAAGGACCCTAAGATGGATCCCATATAGAGAGTTGGAAGAGACCTTAGAAGGCATCTAATCCATTCCCCCTCATTTTACAGACAAGGAAATGGAGGTCTAGTGATGTTATGAATGTTGCCCATAATCAAAAAGTTTCAATTGGCATCTTTTTAATTGTTTAGTGTCACATGGTTAATAAATACCAGAGCTAGTATTGGAACAGAAATCCTTTGACTCCAAATTTAGCACTATTCCCACTGGACCAGGACTTTGAGCAGTTGCAGAGCTATGTCAGTACAGTGTCACTTTTTTCTCTTTCAGTGACCATGCAGCAGGTGGCGAAGACTGTAGCTAAAGTGGAACTCTCAGACCATGTGTGTGATGTGGTATTTGCGCTCTTTGACTGTGATGGTAAGTAGGACCCTTTGGCTTTGGTGGGAAAAACATGATGGTGCAGCATATGTTGTTTATAAGGTAACCTTGCAGACAAACCTCAGACCACTTACACCTTCCTCCTCCCCTCATCCCAAAGTTAGAGCCATTAGTAGTAATAATCTCAGAAAATCCCAGCACTCCATGACTGGGCTTTTCAGCCTCAAATTTGATTTGCCTACAGTCTTTTAGGCCACATTTTTTTTTTACTCTAAGTACCTTACAATCCAAAGCAGAAACAGGAAAATCAACCTTCTTCTTATTAAGATTAGGAGCTCACAAGAATTTTGGAGTTTCTAGGGGAGAGGCCAGTGATAACATGGAGGACTTGCCAGGTTTTCAGCAGTATCTCTAGAGTAAGACATTGTTGGAAGACATGACCTATATATGAGCAGAACCCCATCTTTTTGCTGTTAGAGCAATATTCAATTTTCAGCCAAAATAATTCTGGTATTAAAATGCATGTGATGTACACAGCTGTGTGCTGTGATGCAGGAGATTAAAAGAGACTAATAAGAGATATTTAAAGTTGAGTTCTTATTCAGAGTGAACTCAAGATCTTGGACAATCCAATTCATGAGGGAAGTCATCTTTTGGGATTGTGGATGCTGTTTCTCTTTGAATCTGAAACTCCAAGAATGAATTCAGGACCTCCTAAGACTTGCCCTGACCCAGAAAAACAAATCAAATTTCCAAAGGTACCAGGGCTTCCCTGCACAGAATTGATTCTAGAGGATTAATACCATGAACTGAGGATGCCATCTTGACTTTGAAGTTTGAGCCCCAAACCTACAGGCCCTAGTAAAAGTCCTACTGCTATTGAAGGAAGAAGGGTCTGCCCAAGAAACTCAGCCCTCACCTAGAGGATCCTTGTGGTATCAGAATCCCTTCCTGAAAGATGTCCACAGGTAAATGAGCAACCACTGCTCCCTGGGCTTGCTGCCTGATAGGGTGCCTGGCTGCTGAGTTCACATCTCTCAGCCTTTCTCTTCTCAGAGTCATGATACTCCCCAGGCAGGTGCCATCAGAAGCAAGTCCTGTGCCTGTGCCCAGATGAGACATAGGTTAGACTGGAGATGGGGGCTTATAAGGCAGCCTGATCACTGAAGGCCAGCTTTGTCCCAGACTGTCATACCTAGAGTAGGTTTGCACAAGTGTCTGATGACAGGGTTAGGTTCCTTTCAGGCCAAAAATTCTAAGTCTTTGAAGTATAAAATCAAAAAAGATTAACCCTTTAAGGACCCAAGAGATAATCTAGTTTAACCATACTTACTTGACAGATTAGGAAAATGAAATATGTTAAATAGGTTGGGGAGAATCTACACTCAGAGGTTTGATTTTGTTTTCAAGGCTTGGTTACACTTAGAAACACTTAGGGTGATATTTGGTATTTCTGGATAACCCTGTGACTGCTCCACACTTCACCCTTCCCACTCCCCATGGTCAATTGAAATTTCGTGCTCCAGGAGCCTCCAGTAACGCCATCTGTCTTTCTCTAGGCAATGGGGAGCTGAGCAACAAGGAGTTTGTCTCCATCATGAAGCAGCGGCTCATGAGGGGCCTGGAGAAACCCAAGGACATGGGCTTTACTCGCCTCATGAGGGCCATGTGGAAGTGTGCTCAGGAGACGGCCTGGGACATTTCCTTTCCCAAATAGTGACCTGCAGCGCCCAGAGGGTACAAACTGCTCCAGCAGCTTGTGTGCCCTCCTTCATGACTGATGGCGTGAGGGGAAGGCCAGCCTGGTGCCCATGAAAGTACTGCTTGTTGCCTTCAGAGGGCAGAACCCCATCAACCTCACCAACCACCTTTCTCCCTTTTTCCTGAGGCTTAATCAACATAAGGCGTTCTCTTTCTGCCTCCTTCACTATCCTCCTCCCCAGAAAACCCTATATCATCTGTGTTGCTGGCTTCTCCTCTCTGTCATGTAATCAGAATTTTGAGGGTTGTAGGCTGTGGAGGGCCTACTGATCAGGCCTAGAGTTTTGAGGGCAACAGTGAAAGATTGAGGAAGCTCCCCCAGAAGAAACATTCAATCCTCCCTTTCCTTCCTACATTGCTTTTACCTTCACAATATTTTTTAAAGGAAGTTATTTGCTTTTCTCTTCATCTTTTTTTTTTTTTAAGAGAACTCCATATTGGGGGAAGACACTGAACCAGCAGCTCAGATATCTGTGATCAGTGGTAATGAAGGAAACTTGGTCACAGTTGAAGGGTTTGACCAGAGGAAGAATTTGTTTTATGCTCCAGGCTGGCTCTCTCTCTATCTTGTTTTGAAGAAGTAATGTTCACCAAGAGACTGAGCTCCTGATCTGTAACCAACAATGAATGAAGAGTACCGGGCTTGCCTTGACTTAATGAGCAAAATTTGTTGTGTCTCCTTTCTGCTGTGCAATTGCTGATTATTTTCCCATGAGAAGCTATGGAAAACTGCTTCTCCACAACGGAGGCCTAGATCAGGATCTATATCTGTCCTCTGTCTTAAACACTTCTAAAATATCACTTTAATTATACCAGTTTGCAGTAAATTCTACAAGAGTTCCTGTTGCCTTCTTTCTTCCCACTCATGCTTCCCCAGGTTTGAGTCCCCTGCTAGTAATAGGTAGTGATTCACTGACAGGAAAGGTTAATGCAATGAGGAGGGGGTCGGGGGCACTGTGTGTGCAGGGCACTTGGTCTGGGAGCCCAAAGCTAGATTCCAAGCACAGCCTCCTCATCAGCTACATGACTGAAGCCCAGGATTCTTAACCCCTTGGGGATCTTTAGACAGATTTCAGGAGGGTAAGTGAACTTGGATGGGAAAAAATGGCATCTTTATTTTCACTACTCTCTAATTCAAATGAATCATTTCCTTCAGTTACTCAGAAACATGATGCTGAGAAGGGGACCAGGGGCTTCTCCAAACTGCCCAAGAGATCCATGAGATCTTTAGACACATCATTTCACCTCTAGGCCTCTGTTTCCTCATTTGTAAAATGAGGCAACTGGACTAGATTTGCCTTTGAGATTATTCTAGCTCTAAAATTCTATGATTCTATGATCGATTGGAATCCCTTCAGCTTCCATAGAACCTCAGCTAATTCGACCCATGTGGTCATGTATGATGGTCTATTTGCATAGGCCTTATCTGTATAATCCAGAAGTATGATGTGTAAGACAGTCACAATGCAGAGCTCACAGAGTGAGCATCTGTGGGCAATGAGCTCTTATTATCAAAAAGAGAACAAAGTCCTGCAGGGATCTTGATGGTTCCACAAGGAAAGTCTCTTAACACCAACATTTCCCTTGAAATAGTTTGAAGATCCCTGTCCGAGCATCCTATCCTGGGTCATATTAAACCAGTTTCTAACCTTTCCTGAGATCACCATACTTTATAACCTTGGCCATTCTTGCTTATTCCATACTGAGAAATTATAACTTCATCTATTTGAACAACTATGGGACCCAGGTAAAGACTGCCTCCCCCATCCAGCCCTACACAGGGCACACACCAAGTGGGAGCTTCACCTATGCCATAAAGAAAGATGAAATTAAAGAAAGCAGAGCCAAGAGAACAACATAAAGAAATTATAATGCAAAGAAAGCTGCCATACAGGCAAGAGAACTGTGGTCAAATACAGTACCAGAGGTTAATACCGTGCTGCCGACGGTAACCCTCCTTTATGTTAACCTTCAATAAAATGTTTTAGGGATAATGTATTTGGGTATTTGTGGAAAAGTCTGTTGTGTCAACACAATTTTTTTTTAATGCAGGTTAAGAGTGGGGTCAGACTGAATGTTACAGAACCATGAAGAAAACATGGGCTAATGTGCCAAACATTTATTCAATAAATATTTATTGAGCCCCTATCACATGGAGGGTGGAATGCTGAACACTTTGGAGTTTACAAAGAAGAATGAACAAATAATCTTCCTAATAAATAGGTCTGCACTCCCCTGATTAAAAACTGAGGGCAGGGGCAAGGTTGCGAGGGAGTTCATGTAATTATCACTACAGAAAAGGCAAAAGGGCCCTCATGTCCTACAAGACCAATCAGGTTCACAACACATCAATTATAGGACAGTCATTACTTCATCTGAAAACTTGGATGGCACAGGTTTCTCATTCAGGGAACTCAGAATGATTCTATAGCCCTGCTCCTGTCCTCTCTCATCCCCCTCATCTCACAGATTTGTGTGAGCTTTTCCTTTTAATCCAGTCTAGGTCATTTATGAAGTGTCCACTATGTTTAAGACATTGTACAAGATGCTGAAGATACAAAAATTAATGAGAAACAATTCTGAACCTTAAGGAGCTTACTTCTACTGGGTAACAACAAAAATCATGAGGCAACTAGGTGTACAGATAGAGCACTCATCAGGAAGACCTGAGTTACCACCCTGCCTCAGGCACTTACTGCTTGTGTGATCCTGAGCAAGTCACTTACCCTCTGGGAAGGTCAGTTGAAATAATACCCCAGGAAGCACTTGGCAAACTAACTCATTATTGTAAGTACAGAGACAGGAACTAGACTCGGGTGATTCGCTGGGATAGGAAACCTCCTAGTTTGTAAGCTGTCTCTACCATCACTTTCTCCAGCAGTTGTTTCTGAGGGTCTTCCCCATCCCAGACTGAATTTTTTTTTTTTTGAGGAGGTAAAGAAGTCATTTGCTGCCTCATTTCTTAGTAAACCTTAATCACTGAATGGGAATAGGAATAGTCAATGTTGCAGATGTTGTGGGAAGACAGGTACACAAGTACATTGTTGGTGGAACTGTGAATAAATATAACCATGTTGAAAAATAATTTGGAATTATGCAAATAAAGTGACTAAAATGTCCCCATCCTTTGACCCAGATTTCACTACTAGGTTTACACACCAAGGAAGCCACTGATAAGAAAGTCCCTACATACACCAAAATGTTTATAGCATTTTTTATTATTTTTTAATTGAATTATTTTGTTTTCAGTGTTCGACAATCACTTCTATATATCTTAGATTTTTTCCGCTCCTTCCCTCTTATTCCTCCCTCCCTCCCTAAGATGGCGTACAATCTTATATAGATACATTCCTATTAAATCATACATTCCTATTAAATACATGTTACATAGAATTAAAATGAATGGGGGAAACCATAAAACAAAACATAATACAAAAGAAAATGGTCTGTTTCTGTCTGCGATCCAATTCCATAGTTCTTTCTCTGGATATGAAAGGTGTTTTGCCTCAAGTCCATTGGAAATTTTCTAAGTCCATGCATTTCAATGAAATACTAAGTCTACCAGAAAAATTCCTCGCACATTGTGGTTGTTGCTGTGTACAAAGCTATCCTGGTTCTGCTCCTTTCACCCAGCATCAGTTCATATAAGTCTTTCCAGGCTTCTCTGAAGTCTTTCTGTTCATCGTTTCTCATAGCACTATAGTATTTCATTACATTCATATACCACTACTTGTTCAGCCATTCCTCAATTGATGGGCATCCCCCTGATTTTCAATTTTTGGCTACCACAAAGAGAGCTGCTATAAATATTTTTGTACATGTGAGACCTTTTCCCATTTCTTTGGTCCCTTTGGGATAGAGTTCCAGGAGCGATATTAGTAGTATTTTTTGTAGTAGCAAAGAATTGGAAACAAAGTAGACACCCCCAATTTGAGAAAGCTAAATAAATTGTGGTATGTGAATGTAACAAAATATTACTGTGCTGTAAGAAATTATGTGTGATAAATACAGAAAAGCATAGAGATCTACATAAACTAATGCAGTGAAGTAAGAAGAGCCAAGAAAATAAACACAAGGTGCACAACAATGTAGACAGATATTTTTGTAAAGCACTTAACACATAGTAAGGACTTAAATGCTTATTTCATTCTTCAAAGAAGAGACATTGAAAAAGTCTGAAAATATGTGCAATGTACCACATGCGTGTACCTCCCTGTCTCCAAAGACAGCCCCACCCCACCCCTTTGCAGGGAGGTCCCCAAGTGGGATACATTGTACATGTTTTCATACTTTTTCAGTATTTCTTTGGAGTCATTTTCTTCTTTTTAGTTTTACAACATTCACTTTTTTTCAATGTATTAATCAACTGTGCTGAGTTTTCCCTCTTTTTATTTTGATTTTAAAATATTATTTGTTATATGAGATGACTCTCTGGGAGGGGGAGAAGAGATATTGAGAGGAAAATAAGTGATGTCAAAGAACAAAAAACATCAAATAAAAACTTATTTTTAAAAAAGAAAAATGACTCCCTATCTTTTCCCAAGTAGAATGGAATATGGAGGGAATTCCAGGCAGAGGGGTTCCCCTTCGCCCCTTGCTTTTACTTCCTCTCCATCCACACGTTCCAAAGCAGTGAGCTGAGCCTGCAATCGCTGGATTGGGCAGGGGGGCTGGGGAGGCCCACCTCAGGGGCTCCCTTTGCCCCAGATGCATGTGTCTAGACTACACCCCAAAGCCCAGCAGGACTTACTTTCTTTTCCAGTTCATCTATCCCAGAAACTAGAAAAAATTCGGCTCTGTCTAAGGGTTTGGGTGCCACCTGCTGACCATATGGCTTCATACTGATGCTCTGAGGCAAGCGTGGAGCCTGCAGCCTGCTAGACAGCTATAGACATCCAGGGTCTCTGTCCCTCTCCCCACCTTCCTTAACCTAAGGCAAGATCAGTCAGCTGGAAGGGGTGGGAGGGGAAAGATGTTGTCAGAGATAAGGAACCTGAACCTGAGCCCGCAAGAGATAGAGGGAGCCAGTTGTGGGGGAGTGGAAAGCGCTCTGGATTTGGAATCAGACATCTGGAGAGGAGCCCTGGGCCTGCCTGAGTCAGTTACCTGTTCAACCTTACTTCTCATCGCTGGGTCTCAGGTCTAAAATGAGGAAGAAAGTCCCTTCCAGCTCTATAGCCTGTGACAGTATGAAAGAAAAGTCTTTGAGTGTCAGGATTATTTATCGAGAGTTCATCTACTGGAGACAAGGGAATGAGGCATTTCTAAAGTGGGTGCCTGGCACAATGGACCAGTAGGTAGAAGAGTGGACTGCGAGTCGGGAGACCTGAGTTATAATGCCAGCCCCACTGCTAACAGATTGTTAATTCAACTCAGCCATCACAAGGAGGGGCAGTATAGTACAGTGGACAGAGAGCTGGACCTCAGAGACTGCAAGACCTGGATTCCAGGCCTGCCTTAGATTCCTACCGGCTGCATGGCTGCATGACCGTGGGCAGGTCACTACACCTCCCAGGGCCCTAGGCAACACTCAGACCGCATATGGAAAAGAAAGTGTTACTTGCATTGGTAGGATTTCCTCAAAATCCTATGTCCAAACATTGTGCCAAGTGCTGGGCAAAGACATAAGAGAAAATGGTCCCTATCATCAAAGCTTGCATTCTACTGGAGGAATGCAACATTAAAAATTGTTACTCCTATTAGTAATTAATAACAGTAACAGCTAACATTTGTATAGCATTTTGTGTTTTTTATAGTGATTACTGTGTGCCAAATAGTTTACAAGTATTATCTTAATCATGCCTCACCACAGCCTCAAAGGTGGTGCTACTATCCTCATTTTGCACTTGAGCAAACTGAAGCAGAGGTTAAATGATCTGCCCTGGGTCACACAGCTAATAAGTGTCTGCGGCTGGATTGGAACTTGAGTCATCCTGATTGCAGGCCCGGTGTTGTATCCACAGCACCACCTGGCTGCCTCAATGGATTATACACTCATCAGCAAATATAATTTGAGGAAAGAGTATTAACAATGAGGAAAATTGTCATGCCCTTCCCAAAATCTTTCCATGAGCTCTTTTATTTCCTCTGACATCAAATTTAAACTCAGCTTGACTTTCAAGGTCTTCCATACTCTGACCCCCACACTACCAGCACAACTTTTGTTCCCTCTGTGTCCTCTAAGAAAGGTTTCCAGCTCTGAAGAGCAAAGGTAAAGAGGGAGGGCATTCCAGGCACCAGGCAGAGAGTGAGTAACACAAATGAATGAGGAGTTACGTGGAACAGATCTGGAAGGAGATGGTGGAGCCAGATGAGGAAGGGGCTGTAAATGCCTGTCTGAGTTTGTATTGGAGCCCAGAAGGAAGAGATAGTCATGGAGGATTCTTGAGCAAGGCAATTACCAAGTCATACCTGAGCTTTGGGAAGGCTGTTTTGACAGTAGTAGTACAGAGGATGCACTGGAAAGCAGAGAGACTGGAAGGAGGGAGGTAAGTGGGAAGGGTATGGCAGTAATTGAGGTGAGAGGGGGAAAAAGGGCCTGACCTGGGCTGGTGGCTTTCAGGTCAGAGAGAGGGATGTTGTGAAATGGGCTCCACAGGACTTGGTAACGGATTAGGTGGAGGGTGTGAGGGAGAATAACACATAGGACACTTTCTAAGGGTGCAAACCAGGAGGTCACCATGATTCTGGGGCAGTCAGCATGCCACCCAATAAGGATGAGACTTGGGAGGCCTCGGTCATTCCGCTACACATCCCCAGAGCCATTAGCTACCCAGACTCAGTAGCCAATCAGGGGACTCCAACTTATCTCCTAGTTGGGAGCCCCTTGGTAAAGTCTTCCTGGGAGGAATTCAGAGAGACAGCTGTCATAGTGCTCTAGGGGAGGTCTTTTACCTGTTTGACTCCTTCGGATCCGAAGATCATAAACTGAGAGCCAAAAAGTCCAACCCTTTTACGGATGAAAAACCAAGGTCCAGAGGAATGGACTTCATTGAATCCTAAATTTAGAGCTAGAAGGCACCTCAGATGCTAATCTAGTCCAATCCCCTTATTTTACAGATGAAATTGAGGCACCAGGTGGTTAAGTGATTTGTCCAAGGTCATACAGGTAATAAGTAACATAGCCAGGATATGAACCCAGATCTTCCGTTTCAGAATCCACCACTCTGGGAATCAACTGAAATACTGTCTTTCATTTTTGTCTCACATCCAACCTATATAGTATAAGGCAGATGGTAGATGCTCAAAAAAGAATTTGTTGGTTAACTGATTTTCCATTTGTGACCTGTCACTCTAATTTATGAGCACAACAGTGGTGGCCTCAGGCCACAGGTGGAAAGAAGCGCATCCTTGGGTGCTGCCACTTCCAACAAGTACAAGGGAGTTACTTAGGTTTCTTCTACAAATAGCAGATTATTTTCACCCTTTGGGCCACAAATGTTCACAGCCTCCCATCTTGTCCCTTTGTATTCACTGTCTGTTCAGACCTGGAACAAGATTTATTAAACCAATTCAGTAATAATCAATAGGAGATTTTGGCAAAAACAAACAAACAAAATATCCTGCAATGGAATGATTCGGGAAATCATTTACTTTCTCCTTGGAATCTTTACGGCAAAGATTTGGATTTGTGGAGCTGCACCACGGAGCCCAGAAGCCAAGTCAAATGATCATTTTTGCTTAGTCACCAATCTGCACCACACCTGCCCCAAAACAATTTTTTTTTCTAGGGATCTCTAGTGGTTGATTTGTCATTCTATAGGCACATGGATGGAACCGTCTTTCTTCTAACAGCCTTGCTCCAATCTCCTCCTGTGACAGGGGAGGACTCTTCTTCTGGTTCAGGGCTTAGAAACTTCTATTTGTTGACAGGTAATGTGAAATAGTAGAAAGGGCACTGAGGTCTAAGGCAATGAGAAGACAATACTTTTTTAATAAACAATATTTTATTTTTCCCAGTTACGTGTAAAGACAATTTTAATAATCCTTTTTTAAAATTGAAAAAATTTTTAACATTCATTTTTTAAAAATTCCTGAGTTCCAAATTTTCTCCTCCCTGAGACAGTTTGTTGTAGGTTATACATGTTCAATCATGCAAAACATATTACCATATTAATCACGTGAAAGAAGATACAGACTCAAAAGAAACAAAATGAAAAAAATACAGAAAGTAAAAAAGTCTGCTTTGATCTGCATTCAGACTTCATCCATTCTTTCTCTGGAGATGGACAGCATGTTTCATGATGAGTCCTTTGGAAGTATCTTAGATCTTTGTACTGCTGAGAAGAGCTAAGTCATTCAGAGATGATCATCAAACAGTAGTACTGCAATCACTGTGTATGATGTCCTACTGGTTCTGGTCACTTCACTTTGCATCAATTCATCTAAGTCTTTCCAGGTTTTTCTGAAATCTACCTGCTCATCATTTCTTATAACACAATAATATTCCATTCTAATCATATACCACAACTTGTTCAGTCAATCTCCAACTGATGGGCACTCCCCCAATTCCCAATTCTTTGCCATCACAAAAAAAGCTGCTATATTTTTATATAAATAGATCCTCCCCCAATCTTTTTTAAAATCTCTTTGAGATACAGACCTAATAGTGATATTGCTGGATAAAAGAGTATATACACAGTTTGATAGCCCTATGGGTATAGTTCCAAATTACTCTCCAGAATGGTTGGAACAATTCACAATTCCACAAACAGTGCGTTAATGCCCCAATTTTTCCACATTGCCTCCAACATGTATTATTTTCCTTTTCTGTCACACTAGCCAATCTGATAGGTGTGAAGTGGTACCTCAGAATTGTTTTAATTTGCATTTCTCTAATCAACAGTGATTTAGAGCATTGCAAAGGCAATTCTTAAAAGAGCAAACAAAAATTATCAACAAACATGGAAAATGTTCAAAAGATATAAGGTCCTTTAAAACATTCCACCTGATCACCAAACTGGGGAAGGCAATAAAGTCTAACACCTCAGTGATGGTGACCAACCAACAGACACACAGGTGTGTGCTGGTAGAGCTTTGAATGGAGTCATCTTCTAGAAAGTGACAAAGAATTAAGTAGTGTTACAGAGATGTGTACCTTCTGGACCAGCAGTCCCACTACCAAGGAGGCTAACAGGGAGAAAAAAAGACCTAGTCTACAAAAACATCCCTATTGATACTATTTTTAACAGCAAAAAAATCCAAGCAAACCAAGTATCTGACCACTGAAGAAGGGCTAAATAAATCATGCCATGAAAAAAAGCCTTGAATTAGAGACCCTTGCATTCACTTCTATCTCAGAGCTTTATTACAATACTATGTGGCCCTGGACCAGTCAAAACTGGGCATCAGTTTCCCTATCCCTTCAGCTGTAAAAGGAGAGAATTGAACTAGAGAGGCTCCTTACACTCCAGATCTAAGGTCCCTACAATCAATCTCGGGATTCGCCACCTGAACCATACTGGTTCTATGACCTAGCCAATCACTTAATTCCACAGGAAACTGCACAACAGTTTCATGGGTATGTAGGCAGGTAGATGATATTGTGGAGACAGTGCTAAACCTGGAGTCAGGAAGATCTGAATTCAAATTCTCCCTCAGAGACTTACTAGTAACTGTGTAATACTGAGTAAACCATTTAGCCTCTCTGCCTCAGTTTCCTCATCTGTACAATTTGGATAACAACAGCAGCATCTGCCTCCCTGATTTCTTGTTAGGATAAAATGAGATATTTATGAAGTACTCTGCAAATCTTAAAGCACTACGAAAATAAATATATGTGTGTGTGTATATAAAAATACACACACACGCATGCACACACACGCACACACACGCACACGCACGTGCACGCACACACGCGCATGCACGTGCACACGCACGCATGCATGCACACACGCGCGCATGCATGCACACACGCACGCACACGCACACACACACACGCACATGCACACACACGCACGCACACACACACACACGCAATGCTAGCTAAAGGTGACTGTCTCCAGGGGCCTCTGTCCCGGGCCCGCTCCTCCTCTCCCTCTGTACTGTCTCACTCAGTGACTCCATCAGCTCCCATGGTTTCAATTATCATCTCTATGTTGATCACTCTCAGATCTCCTCATCCAGGGCTAACCTTGCTTCTAACCTTGAGACTCCAATTTCCAACAGACCTCTTCTCAGGACATTTTGAAACGCACACAACAAAATACACAGGACTACAAGTCTCACATCTCCAACTGCCTCTATGGGACATCTTGAACTAGATACCCTATAGGCATATTAACCTCAACATGTCCAAAACTAAAGTCATTAAACTTCCCTGAAAAACCTCCCCTCTTCCCAACCTCCCCATTACAATTATCTTTCTGGCCATCCAGATTCACAACCATCCTCTGTGATCTGTTCCCAGGCCTGTCAATCTTACCTTCGTAACAACTCTTGCACATGCCCTTTTCTATTCTCAGAAATTACCACAAGCCTGATACAGGCCTTCCATCACCCAAGTCTGGAGTACTGAAAGAGCCTTCTAGTTGGCCTCCCTGCCTTGTCTCTCCCTCCACCAGTTTGTCCTTCATTCAGCTGTCAAATTAACCTGCCTAACACACAGATCTAACCATCTCATCCCCTGACTCCTTGAACTCAAGTGGTTCCTGAGCACCTCCAGGATCAAATATAAACTCCCCTTCCAGTCTTCTACCCCTCCCCCTAGTGTTAGTGCCTTCCCTCTGCTGATTATCTTTGATTTATCATATACGTACGTACTCTCTCTCCACGTATATGTATAAGTTGTACGTTATGTATATAACATATTGTGTTTGTATGTTATACGTATTATAGCTGTTTGCATGTTGTCTCCATTGGACTGTGACTTTCCTGAGAGGAGGGACTGTTTTTTGCCTTTCTTTGTATTTTCTAGTGCTTAACATAGAGCATGGCATGTATTAGGTGGTTAATAATGATGGGAGTGTTCCCTAAACCAAATAAATCACAGGTCATAAGAATTCAACATAATCTGGTAAAACTCTTGCAAGATGTTTAAGAGTAAAGAAAATTGAGCCAAAATAATATACTACTATTAAAGACAATAACGGAAATGAGACCATGTGAAATACACAGAAAACTACACTAAAAAGGAATGAGCTGATACCCAAAGAGTTAAAGGAAGTGGGGGAGGAGACGGTGTGGCCTCAACATCAGATTCTGGCGGTCCATTTGTCAGGGTCTCTCATTCCCCAGGTCTTATTGGGAAGGGTGTGGATTGTCATAATAGGTCTCCAAAAGTCTCTGTATTGTGGCCTTTGGGGGGCTCCAAACGGGAACCCCAATACTAGAATCTTAACTTTGAGATTCAACCCAATTTACCTTCCATTTCTCTTGTATGTGGTTGTTTGCATGTTGTCTCTACCCCCAATTAGAAGGTGAGCTCCTTGAGGGCAGGGACTGTTCTTGTTAATTTCCTTCTAACCCTAATATTTGAAGCTGCTAATGAATTGATCCTTTTACTTTGTAGTGGGAAGGGGGAAACTGGGCTAGGTAAGGAAAGGCCTCATTTAGAAAGGTGTCCACCCCCCCACCCAAGAAAAAAATAACTCCTATTCATTCTACTGGTTAATATTCATTTGGATTAAGGACTTACTCTTTTAAAATGCAAATACCTATGAATAATTTACAGTATGGTGTTAATCATAAAACCCAACAGCTACCAATTAATTCATTAATTCAGCAAACATTTAATAAAGCCTATATTAGATGAAATGTACTTTGCTAAGTGCTAAGGCTACAGAAATACAAACAACAGTCCTTTCACTCAAGCTTACATCCTACCTGGTGGAATATGATCTCATTAAGAACTCAGTCAATGAGAGGATGGAAATTTTGATTTGAGGGGACACGTAATTGTTGAGCCTTGGATAATTTGGAGGGGAGACCTGAACCAAGTCCTTTAGCAGAAGTCTAGAATTGGCCAGAGAATAATAAAGCAGAAAGAGGGGAAGACAGGTGTTGAATCAGGCAGGGCAGGGGTTGACACCAACCACATGCAGTTTTGGTAATGCTGCTAATTCTGTGGCCTACCTATGTAAACGTAAGCTGTGGGAGTTTTCACTTTCCCCTGAGGATCCCCTGGGGATTCTCTCTGAACCTCCTGGAGTCTGTAAGCTTAGAGATTAGCTACTGTCCTGGCCAAAGGATGACCAAACAGTCCTCACCCTGCTCATTTCTTCGGCAAATACTCCTCTCCCATGCCTAAGGTGCCAAGACGTGCAAGCAAGTCCTTGTACAAGCATCTAGAATGAAGTTAGAAGAAATGCAATGACGCCCAGAGTGCTATTCGGAGAAAACCTCAGGGTGCAGGAGCTGGGGGAGGACGGTGGACTCGGTCTGTGTGAAAGGGAAGCTGTGAGCTGGGAGCGGCACAGCCTGGAGGAGGGTTCGGCACCGCAGGGGTTCTCAGGCCGCTCTCGGTCCTGCTCCCCTAAGCTGTCACACTGACTTTCCTCCGGTGTCTGGCCATGGCATTCCAGTTAATAAATTCCAGTCACTCCTCTCATCTCCAGGATCAAACAGAGCCCTCGCCTTGTGTTCAAAGTCCTTCACCAACTGCTTTCCCCCTCACCTTCCCAGTCTCCTTAACTCTGATCCGGAGACACTGGCCTGGTTCTGCCCCCTCCTGGCTCCGAGCCTTTGCTCCGGTCGTCCCCCCCGCCTGGAATACCTTCCCTCATCTCCGGCCTCCGCCAATAACCCCCGTTCTACCAGAAGCTTTCCCCGGTCCACGGCGATGATGCCGGGGCCTTTTCCTGCGGACTTGCCGTTCCCAGACAGAGAACGCGCTGTCCGGGGAGGGGTGGGCTCCGCACGGACGTCCTCGGGCCCAGCGGGGGGCCGGACTCCCGGGGGCCTCCCCAGAGGGCACTTGAAGTCCTCCGGGCAGACCCCTGCACCCCGACCCCGCCCAGGCTCCCCTCCGCTAGCCTCCCTTGGCTCCCTTGCCATTTCCTAAGCTGTTCCGGTTCCCCCAAGGTTTCTCCTCAGTTTCTGCTGTTACCGATCGGTCCCACCGCCGCAGTCGGCAGCCCGGCTGGCCTGGAGGGCCCGATACGGGTTCGAGTCCTGCCCGAGCACCTAGGCGCCCCATGGTGGGCCCGCTCGAGGGCAGGGGCGCTTCGTCCTTTAGTCCCGGTCCGTGGCCAAGCCGGCCTCCACGGTGACCGGAGGCAGAAGGGCCCCCGCAAAGGATCTGATCACCGCCACGCCGCCCCGGCCTCGGGAGGGCCAAATCCCGGGCAGCTCCGCACCGGCCTTGGGCGCGGAAGGCCGTGGCTGCGGAGGGTGTTGTGACGTCATCTTCCCGCGCCGCGGCCGCCCCCCCACTTCACTACGCGCCGGGCGCAGGCGAAGCCCGCCCTCCCCGCCGGCCTCCGTCCGCCTCCCTGCCTCGCGCCCCGGTTCCGCCATGGAATCCAATAAAGATGAAGCCGAGCGCTGTATCACCATCGCCCTCAGCGCCATCAAGAGCCGCCAACCCGAGCGGGCACTGCGCTTCCTGGAAAAGGCACAGAGGCTTTACCCGACGCCACGGGTGCGCGGTGAGTGCGCGGCCCCGCCGACCGGGAGGGCAGGCCGTCAGGGCCCGGGGCACGGTGGTGGGGCATGAGGGACGCGAGGCACGGGGACCCACCGAGAGAAACGGCTGAAGGGGCTGGGGGAGGGGGCCGGAGACAGCGAGGCCTCGCGCGCCTGCGCACTGACGAGTGCAGGAGGCTGCTGGGAGCTGTAGTCCGCCGACTCAGCTACTTCGGGATCAGCCACGGTTGGAAAACTGAGACCTAGGGGGAAGGGTTCTCCTCTGGACGGTGCGCGCGGAGCATCTCGGGACATGAAGTTCCCGCGGAGTGAGGCTGCGCTCTCCCCGGGATTTCATAGGGTGAGGGGGCAGGGTCAAGGAGGCGAAGTCGAACTACATTTCTCAGAGGCCCGCGCGGCGCATGGGTGCCAGTTACTGACTCGGGAAAGGGGTTGTTAGTTGCTGTGCGAGTCTCGAGAAGTAAGCCAACGCCTTGGGCGGGGGAGAGGAATCAGGTCCCCAGCCCGGGTCCCTGGGCTCCTTAGCCGCCTGCCCCCGCGCCTTTGCTAGCGCCCCCCTCCATTGATTCTCCCCAGTTTATCCCGCTGGGTCTTGTTCGTGCGCTGTCGACGGCTGTCTCTGTGCTCCTTGGGAGCAGGGGCTGTCTTCGTTCTTCCGTCCCCAGAATTAGCACCCGCTTATCAAGCGCACAGAACCAGCCCTTGTGGTCCCTGAAAACTGGCCTGCTGGAAACCAGTGTCCAGGAGCAGCCAGGCCACGAAAGGGCCGCTTGGGAGGCCCGGCTGGCCCAGGGGGAGGGCCGATGTGGGGGGGAGGCCGGTGACTCCGAGAGGAGATTGCGTTTAGAAATGGGCAGCGGAGGGTAGGGGCGGGATCCTTACCCCCACCTGCACCTCCCTGTTTCTTTTCAGCCTAAGCTGTCAGATGCCACCGTGGTCCCCAAGAAATGCTCAGAGAATTAGAGGGGACCTCCTGCAGGATGGACTAGAGGGTCCATGGGAGGATGGGTTTGATGTGTGCTCTGGTGACCGAGGAAGCCCCGCAGTGGGTAGTGATAGCAGCAGGCGTGAAGTCTCAAAGCTGACTGTTCTGACGGTGTAAGCCACCGGGGTCTGTGCCTGGAAAATGTCAGGCTACCCTTAGTCTAGAACTCTCCCCTCCCACCATCGTTGGCCGGGATGGAGCCTCGCAGCACAGGGGCTCAGCCTCTCCTGGTCACGCCTGTAGGAGTTTAGCCTGCTGGCTCTCATCTTGGGAGTCTGCTGGAAACCTAGAGGGGCCGGCTCTGGGAAGCTCGGTGTGAAATGGGACGGTCAGTCAAAAGCTAGACTTGAAGGTGTTGCCTCCTGCCAGCAGAGGAGCTGGTCCGGGTTAAAATGGAAGTGGGAAATACTTAGCAAAATAAAATACAGTAAAAACATAGATGATGTTAATGTGTGGCTTTCTAAGTCATTATGCAGCCCACAGGGATCCTTAGAGATGATTTAGTAGCCCCCACCCACCTATAGTGGTGCTGCTGCCCTCCGAAATGCTGTGTGCACCAGTGACTGGAGGGAAAAAAACCAGGAGAGAAGGCCCCAAAGTGCTCTGTCTTTTGTGGGGGTGACTGCTCATTTGCTGTCCTTCTCAGGAGGTATGCAGGTAGAGTCTTAGCGACTTGGAGCACCATCCTCCGAGAAACTGCCACACAAACCAGCTCTCTTCTTGTTTTGTTTGTCTCCCAGCCAGTAGTACAAGTCAGCTTTTCTCAGATTCAGTCAGTGGGCCATTGTGATACCAAGATGCAGGTTTAAATTGGCTTACACTGAAAAGACAGATTGTAATCCAAGCCTCCTCTGTTGTTCCCAATTTCGCCTATCTATAGCTTTACACTGAAGTGGCGGGTGTGTGTAGGGCTAGTCTTGACCTGTGGCAGAAAATTCTTGGCCAAAGAAAGCTGGAGTTTTGGAATGATGCACATTTGAATACCTATAGAAACTTTATGGATAAAGCAATATTTGCACTCTCTACAGAAGTCTTTCAAGTATTAATACAGCTTTTTTCAAAACAGGTGCTTTTCACCATTTTATAGTATAGATGAGTCTCCAAAGGTTAAATGAGTTGCTTAAAGATGCCATGTTGAGGGAGCAGAGTTCTCTCTCCCACCTTCACCCCATTTCAATTGCTGCTTTCTGCAGCTACTGGAGTTTTTTCTCTCTTTCATGACTTTTTTCTTTTTTAAAAAAAAGTCAGACAACTTTATAGTGAGACCCATAGGGAAACAGGGCGAGGATCCAGGGATTACTGATGCCCTTCCTTCCCCCTGAGTGCCAGTCCATTCCAACTGTTTCAGAGGGTGGGGTGGGGAGAGGCTTAGAGATATCTGCCTAGGGCAGTAGCCCTTTTTGTGATATGTTTAATCCACACAAATGAAGGTACTTCATCTGTGATACCAGAAAGGAGCGTGAGAAAGGGAACCGGGAAGAGAGGGCAAGAATATATCCAGACCACAGTCACTAGAGAGATTGGGATGCACCTGGCATTCTGAGACAGCCATCCAGGGACAACTTGGATTAGGTGGGATTAGGTGAGACAATCCATCAGGCCATTGAAGGAGGAGGAAGGGCTCAGATCCAAGCTCTGGTAATTGCTTTATGAATATTACATGTTCGGTGTAGGGAAATGCCTGGGGTCCCAAGCAAGAGGGCTGCTCAGGAAAGGGAAGAAGACAAGTTCTATGGGAAAGATTTAGAACTTTTCCAAGCACTTGTGATTGGTGTCCCACATGTGACATCACAGGCAGGAACTCAACAATTATTGAAGATGCATGGGGTAAGGAAATTTTCATACAGGTTTCAGATATAGGGTAGGGTGGGGATACCGAGCAGTTGGATGGTAGGGGTAGCCACAGTCAGTCTAAATAAAGGATAGGCTGAAAAAAAATCAAAAAGACCTTTCTGGATTAATGAAACATACCCTCTCAACTATTAAAATCCCATGGTCCTGCTGCCCCCAAGCTGCAAGAAACCTACAGGAAATATTTCCTCCACCCCCTGTGGAAGCAAGAAATACGCTTTCCCCAAGTGTCTATGTCTCTGGAACCAAGGACCCAGCACAGTCCCCGCCTTCAGAACTGGATTTTGGGGAACCAGCTGAATCCATGGCTTATATGCTATGGGTGTCTTGGCGGGGAGGGCCCTATGCATCCTGGCTACAGACTGTAATATCACCATATCACTTGGTCCCTAAAAATACAGCCCCACCAGAGCATTGACCTAAAATGCTACCAGAAAAACTGAGAGTTGGAGACAGTTTGGGCAAAGGAGAGGGGAATGCACAAAAGAAAGATTGCCTTCAGTCCTAATCAATTGACAAGTGTCAGACACTTGTGCTAGGACAAGACTGGGCTAAGTGTTGGGGGCACTGAGGCACTGCCCTCAAGCAGCTGGTATTTGAATAGGGAAGCTCACTGATAGAACTTGCTTAGAATTAGGAAATCTGATTTTGATTCCTGGCTGAACTGTGTCCGAGCTGTGGCAGGGAACAAGTCTATTTCTACATGCCTTCTGCTTTTGGTTACATGGGGAGAATGGTTGACAACATGTGAGGGTACTAACACACTTAAACATTCCATGCAAGAGGCATTCTTGTCCGTCTATTGATGGGAGCCTTCCTGACCCCTGTCTTCACACATGGATACAGTGCAGTTAACAGTGCCTTGTAAAGTCACGAGGCAGGGAACCATCCTCAGATCTCTGTCCTTGGAACAAAGACAGTTTCTATCCCAAATAGTTGGCACTATAACTTAGAGAAAGCTGAGAGCATGGTCTTGAAATTTGTTCTTTCCTCCTCCCCTCCCTCACTTAATTGCCTGAACCTTGTTCAGGTGCTCCCATTTTCACCTCTCCCCCTGAGGTAGACTACCAGTCCACTTGGCTCCAAGAGCTGCTCTTCCCCCATCCAGCCTCGATAGAGCTAGCCTAGAGTGAGTCTGTTTGTGTTTCCCAATTGTTGACTCAGGTCATGTGTACAGCAGTTGCCTCATAGAGGAATGGTATACTTGAGGTGAAGAGCTCCACTCAGCAAGTGCCTGCTGTCAAAGCTGAGAGTGTAGGTAGTAGAAAACACTCATAAAGTTGCCCTTTTTCCAGCCTAGAGAAGTTCTGGGTCCCTGGGTCTTCATACCCCAGAATGATAAAATGACAGAAAATAGTCCTTGGACACAAAGAACCTTTATTTGGGGGGGGGGGGGCATAGAATAGGTACATGGATAAGCTAAGACAGTAAGCAAGACAGCTCCAACAAGTCAGGAGGAGATGAAGATTTGAAATAAAGTAAAAGATGGTGCTTGAATTGAGCCTTGAATGAAGGAAGATGAAGAATCCTGATAGGTAAAAATGAATATTATGTTCTAGGCAAAAAAGAGGGACAAAAAAAGATGGAAAATGTAAATCAGAAAACATCTGTCCAGTCTGGAGTCCCAGCATGAAACATCCCTTTCTGCCATGCTGGTCCCAGTAGGTTTTGCTCTCTGCTCTCATGCTCCTGCCCTCAGCTGACACTGCCTTCAACCAACTCAAACTGGTGTAGACAGTATATCAAAGCAACGTTGGAGGCCCTGGAGCCTGGATGCACATCCCAGCTCTGCCACTTAGAGTCTGAATCACCTCTCTGCCCCCTCAGTCTTCACATCTGTAAAGAAACAGGACTGCGTGACACAATCTTTTACGTGCCCTTCCAGGCCCAAATCCCATGATCTTGTCAGCCATCCACATTAACCACAGGGCCCTCTCTGACCTTCAGGCGTGGAGGAGTGTTGCAGCTCTCCCTTACAGCACTTGCAGCAGAAGCACTGTTAAACCAGTGCCAAGCTCTTCTTTCTCTTTCACGGACATGAAGCCTCCAGTGAGCAGGGCCACAGCCTTTCCCACCTTGATACACCATCTCCAGCACTCCCTCCTACATCAGCATATCTGATGTAGGAGAATACTTTGAATGGAGGAGCCAATCCTAACGGTGGATACCAGACCAATTTTTCAGTGGGTTTTTTTTCTCTTCCTGCCCTTTATCCCCAAACCACCCACCCCACCTCCAAAAGCCTGTATTGTTTCTCAACTTCATGTCACAACTGGGGTGGAAGTGACTAAGGGTTTGAAACAAGGGAACCTCTGTAAAGAATCAGAGTGAAAGCTAAACACATCTGTCCACTGATCTCCCTGGACCATATCCAGGCAGGAAAAAAGTAAAAAGAGTAGAAAAAACAAGAGAGAAAGGCAGAAAAACCAAACAAAACCAAAACACCCACCAAGTTTAAATATCCAAAGAGAGACCAGAAAGTTGTAGAACAAATAACCTGAGTTGTGACACCGGGAACATCAGGTGAAGTAACAGCAGCCAGGTTCCAGATTGGCTGTAGACCAACATTTTGGGTCAGCTCATTCCTTCTTGGTGTAGTTTTCTGTGTATTTCACATGGTTCTATTTTCATTATTGTCCTTAATAGTAGTATATTCTTTTGGTTCAATTTTCTTTACTCTTAAACACTTTGTAAGAGTTTTACCAGATTATGTTGAATTCTTATAATCTTTTTGTCCAGACCTGTGATTTATTTGGTTTAGGGAACACCTTCTTCCCCTCATTAATCAGCCAGTATGAAATGAAATGAGAAATTTCTCTGATGTCATGGTCCTCTTAGAAAACGAAGGATAAACACAACCTGTGAGTAGACTGAGCTGCCTAAATGGGTACCCAGCTAGCTGGGTAACTTCTCTCCTCTTCTCTCCTCTCCTCCCCTCCCCTTTCCTCCCCTCTCCTTCCCTCACCTCTTCTCCCCTTCTCTCCTCTCATCCTTCTCTGTCCTCCCCTCCTCTCCCTTTTCCCTTCTTTCTTGTCTCTCCTAAAACCTTAGACACCATGCACTCTGAAGCCTATGGATTGAACAAGGAAGGGTCCCTGGCCAACCTCCATTCAGTGGCTGGTTTTTGACCCTCATGGCTTAGAGTGAATTTCAATAGTAAGAGTTTCTCTTGGAAACAACAACTCTGAGGGTCCTGCCCCTCCCAGCATGATTTATCTATTTATTTTTTTCTTTTCTGTTAAAGGGGCCATCCCCCTGACTACCTTTTAAAGAGGCCTCTTCACTGAATGGGCATTACCTCAGTCTAAGAGAGGACCTGAAAAGGCCTTAGCCTAAAAGGACCAGGGTTTCCCATTGCATCCTGGGCTGTCTCTAGTCATCCTGATGAACATCAGGTCACTGGATCCAGATGGCTCAGGAGGAGAAAATGAGGCTGGTGACCTTGCACAGCTGTCCCTCGCTCAAAATAAAGTCAAGTGCAAGTCATGTCATCATTTCTCTGATGGCATGGTCTTCTTCAAAAATGAAGGATGGACACACAACAACATCCATTTAAGTAGGATTAAGAAGGCAGAAATTTACTGATCTCATTTAAGTACTTTCTATTTGTTACATTTCGGTTCGAAATTGAATTTTCCACTGTGGAAGACCTGTTTTTTACTTCACTGGGCCTTTTTTTTTCCTTTCCTTTGGCTATGCTAATTCTATAACAGTATAAGGAGCAGAGCCCAAAGCAGAGAGAGCACAGTGGAAGTTGTAAGATCCAAAAACGTCCTTTTCTCCCTGTGGCCACGATCTGTTCAGAATGATGTTATGTGTTGTTTCTGACTTGTCAAATTATTGTAACAGTGAAAGTCAAGCGTATCCGTAAGGAGTTTGAACTACAATTGTGCTGGAAATCCTAGATACCAGGGTGAAATTGATGGGTGCCTGGGATTTGCCAAAGTGGAGTCAAATAAGTGGTTTTCTTGACAACACATCTGAAGAAGGAGAGATTCTTGGTTCTAGAAGATCTCCACATAAGGAAGTAGCCTTATTTCACTTTGCGGGGTTGAGAAGTGGTTTTAGGAATAACAGTAACCTTCCAGTCATTTCTAAAAGTGGTCCAGGTAGAGTGGAATCGCTCTTCATCAATTCAACCATGACAGTGAAATTGCATTTGCGTTTGAGAATGCTTCAATCCCTAAAAGAGTGAAGAGACCCCAGACCTACCACCAAGGGGTAGGTCTGGAGCTTAAGGCAGCTTCTATTCTAGTCTGAGTGGAGTGGAGCCAAGTCTGCAGGAATGAGGTGCTGGACCTTGTCAGTGTCACCCTCTTACTCACTGGCCCTTGTGCCTGGGAACATAAAGTGAGCCAGCTTTAGGGTACAAGAGATGGAGTATCACAAAATCTTGACACTTTTTTCTTTCTCTACTTTGCTTAGCATTGATTGAATCTCTCACCCAGAATGGACAGACCTCTCATGGCCAGACTAGGCCAAAAGACACAGCCACTTCTCACCGGAAAACAGGTGGGGGAGAAACCCCATCTGCCAATGGTGAGACTGGAGGAGAGGGCACGAAAGGCTACACACAGGATCAGATGGAAGCTGTGAAAAGGTGGGGAGCATGGCTGGGCAGCCCAGTGGCATTAGTAATGGCCTTCTCACTTGGGAAGGAGCCTTCTTTCATTGTTTCTTGACTTGAAGCCTCAGTATCCAGTGTCCATTTGGGTGTGGAGGATGGGACATAGTAAAACAGCTACAGAATCATATGACCATAATCACTTCCCAAGAACCTTAGGTAGCTCCACAAAATGTGGATTAAAACCCCTCTGTGACTTACCCCAGTGCACAGCCCAGTCCAAATGAGCCCCTGATTGGGAGTGACCCATAACAGAAATTGACTAAAATCAAATAAATCCCCCTTAGCTCCTCCCAGTGTCCCTTGTATCTCACCCAGCCATCCCCCTGCTATGCCAATCCCAGACCTATTCAGACATCTCTGCCAGAACTGAAGGAGGATGAATCTCTCCACTCTCTTCCTCCACCCCCACTTCCCTCCCTTCTTCCCCTTTCTCATCAAAAATATGTAGGGCATGGGACGATGTAAGTCCTCTTCTGTTAGGGTGGAGGCAGAAGCAGGAGGAAGGAGTCAGAAGACCTGAGTTCAAATCCCAGCCCTTTCCATGGCCTTGGGCAAATTCTGTAACCTCTGTCAAATGAACACAATAACACTTGTGTGCTTTACTCCACAGGGTTGTTGTGGGGATTGAGTGAAATCTTAGAGATAAAATGCTTTGTTTTCTGTAAAGTAAGGATTTTCAATGAAAGTGAGATTTTACTGTTCCACGGAATGAGAGGTAGATTGGGGGCCTGCATAGCTCAATTCATTTCCCAGCTCGGCATTAATAAGCAATAATTACTGGAAAGAGACCATCCTGTGGCCAATCTTCACCCTCCTCCTAGTTAATGGCATGCACCACTACCATTCAGCCATCCACTGAGCCATGTGCTGATGATAATGCAGTGGGTGGGAAAAGCCTAGTTCAGAATTCCAGGCCAGAGTTAAATTCCCTTCCAAATTAAAATCTCTACTCAAAACTGCCTTTCAAACCCCAAGGCTGGTGGTCTGGGCTATTCACTCAGCCTGTGCTTTGCCATTATTTAGTGTGTTCGAATTTTAGGGTTGTTTAGGCACAGACTAGGTAAATGTTTAGGAGGTTTGGGGTTTTCTCTCCAATTCCATCAGCTCCTTTGATGTTAGAGGAGAGTTAGCACCTTTACCTCCCTGCCCTGAAATTAAGCCTTCCCCTCCTTGTGTGAAGGAATCTGTCACAGCAGGGCAGATGGGGTGGGGTGGGACCTCTGACCCTCAGTGACAGGAAGTAGTGCGGGAAAGGATGACCTTCACAGGCTAACCCCCTTCTCTTCTCCAGGGTGAAGCAGTGTAAAGACTACTATGAGATCCTGGGTGTAAGCAGAGAAGCCTCAGAAGAGGACTTGAAGAAGGCCTACCGAAAACTGGCCCTCAAGTTTCACCCGGACAAGAACCACGCTCCTGGTGCCACAGAGGCTTTTAAAGGTGAGGATTCATTTTGCTAAGATTTCTATGGCATTTTTATCCACTGGCCTTGAGGGACATTGTTCAGTAACTTGGTTTCATATGCGTGAACTACATGTGAGGTGTACTGTCTTTGGGAGGGATACAGACATAGAGTTTATGGGAGACACAGTTCCTGCCCAGCCCTCTCAGGGTTTAGTCTGGAAGGAAGTGGTCAGAATGGCCCTCTCCAGGCATCCTGTCCTGATCCTCTCCCTTTGGGCTGCTGTGTCTGACAGTTATATATTCCCACAGGAGTGCATCTGAATTGAAGTGGCATAGCCCAGAGCTCTGGGAGTATTGGGAGGGAGAGGGGGGTGCTTTCCCCAAACTGAGAGGAACATGAAGAATTTCCTGGAGGAGGTGATGCTTGAGTTGGGTTTTATAGGACATTCCAGCCATAGGAAAGGCACTAGTTGTGGGCATTTAACAAGCAGAGCAAAGAGTACCTGGAAGAGGGGTCTAAGATGCCCCCAGCCAGGCAGTGTGACCCCAAGAGGGCCTTGGACATCAGGCCAGTGAGGCTAGAGGGCACCATTACGGACTTTGAGAAGAGTGACATGACCAGAGGGCTAAATGTGAGGTACACAAGTCTAGCCACAGAGAGCCAATGGGTGGGAGAGAGCAGAGGTACGCAAACCACCTGGATGAGGACAGGAGCTGTAGGAGAGAAGGGAGAAACAACAGGACTTTGTAACTGATTGGATGTGAGAAAGGAAAGAAAGAATCAAAGTTAACACCAGAGTTTTCAGTTGAACATTTAAGTCACATTATCTGTTAGACACTTAGAGATGTGGGTCCACCTTAGGGATTCTTAGCCTGAAGTCTGTGAACTATTGTTTTTTTAATAAATATTTTGATGTTACTTATTTCAATATAATTAGTTTCCTTTGTAATCCAATTGTATTTTATATATTTAAATACATAAATCTGAGAAGGGATCCATTGACCTCACCAGACTACCCAGAGGGTCTGTGGCACCAAAAAATGTTAAGAACCTCTGGTCTAGAACCTAGAGAGCTGGAAATGTAGATTTGGGATTCAAAAGTATCAGTGTGGTAGTTGAAGACATGGCAGTAAATAAAGTGGAGAAGGAGAAGGTAGAGAGGAAAAAAAGACCCAGGGCAGGCCCTTGAGTAGCCCCATTCCCTGAGGGCCAGCTGGAAGAGGGGGAGCTGCTAAAGAAGATAGTCTAGGAGCTGTTAGAGAAGGAGCAGAAAGAGTTGGCTGGCCAAGGGCAGTGGAAAGTGGCCAAGAGGAGAACTGAAGGCAAAGGTCATTTAATTTATTGACTAGGTCACTGGGTCACCTTAGTGGAGTGAGAGAGATGGAATCCACACAACAAGGGGTTAAGCAGAGATGCTAAGAGGGAGCCAACAGCATCACCCAATTCTAGCCCTTTCCCAGGAGGCATCTGCCCAGGCCAGAAGGAGAGCCAGACCTTGAGCAAGACCAAATGGTATAAAGTGTTGATCATTGTTGAGAGAGGCAGTATGCTGTAGTGGAGACAGGGAAGGCCTTAGAGTCCGGAGGACCTGAGTTGAAGTTTCATCTCTGACATGTAAACATAGACAGGTCCCTAACCTCTCTGCGCCCCAGGCAGCTCTCTAGGGCTCTAAGCTGTGGAACTGGGCCAGTCAGCCCTTGGGAAAGGGGGCTTCCTCACCAGGACTTCCCTACACTGATGAAATCCCTCATCTGGACCACACGACCATAATGAACACAGGGAAGAAAAGTGATCCTTGCCCACCTCCTTATCACCCAAAGTCTTAACTCTCCTGGGCTGAGAGGGCCTTGAACAAACAGCCTCCTGACCTCTTGTTGTGATTGAGGTTATGTTGCCCAGCACTGCCTTAGCTGTCAGCTCTCCCCCTCTCTTCCAGGATAAGCTTGACCCCTACAACATCATATCTAATCTCAAGCAATCCCTTGAGCTGAAGGCTAAGACTACAGTTATGGGGCCAAGTCAGAGGCATTAAGCAAAGGGCCCTTTACAATTTCCACTGGGTTGTCTGAGCCTTAAGACCCCTCCCTGTGAATTGGTTGGTCCTCCAGAGTACTCAGTATCTATTGTCCAGGTCCAAAGGGAGCATGCCAGATTAAGGCCACCATTTTGTGGTGTCTTTCACTGATACCTTAGCAGCCATCTCCTCAGGCCAAGTTTGTCATCTTGGCCTGGTCGCCATTTCTCTAATGACAGCCACCTGTCAAGCCCCGTGGAGTAGGATTGCCATCTGATTTGACCCATCACTTGCCAAGTTCTGGAGCACATTTCTTTAAAGAGTGAGAAGGATAGAGAAGCTTGGTGCACACTGGATTCAGAGACTCTCTGGTCTCTGCAATCTTTGGGCTTCTCATCCTCCAAGAGCCTCCACCTCTGAGTATGTTGGACCTGAGGCTCAGCCTGCTGCCTCCTGGTGTCCCTGTGGGCATTTCCTTAGATGCTGAACCAGGCTCCAGGCAGCCTCTTCTCTCCACTCCAGCTTCCTCAGGGCATCTCTTCAACAGACTCTGGACTGCCCTGCTTTCTTTATTCACCTTTGCAGATTTCTTTATCCGAGTCCTTGCCAGGGCAGCAGACCCTGACATTTCCTCTTGTTTACAGCCATCGGTACCGCCTATGCTGTGCTAAGCAACACTGAAAAGAGGAGACAGTACGACCAGTTTGGGGACGAAAAGAGCCAGGCTGCCCGGCAGGGCCAGGGCCACGGAGACTTCCACCGGGGCTTTGAAGCAGACATCTCCCCTGAGGACCTCTTCAACATGTTCTTTGGTGGTGGCTTTCCTTCCAGTAAGGCCCCTGTCCTCCCTCCTTGTGCTTCTGCCCTCCCTCCCTTCCCTCCACAGCCTCGGGGCCTGACCAGTCTCCCTCTGGTCCCCAGGTAACATCCATGTCTACAGCAATGGGCGCATGCGGTACACCTACCACCAAAGGCCTGACCGCCGGGAAAACCAGGGTGATGTGAGTGAAGCCCGGCGGGGGAGCATAAGCGGAGAGGAGAGAAGAAGGGGCTGCACTGGGAGCCTGGAGCCTGGTGCGGGGAAGGGCACATCCCAAGCCGTCCCCCAGGGCCATCCCACCAGCCAGCCCTCCTTCCTTGGGCTGCTGCTGGGGGCTCCTGCCAGTAATGCCAGCTTTCCAACACTAGAGGGAGACACACTCCACTCCTCTCCTCTCCTCTGCCAAGGCAAAGTATTTAGTATTTGGGACTGGGGTTTAGATGCCTGTTCCTGGAGTGGCCACTGGTAGCCCACATCCACTAGTCCCTGCTTCCAGACTCCCCTCCAGGGTGAGGTGACACATGCCCACCCTCTCCCACCACCTCCCCCACAGCAAACATGTATTGAGCACCTACTAAGTGCCACAGTTTTAGGAGTGAGGGGGGGAGGCTGTGGCTTGTGCCCACAGAGAATGGGCATCCTATCAGCTTGTAACTTGGTTTCCAGACTGATTGCGTGTTTCTTCCTCCAAGGGCGGCCTGGGGTTGTTTGTCCAGCTGATGCCCATCCTCATCCTAATCATTGTGTCAGCACTCAGCCAGATGATGGTCTCCAGTCCACCATACAGCCTCAGCCACAGACCGTGAGTAGCTACAATTCTCCCACCTTGTTGTGTCTGGGGCACTGGGAGTGGTGGGAGGTAGAGGCTGCTCCTTCCTCCCCCTCCTCCACTTTGGTTTTCCTGATAACATAGAGAATAGGTCAGTTTCTCCCCTGATTAGGGTCTTACCTGCTCAGGGTCCACTTGAGTAGGTTCTGGGATGTAGGACAAGAAACTAGTCTAAACGTCAAGAGAATCAGTTCTTTCTCTGGAGGCCCCATTAAAGTACCTCCAGGGAATGTGCTCACTTGATTGTCAGTAAATGGGGAACCCCTGCTAGCAAGGGGTAAGAGGGCCTCCTCTAGCCCATTCCTCTGCTTCCTAGTCTTTGTTTCTCTGCTCCAGAGATGCATAACCCTTCTCTGCTTCAGAAAGTAAGTATAGATAGCGGCCCTCTCAGGAGAGATGTCCTCTCTGTTCAAGGGTTCCCTTTGCTCCTTGTTAAGCCAGGGATTTTGAGAGTTGTTAGAAGGGATGACCCAGAAGGTCACCTAGGCTGGCCTCTCCCTTGTTCTGTGGAGTTCTTTGATACTAGATTCTAAGCAACTTGAGGTCATGGCCTATAATCTCTAATTCTTCTCTGTATCCTACTGACTTCTCCCCATTAAAAGCCTACAAATATATACATGTATACCATACCACCATACGTAGCACAGTTCTGGATATACAGTGGGTACCTTAAATAGTCTTCAGATCAATAAAGGAGCTGAGTGACTTGCCCAGCAAAGATGGTGGCAGGGCCAGGACCAGAGCTGAAGTCTCCTGGCTTCTCTTCCTCCACTGGCCCCTTTCCCCAAATTCCATGAGCCACAGGCACCTGGACCACCAAGCTCTAGGTCCTGGCTAATCATGGGAAGACACACAGAAGATTGGGGTTCTGATTTAGGGATAGGAACACCTGGTTCTTGGCCCTGGGCTTATCCTGTGCTATATCTGTTTCTGTGGCAGGTCAGTGGGACACATCCACAAGCGGTTGACTGAGCACCTCAAAGTGCCCTACTACGTGTCTGATAACTTTGGGGAAGAGTTCACTGGCTCCAACTTAAAGACAGTAGAACGGAACGTGGAAGACGACTATGTAGCCAACCTCCGAAATAACTGCTGGAAAGAGAAGCAGCAGAGTGAGTGGTGCTGCCTGGAGTGACCTTGGGGCTGGACCTGGGCTAGCAGCCCTGGGCTACCTGCTGTGCCCAGATGATCTGGCATTTCAGAGACTGGGTGCAAAGCCAGGGCTCAGAGAGGCACTCCTTGGGGTCACAGTGGGTTGCAAATGCTTTAAGTCTAGGAGTTCCAGTAGCCTCCAAAGAGTTTCTCTTCCCCTCCTCCCTCCCCTTATGTGCCCTGGAGTTCTCAGTTCCCTCACTGACCCTTACTATACATCTCAGCTCCAGGGGAAGCAGACATGCCAGTGATAGTAGTACATCTGACCAGCCTCCCCAATTTACCTCCCAGTTACCTTTAAGTTTGTTGTCACAGGGTGCCTGCCATCACTCCTTTGGGGGCTGTCCTAGCCAAGCTGTCCCCTTGGTCATGGCCTCCTGCCAAGCTAACCAGAGAAGCTACATCCCTTCTGACCCTGAGGCTGCCTCAGTCGCCCCAGTCTCTCCAAGTCTTCTGATCTCCCTATCCCATTCCTCCAAATTACAGGCCTAGGAAAGGAGTGGGTCACCGCACTTCGGACTTCTAACATCTGTTCTCTTTTGCAGAAGAAAGTTTACTCTACCGAGCCCGATACTTTGGAGACACGGGTCTATATCACAAAGCACAGAGGATGGGCACCCCAAGCTGTAGCAGATTGTCAGAAGTACAGGCCTCTCTGCATGGATAGTTAATGCCAGACCACCCTGCTGAGGTCCGAGTATGAGCCGGAGCCTCCCCTCTGGGTTTGATTAATGGAACTTGTACTTTAGGCATCTGTGGGGAAGTGGGGCTACACTCTCCAGAGCCACATCTATAGGCCAGGTCCTTCTGGTAATCAGAAGCAGGAGGTGGGGTAGGGTGGGGTGGAAGGGTAGGTAGCTAGAGGGGAGGACACAGGAGAAACAGCACTAGAAACTGACCGTAAGAACCCCTGAGGAAGTCCCAGTAACCCCCATCTCTCCTCAAGCCCAAGCATCTGCCCAAAAGTAAACCCCAGTCCCTGTGGTTACTTCAGGGTCCAGTGACCATGGACCAAGCCTGTCCATTAGGCTCTGATCACAGATGATTCCTTCTGAAGCATTTGCCCCCAGGGATTCTTGTGCCATAGGGGCTTCTGCTCCAAGCTCAAGGTGGTGGATTTAGGTTTGCCTTGTCCTTCTACTGATATCCTCTTACCACTGCCTCCCCAATAGTAGAGAGGGTAGGACATCACCTTCCCTGCCCCCTTCTTCCTGCCCCACTCCTCTTCAAACACTCATAGAGCCTGGTGGTGGTTACATGAGGTCACCAGTGATAACGAGGCCTCTGGCCTTTGGATAAGCACCTGAGCTGCCCATGCTACGGGGGAAGGCTCTAGAAAAAATGGGGAGTGGATGGAGCGGGGCACAGGGTGAGAAAGCCTACAGGCAAAACAGAAAGCTCAGTGCCCAGGAGAGGACAGGCAGGCAAAGGAGGGGGAGAAGGAGGCTTCTCCGTGCCAGGGGGCAGCATGGGCCTATCTCTGTGCCACCTTCCACACCTGGCTAGTATAGAACGTACAGGCTTCGCTTCAACATCTTCACCCTGGCCTGCTCTTTTCAGGCTGTGGTCTGAGGAAAGGAACAGAATATTAGAAGTTCAGGGTCAAATTCAGTGCAGCCTATGAATGAAAACTGTCCCCGCCCCAGCCTGTGGTCAGCCATCTGCCAGCCTCTACCCCTTTCTGCTTTCCAGGGCTCCAGGAGCAGAAGGAGGCAGAGGCAGCAACTTGGGCAGATAGGAGTGGTGGACCTCAGTTGGGCTTTCCTGGAGGCCCTGCTCCAGCCAGGGGGCTGGGCACCTCCCTTCCCCACAAGCAGCTTCCCTAATGGAATAGAGGCATGGGGGTGGCAAAAGCTGAGTATGGGGTGGGGGGGTGTCTGTGTGTCTGTGTGTGTGTGCATGCATTCATGCACGCACTTGCACGTGCATACAGACCAGCTGTTTTGTGTGGTTGCCAAGCTAACACAATGACCACTTTCATCCTCAGACTATGAAATACCTGGAGAATTTTCGGTGACATGCACTGAGCCAAGGTGATGGACATTATATTTAAGGAGCAAAAACCTTAAATTAAAGTGGAATTGGAGGATGAGCAATGCACAGCTGCCCTCTCTCTCACCCAATAAACACAGAAAGCCCTTAGGACAGGGAAGCCCAGGCCACTGAGCTTCTCCCTTCTTTCCAGCACTGAGGTTCTGCACTCAGTCCTCTCCTAGGAAACCACAGCCATGGCAACCAAAGGAGGATTTAGAACTTGCAGCAACTGTGTGTGGGGGAAAGAGAAGGAGGAGGAGGCCGGGACAGCCCTTCTTGCCCATCTCCCCAGGTCACCTCACTGGAAGCCTTCCCATCCGATGCGGCTAGGAACAAATGGATCGAAGGAGAAGAGCCGGAAGTAGTTAGGATTTAATTTATAGTTGTGTATGTGTGCGTGTATGTGTGTGTATACATGCCTCACTGTGCTCCTCCAGCCAGGCATGTATAGAGATCTATAAATGGTCTACTTTTAACTATGCAGGGAGCGGGTGAAGTTATTTGGCTGATTTCTCTTCCGTTTTAGAGACAGGCCTATTTTCAGGAGGCTGCCTAGTTCTCTAAGATCTGGAGATTAACCACAGCTGACAACACAGGGAGCCGGGATCACTTGCTTTCTCCCCTGGATAAAGGCTTTCGGTCTGGTTTCTGGTTGGTGATTTCTAAGGGCAGAGAGAATCATGCCAGAATCATAATCTCTAGAGCATGGCTTCAGACTGTGCTGGAAAGAAGGAGGGAGAAAATGATTCATTGACCAGGTCAGCTGTGAGCATAACTTCTCAAAGGTTTGGCTCTCCATTCTGAGCCCATCAGTATTTCAATTGGATGGACACAGTCAAGCCTGCTGAGATGATGGCAGATCAGTTTCCCTGGCCTAACCTTGAACTCATCACCCATGCTGCACCTCAGGGGTCCCCCTTCCCAATGTAGCTTTGCACCACAGAAGCGCAGTCTAGCACCCTGGCCTGGGGTGACTGGATTGACCGGAGCCTGGTAAGGAAAAGCCAGCCAAGTTTGGAATGCACTTAGTGAGGGAAGTTGGACCATCCCTCGACTCCTCTTCCTCCTGTTGAACCTCTTAGTATGGGAGTGGCCTCCAGGGTTCAGAGTCCTGCACCTGGGGAAGCCCATGCCAGCCTCTCAGACAGACCCGGGAAGGATGACCCACTGGGTCTCCTCTTCCACAGTGGACTAAAGATATTCTGCTCAACCAGAATGATTTTCTTATCTTCACTTTATGAAGTAGGGTTTTTCTCAAAACAGCTGTTGCTGCCAGGGGGAGGGAGGGAGGTTTTATTTATTCCCAAAGTTTATACCCAGCCTTTTGAAATCAGCCTAGTTGCCCTGGAATTGGATCTTCTTTGGCAGTATCACTAAGCCCATGTTACTTCTAAGCCTTACTTCTCCTCTGCTGCCGGAGCCAATCTTCTCCTTGAGTTTGTTTGGCCTTTTTTTCTTAATCAAAAAAAATTAGGGGGGTAAGGGTAGGGAGGGAGTCCAGAGGGAAATATACCAGCTGTTCTAAACTGATGACTCTGTGCTCACCACCCTCCACCCGGAGAGATCTCAGTGGAAGGGAACTCAGCAGCCTCAGACTATACCCATTTACCTAGTGACACAACCCTGCCCCCTCCCCCCAGTGATTTCTCTGAGGCGCTATCTATGGATGGTCTAAGCTCGGTGCAATAAAGCATAGATCCTGAAGGATAACCACAGAGGCTGAATTAGAATTATGAAATTGTACATCTATAAATAAATGTTTATAACGTGAGAGACCAAAGTGTGTTTTGGTGTGTGCTGAGTTCATGGGGTTTATGATCAATCCCCAGTGACCAAGATAAAAATACTTAACAGTCCACCTCACCCAGTTGTAAAGAAAGTGCTTTGTGACCTTGAGAAAATGGAAGAATTGAGCGGCCAGCTGAACAAGGGCATTGTCCCACCCCAACCCCCCAAAGCTGGTGCCTGAAAACGCATGGCTGTGCCTAGGGTTGGAAGGCAAATACCACCACATCCTGGAAAGGGGAATCTTTGGGGTCACTGCACCCCCACCCCTTCCCACTGAGGTCACCCCGCCGAACCCTTGCCTGAGCAGCATGAGAAAGGGTTCCCGTGCTGACGTTTTCTCCACCAGGGCACTATTTACTGAGCCAGCCCCAAGAACTGCGTCGTCCAGCCCGGTTCAGTCCTCCAGTTATCTTTCGGGCCTTTTCTGCCCAGGGTGGGGGTAAGAAGGCTCCTTTTCCAAGGTAAAGCCTCTGATGAACGAAAGGGTTGGGAAAGGACGGGGCAGAATTCTTCCCAGAACCCTGGTAGCGAGGTGAGCAGGCCAGGCCTCCACCTTCACCCTAACAGAAACCAGGGGTTCGCCAGGAAGGGGACGGCGGCAGGTCCACCTGCTGTGCCCCGCCGGGGCCCTGCCGGCGCCCTCCGCACCAGCACGGGCAGCCACCGAGGCCTACGTAGGCCCGGCTGTAAAAGCTCCCGCGGCTCCCAGGCCTGCCCTCCTCCTCCCCGCGCATTCCCCCAGTGCCGGGCAGAACCGGGCCCGGCGTCTCCCAGCCTTGCTCCCCCAGCGCTCTCCACCCGCTCCCTCGCATCTGCCGGTTCGAGGGGGGGGACACGTGCTCGGGATTTCTCCGCCCCGGCCTCAGCTCTGTCCCAGCCCCTCCCCCCCGCGGCCGACTCGGGGACGCTCGGGAAAGTAACAAATGTTGCAACCCGAGCGACCGATTCACACGAACGGGGCTGCAGCAAAATCTGCCCCAGGCTCCTGGAGACCCGGGCTGCCCCGAAGCCCCGCCCCGCGCCCACGCTGGCCAAACAACTGTCGCAGCAGCGATCGGGCCACCGCCAGAGCCGGCTCCCATTGGCTACAGCCTCCCCAGACTCCTCCCCCTCCCTGCGGCGCCCAGCCACAGGTCCCGGGGGAGGGAGGCGCGGGAGGGGCTGGGAGGGGACCCGCTGTGTTGCTGGGGAAAGATGGCAAGGTCTGGAGGCAGGACCTCGGGCAGCAGCCCCTCCCCACCCCCCTGCTCACGGCCCCCAGTCTCCGCGGGGGCAGGAAGAGTTGAGCACCTCCCCCTCCCAGCCTCCTGCACATCCTCAGGTGGGGGTCGGGGAGGCGGGAGGAGCTGGGAGGGGACGGGCTGGGTTACTGGGGGAAGGTGGCAGGACCAGAGACGGGACCTCCTTGCCTGGGCAACCGCCCTCCCCCACCTCCCCCAGCGTGGGTTCCCACGGGGGCCCGGGAGGGCCGAATAGCCAGGCTTCTGACCCCTCCCCCTCCCCAGCTCAGTGCCCAGCCGGGGGAGGGGCCGGCGGGGAGGACTTCTCCCCCAGGTCCCCCTTCCTCTCCCGAGCCACTGCCGGGTAATGGTGGCGGGGAGTGCAGGACCACAGGCTTCCCGCGTGGGGCAGGAGTTTGAGGAAGGTGCCAGAGGCCTGCCGACTCCCCTCCCTGGGACTTCCTCCGGGCAGGGGTCCCTTCCACCCCAGCTGCAGAATCCTGGTAGTGTGGGGTAGAAAGAAGATGCAGACTGATGAGTGTGGCCCCCATCCAGGGATCAGGAGACCAGTGGGGTCCCCAGAGGCTTCCTGGGAGTCTGCCCCTCCATGATCTCATCTGTCTCCTGTCTGGGAATTCCTCTTGTCCACGGAAGAAGAGTGAAGTGCCACGCTCCCGTCCTCTCCCCATCCCCCCAAAGGCCGGCGCAAAGTCACCTGTCTGCCTGGGCCTCTGTTTACCTATTGTATGAACTGGGCTCCCTGCCCAGATGTCTGGGGCCAGGTACACAAGAAAGTAACTCCAATACTTGGGTCAACACTGTTTTTGCATATCACCGCTGCTGTCAGCTCTGGGCATTTCCCTGAATCGTGCCACGTGATGCCGCAGATGTCATAGCTTTAGATTGAAGGAGGCCATTTCCCAAATCAGAAAACTGAGGCTTACAGGAGGCTGTTTCAGAAGGACTCTGGTTGAGATGGGATGAAAGGATTATGGGTCAGGGTTTAGGATGACTGACCAATCCCGGCAGCAAATGATTCAGCCCTAGCAGGGAAAGAGAAAAAGTCCAGCATCGTTGATCTCCAAACAGTCTAGCCCAGAGCCTTCATTTTACAAAGGCCCAGAGTGACGGGCAGGGCTGAGAATCTAATTCAGCTTCTCTGACTCTAAATGCAGGTCTCTCTCTGCAGAGCCTTTGGTATGATAGTGTTCGGAATAGAAGGGACCTGACTTTGAATCAAGAGGACCCGAATCAGCCTAATGATAAAAATTGCAGGACCTAAAGTCTGGAAGATCTAGGTTTGAGAACTATGTTATTTACCCTCATGGCCATAGGAAAGTTATCTCACCTCAGGTTCTTCATCTGTGAAATGAGGAAAATACCCCTTCCCTACCTTACGGGACTCTTGGGACTCCAATGACAACAAACATAAAGTACTTTTCTGAAAGCACTTTTAAAAAGAGACTTTTAAGTGCTTTGTAATGTCTGTTTAGTTTAATTCATTTGTGACTGGGCAAATTTACTTAGCCTTTCTGGGCCTGTGAAATGAAGGGATTAGTGTATTTTCTAAGGTCCCAGAGTCCTGTGATGACTTGTCCCAGAGAACAATAAGATATTGGAATCCAAAGGGGATTTTGAGGCACTTGGAAGTCTGGTATAATGATTAGAACCCTGGACCAAAGAATGATGATTTCTGAGGCCCCTTCCAGGGAGAACGTTCCTTGAGAACACCAAGGCCAGCAGACCCATATGAGTTGGCATCTTGGGCATGGCAGAGGATATCCTACCCAAGGTCCCACTCTGGGTCTGGAGGTCAGTTCCCTTCATTAATTGCTGTTTACAGCTCAAGGACATCTGTGGGTAGCTCTTCCTGGCTCTCTAATTCTCTCCCTATATCTCCAGGTTACACCCAGACGACTTTGGGCATGGAGGATGGTGCTTTGCAAACAACAGTCATAGTCCCAGACAGCTCATGTTGGCAAACAAGGTTTGCTGTGCCTCCACTTCTCTGAAGGTAGGACCCCAAAGCATTATTACAATCTCTTGTCAGATGGAGAAACCAAGTCTCAGAATGGTGCTTGCTCAGGGTTATGGCTGGCTGGTGTCTGAGTTAGGCCTGGAACTTGCGTACATCAGCTAAGGATATTACCCAGTGCACCAAATCTAGAGAGTACCAACAACCCTTTGTACTCGATCCTTTAGCAGCAGAGAAACAACCCAATTCCATTGGATGAGCATTTATTAAATGCCTGCTGCATACCATAGGCACAAAGACAAAAATGAATGTCTCTGCCCTCTAGTTCACTAGTTCAATAGTCAACACAGTTGAAAGAGAAAGTTGCCAGGGGCTGCCTCATCCTGTGTCTCTAACTGGTACCCAGGACCACCTGTCCATCCCATATTTAAGAATCATCTAGTTCCAATGCTGTTCATGACTCCTTCTGTACCCCTTGACCTTTCTGAGTAGGAGACCCCTTTTCATAACTTCAGTTTCACAAACACATGTATGCTCTGGTGGAACTCTTATTTGTGTAAGGGAAGACTGGCCAGATTTCACCCCAAGACCTAGGTTTAACCTATTCCAGAGGTCATTAGGAAAGGCACACCTGAAGGAAGTGGTAGCCCAGAGAGATGTGGAGGGAACTCAGGAGGGAGAGAAAACTAGGTCTAAGGACCCATCCTGAGTGAAGGCACAGGGATGAGAGCCAGGAGGAGATGGGAGATAGAAGATGGAATGTTGTTGGGTTCAGAGAAGATTAAGCCTCTGGGAATACCCAGTTCCTGGACGGGTTAATGTGAAATGTGTACTAAGGCTTACAAAGGCTTGATTGAAACATCAGAGAGCTTCAATTACTCAACAGATATTGGAGAAATGATTAAAGGATGGATGGATGGGTGGGTGGGTGGATGGATGGATGGATGGATGGATGAATGGATGGCAAAAAGAAGGAGAGGGAGAAAAGGAAGAAAGGAGGGATGGAGGGAGGAGGGAATCAATGTACTCCTGGCCTTTTGCTCTGCATGCTTCTCCAAACTTTCTTACCACCATACCCTAGCCTCTCAAAATTCTTTCAAATCCTTCTACGTCCTGCCATTCTGGATGAAACACCAAGGCTGGGGTGCTGGCTCTGGGTTGCAGAGGGGCCCAGACTGGTAATGCTAGTCCCTCACAACCATGCCTCACTCAGAGCCCAGGTTTCAAGCTGGCATCAGGCCACACCCAAAGACTTGGTCTGGGCTAATCTAGCTGCCCCATCCCAGGCAACCTCTGGGCTCACATCTAAATTCTCCCCCACCCACATCCTTGGCTTCCCTCCTGGCCTAAACTGAGTTTTCTCTAGCAACAGCATGTATAACTCCAAGGCTGTCCAAGACACGCCCCATCTCCCCATCTCCCCATCCTCCGAAAAAGTACCTATTGAATTTTCAGAGGGGAAGTTTGAGATTTTGCTGAGATTTCTAGCTTGAACTAGAAACTTCTGGCTCTGGAGCTCAGGGTCTTCATTCATTCAGATATTGTGTACCCACCAAGTACTGGGGTTGTGGGGAGCAGAAGGCTAGTAATAGAATTTAATCCAGCATATAATTATTAACTACCTACTATAGGCAAGGCAGAGATGCTGAATAGTTTGACAAAGCCAACTCAAAGTCAGGAGGATTTGAGTTCTGTCTCACCTTCCACACACACTGACCCCCGACAAATCACTGGCTCTCCCAGCGTGCCCTAGGCTACCCCTAGGATCCTGGACTTAGAGTTGGACAGGATCTTAGAGACCACTGAGGCCACACCCTCATTTTACAGATAAGGAAACTGACAGATAAATAACATGGTTTTCCTGGGTCACTTGGCTAGTGAGTAGATTCAAACTCTGGCTTTCCTAACCACAAGCCCAGCACTCTGACCACTTCCTGGCCTAACTCCCTGTAAATTTAAGGGCAGTTGCTGGACTATACTGGTAGAAGGGAGTCCCCTCAACAGAAATTCCCTAGTCTGGAACAGAGTAAATCACTGTGCTGGACACCCTGAGGGGCATTCTCCATGCTGTGGATAAAGTGGCAGATTTCAAGTCAAAAAGACCTGAATCAGGTTTGCTTACCATTCTTAGTAGCTGTATGGCTTTGGGCAAGTCCTTTAACCACCCTCAATTTTAGTTTCTTTGGTACAATGTGGATAATAATAGCACCTACTCATAGAGCTGTGACCAAGTGCACAAGAGTACTGGGGCTGGAATCAGAAAGACCTGAGTTCAAATCCAGCATCAGACAATAGCTGTATAACCCTGGGCAAGTCACTTAACTCCTATTTGCTTCAGTCTCTCATCTGTAAAAATGGGGACACCCTAGAGAAGAAAATGGCAAACCACTCCAGTATCTTTGCCAAGAAAACCCCATGGAATTGACAAGTCCACAGGATCGTGAAGAGTCAGACACAACTGAACATCAGCAACACAGGTTAGTTGTTTGTCCTTCATTCTTCAAGAACCGTGACACCAGGGAGGTCATGCCATGACTTACAAGTGAATTGGATTGAAGTGAGACAGGGCTGTGCAAGGTCACGAGCCTCACTTTCTCCTCCAGAGCCATCTGGGTCCAGTGACCAGATATTCATCAAGATGACTGGAGATGGCCCAGGATGCAGTGGGAGACCTTGGCCTTTTTCAGGCTAAGGTCTTTTCAGGTGCTCACTTAGAGGGAGGTAACACCTATTTAGTGAATAGGCCTCTTTAAGAAGTAGTGAGGGAATGACCCCTTTAATGAGCAAAAGAAAAAAATAGCTAAATCAAGCTGGGAGAGAAAGAGAAACTGTTACTATTAATAATCACTGTAAGCCAGCCGTTAAGTAGAGCTTGGGCAGGGATCTATTGTTGCCCAATCTATGGACTTCAGAGTGCACTGGATTTAAGGTTTTGGGAATGACAAGAGAGACAGAGACAGAGAGAAAGAAAAAAAGAAAGAAAAAGAAAGAAAACCCCAAGTTAACTGGGCAGCCTCTGACCATCCAAATTTACCTTCCTTTGGAGAGGAGAAGGAAGGGGAGGAGGAGGCAGAAGGGAGAGGATGAGCTGAGTTACCCTGCTAGCCAGGTCCCTATTCAGGCAGCTCCATCTACTCACAGGTTATGTTTGTCCTTCATTTTTGAAGAAGACCATGACATCAGAGAAATGATGACATGACTTGCACTTGACTTTCTTGAGCCGTCTCCAGGCATGAGAAGGAGAGACAGAGAGAAAGAAGAAAGAAGAGAAACACACAGGGAGGAGGGAGAGAAGGGGGGAAGGAAGGGAAAAGGCAGGGAAGAGAAGCAGAGGGAGAAAGAGGAGAGACAGGGAGGGAGAGACACCAAGAGAGAGGAGAAATAGAGAGGGAGGAGAAGGAAGGAAAGAGGGAGAGAGGAGAGACAGAGAGAAGAGATCCTGGCTTTCACTTGGAGGGACCAATGTAGATGTGCTCCGGCTGAGTTTTAAAGGAAGATATGGGCTCCAGCCCCAAGGAACTGATGGCCTAGTGGTGGAGATAGAACGATGCCAATCACTATTAAACCAGACAGGATGGATGAATTCCAGGAAAGAGGCATAAACCAAGTCCCATTAGCAAGAAGTTAACTTCCCATCCTTTGCCTCAGGACTAAGGGTAGTAATCACTCAATCAATAAACATTTATTAAGTGCCTACTATATGCCAGGTCCAGTGCTAATCTAGGGTCCAAGGAACTCGAAAGCTGCCACGATGGACCTTACAATCTATACAGGATCTCAGAGTGCCTAACTAGCACAGTGGAGAATTAGGTGGTGGGAAAGTGGGCCCCCATGCTCCGAAGAGGACCATATTGAGCTCACTAATGAGGAGCAAAAGAAGTGCTCAGAAATGATCCTGCAGGGGTCCATGTATTTATACAAGCATCCAACCTATTTCTGTATCATTATGTTTCTGCTTTACACTAACCCAGACCACTTGCAGGCACCAGCCCCTCATTCTCTCTGCCCTTCTGTGATAGGAGCATTGCTGTCTGTTTTAAAGATGGATTTAGAAAGGGTTTACCAGACATCAGCCATGGGATTGTAGAGCTGGAAAATCAGCTTCCAGACTCATGAGCTGAACAAAAGCTCTGGCCTGTCATACTGTCGTCGCTCTGGAGTTGGAAAGGACCTCAGAAGACAGGGAGTTCAAACCCCTCTTTTCACAGTCAGTAAATAGACATCAGGTTAAACACCTACTATGCGTCAGGCACTGGAGATCAGGAAACTGAGGCCCTGGAGTATGGAAGGGGGGAGGGGGAAGAGAAGTGACTAGGAAAGTAATACAAGTGATTCCTGTCAGAGGCGAGATTTGAATTCTTGTCCTGTGACTCCAGGGCCTGAGATCCCTCCATGCTACTATATTGTTTTCCTGCCTACCACCAGGCAGGAAAGTATCCTGTTCAAGACCAGGGATGATCTATATATCCGTCTAGGACCAGCCCTGTTCAGTTTGGAGACACTCAAGGTCAGGTTAACTGTAGGATGATGATTTTTAGCCACTAGGGCTTTTGAAGATAGATTCTAAAATGGAGGATGGATGGATGGATGGATGAACAAAAAAATGAATGAAAAACATTTATTGCACAGGTGTTTACTATGTATTTGTGACCATTGTCCCTTTCTGGCCTGGGCCAGATCCTCCCTCCTAGGGCAGGCTGGTTACACAAACTCCCAAAGGGCTCATGTTCTCAGTGCCAGATGTCATGGGCTCACTCAGTCAATCTGCTTTGCCCACTAAGGCTAGGACTCCTAAGCTGCATCCATCCACCAGCCTCAAGCTCTTCAGTACTGGGAATTCTTGTCATCATCTGATGACAGGAAGCCTCAGTGAGAATTACCTGGACTTTTTCTTTCAATTTTGTTTTTCAACTAACAAGCATGTATTTTCTCTCCCTACAATACCCCCTCTTCCCATTTGAAAAAAAATAATAACACATATATACAATTAAGCAAAATAGATTCCCATATCAACTATGGCCAAAAATGTGTAAGACTGTGTGGACTTGAGACTTGCCAGCAAACAGGCTCTTGGGAGGATCCCAGGTTCATGAAGTAAAGCTGAAAGGGAGCCTTGAAGTCATAATCCAACCCCAGCATTTTTTCCAGATGAAGAAATAGGGAAGCAGGGGGAGGAAGGGACTTATCCAAGGTCACCCAGATAGTAAGAGACTGAGAAGCAAACCCAGGGCCTCTGGCCACCTCACCTCAGTGCCTTCCTGAGCCCAGGCCCAAAAAAGTGGGGCCCAGAGAAACCCTGCCCCTGCCCCTCTGGAAGGGAGGCAGCTAACAACACCATGTGTTACCTATACCCTTGAGAGGGAGGCCCCTAAAGGGCTGAGTACTGGACACCTTGCTATAGAGCACATCTTTTCCCCTGGGGAGTCAGCCTGGTACGTTGATAAGAGCACCGGGTTTGGAGTCAGGAGACCTGGGTTCAAATTCTGACTCAGCCACTTACTACCTTTGTGACACTGGGCAAGTCAGGTAACTTCTCTGAGGCTCTGTTTCCTCATCTGTACAATGGGTAGTAGGCTTAGGTCTCTTTCAGCTCTAAAGCCATGATGCCATGATTAGTGTAGTATATGGAAGGGCTCTGAGTCCTGGCCCAGAGCCAGAGAGAGGGGGACCCATCCTTCCCCAGGACCCAGGCCTGGATCGATCATCCATCAAGAGGCCCCATCCTTTGGATGCCTCCCCTGCCTTCTCCTCTACCACAGGCCCCTTGATTCTACTTGGCTGCCCTAGGACTGACCAAGACTCCAGAAACAACTGGCTGAGGTAACTCACTGCCTTATAGGAGAAGTTGGGATGTGTCTGAGAGCCAGGCTCCAAGGCTCTCTCTGGATCAGCCACTCAAGCATGATATCCCCTCTGTCTCTCCTCTCTCTTCTCCCCTCTTTTCCTCTCCTCAGCCCTCCAAGCCCTCAGGATATGTGTTCCAGATGTATGTTTAGGCCTTACCTGACCATTAGGTCTCCTTGCCATCCTCCTTAATCACCCCCCCCCCCAAAAAAACTCTCTCCTTTCCTTGACATATAAATATGCAAGCATGTCTCTTTAAATCTTTCCCCTTGTTGTATGTCTGTCCTGGACTCAAAGAATCCTAAGGCTTTTAGCGCTAGAAAAGTCCATGCCATTCATTCAGCTCATCTGACAAATGAAATCCCACCCTAGCCCAGCCCCAGAAGAGCAGAGATCTGTCCAAGATCAGGGAAGCAGTCAGGAGCCTCTGTTTTGAGCCCAGGGGCTCTGGCTTCATAGCCAGAGCTCAGGTCCCCAGCACCCAGAGGAAGGTGGCCCCCTCCATCCTCTGACAGCCTGCTTTCCTGGGCAGCCCAGAGAAGGTGCCCTGCAGAGAGCCCAGCACAGCAATCAGGTGCTCAGTAAACGCTCAAGGGCTTTGAACTCCTGGGTTGAGGGTGTTGGGGCCTGGGAAAAAGGCTAGTCCCCATCTGTCCTGGGGTACTGTGTGTCTCAGTTTGTGTTTGTTCTGGCAGGTGCTCATGACCACAAACATGTGACCCACAGAGGATATCTGGCAAGTGCAGGGAATGAGGCTGGGGTGGGAAGCACCAGGGACCTTGGACTTCAAGCCACTTCTGGATCTCAATTTCCTCACCTGTAAAGTGAAGGGGGTTAGGCCCTTAAGGCCCCTTCCAGACCTATGTGTACAAAGCCCAGCACACAGTAGGGGCTTAATAGAGGTTTCTTGATTGATTTACTGATGGACTGATCCATGACTCTAGGATCCCAATATCTGCTTCTTGCATGGCCTCAAAGAACTATGCTTTAGGAGTATTGATTTAGCAAGTTTGTAGAGGATGGATCAAAAAGGGGAGAGCCTAGGAGGGGAGTCATGGAGGCCAATTAGAAGCCACTGCAATAGTCCTCAGGAGAGGTTTGGTCCTAGGATCTTCCACAGACCCCATGACAATTCTGGGTTGACCATGATATAAGGACTTAGCCTTGGGAATGGTCAGGGAAGGCCCTGCCTGGGGTCAGCCATGGGGCTGCAATCCTTAGCTCTTTTCCCAGAGGCTGGAGAGAGTTCTCTGACCTATATCTGCCTTTATTATTAGCTCCCAAGCCTAGGAGCCTGAGACAAACGCTGCCTGTAACACAATTCTAGGAACTGTTGACATATCTGGCGTTTCCATCCCAGGCAACGGGAGCCAGGTTAAACAGCCGGGAGGGATCTGAGTGCTGGTGACTGGCCCAGCTGCCGTGGCGTGCTGCTGTTCCCAGGCAGAAGCAAGGCAGCATTGTTGTTGTTTTCAGGACCCAGAGAAGACTGGGTGTCCCAGCAAATGCGGATGATATCAGTGTGGAGTGGCGGTGGGAAATCCAGCCAAGAGGCTGGGGGTTGCTCCCTGCTGGACCCGGCCTGATCTGGGGAGGGCAGATTGGCCTCTCTCCCTGCTGGCTTTTGTTCCTTCCTCTCACTGGACAGCCCGTACCTGTTTGGGCAGAGGCCCTGGGACCTGATTTGTTTTCAGCAAGGGTATGCACTGGCCTTGTTTCTGAAGAAAGAACTCAACCATGATCCCTACCTCTTTCCACCCTCACCTTCCTCCCCTGGCACCACCCCTAGTCAGGTGGAGTGAGGTCAAGGAATCTTCAGAACACCCGCTTTAACACAGGGCCTCATCCATCAGTCTGGATAAAGAAGTAATCACCACCACAGGACGCGATAAGGAGGGTGCACAAGGAATGTGCCTCCCCCCACCTCCAGCAGCTGGAGGAGAATCAACAAATCTTACTATGTGCCAAGCACTGAGAGATGCTGGAGATTGCTGTTTAGTCATTGTTCAGTCCTATCTGATTCTTTGTGACCCTATTTGAGGTCTTCTTGGCAAAGATACTAGAGTCGTTTGCATTTCCTTCTCCAGCTGATTTTACAGATGAAGAAACGGAGGCAAACAGGGTTAAGTGACTTGCCCAGGGTCACACAGCTAGTACGTTTCTGAGGTCATATTTGAACTCAGATCTTCTGACTCCAGATCCAGTGTTCCATCCGCTGGCCCACCTAGGTGTCCCACTAACTCTTCTTTTTAATATTATTATTATCAACAGCATTAAAAAAAAAAACACTCTGCCCATGTAATTCACCATATAGCTGGGAGGAGTTAGTGCAACACATTGGCCTCTGAAGCTAAGGAAATGTCCAGGATGCCAAGTGTCCAGGACCCAGGAGGTAAGAGATCCACCCTCTGTGTTCTGCCCTGCTTAGACCACATCTAGTCTAGACTACAAGGGGTGTCGATTCACAGTTAAGAAGCACTGAAGGGGTTAAGAGTGGAAAAAGTTTAAGAAGCCTTGGTCTAGAATACTGTGCTCAGTTGCAGTTCCCACAGTTGAGGGAGGACAGAGACATCCAAAGATCTTCCAGAGGAGGGCAGCCAGAATGTTGAAGGCACTAGAGAACCCACTGTCTGAAAACCACTTGAAGGAGCTGAAGATCCCTGCGCTGAAGAAGAAAGAATCTGAGGGAATGTAGAAGGACAGGGTAATAATAATAGAGTTTAGAGAGTGCTTTAATATTTGCAAAGCACTTTCAATGTCAGGTGTCTCCAAAGCCTTAGTAGTTTTAAACCAAAGTGGAATCCACTGCCTAGGTAGGTAGTGGCCTCTCCGTCCCTGGACACTTCAAGGTAGAGGCCGGATGATTACCTGTTGGTGATGTTTTAGGTGGGATTTCTGTTCAGGCAAAGACCACATGGCCTCTGATATACCCAATGGAAAAAGCAATGGATTTAGAGTTCAAGGGACTGGTTTCAAATCCTGGCTCTGTTACTTATTAGCTGTGTGACCTTAGACAAGTCACTTCTTGTCTCATCTATAAAACTGAATGATGGAATGAGATGTTCTCTGAGGTTTCTTCCAGCTGTAAATCTGTGATCCTTTGATGTCCTTAACTCTGAGACAAGACAATATGAGTCACTCAGTGAGTCAGTCAACATTTATTAAGCACCTACCATATGCTAAGCATGGGGATACAAAGAAAGGCAGTCCCTGGCCTCAGTGAGCTCAGTCTTTATGTAACTTTTGATCCTTATGAAAAATTAATTCTTCAAGGCAGTAGATAAAGCCATTAGAAGCAGAGATAAGAGATGATATAGCCTCATATCCCTTGCCCCAGAGTCTCTGTTTTAACTCATAAAAGGGGACCTGCAGTTGCCCAGTGGGCATTTTATCCAGAAAGCAGTCTACAGAGATCCTAAGTCACCATGGAGGGCCCACCCTTGCACTGCATGCTGAAGGAAAATACCAAAGAATTAAGTCAGGTATGCCATTTCTACCACTGGTACCCACTAGTGAGAGAAAAGAGGCCAGCTGGCAGGCCAAGGTTCCAAACCAGAGCCAGCCAGCTCCAACCAGTGTAGGACAGGTGGTTTTTCATCCCTAACCCCAGTTGGAGGGGTGGGGCAGGAGTGGTTGCCTGGGGCAGCTGGAATGGAGAGAGCCTAGGTGTGCTGTGGCCGCTGATGCCATTACCTGTCTGGGCTTGGGGTGACTCATTTCCTCATCTAGCCTGTTTGGAGTTGGAGATGGGGACCAGGAGGAGGGAAAGAAGATCTAAAAATAGTAGGGCCCTCAGCCATGGTGGAAGGTGGCTGAAAGCTTTGGCTGAAGAAAGGAGGGAGGAGCCAACCTCCCCATAGATGTAGACACCTGAGAGGTGCCCTCAATGTGAACTTCTCCCTCCTCTGCCTGGGAGTCTGAAGGACCACAGGAATTAGAGATGGAAGAAAATTTAGAGAACATCTAGTCAAACCCCACTCCCCAACTTTATAGAGGAGGAAACTGAGGGTCAGGGAGGTGAAGATGAGCTTGTCCCCAAGTCACACCAATGGCATGTAGATAGGATGTCAAATGTCTGAGGGTGGGACAGTTTCATTTTTGTCTGTGGTTTACCAGAATCCAGCACAGTGGCTGTTATATGTCAGGTGCTTCATTAATGTTTCTTGATGACTTACAGTAAATCAGAGAGCTGAAATCTATATGTGCATCCTTGGACTCCAAATTCAATGCATGTTTAGCCTGGAGTGGGGGTGGGACAGGGAGAAGTAGAAGGCAGGTCTGGAAGCTGGGGAGGGAAAAGTACAGGAAACACCTGGAAGACTAAAAAAGGGAAAATGACCTCCAGGCATTTTTATTTCCATAACTATATGGAAAAAAATGTTCTAAATCACTAATAACTATAGATATACAAATTAAAACAACTCTGAGGTTTCACCTCATTGGCAAAGATGAAAAAAGAAGAAAATGACAAATGTTGGAGGGGTTGTGGGAAAAAAGGCACACTAATGTATGTGAACTGTGAACTGGTCCAGCCATTCTGGAAAGCCATTTGGAACTATGCCTAGAAAGTTACTAAGCTGTGTATACCCTCTAACCCAACAATATCACTGCCAGGCCTTTACTCCCAAAGAGATCAAAGAAGGAAGAAAAAGACTGATATACACACACACACACACACACACACACAAAAGTTTATAGCAGCTTTTTTGTAGTGGTCAAAAACTGTAAACTAAGAGACTATCCTATTGAGGAACAGCTGAACAAATTGTGGTATATGGATGTAATGGAATATTGTTGTGCCATGAAAATGACAAAATAGTGTCAGAGGAAACTCTTAAGATCTAATGAAGATTGAAATGAGTTGAACCAGGAGAACAATTTGTACATGACAACACTGCAGAGAAAAACAACTTTGAAAGACTATAGAATTCTGATTAATGCAGTGATAAACCATGAAACCAAATACATGACAATGAAACATACGAATCACCTCCTACCAGAGAAGTGATTAATTTAAAATTCAGAAAGAGAAGTACATGTTGAACACAGCCAATACAGACATTTGATTTGCTTGACCAGGCATGTTTGTAATGAAGGTATTTCTTTTTCTTTTCTTCTTCTCAATGAATGGGGGCAGTGGGAGGAACAGATTAAAATTGCTTTTGAATAGAAAAAAAGCTTCCCTGAAAGCCCTTTCCTCCCTGACCTTGAAACTGGGCCCTAGGTGGAGTATTGAGGCAGGGGAGAAACAGCTTGAAAAATAAGTAAAAAATTGCTTCAAGATGTACCAAACTTCTTTCTTTTTGCTCTGTGAGTAGGTGTGGTGTGTGTGGTAAGGAGAAGAGACTGGTGGGATCATAGGATCAGGGATTTAGAGATGGGTGAATTTAGAGATGAATGGAATGAAACTTAGGGATCACTGTAGTCCTCATACTGAGGAAACTCAGTAGGTAAGTGCCTCGTGGGACTAATATTCAAAAAGAGGAGATTCGTGGGTGTGTTGGATTGACCAATATGGAAATATGTTTTCCTTGTCTCTGTTTATAGAGAACAGAATATATAAATTCTGTATTCCTTCCTTCCTTCTCTCCCTCCCTTCATTCCTTCGTTTCTTCCTCCCTCCCTTTTTTCTTGCTCTCTTTGTTTCCTTCCTTCTTCCCTTCTTTCCTCCTTGCCTCTCTTCCTTCCTTCTTTCTTTCCTCCTTCCCTCCCTCCCTCCCTTTCTTCCTTTGCATCAAGCAAATAGATACTTAATAATTGAAAAAGAAAATAATCAAAAATATTTTTAAAAGAGAACAATGTGTGTTGGAGTTCATACATGACCAGGTCTTGGCTAGTGCTTAGACTCACTACTCCTCAAGATATTGGAGTTCCCAAATGAGAGCTAAACAGCCACAATAGAATACATTGGTAAGAGGCAATTAACATCTATGAAATTCTAGCCTAGTTTTTCAGGTCCCAGCTGTCCAGCACCCCTAACTGGGACTCTTTTCCTGAACTCCTCTCCACTAGGTGTGTGGGTAACTTCTCCTTGTTGAGAGCTCAGACCTCCACTGAGTCAGCCCCCGCCCTGGAGGAGCTTACCGTCCAAGGGGTGGGGGTGGGGGTGGAGACAATAAGTATTCATTAAGGGACTACTACAGGGTTCAATGCTGGGAATACAAGCAAAAGTAAGAAATCTCCCCAGTCCTCACTGTCTAATGGAGGAGGCATGTAAGTGACTAGGTATGTACAAATTACATACAGATTAGATGAAAGACAGGAAAGGGCTTCCTAGCTTAGGGGAAGTTTCCAGATGTAAATAGGGAATGAGAGAGGGATGAAGCACATTTCTGCCCCTTTGCTTAAGACATAAAATAGAGATAATTCTGAGGGAAGATCTTGAGTGCCTGTTTCATACATTGGATCAAGAGCTAAATCTGCTAAGGAGAAATGTAGGTTCCCACTCAGCCTGGATGTCAGTGGTTAAGAGTAAGTTTGTAAATCTATTGTTTCAAAATCCCAGTGCAATTTTATAAGGGAAACAGTGTTATACCGGTTTCCAGGCAACCTATAAAAGCATGTTTCATCCAAAGTATCCCTTAAGCTTTGTACAGTGGGAGACACACTAAGCTTCCTCTGTGTAACAATGTTTCTGTGGATGTTGTGTTTCTATTTCCTTCTAGAAAGCCCAGAGAGGCAACCCTCCTAGCCCACCTCCCAGTTTTCCTGGCGATGTGACCCTGGGTAAGTCATTTCACTCACTGATAGGCCTCAGTTTTCTCACCAGAGAATAATTCAATTCTACAAACTTGGAAGGACCCTATGCTACCTGTCTTACAGGGCTACCATTGTTAGGGGGCACACTTTGTCAAAACAGAAATGCTGATTGTTCTTTTTTGAGGGGCATCTGGACCTATCATTACAACCATGAAGGGAACTCCCAGTATGTGAACTTTCTCCCTAACTTATCTGTAGTTTATAAATTAGAGAATTATTCAGAGGCCCTTAGAAGTCTAAGTGACTTGCCCACAGTCACAGAGCAATATGTCAGAGATAGAAGGTAGACCTAGGTCTTTCCGACTCTGAAGATGACATTCTGCAGTAGAAACAGTTCTGGATTTGGAATTAGGAAAACTCGATCTCTGCTTCTCATTCTTATGTGACCTTGGGCTCTCGACTTAAATTTCCTCATCCCCCTTGTTTTAAAAACAAGAGGGATGGACACAACACTGCGAAGCCCCTTTATAGCTCTATAGCCATGGTATGATATGACTGGGACAAGTAGGAAAGCCCTGTTCCCCTAATCTAAGCCCTCACCTGCTGGGCTCAAAGGGGAATGGGGTGTGACAGACAGGGACAAGGTAAAGGCATGGGGCATATGAAGACCATCACCTCTTGCCTTTATAGACCCTTAGGAATACTTCTATATCCAGATAAGGTCTATAGTATGGATTTTCTTTAAGGGCCCCAGAGATCAACCTTCTTGTTTCATTTTCCACCTATTACAAAAGGGTTTTTCTGCTTCTGCTGTAGAACAAGAGACAGCCTTCCTGTCTCTGGTTTCTGCAGACAGCTCGCGCGCACACACACACACACACACACACACACACACACACACACACACACACACAGAGCCCTTTTGAGGTTTTCTTAGTGTTCTACTGCTATAACAACAGGAAACAGAAGGTGAAAAGTAAAAGCGCTCCCTCCCATGTCTTTTCTTCATTTTCTTTTCTTTTTTCACCCCTGAGATCCTAGGGGGAAGACAAATGGCACCAAAAGTAATGATGTCTCAGAGTGCACAAAAGATTGACATGTCAGAAGAAAACTAAGCACCAGCCGGCCTTCCTTCTTAGAAAAGGACAGTGGCTCTGGCAAGAACTAAGGTGAGGACTAGAAAACTGACCTTTTAGGGATCATCATATAATGCCTGAGTTCTCCTAATCCCTCTTTCCACTTGACAACTGGATCACTAGAGGGTAGCCGCTACCCTTAGAGTTCTGGGGGTACCCACTTCTAAAACTATAGCTCATGAGCCCCCACTAGTATGTTTCTCCCTAACAGTCAGTAGACAACTCTTAGCAAAGGTATTTATTAAGATGGTATCGTAATATTAATAGCTACAAAACATTTTTCCCATAAATACTCTTCCACAAAGATAGAAAAGATAATAGTAATAATAAGGAACATGCTTAGGGAACACATGTGGCTAACACAAGTAACAACTTTAGTACTGCATGGCTTCCCAGTCCTATCTCTCCCAGTAGAATCTCTACCAAACTCTTCCATGGTTGAAGGATCTCTTCTGAGTGGGTTACTAAACTCTCAGCATCTTCACTCTCCATAACTTAAATCACAATTGTCAGGGTGAGCTCAATCTGGAGTCCATAACTAACTCATATTTTCTGCTGGGGATCACACTCCTTGAAGCTGCTTCTGGCCTTGAGTGGCTGTGTCTTCCTGCTCCTTACTGGGTACGATATGTCCTATTGCTCATAGTTCCTCATTAAATTGACATAATCAATGTAGGAAGAAGGAAAAGAGAAGAGAGGAGAGAAAAATCTCTTCCTTGCCCCCTTCCCCGGAGTCATTCCCTCTTCAGGACCAGGTTCATCCTCCATTTCCGATTCTCAGTTTGAACTACTTAAACCAGCAATTGACTTTTTTTTTCTTTCTCAGTTACTTATAAACAAAACATTTTTAACATTCTTTTTAAAAATTTTGAGTTCCAAATTCTTTCCCTCCCTCCCACTTCCTTGAGAAGGTGAGCAAATTGATGTAGATTTCACATGTGTAATCATGCAAAACATTTTTATGTTAACCATGCTGCAAAGGAAAACACAGACCAAAAAATACAACCCAAGAATAATGAAAAAGTGTGCTTCAACCTGCATTCATCCTCATCAGTTCTTTCTCTGGAGGTGCCCTTCAGAATTGACAGCTGACTTTTAAGGACTACCTGGGGGCATGCCCATATTCCACCAGCTATATCTTCAGTTCAGTCAAGAGATTCATGTTTCCGAAAATGTTAACACTTTGTTACTTGTTACTTATTTTTATTTATTTATTACATGCTGATTTTATTGACTGGAGTCAAGCATCAAATCTCTCCCTCTTAAAGTATGATCATAGATCCAGAACTATGAGGGCTCTCAGAGGTCTAGTTGTCTAGTTTAAGGAAACAGGCCCAAGGAGGGGAAATACCCAAGGTAACATAGATGACAAGTGCAGAGGCAGAATTTGAACCCAAAGGAGGGGAAGGGGGAAGAAGCAGACCCAAGGCTTTAGCGTTGCCTCAACTTTGCTGTCAGCAGACTCACCCTAGACAAGTACTGAGTCACTGGAAAAGTGTGTGTGTGTGTGTGTGTGTGTGTGTGTGTGTGTGTGCATGCACATGTGCACTTACACATGCGTGCATGAAGCATTTAGGTAAAGGGTGAGTCCAAGTTAAAATGCTTCCTTTTTGTCTTTGCACCCCCAGCACCTAGTATGGGGCCTACATCCTTGATCAATGTTGGTTGATTGACTGCAGATAATAGCTAAGGATGGTTCTATTTGCACTAGAGTTTCCTTGGGATCTAATAGTGGTCAGAGGCAGCTGACCAAGTTACAGTTAACTTCCTATCATGATTCCCATGATTGATTTTATGATAGAAACAAAGCTCTAAGTAGGAAGTATTATCAGGATAGCCCACAAGATCTAATTTTATCAAATCATAGTATCCTAGAATTGGAACTTGGAAGAGACTTGAGGGGTTATCTCATCTAGCCCAATGCCCACCCAAAGCAGGAATCCTGTTTCTAACATACCAAAAGGAGGTCATCCAGGCTCTACGTGAACACATTCAGTGACAGAGAACTCATTACTCCCTTTAGACAAGTCCATTCCATTCTTGGACAGCTTTAATTGCTAGGAAATGTAATCTAATGCTGAATCAAAATTTGCCTCTCTGTAATTTCTGCCCATTGGTCCTTATTTCTGCTCTTCTGGGCTAAGCAGAATAAATCTGATCATTTATCCACAGTGTAAACCCTTCTAATTTAATTCAACTCAATTGGACAATTTTTAAAATTTAATTTAAATCCTAAAAAAAAAATTAACACGCATTTGTTTTATTTTCTTCCCAACCTCCCTGGACCTTAATTGAATAAAAAAGAAAGAAAAAGAAAACTCTTATCACAAATAGTCATGGTTAAGCAAAGCAAATTTCTGCATTGGTTGTGCCCCAAGATGTAGGTCTCATTCTGCATTTGGATGGGCAAATATTTATTAAGCACCTACTGTATGCAGAACCCTTTTCTAGGTACTGGGAAGGTAATGAAGTTTAGATGGCGTTCATGGTCTGGTAATAAATATTTGTATGTACCTATTTATATCCCAGCGGGTTTTCAGCAAGAAGTTGGGTGCGCAATTGTGAAGCCCAGCTCTCCTTTACCACCACAGAAAAATAGCATTTGTGCCAAAAAAAATCTTTTAAAAGGACAGCAACAAAGAAAAGAGGGAAAAGGAAAGGAACCTTCACGGGAAAAACCACACAGGAAACTAACAGAAAAATTGAAGAAATACATAAGCAAAAAAAAGAATAACATAAAAATGCCACGTGATTTGTTTAAGGGGGCAGAGATACCCTGTGTGCCTCCTACCTCCCGGGCTTCTCCCTTCCAGGCAGGCTGAATTTCCCCAGTTCCTTCACATGGCATTATTTCAAGTCTCCTCTCTAGCCTGATGAGATTCTCTCTTCCTGATTCTCTCCAGCTTGTCTATGTCACTTCTAAAAAAGTGGGACCCAGAAATGGATCTAATCCTCCAAATGTGCCAAGTAGTGGGACCATCACTGTTACATCACATGGATGACTCATATTAAACTTGCAGGCCTCTCAAGGTTCCAGGTCCTTTTCCTGTAAAGCCATGACTGCCCCACCCTGTAATTGTACAATGAGGTTTTTTTTGTTTTTGTTTTTAAATCCAAATGCAGGACTTTACATCAAACTCTATTCAATTTTATTATGTTTGCTTCAGTTCATTTTACTACCTTGTACTGAAGGAATTTAATACTCAATGCAAGGTGGTGAGGGAAAGGGATAAGCTTTATTAAACTCCTACTATGTGCCAGGTGCTAGGCTCATCATGTTACAAATATCATCCCATTTGATCTTTACAAAATCCTACCAGAGAGGTGCTATTATTATCCCCATTTTATAGTAAGGTAACTGAGGCAGACAGAGGTCTAGTGACTTACCCAGTGTCACACATCTAGTAAGTGTCTGAGGGTGGATTTGAACTCAGGTCTTCCTGACTCCAGGTCCATCACTCTATCCACTGGGCCACAATACAGAATAGATGTCATATTTAATCCAGCCTATGTAACAACCTGTAACTCAGGCTTATCTAGGCATGCTCAGTTCCACTAATATGAGGATGACCTGGAGGGGACTTGGAAGCACATTCAGATTGCCTACCCTGGAAGGTTCTGTGTCTTCTACCACTCAGATAGGGATAGATTACTTCCATTGGCTGCCTCTTTCTTTCAAACTGGTGATGCTGACCAGGTCACTCTTTTCCACCATTCTTGCTGGTTTCTCCTTCCTGCTGCATTCAAAGGGTGAAAGATCTCTCTTCAGCCACAGTTTGGAAACCATGGACTGAACCAGTAAGAAGGGAAAGACTTCCTTCCCCTGCTCCCCCTTTTAGCTGACTTTGAGAAATGGGCCTGGAGATGTTTCTTTCTCAGTTTTGAATGCCAGCAGTGATCCCCACCAGAATGGGAATTGGTACCATGGCATTGACCTTGGAACCAGGATTCCCAAAGGGATGGGACAGCCAGTCAGTCCAATAGGGAAGCCCTGAGAAGTCAGGGTACCTGGAACTAGAGCCAAAGGGGGATTTCCCACTTGAAACTGGGACTGTGCTCTATAGGAAGCGAGCGAAGCTATCAACCTAGTTCTCTTCCCCTTCCCAGGCAAGGGGAGAGAAATTATGTCTCTCACCAGTTAGGGGAGTAAGTTTAATTATTTGTGATTATACCTTTAGAGGTAAAAATTTCTGTGAAAAGCTAATCTAACTACTAGTGGCTAAATGGAACTGGGGTGCAGGGGACCATCCCCCTACAATTAAGGGAACAATATCAGTGGAGGTTGGAGCCATTTGCAGAGAGCCTAGATAGCCCCCTCAAAATCCCTTTAAGGGGACTGAAGAACCCTAAGAGAATGATGAAATCTAACTGTACCTGACCTTCAGGCCGTAGGGGCACAAGGTGGTCTGTATTGGTTGGTTGGTTGTTGTCCTTTCTTCTCAAAGAGGACCAAAATGACATCATTATGCTAGAGTCAAGTTTCAGCGTGTCGGACTGTGGCAGATCAGACCAATGTGAGCTCAGGATACGCTACCACAGGTCGGGTACAAATAGTCCGTGTCAACATTTGGAGTGGATCCTCTAAATTTGAACATCTTGCATTTCCTTCAAGCTGTTTCAATTCTGCTTTGCTCATAGAGCACAGCACTTTCTCTGATGTGGGCATGTCATGCTGAATGGTCCTATGCCAGTGTCTCCCATGTCACACAATCAGTTCCAAAGTTCTGAAGAGAGACCCTGAGAGTATCCTTGTATCGCTTCTTCAGACCAACATGTGAATGCTTGCCCTGTTTGAGTTCTCCATAAAACAGTCTTTTTGGCAAGTGTAAGTTTTGCATTTGAACAACATGGCCAGCCCATCAGAGTTGTGCTCTCTGAAGCAGAGTGTGAATACTTAGCAGTTTAGTTTTAGTGTCTGGTACCTTATCCTCCTAGGTGATCTTGAGAATCTTGTTACAAACCCATCAGGAGCCTGACGCTCATGTCCAAAGCAGCATTTGAACCCAGGTCTCCCTGGCTCCAAGTCCAACGCTCCAACCCACTAAACCACTCAAATGTATTGATAACCTTACCAATGGATGTTCCCTCCCTTAGTGACAATCTCAACCCACTCATACCAGCCCATCTTACATCACTCTTATCTGTGTTCTCCCATAAATTCTCTTACTGGGAGGTCCATCCAATGTGCAAGGGGCCTTCCTTGCTTTCTTCAGATATCCTGAGAATATCAACAGAGACTTCAGACTATCCCACACTTATCCCCCTACTCTCATCACTACATCAGTCCACCTTCCTTCCTGGTCCTACACTTACCTCATGATAACTTTCACTCCAGTTCTTCTAAGGTTCCTAGTCTGGGGTGTTGCAGCTGATTCCCACCCACTGCAGGTCTATGCATTCATTCCCTCTGCAGGAAACTCATCTTAAAATCTTTGCAGGCTGCCAGTTTCATAACATAGCCTTAGAACATTGGGATTAAAAGGATGGACCTTTATTCCTGGGAAAATTTTGGAGTCATAAAAGCTGCTTTGCAGTTTCCCCAGCTACTGCCTTTTTGATGTACAACTTGGCTTAATGGAGAGAGTACTGGACTTGGGGGCCCCTCTGACACATGCTAGCTGTGGTCTGACTATGGCCAAGTCTTTTAAACTGTATCTCAGACAACAAGTCATAGATAGGCATTCTACAGTGGGAATTTCCTGCCATCAGAGAAATCAGCCAGTATGTAACCATATAATATATTTGGGCTAATAGTATTAACCTGAGTTCTGCATCTTGGAAGGAAGATGAGGAGGGAAAGGAGAAGTTAGCATAACTACGCCTTCCTTTAGTCTCCCCTCTACCACCTCCTCTGTCCTTCCAAGATACCCAGTTCCCTTCATACTGGCCCAGGCCTTCCAGAGAAATAACCACATATAGAGAGGACCTCATCCAGGTCTGTCTGACCTCCCCGCAAAATACTCCATGCACCCTCTGGTCTCTTTTGATGCAGCTACATCAGCTGTGTGCTAATGTGATGGAACTAATTTCACTATTTCACTAGGATTGAACTATTTCATACTAAAGGGTTAATAACCAGTAGTCTCAGGGATAGTAATTTTCTTACGTGGACTTATATTTGTTTTAACAGTATGCTAGTGAACCCATGTGAATCTCTGATTTCAAGTTACAAAATGAACTGAAACTGAGGGATGGGAAGGTGAAAAGGGAAAAGGTAGACAGACCACCCTGCCTGTCTAGAGGCTAGATTTGGGGTGGGAAACCTGAGCCCCATGTGGCCCTCTCAGTCCTCAAGCGCAGCCCACCTGAGGACCTAGAGGGCCACATATATCCACAACACTGTAGGTTCCCCACCCCTCGTAGATCCCTGACAGCCATTGGCATTTTGGAGTCTTTTGTAATTCAGTTGCAAGTCTGGGACTTACACAGTCCCTACTTATAGATTAGGTAAGAAACACTAATATGTTCTTATCTGCAGGAGAGAGAGGCTCAAATGAGATAACAAGGAATATGAATGCCTTTTCAAACCTTGAAGAACTCCATATTTTTGTGGTCAGGACCTATGATTTGATCAGACTAGGGGGTGAAAATTCCTACCTCTAATGGAGATAGACAATCCCTCACAGCTTCTAGTCCGAGGAAGTTGCTCGAGGACACAGAGGTCAATGATTGGTCCTGGGTCACACAGCATGTGTTTAGAGAGGTAAGACTTGAACCCAACTTTTCCTGGCTTTGAGGCTGGCTCTTTCTACACAATGTTATGATATCTCTCTCTTTAAATATAAGCAATTACTCTTCTATTTGCAGGCCTCCCACGCTGTCCTGCCACTAGCCTTACTCTCAGCATCTCTATCAGGCCAATGAAATGGAGCAGCAGCAGGTGGTCCTGGCCCTGCTCCTTAGCTCTAGATCCCAGATAAAAAGATGAGTCATAATGGAATATTTTCATTTGTTAAAGAGGATAATTGCTAACTCCATCCAATGGATTTCTTTTTGGTTGGACTCAACGTCAGGAGGGCCCTCGTCTTGGCTTCACCATTAAGTTGATGAACAAATGACTTAGGACCCTGGACTTGGAGTTGGAAGAGGCCTTGAGAAGCTATCTTCTCCAGATACCTTGATTAACAGATGAGGAAACTGAGGTCTGAGAGATTAAGTGACTTGCCCTAGGTGACCCTAATGATAAGTGTCAGCATCAGGTTACAAATCCTTGGCCTCTGATTCTAAGTCCAGAGCTCTTTCCACTACACCATGCTGTACTTAAACTGCTCTATGCCTCTCTTTCTCCATCTGTAAAACGAGAATAAATCACATCTCTTCCCTTGCAAACCTCACAGGGTTGTTATAAGGATCAGGTGGAACAATCTGTGAAAATACCAACGATGAAGGACCAGGACTTAAATCCTAACTCTGAAATTTACTGTATGACTCTTGGCAAATCGATGAGCCTCAGTGCTCTCATCTGTAAAATAGGGATAATAATATTACACAATCTGCCTGGCCTGTAACTCTTAGATTCCCAAGCTTCCTACTATATTCAGCTAAGGTGTCAGTCACTCGGTGTTAACTAGCATGTCTTAAGCACCTACCATATGCCAGATAGACAGCTAGGTGGTACAGTGGATAGAATATTGGACCTGGAATCACAAAGATCTGAGTTCAGATCCAGCCTCAGACACTTACTAGCTGTGTAACCCTGGGTAAACCCTGTTCATTTGTTCAGTGGTGTCCAACTCTTCATGACCCATGTGGGGTTTTCTTGGCAAAGATACTGAAGTGGTCTGTCATTTCCTTCTCCAGCTCATTTTACAGATGAAGAAACTGAGGCAAACTGAGGTTGCGTGCTCAAGGTCACACAGCTAGTGAGTGTGAGATTGGATCTTCCCGAGTCCAGGCTTGCCTTTGCAACTCAGTTGCCCCTAGGCAGGTCATTTAATTCCTATTTGCCTTAGTTTCTCATCTTTAAAATGGGGACACACTGGGGAAGGAAATGGCAAACTACTCCAGTATCTTTGACAAGAAAACCCTACAGACTTTGCCCCTGCGGTCATGTAGAGGCAGACACAACAGGACAATTGAACAAACAACAATTCAGCGCCAGATTTTGAGCTGAATGCTTCGGGGGAGGGGGTCAACGTCTGACACATCACACTTTGGCCTTCTCCATCCTCAGTTGATCTTGAACGTATTTATCTTCACACGTGTCATGTATTTCCCAGAATGCAGGCCCCTTGAGAGCAGGAATTGTGTCTTTTTTTCCCCAGCCTCACACAGTGCCTTGCACCTAGTAGGTCTTAGCAGATGCTTGCTAAATTGAATAGCATTAGTGTAAGGAAGCCAGCCATAACCAGTCACATACGTGAAAGCTCTGTCAAAAGGTAGATGGTAATGATGATGATGGTGGTGAAGGAGGAAGAGGAGGGTGCTGTTGTGTTTGTCCTTCATTCTCGAAGAGGACCATGACATCAAGATGATGACATGACTTGCAGTTGACTTTGATTTGAGTGAGGGAGAGCTGTGCAAGGTCACCAACCTCGGAGGAGGAGGAGGAAAGGCAAGAAAGCTGGAGAGGAGGAAGTACTTCTTTCAAGATCTAGGGTCTTCTTTGATCTCTCAGAGCAGGACTTTCTCTCAGAGGACAGTTAGGCCTTTACTATGTCAGCAACCTAAATCCATTTTCTCCCTTCCCTCCCCCTACCTTCAGGAGGTCCTGCCCAATGTTAGTCCAGCCCTGAGCACTCACATGTCTCTCTGACTCCCTTGTTGAAATATCTCTTCATGATGAGCCACACGTTCCCCAGTATGCAGCTGGGCTCCTGGGCATCCAAAGTGGCTTCGTGTTTGTTCCTAGGCCTCAGTGTTCCTGTAAGCTGTGAATCATCCAGCCTCCACCTTCTGCCAAACATCCAATACAGCTGGTGATCTAGGAACCTTCAAAGCCCCAGGCAGCCTGAGGTCAGATCTAGTAGTGTCCTGGCTCTTTGGCTAGCTGTTTCTACCATGACCCCCTTCAAAACAGCGGAGAAAGATGGGTCTGTCTTCAATCATTACTTTCTGTACCTCTAAGTATCAGGAATAATAATAATTATCTCATACTTCCAAATAATAATAAGAATAGATAATTCTTAAAGGTTTGCAAAACACTTTATATTTCTTACCTTTATTTGATCCTCACAACAACCAGGTGAGGCAGCAATCATTGTTATCCCCATTTTACATATGGGGAAACTGAGGCAGAGGTTAAGTGACATACTCAGGGTTGCACAACTAGTATGTGACTGAGGCAGAATTTGAATTTAGCTCTTCCTGATTCCAAGTCCAGCACTATATACTATATACTATGTCACTTAAGCCTACTATCCATAAATGGTACATAGTAGGCATTATAAATATCTGTTAAATGGACAAATAAATGAAGGAATGTCTCTATATAGTTGAGGGGCAGCTAGGTGACCCTCGAGTCAGGAAGACTCTTCCTGAGTTCAAATCTATCCTCAGATACCTACTAGCTAGGTGGGTCTGGGCAAGTCACTTTACCCCTTCTGCCTCAATTTCCTGATCTGTAAAATGAGCTAGAGAAGGAAATGGCAAACCACTCCAATGTCTTTGCCAAGAAAACCTCAAATGGGGTCACAAAGAATCAGATGGGGTCAAACAACTGAATAACAACAAACTCTCTAGTGGAACACCACCACATGGCAATAGAAGCAACATCCTGGAAGGATACCTCTTCCAATCTCCTCCTTTTACAGAGAAAACTGAACCCTCAAGAGCAAAAACAAACAGAGAACAAGAGTTTAAGTGACTCTGCTGAACTCATTCAAACTCGAATCCTCTCTGACTCAAAATTTGGTATTCTACCCATTTTCCTAATATACATGGTTTGGATATAGGAGAAACAGTATGGTATAATGGGCAGGGTCCTGCACTTGAGGATCAGGAAAGTCTTGGGTTTGCGTCTTGCCTCTGTTGCGTACATTTGTTCTTTGTTACTGAAGAAGACCATGCCATCAGAGAAATGATGACATGGCTTGCACTTGACTTTGTTTTGAGTGAAGGAGGGCTGTGCAAGGTCACCAGCCTCACTTCCTCCAGAGCCATGGAGACAATAATACCAAGTGAATTTCAGATGTAAAGTATTCAGCAGACCTTCAGTCACTTGTAAGTACCTCCCATCCTCCTTTCAAAGAGATGAATGCTCATCTCCTAAACTGGCCTCAGCTAGTCTTACCTTCTTCTCCAAACAAGAGCTTCTCTCTGTAAGTACAGCTTTCTTTGATATTGTCTGACTCACCCTCAACCAGGTCCTATGAGATCAGCAAGGCATGGGATGTCTCCCATTGTCCAGAAGAGGAGACTGAGTCCAGGAAGTGACTTACTCTAGGAGCCAGGAGCCAAAATAGGAAACCAGTCCAAGGTTTCCTGATCTTTAGCTGTGGTTAACTGAAGCCTCCTTATTCATATTTAGAAAACCAAAAAAACCCCATCAAATCTGGGTTTTTTGGTTTTTTAAATATGAATAAGGAGGCTTCAATTAACCAATTTAAAATAATTCTTAATGATCTAAGGGAGAAAGAGGAAGAAGATGGTGAAAACTGCCCATTTCACAGAGAGGGAGGCAGAGATGAATGCCAGGGTAGCAACAGGATAAGATCAGATATTTAGGGAATTGAAAGGGATCTGGTCTTTCCCTCCCGCAACATGCACACATTTTACAGATGAAGAAACTGGGGCCCAGAGACAGAAAATGGCATCACCTAGATTACAAGAGAGCCAAGATTTTTTTTAAACTTTATTTACTTAGTTTTAGTTTTCAACATTCATTTCCACAAGATTTAGAGTTCCAAATTTTCTCTCTTCTCCCCACCCCAAGATACCGTGCATTCTAACTATCCCTCCCCCAATCTGCCCTCCCTTCTGTCATACCCCTCCCTACCCTCATCCCCATGTCCTCTTTTCTTGTAGGGTAAGATAGATTTCTATACCCCATTACCTGTATTTCTTATTTCCCAGTTGCATGTAAAAACAATAAGAGAGCCAAGATTTGAACCCAGGCCTTTGACTCCAAAGTTGTCCTCATTTTTACCACAACCCACACATCTCCTTGTTACAGGCCTTGGAACAGGATGCTGAAAATTTGGAGCTGTAAGGAACCCTGGACTAAACTCCCTCATTATACAGCAGGTACAGCAGATATAGCTTTGATTCTCACAACTCTGCGATTACCTCAGTTTCCTCATCTGTGTTTTTGTTCTGTTATATCTGTCGTGCCAGACTCTTCCTGACCCCATTTGGGGTTTTCTTGGGAGAGACACTGGAGTGGTTTGCCATTTCTTTCTCCAGCTTATTTTACAGATGAGAAAACTTGAGTCACACAAGGTTAAGTGACTTGCCCAGGGTCACACAGTAAGTATCTGAGGCTAGATTTGAACTCAGGAAAGTGAGTCTTCCTAACTCCTGGCCCACCATTGTACCACCTAGCTGCCTTTCCTCATCCATAAAGGGCAAGAAAAATACTTAACATACTTTTATTATCCTGTATAGATGAGGATACTGAGGCTGAGAGGGCCTAAGTGAGTTGACCAAGATCACTCCATTCTTAAGTATGGGAGGCAGGTTTTGAATTGAGGTCTTCTAGATTAAGTGTGGTGCTCTGTCCCCTACATCCCTTAGTTGTTTTGGGTCACATAGCCAAGATAGTGCAGTTGATCTCAGGCGTAACTCCTAATCCTGGACCTTTTTTCACTGATTGTGTGATGCTCCAAGCTTGGGAATTCAGAGCTCCGGTATTCCTAGCCCTCTTGACTATGGCCCCCAGCTGATGGAAAGATAAGCAGTGGGGACAATGGGAAGCTGCTTTCCCAAACCCATCCCCCAAGTGCTGCTCGAGAGTCTGGACAGGTGTGCAGCTGACTCTTGGCATTCAAGCATGGGAAGGAAGGATGAGAGCCATCATGTACCAGGGGGCAATGAGAAACCATCCACTGTGACCTTGGAGTGGCATGGGAACTCCACCAGGTACACCTGTCAGGCCAGCCCACCTGAGGGGTGCTGGGCATGTGCCAGTCTCCATAGAAATAGCATAAAGCCCCAGGCCCACCCACCTCAGCTTGTGAGATGGAACCTACCCACCCCCTCTGTTCTCATCAAGGAACCAGAGGCTTAACTCAGGGAGTCAGGAAGCAGAGGGTGGAGTGAGGGTTTCCTGTGGGTGGAGATTGCCGCACGGGCCAGAGACAGGCCTGTGGCCTGCCTGACTATGAGGTTTGCTGCACGTTGCCCTAACACGGGGGAGTGCATTTCGTGGCTCACAGACAGTTTCCCAGGGCTGCCGAGCAGCAGGGGACTGAAGCGGGGAGGGAAGAGGAGGGAGACTCAGCTCTTGCTCACTCTCCCTGGAACCCAGCTGGGTGGCCCTCAGCCCCCTTGACTCTGCTGTACCCTCCTCCCCTCTGTCCTCTCTGCCAAACCCCAGCTGCTGCCAGGGCAGGAGATAGGGGAGGGTGGGGGTGGGAGGACAGACAGTCCCCAACAGCCCATTAGACTGACTGGCCCTGAGGCACCAAAGTCACCGACACCTTTGATGATTGCCCTTTGCCCCCATCTCCTCAGCGGAACACAAACGAGGGAAACTGACTAAGCAGATTCAAAGAAGCAGGAAACTTCTGGTCTCTGGGAGTTTGTTGGGGTTTTTTTTCCCCCTTGCCAACTCTTTTCTGCCCTGGAGACTTATCTGGAGTTGCAATAACTGGGAATGAGTCTGTGACCTTGATCACCTGATAATGGCCAGCTGTTGGGGGTGGAGGTGGGGCATGGGGCCAGACGGGCTCCAAGGAGCAGTTTCCAAAGGAGCCAGGCGGTGTGAAGGAGAGGGACCCGGTTCTGTCACTGACTCCCGGGTAACTGACCTCAGCCAGTCACTGGACTTTTCTGGGTCAGGATTTCAGAGGAGAATTGCTAATTAAGCAATCTGTACCTAGTCCACAGTAATAATACTGATCCTGTCTTCTAGGAGCATCCCTCCTTGACCCCTCTTAATTCTAGTGCATCCCCTCGGTTAATTATCTCCACGTTATTCTGTCTTTATCTGTTTTGTGCATTTGTTGTTCAGTCATGTCTGCCTCTTCGTGATGCACTGAGGGTTTTCTTGGCAAAGATTACTGAAGTGGTTTGCCATTTTCTTCTCCAGATAATTTTACAGAGGAGGAAACTGAGGCAGACAGGGTTAAGTGACTTGCCCAGGGTCACACAGTTAGTTAAGTGTCTGTGTGAGGCCAGACTGGAACTCTAGTCTTCCTGACTCCAAGCCACTGCACTGCCTAACTGCCCCTTGTTTGCATGTTATGTCAGATCCCAGAGAACAGGAATTTTTTCTTTCTTTGCATCCCCAGCACTTAGTACAGTGATGGGCATACAGTAGGTGCTTAATAGGTGCTTGTTGCCTGCCTGACTGTAGCAAGCATTTTTCAAGGACTCTCAGGTTACAAAGACAAAAAATAATAATAAAACATTCCCTGTCCTCAAGAATTCTCCATTCCACTCATGTATCTGCTCCCCCACTCTCCCTCTAACACGAGAAGATATTGGACAAATCAGTGAGGTCAGGGTGGCAAATGATTTCTATGAATCCAAATAACTCACAATTATGCACCAACTTACACTTTTCTTGTAACAGCCTTTCCCAGTTTCTAATGTAGGTAATACTGGTTCCATTTTTCACATGAGAAAACCAAGGCTCAAAGTAAGGTTAAGTGATTTGTAAAGCACCACATGATCAGGAACTGGATTATACAGAACATGTGTCTGAGCTGGGGTTTGAACCTGGGTTCTCCTGACTCCAGGTGTATACCTCCTTCTACCATACCATTGGTTCACTAACTTTTAGGCCTCAGAACTCCTTTACAATCCTAAAAATTATTGAGGACCAATAGCCCGAAGAGCTTTTATGTGGGTTATAGCTATCAATATTTACCATGTTACAAATAAAAATGCCTTAACATGATTATGAAAATAGTTTTGACCTCATGGACCCTGTGAAAAGGTCTAGAGGACTCCCTGGGGTCCTCAGATCATACTCCGAGAACCTTTGCATCATACAATATTGCCTTTTATGTAGATGCTTGAAAAACAGATCTTTTGCAATCCTGTTTCAATTACAATGACCAAAGTTGACCCCAGAGAAAAATTGAGAAAATGCATATCTCCTTCTTCTTTATAGAGGGGTCTAGGCATTGTAAAGGGGGTCTGAAATGTGTAGGGGAAGGTCAGGAGAGGGAGAAAACTATAAGTGTGAAATGTTTTTCTTGAGTTTATCCAACTGGGGTTTTTTTCTCTTTCTTTTTTAATCTTTGTTACAAGGAATGGATTCCTAGGGTAGAGGAAGGATATAATATATTTATATATATATCTAATATACATATTCAGAAATAAAGGTGTTGTAAAAAAAGACATCAATAAAATTATTTAACTTTTAGAAATGGATTTTCCTTTGGATGAAAAAAGTATCTCTCTGGGTCAGTGATGCCCTAAATGTCAATATTTCCAGGTGTTTTCCTGGCTGGAAGCTCCATACGGCTGCTACTTGACCTAGATAAATTCAAGGAGATCAGTTTGGGGGTGGGGGTCTTTAATCAAGGTAAGACAAAGGAAGCCTATGTCTGTATGTGTCTGGAACCCTGCCAAGGATACAGGGTTATGCACCATGGGCACTCTCAGGAATAAGGGATGGGGGAATCTCAGCGAGTGGAATGGCTAATTATGATGATGCCAACTGAATCCACTGAAGGAGGAAGGTCCCCTTCCTTTATTCAGCAGGTCCCTGGCAACAGCAATGGGGCAGGAAGCCCAGTCTTGGTGGAAAGGGCCCAGTGGCAGCCATTCCATTTCCTGTATTGGGGTCCACCCTTTCTCAGCTGTGGGCTATACAGGTTTAAGCTGCCAGAAGCCAGAAAAAGGCAGCTTCTCACTTCGAGGGCCTCCTCCGGCTGCCGTCCTGCCTGGGAGCAGAGACGGTCAGACAGGAGTAGATGTGTCACAAGAGCCTGCCCCCAGTCTACCCAGGGCAAGAGCTCCCAGACAGGCTCTGTCGATCTGCAAAGGGTCAGAAGTCAGTCCAACTGAGCCAAGGGAAAGAGGGAAAGAGTAAGGCTAAGCCAGGAATGTGGTTGACTAGCCAGATCTTTTCTCCAGGGCCTCAAGTTGTCTAGTGACATATTGCTTAGTAAAACAAACAAAGGACCCTTTCAAAGCATGTCACTCCCCTCCTCCTCAATAGCCCTTAATGGCTCTCTACTGCCCACAGAAGGGCCAATGCCTCAAGCCAGCATTCAAGGCCCACCACAACTTGGCCTCCCACTTCTCTGCCTTCCATTCTGTCTCTCCTCAGCATCACAGGTCAGCAGAGGAAAAGGAGAGAGGTGTCAGGCCCCTGCAGCAGAATAAGCTAGAATTTGATCTGAACCCTGGCTCAGCTCCCAAGCTGACACATTTTGGCAGCAGCCTATGGCCCTGTTTGGAACAAGCAGTGGTGGGGCAGAGCAAGAGAGGAGGTCGAAGGGGATCAGGAGTTCGCTTCCAAGTTGTGCACAGAGTTATTGGGCCGCCTCTCTCTTTTGCCTGTCTGGGCCGCAGGAATACTCTTTAACATCTGAGTTCAACAGTTCAGAGGCTCCTTGGGCAAAATGTCGCACACGTCGTCAGTCACTGTTTCCCATGTTTTTGCTTAACTATCTTTGTCTGTCACAAAACAGAGTTCACTTCAGGGGGGTGGGGAGTGGACCCAGGCATGAATATGATAAAAAAAAATCATTAAAAATATCAAATTTTTTTAAGTCGATGTAAGTCCTGAGTTCAAATCAAGCTTGCAAAGGTAGTCAAGTCACTGAACCTTTCTTGAAATCTTAGTTTTCTTATCCATAAAAGGAGAAAAATGACTGTAGTAACTACTTCTTAGCCTTGTTTTGAGGCTTAAAATGAAATAATATATTTAAAGTGTTTTGTAAACTTTGAAGATGTACACACATATATATACATACAAGATAAGGGAAGCACACACCAACACACACATATAAGCATTATACATATACACATATGTGTGTATACATACAGGATGTCCCAAAAGTATTAGTGCAGTATTACACTATTAGATTATAAGATTGAGCTAAGGCTTTGGAGACACGATAATGTACATAGAGATGCATGTATCCAAAGATATATCAATTGATTGATAGTTTAGGTAAGTGTTGTTATTTTTGTTCAGCTATGTCTTCATGATCCCATCTTGGTATAGATACTGGAGTGGTTTGTCATTCTCTTCTCCAGCTCATTTTACAGATGAGTAAACTGAGGCACACAGGGTTTAAGCGACTTGCCTAGGGTCACACAGCTAGTGAGGGTCTGAGGACAGATTTGAATGCAGGTCTTCCTGACTCCAGGCCACCTAGTTGCCCAGATTAAATAGACAGATTGTCTGTTATTGAAAGTTCTTTTCTCCTGTTAACTTCCACTGAGTCCTAGAATCTAAGTCTTGAGGGGAACTCAGAGGATGATCGGTCTAATCCCTACTCATCGTCATTTCCCTCTGTAACATTCCCAGCCAGTGATGATCCAGGGTCTGCTCAAAGACATCTTCTGACCCAGACTGATTTAGCAGCCCCATTCTTTACTGCTCAGCTCCATTTAGTAGAAATATCCTTCCTGGTGACTTCCAATTACTGATCCTTCTTCTGCCCTCCAGGGCCAAGAAAAGGCTAATTAATCTCTCTTCCAGGGGACAATCCTTCTTGAAAACAGTTGTCCTTTTCAGTGTCACTTCTCCAGAATAAACTCGTCCAGTTTTTCAGCCCATCATCATAAAACACTATTTTGAGTCCCTACACCATGCCAGTCATTTTTTTTTTGTCTGGACGATATCCAGTTCGCCAAAATCCTTTTGAAAAGATGACACTCAGAATTGTGGGGCGGAGGACAGTGGGATAATCCCCTCCCTCCTCTGGACAGCTCTGGACATTCGTTTATGATTCTTAGGTTGCATTGACTTTTCTAGATGGCACGTAGATCCACTGACTCATGCTGAAATCACAGTGCACTAAAATCTCCAGGTATTTTCCACTAGAACTGCTGTCTGGAAACACTTCCCTTCCCTTCCACACTTGTGCAAATTGAGTGGGATAGGTTTAGTGAAGACTTCTCAGATTGTAATTCTTCTCCCAGGGGTGAGGTAAGACTGAGAGGCTCAAGGTTACTATATTTTTAGAACAGAATAATTCCATATAAGGATATAAAACTATGCAGTACATTAGGGTCTCAATGATTGGATAAAGTTTACCTAATTCTTCAATGTCTTCATTTCAAAAGGGATTGGTTAGATTTCGTGTCTAGAATGTAAGATCATATTCTCAGCTAATGAGAATAATGGTCAGTGGGAGGGAGGGACTTGCGTTAGAGTCTATATAAATCACTGCCTTTTCTTTGTCTTCGGCTTTCCTACTCCAGGTGAACTGCTGTAGGATTGTCCAGATTCTCGAGAATCGAATAAATCTCTTTTCTGTCATCACTTTGAGAAGCCTCTGAGTAATTGATTTATGTAGGGACCTGAGCCATCCCACACAAAACCAATTGCAGGCCTTTTTACACTAGTGCCTATGGAATATTGTTGTTACACCCTAACCCCTCCCCGCCCTAAAATCCAACTCAGCCTTCAAGATCCATCTTTAAATTCAACCTCTTTCATGAAGCCCTTGCTGATTACTGCTACTGGATATTATCCAATTCCTTTTAAAAGCTCCATCATATTCTACTTCATATTGTAATTCCCCTATTAACTAATCCTATTAACTGATTTTAATTTATTTCATTAACTGATAATTAATTGATCCAGTTAATTGGTCCAATGCTTTAGCATATCTCTTTGGCAGCTGTGTATGGAGGATGGATTGGAAAGGGCAGACCAAACTGGCTGTTATTGGAATGGATCAGGTGGAAGAAAATGAAGGTTTGAACAAGGGTCCCTGCCATTTGGTAGAAATAAGGGGTTGATGGGGAATAGGAGAGATGTTGGGGAGCTAGTATTCACCAGACTTGGCCACTGATTGAATGAGGGAAATTGAGGATGGGATGAAAATACCAGGTGGCTGGCACAGTGAGGGGCATCAGAACTGGACTTAGTGTCAAGAAGACCTGGGTTTGAATAGTCTCTCTCTGTGTGGCAAGTCATTACTTTCTTAGCTCGTCTGTAAAATGGGGATGGTATCACCTACCTCACAGGATCGCTGCAAGGGCCAAATGAGACAATATATATAAAGAGTTGGGCAATCTTTAGAGTGTTAGACATATAAATGTTATTGTCAATGCCCAAGGATAACCGGGTCCTTCCTGGCAAGGGTATTGCTTGTAAATGGTATCTATCCCTGCCTTTCTCATCCATCAGTTTTTCTCTTCCTTCCAGTTCCAGCCTTTATAAACTAGTTGTAGCCGGATTGGGCTTTCAGACACCCTGCAGCTGTCAGAGGCCAACGGCACAGCAGGAGGTGGCAGACCCACTGCAAAATAAACTGGAACTCTAGCTGACCCCTGGCTCTGCTCCTGAGGAATAATACCCTGGCTTTGACTGGGCCCAAGAACAGGCAGTCGGGGGAGGTGGAGAGCTGCTGCAAGGAGGTCTAAGGTGGTCACAAGATCTGGGCCAAATCAACACACACTATCTCACTTTAAGATCGCTGACCCTTCCCTGAATTCTTTCTGTTTGTCTGGTTAGGGCAACTGGGATTATTTGGGAGACGGGAGACCTCTGTAAAAGCAGGATTGTTAACCTAGGGGGTCCATGAACACACACACAGACACACACACACATTTTGATAATTGTCTGTATCTTAATATAATTACTTTCTTTTGTAGTCCTATGCTTTTTATTTGATGCATTTAAAAACATATTTGGAGAAGGGATCTAAGCTCCTTCACCTTTTTGTAATTCATGTCTTGAAAAAGTCAAGAATGTGCTTTAAAAACCAGCCATGGACCCCACAGTTAGGGTAATCTGGCTCTCTTTTAATAGGGGAATGGATGCTGAGGGCAGTTGTCCGAGTTGGGGTGGGATGGGGAGGCCGGTTCCGAAGGATTACTGAGTATTGCACTTGGGAGCAGCCTAATCAGGACAGTTTGGGCTTCCCTTCTCAGACACAGATAATGACCACCAGCACCCAGGGGAGAAGAAGAGAGGGAGAGGGGAAGAAAAGAATCCCAGGAGAGACTCCAAACAATATCCCTAGAACTGGAAACACCTACCATTGAGGGGAGGTTCTGTCCAGGGCACAGAACCCTCCTAGTTCAAGGACCAGAAAGCCTTATCTCCAGGTCGGCTGACCCCTCCCACTGCCTTAGGAGATTTCTCCTGAAATCTGCTGACCTGGTCTGTCCCCAACAGAAGACTGTCCTTCCTCAGGATAGGGAGAATAACTGACCTGCTGGAAAAGCCCCACCCTAAACATTGTTTTGATTCTTTGAATACTCTTCCATTGGAAAAGGAAATTGGCTTCAAAGAACCCATATGTCCTGAGCTAGAATTCCTTTACATCACAGTTTGTAAGGTCTAGCAAGTTCTCCCCATTCATTAAGCTTTAGCTCCTGACCTCAACACCACTCCCCAGGTGTACTGCAGTGGCCTCCTAATTGATCTCCATGCCTACCCTCCTAGGCTCTCCCTTTTCTGATCCATCCTCTACAAATTTGCCAAATCAATACTCCTAAAGCATAGTTCTTTGAGGCCATGCAAGAAGCAGATCTTGGGATCCTAGGATCATGGATCTGTCCATCAGTAAATCAATCAAGAAACCTCTATTAAGCCCTTACTATACACATAGGTCTGGAAGGGGCCTTAAGGGCCTAAACCCCTTCACTGTGCAGGTGAGGAAACTGAGACCCAGAAGTGGCTTGAAGTCCAAGGTCCCTGGGGTTCCCACCCCAGCCTCATTCCCTGCACTTCCCAGGCACTCTCTGTGGGTCACATTTGTGGTCATGAGCACCTGCCAGAACAGACACACAAACTGGGACACACAGTACCCCAGGTCAGATGGGGACCAGTCCTTTCCCAGGGCCCACCACCCTAAACCCAGGAGTTCAAAGCCCCTGAGTGTTTACTGAGCGCCTGATTGCTGTACTGGGCTCTCTACAGGGTACCTTCTCTGGGCTGCCCCAGGAAAGCAGGCTGTCAGGGAGGATGTAGGGGACCTAAGCTCTGGTTGTGAAGTCAGAGCCCCTGGGCTCAAAACAGAGGCTCCTGCCTGATCTTGGGCAGATCTCTGCTGGGATGGGGCAGGGGGGTGGGGGGGAAAGGGGGTGGCACAAGGTCTCATCTGTCAGATGAGCTGAGTGAATGGCATGGGCTTTTCTAGTGCTAAACCTTAGGATTCTTTGAGTCTAAGACAGACAAATAACAGGGGGAAAGATTTAAAGAGACATGTTTGTACATTGTCAAGGGAAGGACATGGGGTTTTTTTGGGAGGGGTGATCAAGGAAGGTGGCAAGGAGAGCTACTGGTCAGATAAGGCCTGAACATGCATCTGAAACAAGTGTCCTGGGGGCTTGGAGACCTGAGGAGAGGGAAAGAAGGGAGGAGAGAAGAAGGGGAGAGAGAAGGTGAGGCGAGGGGAAGAGAGAGAGAGAGAGAAGAGGCGAGGAAAGCTTGTGTTCATCCTTCGTTGCCAAAGAAGAACATGCCATCAGAGAAATGATGATATGACTTGCATTTGACATTGTTTTGAGCAACGGAGGGCTGTGCAACTCACCAGCCTCACTTTCTCTTCCTGAGCCACCTGGATCCAGTAACAAGATATTCATCAGGATGACTGGAGATGCTTCAGGAACCAGTGGGAGACCTTGTCCCCTTTAGGCCAAGGCCTATTCAGTACTCACTTAGGGTAACGTATCGCCCCTTCAGTGAATAGGCCTGTTTAAAGGGGATGGCCCCTTTAATGAGGCAAAGAAAAATAAGTAAATAAAGCTGGGAGGGAAACAGCAACAGTTACTATTGATAATCAGTCTTAAGTCAGAAGGGTGTAGAAAACAGCCTTTAAGTGCAGTTTGGGCAGGGACCTAGTGTTGAACCATGTCTGGGCTTCAGAGTGCAGTAGGTTTAAGGTCTTTGGAGGAAGTAGAGGGGAGGGGAGAGGAAGAAATCTAGCCAGTAAACCCCAAGTTAAGTGGGCATCCTCTGGCCATCCAAATTTACCTTCCTTTGGATAGAAGGAAGGGAATGAGGAGAGGAGAAACAGAGAAGGGATATCTTGTTTGAGTGGCTGATCCAGAGAGAGCCTTGACTCCCAGCCATCTCCCAACTTCTCCTATAAGGAGAACTCAGCCACTTGTTTCTGGAGTCTTGACCAATCCTAGGGCAACCAAGTAGAATCCTGGGGCTTGTGGTGGAGGAGGAGGTGGGAGTCCCGCATCCAAAGGACAAGGTCTCTAGATGGATGGAGGCCTGGGTCCTGGATGGGAGAAGGATGGGTCCCCCTTTCTCTGACTCTGGACCAGAACTCAGAGTCCTTCCATACACAACACTAATCATGGGATCATGGCTTTAGAGCTGAAACAGACCTAAGCCTACCACCCATTTTACAGATGAGGAAACAGAGCCTCAGAGAAGTTACCTGATTTGCCCAGTGTCACAAAGGTAGTAAGTGATCTGACTCAGATTTTGAACCCAAGTCTCCTGACTCCACACCCAGTGTGCTTATCAACATACCAGGCTGACTCCCCAGGGGAAAAGATGTGCTCTATAGCAAGGTGTCCAGTGCTCAAGCCCTTTAGGGGCCTCCCCTCAAGGGTACAGGTAACACATGGTGCTGTTAGCTGCTTTCCTTCCAGAGGGGCAGGGGCAGGGCTCCTCTGGGCCCCATTATTTTGGGCCTGGGCTCAGGGAGGCACTGAGGTGAGGTGGCCAGATGGTGAATTTGGGCTCAGAGGCCCTGGGTTTGCTTCTCAGTCTCTTACTATCTGGGTGAACTTGGATAAGTCCCTTCCTCTCCCTGCCTCCCTGTTTCCTCATTTGGAAAAAATGAAGAACATGTCATTCCAATGTCCTATCATTCCACTAACTTTCCATGTTATAACTCCCTTCCCTGGTCGCTTTTCCTCACAGCTGTTGTCTTCCCTCTTTAGAACATAAGCTCTGAAAGTATGGCCTGCTTCAATTAGTATTTGTAGCCCTGTTGACTGGCCCCAGGAAGCAAGCATCAATAAATGCATTTTTCATTCATTCATTCATTTATACATTCATTCATTCATCTATTCACACACACCTCCCCTTAAGAAACTCCAACTGTTCCCGATAGTCCCCACAATAAAAGTAGAAATTCCTGACCTTGAAAGCTTTTCCCATTCTGCCTACACATTGTTTAAATACAAAATGCACACTTGCCAAAAAGACTATTTTATGGAGAACTCACATGGAGCAGGCGAGCGATCACATGGTGGTCAGAAGAAGTGATACAAGGACATTCTCAAGAACTTTGGATTTGACTGTTCGACATGGGAGACACTGACACAGGACCACGCAGCATGGCATGCCCACATCAGAAAGGGTACTGTGCTCTATGAGCAAAGCAGAATTGAGACTGCACAAAGGAAATGTAGGATGTGCAAATTTGGAGTATCCATCCCAAATGTTCACACGGATTGTCTGTGCCCAATCTGTAGCAGAGCATTCCAAGCTCATATTGGTCTGATCAGCCACAGTCGGACACACTGAAATTTCACTTTATCATGCTGATGTCATTTTGGTCCTCTTTCAGAACAAAGGACAACAACTAGCCAACCACTGTTACATGCTAGTCACTGTGGATACAAAGACAAAAAACAAAGCCATCTCTGCCCTGGGAAACTCTGTATTCTGGCAGAATATAATAAATATATAAAATAATAAAATCCAAGGAGGAAGAGATGACTGACAGCTAGGGGAATGGGGAAAGGTTTCCAAGACAAAATGGCGCCTGAGTTGGGCTTCCAAGAAAGTTCTAAATTCCTGAGGTGGAAGGGAGAAGTGTATTCCAGGCTCCTGCAGAGGCAGAGGGTTGGGAAATGAAACACTGAGTTGACAAAGTCAGCCAGTGTTGGGTTTGGCTGGAACACAGGTGGAAGGTGGTGAAGTAGGTGGTATTTCAGAGTCAGGCCAGATCCATTCCCTTCACTTTCTAGGGGCACCCCTGAGGGGTTAAGGTGTCTCTACTGCTGTCTGCTGGAACCCTCCATTCCAGCTGTGTTCCCTCCATTGTTAGCCTAGCAGTTACTTGTGCTCCAATTCCATTTAACCCATTAACATTAATTAGCTTTTACAAGGGAAAATTTACTTGAAAGATACAGCAAGAACAAAAGTACAAGCATTTTCCCCAAAACCATTTGGTTCCTGGAGGGAGTGGGTTCAGATTTTACATCGTTTCTCCATAGAATTGGTCCCACCACGTTTGAATCCAAATTCAGGGTCATTGCTGAATGAGTCTTTGTCCTATTTATTTCTGATCTGGGAGGCATTAATGCTGTTCTGCTCACAGGAACTCATCTCCTGAATCCCAGAGGCTGACTCCCCTGATCTTTACAAACTCACCAGGTCCTTGCCTCCAACCTCCTTAGTCTAATACTATAAAGAGCAAACACTGAGGCAGGCAAAGAGCTGTGGCCCATATTCATGGGCCATGTTGGCCTCAGAGGGAGAAGGTCCCAGGCCTTTCCTCTTTCAGTATTGTTTTTCAGTGGATGCAGTCAGCCAAGAGCAAAGATCCCAGTAAGAGAAAGAGAGGAAAGGCCAAAGCTGACTAAAGCCTTTTGAAAGCACCCTCAGTTCTGATTCCAAATGACACCGGGTCAAAGAGGCTGTCGTCTACCACGTGGTTAGAAGACTGGAACCAGTTACAGAATATCTATACATTCTCCAAAGTCTCTCCAAAGCACTTCCATTACATGCCATTGTGATTCTTCCAAAAGCAGGATCCCAAGTCTCTTCTTCATGAGAAAATACAGCAATTAAGCACATTGATGCACTCTATACAGGCTCCTAACGACTGGGTTTATTGGCCAGTCCTCCATGACACAAGTATGGACAATCATATTGAGTCTCTGAGTCTCAGTTTTCTCATTCATAAAATGGGAATAATAATACATACAGTACCTACCTCAGAGGATTATTGGAAGGCTCAAGTAAGTTAAGGTGTGTAAAGCAACTTGCCAACCTTTAAGCCCTTTATGAGTGCTCCTAATAATATTATTGGCATTATTAATAGCTACCTCCAGAGGATGCTTTGTGGAAACCCTGGTTTTTGGCATAGGAGGACATGGGCTACAAACGTCATTTATCTTCTACCTGTCTAATCCTAATCCTTTCACTCTACAGAGAATGGAACAGCAGGGTCAGGAGCAAGCTTCCTTAGCAAGGGATTCACATTCTCTCACGTTGGAAAATAATAGCATTTGCCCTTTAACAATTTCTTGATATTTCTTTATAGGGTCCAGGCTTAGACACAAAAGAGAGCTGAGAAAACATCAATTGAGACACTTCATTTTGTGTATAATAATAATAACTAGCATTTGTACTCCAAGATTTGCAAAAGAACTTTACATGTACTGTCTGGTGAGACCCTCACAAAAACCTTGTGAAACAGGTGCTGTTATTATCCCCATTTACAAGTGAAGAAATCGAGGTCTAGAGAGGTGTAGGAGCTTGTTAATTTCATCAGGAATGAGTTCCTGGGATAAGGATAAAGGCAGCTGCAACCAGAATTCCTTGTTTGATTTCTTAAATCACTTTGATTCTCCTTTTTATTTTTGTTTCTAGTTTTATTTTTTATTCGGAACTTAAACTCAAAAAAGAACATATCCATATACAAAGTAGAACATAAAAGATGCCCTTATATGAAACCATGAATCTCCATTCCATACAAACCGCTTTTTTTAAAAAAGGACATATAAATTCAACATGTTACTTTCAAAGTTGTCCTAATTGTTTGTGCTTCCTTCTGAACTGTCCTCTATTCTTTTCAGTTTCTGTCCTTTTTTCTTTTACATCACTATTGCTGCGTGTCTCCCCCAACCAGTTAAAAACTTAAAACTTGTAAAAATAAGGATAGTAGAGCATAACATATTCACACACTGGGAATGTCTGAAAATGTATGAATCTCATTATACACCTTCATTCCATCACCTTTTTGGTCCAGAGCTGGAAACATTGCAAATAACAGGTTCTCTGGAGTTTGATTGATCATTGCTTAAATCTCTCAAAGCTGTTTATTTTTACAGTGTTGTTATTATATTATTCACATGGCTCTACTCATTCTGATCTGCATCAGTTCATATATCTTCCCAGGATTCTCTGAAATCCTCTCTTTAATTGTTATGGTGGAATAATATTCCATTACATTCATATACCATAATTTATCCAGCCAACTTCAATTGATGGACATTCCCTTGGTTCTAGCACTTTACTACAATAAAAAGTACTTCCTTTTTGTTTGATCTCCTTGGGGTGGAAGTGTAATAACAGTACTTGATTGGCTGCCATTTTAGAATGAATCCAAACGTATGTACAGTTTAGTAATTTGGGGGTTGTAGTTCTAAGTAGCTTTCTAGCATAGCTGGACTCATCCACACCCTCCCAAACAATTCATTAATATGTCTGTCCTCTCATACTTGTCCAACAATTATCATTTTCCTTTGTCATCTTTGCCAATCTGATGGGTCTAAGATGGAATTTAGAGTTGTAACTAAGTGTCACAGTTGATAGAGTGCCAGATAGAGTCAAGAAGACTCATCTTCCTGAGCTGAAATCTGGCCTTGGACATTTAACTCGCTGTGTGAGCCTGGGCAAGTCACTGAATCCCTCTTTACCCCAGTTTCTCATCCATAAAATGAGCTAGAGAAGAAAATGGCAAACAATTCCAATACCTTTGCCAAGAGAACCCCAAGTAGGGTCATAAATAGTTGGACACGACTGAAAAATGACCGAACAACAACAAACTGGTGATGTGAATCATTTCTTTTATATGGATGTTGATAGCTTTGATTCTTCTCTGAAAATTGCCTTTTCATATTGTTCAATCATTTTTCTTTTGGGGAATGGTTCTTGTTCTTATATATTTAAATCAGTTCTCTATATATCTTGGGTATTACACCTGTGTCAAAGAAACTTGCTATCAAGATTTTCCTTGCCTGTTTCTTCCCTTAGGCCTGAGAAGGAATGTGATCAATACCAGGGGTTTCTAACTAAAGAGCTTCTTCCATCTCACAACCCATCCTCTCTTCCTCTTGACCAAATCCCATCGCTGGTTCTTACTTTTTTTCTTCTCTTTAATCTCTTCAGTCTTACTTTTTTTCTTCTCTTTAATCTCTTCAGTATCCACTCTCCAAAGTTTTCATTTTGCTTGTGATTATTCTCCTGCAGTATTATCTTCCTTCTTATCCTCTTTCTCTCCTAGTCCTTCCTCTTTTCCTGCATCACATATTTCTGCGACAAACTTTTTGTTTCTACATTTAAGGGTGTGTGTGTATATGTCAAACCTGTTCAGATATGAATGAGGTTCATCTAATGACTCCTCTCCCCACTCTACCATGTTTATATATTCTTCTCTCTTACTCCAATTATGAGAAAGAAAGAAATTTCACTTCCTTCTTAGTATTTTCCATACTAATATATTCCTTTTACCTTTCCTTGTATTTCTCTTCTCAGAATAATTGAAACCAAGCCAGTCCATATATACACAGGTCCTCTATCTGATTTAACTTCATTAAGAATCTGAAGGGACTCTTGCTTCTTTTTCTTTCTGTTTAAATGTTAGCATTTTATCATCTTGTAGCACCTTGTACTTGTTCAGATTAATTGGCATTTCTAGATTTCTCTTGATTCTTCAAAGTTTCACCTCAGCTCTGGTCTTTTCATCAGGTATGCTTGAAAATCCTCTTTTCCATTGAGGTTCATTTTTCCTTCTCTAGGATTATACTGAGCCTTACAAAATAAATTATTCTATATATGTGTGTGTGTATATACATATGTGCACAAATACACACACACACACACACACACACACACACACACATATATACACACATATACATATGCTTTGCCCTTTGGAATGTCATTTTTCAGGACTCCTCTGGTTCTTTAGTAGGGGTGTGTGTAATCTAACAGCACTGGTGAGTTTGGTGCCCTCTGGATCCTTGAAGTTCTGAATGCTCAATCATCTGGGTTAGCTGAGAACCCCTATACTGGGGTATCCTAATCTGAGCAATATTTCTGGTCACTTCCAAGATCCATACTATGTATACCTAACCAGCTGAATTTTTCTCATGAAAGTCCTCCACTCTGGGTGATTCTGGATATAGAATTTTGCAGATGTCTTCTGCCTAACTCTGGCCAAGCAAGGAGGTCTCCACTTGTTTGCCTGCTCTGGCTCTTTGAAGGAAATGAGGAATTCTTAGAGGCAGAAGAGAAAAATTTTCAAGCATGGTAGAAAGAGACTAGAGACTTGAATGTCAGGTGTGGAGAACATCCAAAACAAGACCTATTTGACTGAACCCAAAAGTATCTGAAACAAAGTGGTGTAGAAGGCTGGAAAGATTGGCCGGAACCAGGTTAGGAAGAACTTTAAATGCCAAACAGAGGAGGTTATGTCGATAAAAGAGACAATAGGAAGTCCTTGCTGAGCAGGGAGAAGTCACTCCACTAAGCACTAGAGATATAAAGATAAAATCCAATCAATTCCTACCCTCAGGGAGTTTACATTGTACGGAGTGTACTGAACATACATGCTATGTACACAGATGAGTAAATATAAAGTTATACAAAGGAATTTCATGAAGGGGAAAGCTTTATCAATGGGGAGGGGCAGGGCATTAACATTGGGGGAGAAAGGTCTTGTGTAAGAGATGGTGGCTGATCTGTACCTTCAAGGAAAGCAGGGATTCTGAGAGGATGATGTAAGAGTGCATTTCTGAAGTGTGTATAGGAAAAGAGGCAGGAGATAAGACGTCCTGTCCATGGGGAACAGCGAACAGACCTGTATGGTGAGAAGAGAGAGTATAAAAAGTAGAATAAAATTAAATCAGACTGAAAAATTGGGTAGGAGCCAGATATACCTTCATGGTTGAACGCTCTCTTAACATGAATTACTTCTAAAAGTTCTTCTCCTATTCCCTTTTCCACCCCCACCCTCCACCCAGATCCTAGACACTCTTTCCCCTAGAACCACCCAGCCCAGGGCTGTTCTCCAAGACAGCAGGAGGAAGTCACAGAAAAGACCAGAGAATCCTGAAGCTGGAGTTTTCCAAAGCGTCATAAACATTTTTCTTCTAAAGCCAGTCTCGCTCCCCCAGTGCCACAAATACCAGGTTAAAAACAACACCAAGAACTTATACTAATAGTACCTTCTATTTTGGGGGTAAGTTTATCCCCAAATAGTATTTCCAGACTCCTTACATCATGTGATCCTCACATTCCCCTTGTAAAGAAAGCCAGGCAGATGTCATCAGTCAGTTGGCCAGGGCACCTAGATTCCCAACCACCAACAGACTAACTGGGTCTTTCCCCCTCAAAAAATAATCTTTATAGCTCATGCCCCCACCTAAGGTTTTATCCTGGTTATATCTGAATTTACCTCGCTTTTACTCTGCCCTTCAATACCTTTGAAAGCATTAGGCTTGTTCAGTCATGTCTGACTCTTCATGGTTTTCTTAACAGATATTGGAGTCCTTTGCCATTTCTTTCTCCATCAGATTAAGGCAAACAGAGGTTAAGTGACTTGCCCAAGGTCATTCAACTAATAAGAATCTGAGATTGGATTTGAATTCAGGTCTTCCTGATCTCACACCTAGTGCTCTATCCATTGAGCCATCTAGCTAAAAGACTAGAGTTCACACCTAGTCTCAGATATTTACTAGCTGTACAACCCTGGGCAAATCACTTAACCTCTGTCTGCCTCAGTTTCCTTATCTGTAAAGTAAGGATAATAATATCTACTTCCTAGGGTTGTTGGGAAGATCAAATGAGATATTATTTATAAAATGCTTACCAAAAAGGTTAGCTATTATATACTATATTATTAGAGATGGTAAATATTTCTCTTCAGCAATATTCACTTTCTTGCAATTGTTTTCTTAAAACATCTGAGTTGTCAACAAATAGTTCATTCTTTTTAAAATTTAATTTATTATTTTTCTTTTTTTGCAAATTATTTTATTTTATTCTTAAATACAAAACAAGAAAAGAAAAAAAAACAGTCATGTACATAGGAGACCATAAGAGAGGATTCAATATAGAATAATAGATTTCCATTTCAAGAAAACCTGTGTAATAAATACTGCACATTATTTTCTAGGCTGTCCAGTTTTTCTTTGCTTCCTTGTTAGTTTTATTTTGTTCTCTGTTGGGAACTTTTTACTTTATTTTTTTCCCTTCCCTGAAAGAAGGTTACAGTTAAGCATGGAGATATATATATATATATATATATACCTATATACATATACATAGATATCTATAAACATACACATATACTCATACATATTTGTAAGACTAATTTATTATGATTCACTCTATTTTTCTTAATTATTTTTCACAATGAAATTTTGCTACCATATGTCTACAGATTTTTACCCTCCCCTTAGTCTGGAATGCGTGCCTTCCTCATCTCTGTCTCTCTGTTTTTTAGAATCTCTGTTCAAAGCAAAGCTCCAGTATCATCTTCTGCAGAAGCCTTGCCTCTTCTCCAGGGCCATTAGGGAACAGTGGGTTAAATGTTGGGTCTCAAGTGAGGAAGACCCAAGTTCAAATCCTGGCATTTACCAGCTATGTGACCCTGGGTAAGACCTTCATTACCTTCAGTTTCCCCATCTGTAAAAGACGGATGATGTTTATGTTCAATTCAACAAACGTTTATTAAGTGCCTACTACGTTCAATTCAACAAACGTTTATTAAGTGCCTACTACGTTCCAGGGACTGAGCTAATCACAGCAGTTACAAACAGAGGCAAAAGTGAGACCCTGCCCTCAAGGAGCTCACAATTTAGCTGAGGAGATGATGCTTTGTAGATCTGAGTGCTATATAAATGCTAACTACTATTATTATCTTGCCCTATTAATATGTATTTATCCATGTTTTTGTTGTTTTTCAGTCCTTTTTTTCAGACATGTCAGATTCTTTGTGACTCTCATTTGGGGTTTTCTTGGCAAAGACAATGGAGTGGTTTGCCATTTCCTTCTCCAGCTCATTTTACAGATGAGGAAACTGAGGCAAACAGGGTTAAGGGACTTGCCCAGGGTCACACAGCTAATAAGTAAATGTCTGAGGCTACACTTGAACTCCGGTCCTCCTGACGCTATACCAGGTACTCTATCCATTGTGCCACCTGATTTATCTGTGTGCCTGTTGGTGCAGCAGATGGGACATTGTCCTGGGAACCAGGAAGACTCTGCCTGAATCTCACCGTAGACACTTTACTGGGACTGGGCAAATCACTTGGCTTCTCTCTGGGCTGCTGTTTTTTATCTGTAAAGCAAGGAGGATTGGAAGGAAGACCTTTGACCCCATGTTGTAGCCCACTCAGTAACATGTAGACTCCTGAAGGGCAGGGCCTTTGCCCCAGTCTTTGCATCACCAGTTCCTGCCCCAGTGTCTTGAACACAAACCAGATTGAAGAAGTATTTATTGAATCAAGTTACAAATGAATAAATTGGGCAACTAGGAGGCACAATAAAAAGAGTGACTGACCCTGGATTCAAGAACACCTGAGTTCAAATCCAGCCTCAGACACTCACTAGCTGTGTGACCTTGGACAAGTCACTTAATCCTGTTTGCCCCAGTTTCCTCATCTCTAAATAAGCTGGAGAAGGAAATGGCAAACCACTCTAGTATCTCTGCCAAGAAGAACCCAAATGGGGTCACGAAGAGTCATTCACAACCAAAATGACTGAAGGACAAAGAATTGGCACTGAAAGAAATGATGTGACTTGCCCAAGGTGACGCAGGTAGTGACTTGGAAATGGGGCCAGAACCCACGTGTCCTGATGCCAAGTTCTCCAGAGCAGTTAGTGCCAGGATGGCCGCCAGCCTGGAATTATGAAGTAGACGCCAGTGCCAAGTTCCAGAGAGAAAAGGGAATACAGGGAGAGTGGTTATGTTGTCTCTACTTGCCCGGCTTGCAAAAAGTAGTCTGCATGTGCATAAGCATGAATATGTATGTTTAAAGACAAATCCATAGGAGGGTGGGACTCGTGGTGCCTAAGGTCAGATATAAATCTATGATCTTATGACCCCGTGTGTTTCTCTGCATTTTAGTTTCCTCATCTCAGAAAAAGAGGAGGTTGGGCTCAGTGTCTTCCAGAAAGCCCTTTCCACCTCTCCTGTTTTCTTGTTCTAGGGTTCTCCCCCATCGATATGATTCCAGTCAAATAGCTGCATTCCTTAAAGCAACCCATGGGAGATTCTAGGCACACTTTTGTAGGAACAGAATCAGCCCTTGTGTGGATAGGAAAGAGTGGAGGTATGGGGGAAACCTTGACAGAGGGGAGCAGTGGTCACCAGAGTATAAGCATTACTCATTTCTATTTTTTGGTAAATGAGGAAACCAGCAAAGAAAAGTGCCTTGCTCATGGCCATTTAACTGGCTAGTACGTTGTGGTTACATATTTAATAGCCAGCTTTAAGTTTTGCAAAGGGCTTCACAAATATTATTTTATTTCTTCCTCACAACAATCCTGGGAGGTAGGTGCTAGTAGCATTCTCATTTTACAGATGAGGAAACTGAGGTAGACAGAGGTAATGCAACTTTCTCAAGTTTGTACAGCTATTAAGTAGCTAAAATTGCATTTGAACTCAGGTCTTTCTGACTCTAGACCCAGTCCCCTATATATTTAGAGGTCATCTAGTCTAACTCCCTTATTTTACAGATTAAGGAAACTAAAGCCCAGAGAAGTGAAATTCAATTCAATTCTGTAAACATTTATTAAGCACCTACTATGTACCAGACATTGTGCTAAGTGCTGTGAAAACAAAAAAAGACTTGCCCAGATGACTAGGCCAAAGTCACCTAGGAAATAAGTGGCAGGGAGAGGCTTCCAAGTCAGGACCTCTGAGCTCAAACTCCATGCTCTACATGCCCTACACTAAAGAGTCAAAGCCAGTGTTAGAATCCAGAGTCTCACTTTCATCCATAATTGAGACACTTTCTACTTCCTTACACTCTCCCATATATGTTATTAGCATATTGAAAGAAAGTTATAAAGAAACTTGGCTCTGGAGGAAACCTAAGAAAATGTACCACCATCTTTCCTTATTTGCAGAGGTGGGGGCTATGGATATGAAATTTTGCATATCCTATCAGACTCCTTTGATGTATTGATTTACTATATGGGTTTTTTTCCCCCTTCTTCATTTTCTCCCCTTTTCTTACAAGGGGTCAGGGAATGAGGAAGAGTGTATTTGAAAATAAAGGTAATATAAAAACATAAGATATGGGTAAAAAAATTTAAAGAAAGTTGTGACAATAAAAGGAACATTATTAATGTATCATATTCATTTTTGAACCAAACAGAAGCATGCTTGGGTCTGCAAACTACAGGTTATGAGAGAAAAGAATGAATGTATGAGGAGAGAAGTGAAGACGCACATGCGCGCACACACACACACACACACACACACACACACACAGAAATATGTAGGGAGGGAGAGGGTACAGAGATTGAGTACGCATGTTCTGACAAAAGGATTGGTGTCAGTGCTGCGCATGTGGCAGGGTGGGGAGGTGTCTGTTTTCTCAGCTGATTGGTGTCTAGTGTTTGTACCCACATCTCTCTAAGCAGCTGATAGCCACAAACACCCAGAGCAGGAGGGGGAATGCTCTCTGGGGGATACCATGTTCTCAGAAAGGCTGAGCTAAGACAACAGATGAAACCGTAGCAAACTCATCACATCACACTGGACAACGCTGAGCTTTGGATGGCAAATTCCTCTAAAGTCAGTTTCTTGGATGACTCTGGGCTGCCCTCGTCAGCATCTTCCCTGTGTTCCTGGGAAACATTCATCTTCAGCTGAAAATATTTTACTCAGTCACCAGACTTCTCTTTCACAAGCATGTAAAGTCTAAAGTTGGACAGGACCTCAGAGGTCATCTGGTTCAGCCCTTTCATTTTACAGGTGAGGAAATTGAGACCTAGGGAGGTCTGGTGATTCAGTCAAATTCACAAAGGTGAAGTCAGTCAATGAGAAGGATATCTATTATTAGTCTAGGTTTTGTGCTGAGAGCTGGGGATACAAAGAAAGGCAAAGAAAGACAGTCCCTGCTCTCAAAGAAACTTAAGTCCTAGAAGCAGGATTCGAATCCATATCCTCTAACTCAGAGGTATCAAACTTGAAGGCAGCAAAACTCCTGCTGTGTGGCCTGAACTAGAGTAAATTGTAATTGGGAAATGTTTAACAAAATAAATAAAGATACAATACAGCACAGATAATGTTAATTTGTCATTTTCTAAGTTAATATTTGGCCAAAGAAATTTATCTCTATTACAGTTTAATAGTACTGCCTAACTCCACAATCAGTGTTTTTTCCATGGTATTACACTGCCATCAAAGACCTTCTTTAGATTCTTCTCTGTCCCCTGTGTGCCATATGGACAGGCTCACCTCAGAGATATTCCAGACCACTGTAATAAAGCAAATTTTACAATAAAGTGAATCATACAAATTTTTTGGTTTCCCAATGCATATAAAAGTTATGTTTATACTATACTGTAGTCTATTAAGTGTGCAATAGCATTAGGTCTTAAAGAATGCACATACCTTAATTTAAAATACTTTATTGCTAAAAAAAAATGCTACTCATCACCTGAGACTTCAATGAGTCATAATTTCTTTTGCTGGTGGAGGGTCTTGTCTAGATGCTGATGGCTGATCAGGATGGTGGTTGCAGAAGGTGGCTGTGGAAATTTCTTAAAATAAGACAATGAGGTTTGTCCCATCACTTGACTCTTCCTTTGACCAAAGATGTCTCTGTAGCATGTTATGCTGTTTGATAGCATTCACAGTAGAACCCCTTTTGGAATTGGAGTCAATCCTCTCAAACCCTGCCTCTACTTTATCAACTAAGTTAGTGTAATATTCTTCAATACTGCTGTGTCTTAGGGAATAGGGAGTCTGAAGGAGAGAGAGAGAGACAGAGAGACATAGAGAGACAGAGACAGAGAGACAGAGAGACAGACAGAGACAGAGAGAGAGACAGAGAGACATAGAGAGACAGAAAGAGACAAAGACAGAGAGACAGAGAGAGAGAGACAGAGAGACAGAGACAGAGACAGAGAGACAGAGAGAGAGACAGAGATAGAGACAGAGACAGAGAGAGACAGAGAGACAGAGAGACAGAGACAGAACAGAGAGACAGAGACAGAGAGAGACAGAGACAGAGAGACAAAGAGAGACAGAGACAGAGAGAGAGAGATGGGAAATAGCCAGTTGGGGAAGCAATCAGGACACATCCATTTAGTGATTGTTTGCCTTCTTACCTGCTTGTGGTTCATTGTGCCCCAAAACAATTACAACAGTAACACCAAACATGACTGATCGCAGATCACCAGAACATATAATCACAGTGAAAAAGTTAGAAATACTGCGAGAGTCATCAGAATGTGACCCAGAAACACCCTATGAGCATGTGCTGCTGGAAAAATGGCCCTGATAGACTTGCCCCATACAAGCTTACCACAAACCTTCAATGTGTTTGGAAACTAAACCAAACCAAACCAAATCTCAATACCTGCAAACACACAATGAAGTGAAGCGCGATCGAGCACAAGGTCTGCCTGTGTTCTTCCTTTCCTCTCCCTTTTCCATTTGAATGAATTCTATAGTCTAGCCCTGTACCTGCCACATGCTAGGTGATGAATGACTGCTTGTTCAATTGAATTGAATCCTATCCTTCCTTCAATGAATGAATGAAAAAGTATTCATTAGGACTTTATTATTTTTTTAAAAGACTTTATTATGTCACTCAATGAAGCACTGTGTTAAAAGCTGGAGACAGAAAATTAAGACAGGTCCTCCTCTCAAGGTGCTCATGTTCTTTTTTAATTCTGTTTTTAATGTATGGAATAAAACAAGGATTTCCATAATATAGTACAATAAAAAGATGATTGTATACAAAACTACAAATAACTTGCTATTCTTTTCAAATATACAAGAAAATGATCGTATAAATTTCTTTTTTTTCCTCCTCCCCATATGGCTGTTATTAGATACAAATAAACATATATGAGTATGTAAATATATATACAAACCACATATGTGTATAAACACATACTTATACACACATATATACATGTACATGTATATCTATATATGAAAATATATAAAATTATTCTATATATACTTCTATTTATCAGTTCTTTCTCTGACTGCAGATAGCATCTTTTCTTCATGTATCTGAGTATTTATAATAGACAAAAAATAATGAAGAACAAAAGGCGCCAAACCAAGATGTCCATATTCTAATAGGAGCAGATGCTCTATCCAGGATGATTCTGTGGCTAATTAGATGGAAAGGCCTAGGGGTCATAGACCTGTAGCTGGAAGGGATCCTAGAAGCTATCGATTCCAAGAGTCCTTAACTTGAGGTCTGTAAACTTCTAAAAACTTTAAAATATATTTTGACAACTATTTCAATATAATTCATTTCTTTTGTAATCCTCTGCATGTCATTTTATGCATTTAAAAACATGATTCTGAGAGGTAATCTTTAGGCTTCCCCAGACAGTCCAAGGGGGTCTATGATATAAAAAAGGTTTAAGAACCCCTGATTCAGCCCAACCCTCTCATTTCACAGATGGAGTTAGAGGCCTAGAGAGTTGTCGCTCACCCATTACATGCAGGCCTTGATTGTAGGAGCCCAGTTCTGAAGCCAGATTCTCTGATTCCATGCTCTTTCTACTGTACCATGCTGATGGTCCTTAAGGTACAGAAAGCACAAATGTATCTTCTTTAGTGTCATTTCCATGAAAAAAAAAGCCAATTTCTGGTGTTTGGTTTTCAGTAGCTGTGCACAGCTCCTAGGGCCCTTGGGATTACCTGCCCTTTGAGGGCGCAGATGTGTGCCTACTAACACAAATCCCACTTACTCTAAGAAGCCCTCTTCTCTCCTTAGACCTCTTCAGACATTTCCCTTTGTACTACTCATTATTAGGCTTGGAGAATTTGAAATTCTCAAATGGACAAAAAGTTTCTGAAGATCCCTCTAGGCTGGAAGCCTTGGACTTGTAGCCTATAAATTCCATGAAGGCAAGGGCTTTATTGGATCTAAACCTTGTATGGGCTCCAGGGCCAAACACAGGGCCCCTGAGTTTTTTGAATTGACTCTCCCCAAGAGTCCTCCTCCCTGTATGTGGGTCTGATCCCTGCCTGTGCCAGGGCTGGATGAGAAACAGCAGATCCGGACTCACTGCTGAATTCTTAGCACCTTAGTCTTAAGTCAAGACACGTTTGTTGGCATCTTTCTTCCCTGACCTGTTTGGCTAAAGCTCCATGGCCTTTGTGAAAGGCCAGCTCATTCCTCCCAGCCAGTTATCAGCTTTAATCCCTTGCTCATCTACCTATTTCCTATCCCTATCCAGGTGAAGGCACAAGACCCCAAGTTTACAGCTCCTACTTTCCTCAAGAGTGAGGTAAAGGGAAAACAAAGGTCTCTGTTAGAAACGCAGGCCTCCTGGGAAAGGTCCAGAAGGATTCCCCATGCGGCCATTGTTCCTTTCTTCCTTAAAAGGCTTCTCTTTCTCCAAATTCATTCCAGGCAGAGAACACATCAGCAAACATTTAAGTGCCTACTGTGCACCAGGCACTATACTTCCCTTTGTCTTTCTCAGTTATGTCCCCCACCCCATGACCTAAATAAATGTTGTCCCTTTCAGCCCACATCAGGACCAGCCTTTTGAGTAGCTGGAGTAGGTGGCTGCTGACAAGGCATGATTAGAGGTGTTCCAAGTGGAGTTGTTTCCCACAATTACCTTCCCCAAACATCTCTCATCCATCAGAGTGCCTGGAGTTCCATTGTTAGAGATGCATTCCTTTGACTCATAGGCTCATCCCATATTAGAAGTGGAAGGGGTGGTGGTGGTGAGAGATCATCTCCAATTCATCCTTCACACAATGGCTAAAGTAATTTTCACTAAAGCATAGTTCTGACCACCATGCTCCCCTATCCCAAAGTGTATTGTCTCTAAGATAAAACCCAACCTCCTTAGCTGGGCATTTAAGGTCTTCCACAGATAGCCTCCAACCTGCCTTTCCAGTCTTATTTCATTTCATGCTCTATGAAACTGCTTCCCAGACTTGATGTGCTATTTCCTATCTCCTTGCATTCATAAAGGTTATGTTGTTGGTCCCTTTGTGTCTGGAGACACTCCGGCCTTAGCTGCACCTTTTAGAAACCACATCTTCCTTCCAGGCTCAGCCCAGGTGCCTTCTCTGGTGGGGGAGAAGGGCATCCCCTAGCTTGCCCCCCTGGCTGAAGTTATAGATCAAATCTGGAAGGAAGCCTTTGGCTCCAGACCCCTTATTTTACAGAGGAAGATTTTCTCTTCCCTCCACCTCACTTCCTTACCCCCTCAAGTACAATGGAAGTTTCTTGTTTTTATTATTTAATTTTTTCTTTTCTAATTTGTTTTTAGTTTTCAACATTCACTTCCATAAAATTTTGAGTTTTTCTAAGATCTTTCCCCTACCCCAAGATGACATGTAAATTGATATGGGCTGAACATATACATTCATATTAAACCCATTTTCATATTAGTCATGTTGTACATAAGAATTAGAACCAATGGGAGAAACCATGAGAAAGAAAAAACACACACAAAAAAAAAGGAAAAAAGAGAAAGCAAATAATATGTTTCCATCTGCATTCAGATTCCATAGTTCTTCTTCTGGACGTGGAATTTTCCATCATGAATCTTTTGGAGTTGTCTTAGATCCTTGCATTGCTAAGAAGAGATTAGCCTATCTAAGTTAGTCACCATCTAATGTGGCAGTTACTGTATACAGTATTCTCTTGGATTTGCTCACCTCACTCAGCATCAGTTCATGTAAGTCTTTCCAGGTTTTTCTGAAGTCTGCCTGCTCATCATTTCTTATAGCACAATAGTATTCCATTATATTCATATATCACAACTTGTTCAGCCATTCCCCAGCTGATAGGCATTCCCTCAATTTCCAACTGTTAGGCACCACAAAAAGAACTGCTATAAAAATTTTTATACATGTGGGTCCTTTTCCCATTTTTATGATCTCTTTGGGATACAGCCCTAGAATCAGTATTGCTGGGTCAAAGGGCATGCACAGTTTTATAGCCCTTTGGGTATAGTTCCAAATTGCTCTCCAGAATGGTTGGATCAGTTTATAATTCCACCAGCAATGAGTTAGTGTTCCAGTTTCCCCACATCTTCTCCAACATTTATCCTTTTCCTGTTTTGTCATGTCAGCCAATCTTATAGGTGTGATGTGATACCTGAGAGTTTCTCTAATCAACAGTGATTTAGAGCATTTTTTCATATGACTATAGATAAGCTTTAATTTCTTCCTCTGAAAACCTCCTGTTCATATCTTTTGACCATTTATTAATCGGGGAATGACTTGCCTTCTTATAAGAATGGAAGCTTCTCAAGAGTGGGGACCATGGCTTACTTGTCTTTTTCACCATGGTACCCCCTCTTCTAAGACCAAAACAAATGACAACCAAAACTAGAATTGTTTTTAACATACAATGAAAGTTCCTAGGCACCTTTTCCTAAGGACCTAAGCAAACCATGAGTTCTTGAGAAAATAATCTGGAAGAAGAAATATGTAATCTTTGACTTAAGACAAATTGAAATCCAAATTGTAAAGACTATCAATTTAAAAAATTATTAGCTGCATTTCCTTTCTGGTACATTTACACCCTATCATGCCTTTTTGGAGGCGTATCTGATTCAAGCTCTGTGCCTTCTTTCCTCTCCTTTCATCCATTCCTCCATCCCTTCCTACCTATCTTCCTTTCACAATGAATATATCTTGTACATAACTCATTATTTGCATGTTTTCTTCTTCATTAAAATGTGAGCTTCTTGAGGGCAGGGATTGTTGTAGCCTTTCTTTGTACCCTCAACACTTATCACAGTGCCTGGAACGGAATAAACGCTTGTTGATTGATTGATTGATGTCACTACCTAGCACACAGTAGGTGTTTAACAAACTGTAATCCCTTCATTCATTCCAATCTAGTCCAACCCCCTCATTTCATGACTAAGGAAATAAAGCTTAGAGGAACTGAGTGACTTACCCAAAGTCCCATAGCTAGTTAGTGAGCAAAGTAAGATAAAAACCAAGTCTCTACCTACTGTGCTCTTTCCTTGAATTATAAATACATTTATGTAATTATAAATTACATTTATGTTGAGTTTTAAGATTTGCACAACACTTTATATACATCGCTTCCTTTGAGTCTTTCAACTAACCAGTGAGGTATATCCATCGGATGTTATTCTCCCCATTTCACAGATGATGAATCTGAAAGTCAGAGATGTTAAGTCACTTGCTCATGGTCACACAGAGCCAGGAGGAGAACCCGGGTCTTCCTGTCTTCCAGTACAACAGTCTCTCCATTCTTCTATGCCTTGATGAAGCACAGAGCTGAGAATACCAACCAAGTCAAAGAAAATCATCCCTGGGGGCTTACTTTCTACTGGCTCTAAGTAAGTGGAAGAAAAGATGAAAGATTTGCTGAATTGAATGTAAATGGTAGTGGTCCCTATTAACACACACAATAACTTTTCAAAGAAGTCCCCAAAGATGGGAAAACATTACTGGAGAGCCTAAGGAAAATAAGTCGGAAAATTCCCTGCTCCTAGAACTATTTAGACTGTTCTAGAAATCAGTCTGGAATTATTCAAGGAAAGTGACCTAGAAACCTGAAAATTAGGACGACATCCCAGGAAGGTTAATGATAACAACAAAAAAAAAAAACCCCAAACCCACCCAAATGTACAAAAAATGGTCCTAGCATCATTTTTTTATGATAACAAAGAGATGGAGGCTAAACGTGACAGGGAGAGTTGAAAAAACTGGCCTACAAATGCAAGGGATGATTGGCAAGATGCAAACAATGCCAAATAAGAAGGCATTTTTCAGAGAAACATAGGATGAAGTAGAAAGTGGCACAGAGTGAAGAAATCAGAACCAGGAGGACAATGATTACCACAGTGTAAATAAAGTCTCCCACAAGAAATAATAAGTTGCTGGTCAATTACTAAAGTCAATGACTGATGTTAATGAGGAGCTGCCAAAGTTCTGTTAACAACCCATTCAATCTAACCCAATAGGATGGACATTTATTACCAGGCAAAGACCTTATGTTAGGCAATGGGGATGAAAACCCAGAAGGAAGAGTTTTTGACCTAAGGCATTTTCTCATCTATTCTCAATAATTAAATTATATTATCAGTAATCAGGGTTTTTTTTCCCCATGAAATGTACTCTGTAAAGAAGTTTATGTTTTTGTTGGGAAATATGTTACATCAAAACAAATTGTAGGGGTATTTTTCAGTCCAACTTAGTCATTTTACAGCTAAGGAAACCAAAGCTCAGAGACATAGTATATTATAGTGAAAAGGATGATGGACTTTAAGTCAGGAGACTTGGAATTTGAATCCTGACTCTGGCATATACTGTCTCAGTGTTGAGGGTCCACCAAGTTCTCAAATCCTAAAATATTCAGCGAGCCACTCAAAGGGGCAGAGCTGAGCCATGGGAGGCCCTTAAATATCTTTCTTCATGATTTCCTTATTCCAAAATAGTTGTCATTGGTCCTCCATTCTTCTAGAGGACCATGACCAGGAAGGTGATGTCATGACTTGCAAGTGAATTGATTTCAGTGAGGAAGGGCTGTGCAAAGTCACCAGCCTCACTTTCTCCTCCAGAACCATCTGAGTCCTGTGGCAAGATATAAATCAAGATGACTGGAGATGGTTCCATACAGTGGGAGACCTTGGCCTTTTTAAGATAAGGTCTTTCCTAGGTCTCAGTTTGTCTGAAGCAACACTCATTCAGTGATTTAGGCTAGGTAAGAAATGAGGCAGAGAATGACTTCTTTCACCTAGTTAAAAAAAAAAAAGGGACAAAGAAATCAACATAAAATCTAGGAGAGGAAGACCCTCTGGATTTCTGACCAAAACAGAAACAATTGCTACTTATACTCACTCTGAGCCATCAAGGGCCAAACAATATCAAAGTAAGGCTTGGGCTGGGACCTATTGTTGGCCAATCACTGAGAGTCATCGTAATTTGGATTTAAGGCATAGTCCTTAAAAAAGAAATCTAGCCCGTATACCCCAAGATATCTTGAGAGGCTTAAGTGATCAAGAAGCATGTACCCTAGTGGAAGAGATACATGTTAAGTAACAAGAGGCTAACACCTCAGTCTCAGGCTTAAATTTCAGTTTGTGGCCAATTTAAACACTCATCTATTTGTACTAGTGCTATCTAAATCTTTGCTTATCTTCACAAAGACTTGTAAAACCTTGTTTGCTGGAGTATTTGAACAAAGGGACAAAGGACTGCAAAATATAGCTTGTGGGGTTACACAGCCCCTTTACCCCTTCCAGTATCGCCCCTGCCTTAGATGAGTGGTTAACTGGTAGTGTCCTGAGTATCGAGAAGGTGTGGGAAGACATACTGGATAGTGTAATGCATAGAACTCTGGATGTAGAATCTCACTCCCACAACTCCCACACACCCATGTTAGTACATTGTCAGTTTGGGAGCCCTTCCACCTGGTACAGAACTCATCATCCACCTCCACTCTACCCCTCCTCCAAACCTCTTTCTCTCCAGGATACCACTATTCTTGCATTCACCTAGGTCACAATTTGGGGTCATCCTTGAGTCTTCACTTTCTCTTACCCCGCATGACCAACCAGTTGAAAATTAGTTCATTTCTACCCCACCACAGCTCTTCCATCCATCCCCTCACCGCTAACAGGACAACCACCCTAGTTCATGGCCTCTTACCTGAACTATTAGAGTTTTTGTCGTTGAGTCAGTTGTTGTGTGTTATGTGTTACTCTCACATTCTCTCACTTCTCATTTGTAGTCTCCTAATATTTTTTCAACCACTCCAATCCATCCTGCACACAGGAATAGATATGCTGTTCTAACACATAGGATCTGACCAAATCATTCCCTACTCAACCAACTTCAGTGGCTCCTTATGACTTCTAGGAGCAATTATAAACTGCTTTATATTTGAGGCCCTTCACACCCTAGACCCATACAGCTTTGTAACACATTATCCCCTTTCAGGTCAGCAAAACCAGCCTTCCTATTATTCCTACTACAAATTAATACAACTCCATCTCTCATCTCCACGCCTTTGTACTTGCCTGGAATGCACTCCCACCTAATTTCTGCCTTTTACGATTGTAAAATCCTGGTCTTTTTCAGGGCTTGGATCAAGTACCACCTTCTCTAGGAAACCTTCCTTGACCCCCAGAGTTGTTGTTGTAATTATTTTCTCTTGTAACCCAATAAATATCTCTTGTATCTATTTTATAAATACCTACATATACACTTGTCTCCCACTCTCACCCTCATCCAGAATATAAAGTACTCTGAGGAGGAGGGCTGTTTTACTCTTGTCTTTTAATTGGTCTCTTTGGTCTCTCTAATCCATCATCTGCAGTTAGGTGGTAAAGTAGATAGAGAGCTAGACCTTGCAAACCTTAAATGCTAGTTGTCATTAATCATTATTATTGTATCACCTACTTCACAAGGTTGTTATGAAGGAAGGTTCTGAGGACTTTAGAAGGCAGTATAATTGTCATTGACATGGCCAGCTAGGTCAGGATCACCTGAATTCAAATCTGACCTCAGACACTTAATAGCTGGGTGACCCTTGGCAAGTCACTTAACCCTGTTTGCCTCAGTTTCCTCATATGTAAAATGAGCTGGAGAAGAAAATGGCAAACCACTCCATTATCTTTGCCAAGAAACCCCCAAAATAAGGAGAGTTGGACACAAATAAAATGACTGATGAGCAGCAATTGACATGGGAGATGAACATCGCTATAAATCAGGGATTCCTAACCTGGGTTCTGTGAACTCCTAAGAGCACATTTTGATGTCTTTCAATATAATTGGTTTCCTTTGTAATCTTATGTGTTTTATATGATGCAGTTAAAAACATTCTTTTGAGACGGGTCTATAGGCTTCATCAGACTGTCAAAGGTGTCCATGACACACAAAAAAATGAAGGACCCTCAGGTTCTTCCATGGGCCACAGAAGCTATGTAATTTATTCTTCCCACATTTTACATTCTATTAGTGTTCTATTCTGCTGTCTGTCCATCCTGTCCAGTCCTATCTGTACCACCCTTGATGTATCTGTCTCAGATGTGAGCTCCCTCTTCCCGGTGGGCAAGGACATGATTTATGTAACTCTTTTGGTTCAAAGCCATGATTAGACCACATGCAATTAGGTGCTTAATGAGGGCTTGGGATGATGAGGATAATGACTATAGTCTTTACACAATCTTTAGGCTGAAGGGTTATCCAGTTCATTCCCTTGGCTCCAAGCAACACTGCATTTAGGATCAGCACTCAGATTTAGCGTTAGAAGGAGTCGGAGAGGTCATTTCATCCAACCTCTTCATTTGATGAAGGAGGAAACTGAGTCCAGAAAGAGAGAAATTACTTCTACAAGGCCATATAAGCAGCAGAGCCAGAATTCTTTTTTTAAATGTAATTTAATTATATGAACTGATGCAAAGTGAAGTGAGCAGAACCAGGAGAACACTGTACACAGTAGGAGCAACACTATATGATGATCTTCTGTAAATGACTTAGCTATTCTCAACAATGTAATGATCCAAGACAATCCCAAAGGATTAAGGATGAAAAATGTGATCCACTTCCAGAGAAAGGGCTGGCGGGAATATGAATGCAGATTGAAGCAGACTTTTTAAGAAAGTCTTTATTTTTCTTGCTTTTTTTAAAGTTTGTTTTCTTTTGCAACATGGCTAATATGGAAATATGTAAAATCTATATCAATTTGCTTGCCTTCTCTAGCAGGGAGGAGGGGAAGGAAGAAGGGACATGATTCAGAACTCAAAATTTTTTTAAAAATGTAAAAATTTTTCAACAGGTAAATGAGAAAAATAAAATAAGAGAAAAAACCAAGAAAATGTAATTTAATTTATTTTAATGAATAAATATCTATTTATTTTCTTCCCTAACAATCTCCCCTCCTTTAAGAAAAACTAAAACTAAAACAAAACCTTTATAACTAATGTACATAATGAGGCAAAATCAATTCCTGCATTGGCCATGTCCAAAAAATGTTTCATCCCATACCTCAAGTCCATCACTTTTGATTAAGAGGTGGGTAGCAAGCTTCGTCATTACTCCTCCGGAATAGGGACTGGTCATTTTGTTGGTCAGAGTTCTTCAGTCTGTCACAGTTGTCTTTTACTTTATTGTTGTGACTGTATGAATTGTTCTAACTCAAATCTTATGAACTAATCCACAAACATGTATTCGAAAGTGAACTAGACTTGGAGAATACCAAAGTGAAAAACGTATAGCAATAAAAACAACACATATGTATTGCATATAGTATATATACTATCACATAGTATATACGCTAATATATGGTATAAATTACCTGTATACTATATAGTACATACTACATAGTATGTACTATATGTCCTAGGATACTGTATATATTATTTTTAGTACACTAGGATACTGTATATGTACGTATGCATATGTGTATAAACTCAACACAAGGTGATGCACCAGCGGATGGGAGAATCAGCAGTGTCCTCATTCAGAAGGTGGCCCTTGATGAGACCATGGGGTTCTAAGAGACACTGAGGAGGGAGTGCATTCCTGACTAGGAGGAGAATTTCTTCAAAGGGGGATAGAGAATCCCAAGGGAGAAGCAAAAACGATTGTTAGGTGGAACTAGAGTGTATGAAGGGAAGGAATGTGGAATGCACATCTAGTATGTCTTCCATTACATTGTCTCTGATACTTCCTTCCAGACATTTGAGACTACTGCTCATATTGGGGTTCTCCTGAGGAAGGTGTGGACTTTGCAGGGTGTCTGAGGCAAGGGAGGACAAAGGAAAATGATGGTGGTATTTTTCAAGGTTGGCCACAGGGTAGCTAAGGCCCAGGAAGCAAAGACTTGTTTGCCCTTGAGGACTTCCCTCCAGAAATAAGGAGGGGATTGATTGGTGGGAGGATTAAGTCAAGTCAACAAGCACCTACTATGTGCCTGGCAGTTAGATGGCTCAGTGGATAGAGAGATGGGTCTGGAGTCAGGAAGACCTGAGTCTTACTAGCAGTGTGACCTTGGGCAAGTCACTTAAGCTCTGCCTTAATCCACTGGAGAAGAAAATGGCAAATGACTCAAAAAAACCCCATTAACAGTACAGTCCATGGAATCATGAGACATGACTGAATAGCCACACTTATCTAGCACTATACTAAGCTCAGGGGATATGAAGAAAGGCAAAAGACAGTCCTTGAGCTCCAAGCTCCCAGTCTAATTTGTACAAACAAGAACTATACAGGGTAAATCAAAGATAATCTCAGAAAGAAGGCTGAGAAAAGCTTTTTTTCTTTTTGCAGAAAGTAGAACTTTAGCTGAGCCTTTGAGGAAAGCCAGGTGATGGGAGGGAGGGGCACGGGATCAGGACACCCCTGAAAATGCCCCTTGTCTGAAATGCATGCGAAAGAAGTCAGGGAGGGAGGGAATGTGCTTCCCACTTTATGGCTAGGCCTTATGGAGGGAATTTCCTGTCTGGAAGCCTGCCCCCATGGTGCCTAATTGACAGCCCCTGGCCCAGGTGCAGCCGGTTATCCTAGAAGCTGGGGGCTGTTAAACAAACACAGCTGGCCGAAGGGAGGCCTGTGCAGCAGAAGAGGGGACGCTGAATGTCCTTTCTCGCCCACTCAGAATTCCTGCGTCTCTGGTTGCTGAGCACCCTCCCATCCCCTATACTTCCCTCTCCTAGAACTAGAGGGGATTTTTAAATGCTTTGAATTGACCAGCTGAGATCAAGTAGTCACATTTTCAAAGTCTCTGAGCCTGAGATGAGATTTTCCCTGGCAACTTGTCTATGGCATATGGGCCATGCTGACCTCACCTTGGATGGAGCCCTCGATTTTGTTATAAAGAGGTTTGATAATGATAACTTTCCCTCTGCCCCTCTTTTCCCCCTCCTCCATCCCCAACCCCTCCTTCTTTCCTTCCCCCCTCTATCCCTCATCTTGGTCCAACCCATTCATTTTACAGATCACAGGATCATAGATTTAGGAATCCTAGAGGTCCCTGAGTCCTACTCCCTCATTTGACAGATGAGGAAACTGAGGCTCAGAAAAGTGAAATGACTTGGCCAAAGTCACACAGCTGATGAACTTGAATCTGTTTTTGGAGTCCAAGTTTGGGGCTGTTCCCTTACACTGCAGAGTCTCCTTTAAGGTGCTTCGTAAGGGGTTTGGAGAGAGGAAATGAGGGACGACTGGGTACACATCCGAGGTCTCCCACCAATGAGGGGGAGCCTTTGCAAGGAGGTGCTGGGCTACAACCAGTGTGTAAGTGTGTAAACGCCCCCAGGCACTGGGAACCCTTGAGATGATTGCCTGTTTATCAACATCAGAAAAAATAGATCCTCCCCTACCCCACCTTTGTCTCTAGAGGGGCAGTTGGCAGGATGTGAGTCACTGGACTCCTAGGGGCCAGTGGCTGAAGCCCAGGTAGGAATGCCCTGCTGGCCCCCACAGTCAACAGGAAGAGCCTCCTGGGAGGGACACCCTCTTATCCAACACCAAGCAGGCAGGATAAGGGCATGGGGGTGGAGGGGGTGGAGCTGGCAAAGCCTGGCTAGTATACAGCACTTTTGTTCAGGCCTCTGGACCACCTGCTTGGTGAGCTTCCCCCACCTTACCTCTGCATGAGGCTTTGGGATTTGTCCATGGCTGCACTCAGCCTCATGCTGCCCCAGCTAGACTTGTACCTTTAGGGGGAAAAACAATGTGTAAGTCAAGAGGAGGGCAGTTCCCTGACAGAACAGGCTGGGAACTGTCGAGGCAGGACAATTGGGGCAGTGCCAAGTTCCTGAGCCCCTTCTAGCACTACTTATTCTACCCTACCCTAGACCTGAGGATCATTTAAAATACTTTTCCTTGAGCAACCAGACATCCATTCTGGAACCCCCTTGTCATTCCTCAGGGCAGGGCCTCCCAGGCTGCCCTGACTGGAGAGCTGAGAGTGGGAGAGTCTCTTTAAATAATTAAAGGAAGGGACCTTACAAAGGTCATCGGATTGGAGGATGGCGATTTGCCCAAGGTCACCCATAGAATGGTCTAGAACCCAGGCCTCTGTTGCTCTGCACTCTGACTTTCCTGGAACAAAGCTAAACAATTCTAAATTTATTTGGAAAGAAGGGGCCGGCTGTGGTTCCCCAGAGTGTTCATGGGATCCCAGATATGAAGTTAGGGGAAGGGGCCTTCTTTAGAAGTCCCCAAGTTCAACAGTCTTATTTCATAGATGAGGAAAATGAGGGACAGAGGCATGAATTTGTTTGTCCAAGGTCATACAGGTGGTAAGTTGCAGAACTCGAATTTGAACCCTGGGCTTCTGACTCCCAATCCAGAAGGCTTTCTACCTGCTGTCTTCCCTTTAAGGAATACAATAGCCAAACCAGTAAAGTCCTCACTCCAGTCACCCCCAAACATAAATATGTCAGAACACATTCCTGATTCTTTATTCTGATGAAATGCCTGGGCTTTCTCAGTAGGAAAAGAGTTACTTTATCAGAGAATCAATGATTCAGAGACTTGTACTTTGCCCCTAGACCAAAATGTGGGGGCCCAAGACAAGACAGTTCACCAGTCGGAACCTCAGTTTCCCTCACTGTGGAATGGGTATGATGAACCTCATCACCTTCTTCTGCCACTGGAGTTGATAAGGAAGAAGCTAATAAATGCCCTGACTGACCGGACGTGACTGTACATGAGATTAGCTTCATTCCTGCCTTGGGGCAGAGAAGTGGACCTGATGACCTTTTCTTCTTGCTACTTAAGGAGTGAAGAGATTCTGTGAGAGGCCTGCTTGTCTCAGCCTCCCACCTGAATGCTGCCTCTCTATCTTATCTCTTTGGACTGCATCAAGCCAGACTGCTGATTTCCCAAGGGTATTTACAGTCAGGTCTCCACAGGCCCCAGGATCCTGGGACAAAAAAATGGGAGTCTCAGAATGGAATCCTCACATTGGTTATATGACCTTGGGGAAGTCAGTTAACTTTTCTCAACCTCAGTTTCCTTATCTGTAAATGAGGAAGGTAGAGCAGATGGCTGTTACCAGATCTATGCTCCTCTGAGCTCTCAACTTTCTTTGCTTTGGATGCTGCATTCTGGGTCAGCTGATAGCTCGATTGAGTGTCCTAACAAAGCTTTGATAGATCCTGTCCCCCCTCATCCCACCTCCCACCATGAAATGCCCTTTCCATGCTTCCGTTATAGACCATGACTCTTCCTTACACAGCTCCACGTCTGGCACAGAGAAGGGAATAAGCATTTATAAAGCACCTACTATGTGCTCCACACTAAGCACTTTATATTTTCTCCTTTAACCCTCACAATAACTCTGTGAGGTAAATGCTATGACTGTTCCCATTTTACAGTTGAGGAAATTGAGGCAAATAGAGGTTAAGTGATTTGCTTAGTGTCACACAGCTAAGTGTCCAAGGCTGAATTTGAACTCAGGTCTTTCTGATTCTAGGCTCAGAACTTGATTTACTGTACCACCAGCTTCCTAGAGCTTAATAAATACTCCATCTACCTATTTATCTATCTGTCTCTCTGTCTGTACCTATTTACCTATCTGTCCATCTATCGCCAGAGGCATGCTCGTAAATATTTCCCTACCTATGCTCAATCTATCTATCTACCTGCCCATCCATCCATCTATCCATCCATCTCTCTATCATCTGTCTACCTACCTGTTTGTCCATCCATCCATCCATCTCAGCTTGAAGCTTACCAATTTCAGGAAATCTTTCCCTAACCACTCCACAAAACCAGTGGGCACATCTTTATGACCCATTCTCTCAGTGAACAAGACAGTATTATTTACTGGAAAAAACCCTGGAATCAATGTTCAAGGGTTCATAACTCCTAGCCCTACCAGTTATTTTTTTGATATAAAAATTTTTCTCAATTAACAAGCATTCCTTTTTTCCTCCTTCCTACCTCCTCCCATGGGAAAAGAAAAAGAAAACCTTTGTGACAAATATGCATAGACCAACAACAAATTTCCACTTTTAGTCTTATTATTTGATAGCTGAGTGACCTTAGGTGAGTTTCTACTTTTCTGAACCTCAGTGTTCTCATCTGTAAAATGGGGGTGATGATATCTGTACCAACTACCTTGGTATAAATGGTGTGGTCAAGAGGATACAATGAGCTGATGCATGTCAAAGTTTTTGTCTCTCTCCCCTCCTTTCCTACCTCCCCAACCAAACCAAACCACAACACAGAAATCTTCATATAAGAGAGCCTTCAATCCATGGTAATGATCAGCTAACCAAGCTCTGGGAGAAGAAATCTTAGGTGGCTGGATCCTCCTGGGCTTTAGGCATCACTGTGACTGGCCCACCCTGGGAACCTTTTTATTGACCTTTGGGGTACTAAGCCTACCTATCTATGTGAGTCGATCCTATGGAAATTGCCTCAATGACACAGGGTGGATAGAGAGGAGACAGAAGAACATGGGCTCCCCCCTTCCCCCATTCTTTACAAGGCACAGCTGGGGCAGGGAGGCTTTGAAGAAGTCAGGCCAAGGGAAGGGAGGGAAAAAACTGGCCTTATCTCCAGCTAGATAAAGGCTCCCTGTGCCAGAAGGCCTGCTGATAGAAGCCAAACTGGGTAAACAAGCCTTTTGCACAGAGGGCAAGACCCAGAAGGGAGGCAGGTTTTCTTCCCAGCAATTAAAAGGGTTTGGGAAAGCTGAGCAAACCATGGGACATCTCTGGCTGCTGCTACAGTGGCCTCCCAGGAGTCAGGACAAGGGCTTTGCAATCTCTGTTACCATGGAAGAAGCAACTGTCCAAAAACCTTCACAGCTGAGAGAAGAGGGAGTGGGAGACAGACAAACAGAGACACACACGTGGACAGGGAAGAGGAATAGAGAAACCGAGAGAGATGGAAAGAGACAAAGAAGAGACAGAGAGACACATGTAGAGGGAAACACATACAGAGAGACGGAGAAGGAGAGAGAAAGAAGGGAGGGAGAGAAAAACCAGGACAGAGAGAGACAGACAAAAAGAGAGACAGAGACAGAGACAGAGACAGAGACAGAGAGACAGAGAGAGAGAGAGAGAGAGAGAGAGAGAGAGAGAGAGGGGAAAAAAAAGCCCTCATTTGATGACTTAGATTTCCAGCTCTGCCCCTTCATATCACTATCTTGGAGCACAAGGAGATTTTATTTTTTTTATTATTTTTTTTTTTTATTAATTTTTTTATTTTTTTTAATGTTTAACAATCACTGCCATACAATTGCGATTTTATCCCTCCCCACCCACCCCCCACTACCTCCCTCCCTCCCCATGACTGCATACAATTCTGTATAGATTCTACATAAACTTTCCTATTGAGTATATTTTCACTATTGTCATGCTGTGTAGTCAGACTAAGATAAATGAAAGAATCCGTATAACAAATCAGAACATGAGACACAAACAGATACACATACACAAACATGATCTGCTACATTATGTGAGTGACTTCCATATTTCTCTCTCTGAGTGTGGAAGGCTTTTTGCCTTGAGGTCCACCATTGGGATTTTTTTTTTTTTTCAGAAGTTCTTGTGTTATTACAAAAATCTAAGTCTACCAGAAAAAACTCTCACACACTGTGGTTGTTGCTGTGCATAAAGTTCTCCTGGTTCTGCTCCTTTCACTCAGCATCAGGTCATATAAGTCCTTCCAGGCCTCTCTGAAGTCTTCTTGTTCATCATTTCTTATGGCACAATAGTACTCCATTACATTCATATACCATAATTTATTCAGCCATTCCCCAATTGATGGACATCCCCTTGACTTCCAGTTTTTGGCAAAGCACAAGGAGATTTTAGAGGTCATGGGTCTGGGCCTCGATTTTCTCCTTTGTAAAACAAGGGGTTTGGACCCCTGGCCTCCTCTAGATCTCCCAATCCAGCGATCAAGGTCCAAATACAACGTGTTATCAGTGATAGTAGAATCTCCAGGCACAAAGCCTGCTTGTCTTACCCTCTTTGTGCTGGAGATTTCTTCCCAGAGATTCTAAACAGTAAATGGACATGTCATTATTGGATTCATCCTCCATATTTTCCATGAAGGACCCTTCCCCTCAGAAGGTTCAGAGATTGAGATGACACAGTGAGTCAATGAAAGACAGTAAAGTTGATCTCCTTCTGTACTAAGGAAAGGGTGATTGATTTGGGGTTCAAATCTAAGTTCTGCCCTTTTGTTCCTGGTGACGCTGGATGACTCCAGTTTGGGCCTCTCTGGACTCTAGATTGGACAAACCTTTCTAGTTCTAAATTCATAATCCTGTTATTTAGTAACAGGGAGCAAAGGAGCATAAATTTGGTCCGGAAGCCTGGTTCACCTACCCTCCTGTGACATCCCAGTCGGGGTTAGAAGGATCACGTGAAGTTGTGAAACTGTGGTTTCCTTGACTGAAACACGTCAGTCTCGTTTCTTTGGGGTAAACCACAGTGTGCTGATGACAAAACAATTATTATACAATGCACCGGAAGAGGGGCTAGTGCTGCTGGGGCTAGCAGACTGGTTAAGTCACAGCTATGTATGGTCTCCCCAACCTGTAGAGACCCTGCCTTGGAGACCGTCTGTCAGGCAAGTGAGGAAAGAGAATCCCAACATCTTTCGATCTCAGAGCTGTAAGGAAGCATGGAAGATTGTACCTGAGCAGGGGTGACCTAGCACAAATCCCTTAACTTTTCTGAGTCTCATTTAGGGTGTTGGATTAGATCAGGCTCCCATCACCGCCTCATAGCCATTGATAGCCTTATGTACACCATTCTTGTGAAGAAACTAGACAAAGATTCTTCCTTCCCTTTGAAAGGTAGTGAAATAACTGTCCAAAAGCATGCTTAATATCATACAGTAAGATGTAGACAAACTATCAGAGAATTCCTGGACCTTTTCTTTGTGTCAAGGTATCTTTGGAAGGTCTGATGAAGCTTATAGACCCCTTCTCAGAATAATGTTTTTAAATGCATCGAATAAAATTCATAGTCTTTCAAAGGAAACAAATTATATTAACATATAAATAGTTATCAAAATATTAAAAAAAGTTCATGGACCCCAGGTTAGGAGCCCTTAGTCTAGATGGACTTCCACAGCCCTCTCAGATCTAAATCAATGAGCTAGACAATAATCAATAATTGCCATTATTATCTAGCCTTCACTAGATGACTTCCAGGGATGAGGAATTTATTACCTTGGAGGTAGCAACTTTTAGGCAGGTCTAATTGTTGAGGAGTTTTCCCCTACTTCCTTTGTGTCTAAATCTATTGCTACTCTCTGCTTGTTAGAACCAAACATTAAGAGGGGTAACCCAGGGTATAAAAAAGACTTGGATTTTTCAAAATCACTTTGAACTGAGTTTACTCAATAATTACTAATACTCTCACTTCTATAGACAGAAAGTTTACCAAGCATTTTCCTTAAGGCTAAATAGTAAGGCAAGTAGTATTAGTTTCACCATCCCCATTTTACAGAGGAGTAAACTGAGGCTCAGAGTGTTGAAGGGACTATCTCAGAGTCATATAGCTCATCATGGGACCAGGACTCAGATCTGTATGTCTCTAAACTCCAGCAGGAGAATGCTTTTTGGGAAAGCTAGGTACATAGTTCAAATCTTATTTTTAAAAATATTTATTTGTATTTTATTTCTTATAATTATATAATAATATATTATATGTTATATTATGCAATATAAATATTATATTAATTATTATACATTTATTTATTATTTTTATTTTTTAGGTCTATTTTTCAACATTTTTGTTTTTTTGGAGAGGGGAAGGCAAGGCAGTTGGGGTTAAGTGAATTGCCCAAGGTCACATAGGTAGTAAATGTCAAGTGTCTAAGGCTGGATTTGAACTCAGGTTCTTCTGACTCCAGGTACAGTGCTGTATTCATTGCACCACCTAGCTGCCCCTTCAACACTCATTTTTATAAGATTTTGAATTCCAAATATTCCCCCCTCCTCAAGACGGCTTACAATGTGATATCGGCTGTACATGTATGTATGATCATATTAAACATATTTGTACATATTAATCATATTAAACATATTTCCACATTGCTCATGTTGTGAAAGAAGAATCAGAATGAAAGGGGAAAACCTTAAATCCTATTTTGCCGATTACTACCAGTGTGACTTTGGGCAAGTCATCTTTTCTGGACTTCAATTTTCTCATCTGTAAAATGCGGCAGTTGAATTAGATATCCTCCAAGTACCTTTCCAATTCTACCCTGTGGTATTTTTAAAAATAATAACTGCTATTTCAATGGCTTTTTCAAAAAATTCCGACTGCTTTTAAGTATAAAACTCATTCCATCCATTATTTTATTTAAGGTTCCCAATAGCCCTGGGAGGTAGGTCCCATGGTGTTATTCTCATTTTAGAGATGAGGAAATTTAAGATACTCAAGGTTAAGTGACCTCCCCTGAATCACACAGGTAATTTATGGCAGAGACAGGAACCGAATCTAGCATTGTTTCCACCCAGTTACACTGACCCATGGCCCACGCCATTCTTCCTGATGACATCGGACAACAATCTTCTTTCTCTTTGAAAGGTGTTGATAGAATTGTCCAGGAGTGTGATTAAGGTCATACAGTAAGATGTGAGACGTGACCAAGATGTCCATGAGAATCTGGGATCCTGGCTGTTAGTTCAGCCTATGTGACCTCCTGACCTCCTTTCTTAGGGTCAGGCAGTCTCTCTATATTCCAGAGGGGTAGGTAGGCTATCGATCATCCTCACAACCTGAAAGACTCATAACACTGATCTGGGTTCTACTCCTGTTTCTGCCACTGACCTTGAGCAAATCTTTTCCTCTCTGCTTCAGCTTTCTCCTTTGTTGGACCAAATGTTTCCTGAGGTTCCTTCTTGCTTAATACCCTGGGATTTTCCCTGGGATTTAATACCCTGCCCCATGGGCATTGGTGATGGATCTAGGAAGTAAACCTTGAGTAATTTCACTGGATTCCAGTCTCCCACTCTGGAAAATTACAGCATAAACCTAAATGACTTTGGGAGCAATCCTTCCTTTCGGATGGCACAGGAGAGAAAATGAGCCAACCACAGCCTCCTGGGAGAAATGACCTTCCTTTGTCAGAGAGGAAATGTGAGTTAGTACAAAAAGCCTTGATGTTGAACTTAGGAAAGGCTTGGGTTCAAACGTTGTCTTTGATACCTACTAACTGTGTGACCACGAGCAAGTTATTTCACCTGTGAGTCTCAGTTTCCTAACCTGTAAAATGAGAGTAAATCACTTGTAGTACTGACCTCAAGAGATTATTGTGATTATCAAGCAAAATCATGAAGGGAAACTTTCATAAACTTTAAAATTTTATGTAAATGAAAGCTTAGAGGCAGCTAGATGGCTCAGTGGATAGAGTGCTGGGGCTGAAGTCAGGAAGACCTGAATTCAAATCCAGTCTCAGACACTTACTCGCTGTGTGACTCTAGGTGGGTCACTTAACCTCTATTTGTTTAAATCCACTGGAGAAGGAAATGGTAAACCACTCTGGTATCTTTACCAAAAAAACCCCATGGATGGTGTGGTCTATGGGATCACAACTGAACAGCAGCAATAAATGAAAGTTATTAATATCTAAGCAGCTCCTGCCTGAGAGATAAGGGTCCTTCTTCTCTCTTGGGGGTTGCTGCCTGTTGTAGACTGGTCCTCCACGTGTCCCACGATAGTTCCAGTCTTCTATAAATTATTTTTCTTTTAAATAGCTAGCATTTACACAGAGCTTTCACATTTATAAAGCATTTTACATATGTTATCTTTCAAGAGTTTCTTTGCCTTCATGGCTGTTGACATGAATGAGTTCACTCATCTCCATTTACTTTCTCCTATGGAAAAAGAATGGGGGAGATCCCCACCAGGCACAAGAAGTCATAAAACCGTAAGCCTTGGAAAAATTAGATCAGAGGGAATGTGGATGAGAAATTGAAATGATTCTTAATCTTCTGTTCTAGTTTCCCCTCCCTCCTCTCTCCTTTCCTTTCCTTTCCTCCTCAGACTGGCCTTTTAGTATTTTATTTTCAGGAAAAAAATCAGCATATATTCTTTCATTTATGCATTTCACAAACATTTATTAAGAATCTACATTATGTGCAGGCTGCTCCTCTGAACTTGTCCTCTACGAATCTCTAGTCTCTTTCAAGGCTCAGGAGAAGAGCTGTTTCTTACATGAGGGCTCCTCGTTATTGGCATCTATTGTATATTTGACTTTTACTATCTTTGTGCAAGTTTCTACCCAATAGAATGAGGATAAGAATTATTTCATTTTGCCTCCATCTCCAGCATCTTTCTCAATGTCTGGCATATAGTAGGTGTTTAAAAAAATGCTTGAATGAATAAATGTTGATTTAGATGAAGATAAGATAGTTAGATGGTTAGAATCCAGCTAACCAAAGTGCAGACATAAAAAACTCTAGCTTTGTACTGCATATTTCTAAGATGGAGACACTGAGGTGGAGCAGGGGATACAGCATGGGACTTGGAACCAGGAAGACCTCAGCCACTGCCTAAGTATGTGACCTGATCAAAACTTAACCTCCTGTTTCCTCTTCTATAAAATGAGGGAGTGGGATCCAATGACCTTTAAGTTTGTACTTTTTCAGTTCTGAGTCAGTGATTCTCTGGCCTAAGTATAATGACTTTATGAGGAATTTGTTCCCAAAATATTTGGACCATGCCATTCATAACTAATTAAGATAACCACGTGGCTTAATTTTCTTGTTAAGCTGAATTAAGTAGGTTTGTAAAAGTATGTCTATTAAATCAAGCCAACAAGTATTTATTAAGCACCTACTGTGTGCCAGATATTGTGATAAATTTTGGAAATACAAATATAAGCAGAAAGACAGTCCCAGTCCTTGAAGGGCTTACTTTTGAAGACACCACATAAAAGGAAGCTGGAAAGTTGGGGAAGGGGGAGGGAAGGGTGCCAAGGTAGGGCATGGTGGAGAAACCCTGCAGAGTAAAACCTGGAAAGAAATTGCTGGCTTGGGTACTTTCCTTCAAATGGAAGTTTTGGGAGGAACCAACCAATCAAAGGAAGGAACCAAAAGGCAGAGTGAAATTCCAGGGTGAAGAGGCCAGGGTAGACTGAACTAAATGGTCCTATTTATGTATTCTAAATCTCATTTTATATCAGTAAATTCTTATTGGTGGTTTATATCCTTCAATGAAACTTCTGGAACATTTTATTCAATAGGGCTAAGATTTTTTCCTCTTTCAAGTACATTTTAGATTAAGAACTATATAGAATCTGTTCACTACTGCCTTGACTAATTAAAAAAACAAAAAGCTGTTCTGGAACTATTATTTATGATTACAGCATCCAGTGATTTTAGAATTGGGAATCAGTCTCCAAGGATGTTGTCTAGATTAACCCACACTGGAACCAAGATTCCCTCTACATTATCCCCAGACAAATGGTCACCCAGCCTCTGCTGGAAGAGTCTAAAAAGAATTTAAGTGCAAGCAATTTTTGCTGTTTTCTTTTCAGAGTTCAGTTTCCTAGGCTCAGGCTAAATTATGAACTTCTGAAGGCTCAATCTCCTTTGAACCCTGGTAGTTCACAGCTGCGCTGAGTTACGTGGGTTGTGATGCCTTCTGGCTCTGAGCCTATTAGTTGAAAACTATATATACTGGGAGGTTGGTATTTTACTTTGGGAGTTTCACTTATGAGAAAGACTTTTTGATTTCCTGGATGGAACTCTGAGTAGCCATTTGTTAAGAGCCCCCCTCCTCCCTGACTATTCAGATGTTGGCACTCCTGCATCCAGTGGTGTATGTAAATGGTTGTATTACTTTGTTAGACAGTTGGAGTCTTGTCTGTTTGTGCTAATTTCTCTGCTTGTATTTTCTCTGTATCTTTTCCACATCCTGGGTGTTAACCTTTCACCTGAACTAGTGAATGACTTATATATGTTTAATTAAAGAAGGATTGTTGACCCCTTTTAAAGTTGTCTTTCCTTTACAAAACAGATCAAAGAACCTGTGCTGGCAGGCTATCCTGGGTGTACTAGGGTGCTTGCTAATATAAGAAGCTATGACATCTTTTCTTGATCCATTCTTCTTCCTGGTTTTTGTGACACCTCTCCTTTCCAGTCCTCCTCTTACCATCTGACCAAACTTTCTCAGTCTCCTTTGCTGGATCTTCCTTCAGGTCATATCTCCTAACCATGGATGTCTCTCAAGGTTCTGTCTTAGTCTCTCATCTCTCTTTCATCTACACAGTTTTACTTGATCTCATTAGCTCCCATGATCATCTCTTTGCTGATGATTCTTAGATCTATTTGTCCAGTCCTAACCCTTCTCCTGATCTCCAGTCTGGCAGCACCAACTGTTAAACATATAAAGAAAGAAATATTAATATGGAGGCAGCTGGTGGATCAGTGGACAGGGCACTGAACCTGGAGTCAGGAAGACCTGATCCAGCCTCAGACACTTCCTAGCTGTGTGACCCTGAGCAAGTCACTTAATCTCTTATTTCCCCTGCAGAATGATCCACTGGAGAAGGAAATGGCAAACCAATCTAGTATCTTTGGCAAGAAAATGCCAAATGGGGTAACAAAGGGTCAGTCACAACTGAATCAACCAAACAACAACAACAAAATATTAAACTCAACATATTCAAAACTGAACTCATAATCTCTCCCTCAAAATTCTCCCTTCTTAACTTCCTTGTTACTGTTGAAAGTAACATCATCCTCCAAGTCACCCAGGCTCGTCACTGAGGTGTTCTCCCCAACTTTTCTCTCTGACCCCCCCCCATGTCTAGTCTGTTAGTAAGCCTTATCACTTCTCCCTTGGTCATATCTCTCATATAAGCCCTTCTTCTCTCCTCTGACCTGACCACCAACCTGGTACAGGCCTTTGTCATCTCGTACCAGGACTATTGCAATAACCCACTGATTGGTTTCTTTGCCTCAGGTCTCTCCCCACTCAGCTGTCAAACTGATCTCCCTGAAGCCCCTGTCTGACCATATATCTCCACCCTCTCTTCCATCCAACAAACTCCAGTGGCTCCCTATTACCTTCAGGACTAAATTTAAAATCTTCTGTTTGGCTTTTAAAGCCCTTTATAGCCTGGGCCCTCCTACCTTTCTGATCTTCTTACACCTTACTCCCTACCATGGGTTCTGTGACTCAGTGACACTAGCTTCTTTGCTGGCCTTGAACAATACCCCTTCCCCACTCTGTATTTTCCCTAGGGCTGCTCCCCATGCCTGGAATGCTCTCCCTCTTCACCTCTGCCTCCTGGTGTTCTTAAAGGGTCGGTCCAAATACAACCCACTGCTCCCTGAAGTGCCTTCTCTCTGAGGTCACCTCCAGTTTAGCCTATATGTATTTTGTACCTAATTACTCACCTGTTGAGTTGCCCGCCAGACTGTGAGCTCCTAGAGATCAGGGACACTGCTTCCCAGCCCCTTTTTGTATCCCTATGGATTAGCACAGTACTGGCACACAGTGAGTGCTTAATAAATGTTTGTTGACTTGATGTGACTTCCATCTGACAGCACCTCAAATATTGGAGATAGACATCATGACCCACCTCCCCTCCTAGTCTTAACATCCCTAGTTCTTTACCTGCCCCTTGCATGGAGAGAACTTGGGGCCCTTGATTATTCTGTTTACCCTTCTCTGAATACTCTCCTAGCTTGTCCACATCTTCCCTCAACTGTGGAACCCAGAAATGAACACAATTCTCTAGGGCAGACTGTATATACACATACATATACACACACATATATATCCATATTATACATACATATCTGTGTATATAAACATACACATAAATGCATGTGTTTGTGTGTATATGTGTATATATGTATACATATATGTGTGTATGTATATATGTGTATATATATATTATTGTGTTTGTCCTTCATTCTTGAAGAGAACCATGACATCAAGATGATGACATGACTTGCAGTTGACTTTGATTTGAGTGAGGAAGGGCTGTGCAAGGTGACCAGCCTTACTTTCTTCTCCAGAGCCAACTGGATCCAGGGGCCAGACATTCATCAGGACGACTGGAGATGGCCCAGGATGCAACAGGAGAACCTGGCCCTTTCAGGCTAAGGTCTTATTGCATTCTCACTTTGAGTGAGACATACTCATTCAGTGAATAGGCTTCTTTATACATACACACACACACACACACACACACACACATGCATACACACACGCACGTATGCACACATATGTATGTACATATATAATACCCAAACTCTGAATTTCTGTGACAGCAGCAGGTTTAGGTAACAACCAAGCATCTGAGATTATGGGAAAGTTTCTTTAATCTTTCTGTGCCTCAGTTTCCTTGCATGTCACCTGTCTCTCTCACCCCTCCTTCCCACCCATGGCTTCATAAAGCTGCAGCAAGGAACCCAGGCCTTTCCAGAGGAGTCAGTTCTCTGTCTGAATTCTTGTTTTCTGGTCAGTTTCTATTAACTTGCTTAGCTCCTTTAGAATCATGAATCATAGAATATGGAAGCTGGAAAGGATCTCAGATCTTCTAAGCCAAAGCTTTTAAGCTATTTTGTATCATGGGCCCCTCTGGCAATCTGGCAAAGCTTGTGACTCTCTTTTAAGATTTTTAAAAAATTAATAGTTGAAGAAAATGATACATTTCAATTGGAAGGTAATAAAAATAAAAATGTCATTTTTTCCCCTACTCAGGTTCACAGACCCACTGAAATGTATCCTTACACCCTGGGGAGTCCATAGACCCCAAGTTAAGAGCCCTCAACCTAGGCCAACACACTCATTTTACAGAAGAAAAAGCTAAGGCCCAGAAAGGCCCAGTGCCTTGTCCATGGTCTCCTAAGACTCAAGTTGGGGAGTGGTAGACATGACGAGAACCCAGGTATTCTGACTCTTAGACCCAATACTCAGTGCCCCTATCCCACCTCTCTGCAAAGTTCATTCATTCTTCCAACATATCTACTCCAGATATTCACACAGACTACTGCACCCAATCTGTGGTAAAGCATTCTGAGCTCGAATTGGCCTGATCAGCCATAATAGGACACACTGAAACTTGGCTATCATGGTGATGTCATTTTGGTCCCCTTCGTGAATGAAGGACAACAACCAACATATATAACTATTCTCTTTTCACCCATATTACTGAAAGGCAGTGGGCCTTCAGGCTTGGGAGGGGGTGGGGAGAGGTTGAGGATTAAGGGTGATTCTTAGCTGGGATCTCCAGACACTAAGTGCAAGACTACCATCCTCATAGCCTGTCAGAGTCTGCAGCAGTTCAACAATCATCACAGGGTAAGTCCCAGAAGGACTCAGGGTTCCTGGAAGCAGGGGTGGTAAAGAGCGACTGAGGCTGGGGCTGAGCAGCTGTGAACCTGTTGGCCCAGGCTCAAAACTACTTAGCTCTCAGGTGAGCGTGAGAACTCTGCTCTCATGCTCACCTGGGACCTCTTAGGCCCTGGATCATCGGAACAGAGGGTTATGGTAGAAGGGACCTTTGGGGCCATTTAATCGAAGCCTTCATTCTTTTTCCTGTGGAAAATTTAAGGTCCAGATAAACTGAGTCACCCAACTAATTGATAATTATAACAATAATAAACAGTGCTTTAAGAATTGCAAAGTGCTTTGCAAATATTTCTTTTTATCCTCACAGCAACCCTGGGAAGTTATTATTATCTCCCTTTTCCATAGGAGGAAACTGAAGCAGCTAGTGCTTATGTGACTTGTTTACCCAACTAGTAAGACTCTGGGGCAGGGGATTTGAATTCAGGACTTCTTGACTTCAAGCCCAGCCTTCTGACTTGATTAGCTTCTTTAAGATTTCTGGAGATTTCTGCCTAGGTTATTTCCTTGTTGTTGGTGATTTCCAGCCTCACCTACTTTCATGGGGCCTGGTTAATCAATCATCCCTGGCAGGAACCTGTGCCAAGGTACAGATTAGTAATTCCCTGGTCACCATGAGTTTATTTCACCTGGCTTCTGGATTCTGACTCAAAGTGAGTCATCCATCCCGTATGTTCTGCTTGGTTGCTGTGAAAGATGACTTGTCTACTTGTTGTTGCCTAGTAGATGAGAAGTTATGACCTTCAGAAATTGATTGGTTCTTCTCTATCTTCCCCCATTTCATTAAAATTGCTGCACAATACTTTAGATCATCCAAGGACCTCCATGGAGATAGAGGATGGCAAAAAGGAGGGGCCCAAGGTGGACAGCCTACCTCCCATGAAGAAGGGAATCCTCATCCCTCCCTGGGACTAACTATATTCTCTCTAGAGCAGAGGGAGCCTTCTAGAGATGATGCCAAACATCCCCTTTCCTCTAGCTCAGATTATATAACACTGCTATTTTTAAAGAAAATAGAACTTCGGTGAATAGAACAGAAAAGAACAGTCATGACCTAACCTGAGGAGCTCAGTCGCTCCATGAATCAATCTCACTCACCCTCACAGCCTCTGCTAGGGGGAAGAAACAAGACCTGAGAGCCCCATGACACTTGGTTGAAGTCAGCAATCAGGATCACACCTTAGGAGCAGAGGCTCCATAGAAGATCCATGGGCTTTCCCAGTATCAAGAGAGCAGTGAACACACCTGGAGTCACTTTTGAATCATTCCCCTTCTTCCTTCTTCATATCCTGCCAGTCACCCAGTCCTGGTGAGTCTTCCTCCATAGAGGTAAGCAGAAGAGCTCGAATTAGGTGTAGTACCCATGTATTGACACACTCCAGAGCAAGCATCATCATTGGCCTTTCCCCTTCCTCCTCCTCAGGGAGAGGGCCAGCAGTAATGTTCATCATAGATGCAGGCCTACGGTGGCACACCCCTAGCATCAGTCTCTCAGTCTCCTTAGGCCTTAGTTTTCTCACCTGTAAAATGAGACAGTTGGATTAGATAGCATCAGACTTTAGACCTAAGATCTTATTATAATATCTCATATCTATAGTTTTCTTTCCATCCCTGCTGCATCATCCTGATCCAAGCTCTCATCATCTTAAACCCAGACTACCTAAAAGTGGTTCCCCCATTCCTGTTCCAATCCATCTTGAATATCCCTGCCAGATTCATCTTCCTTAAATATAACTTTCACCATGTCACGCAAACCCACAGAAACTCAAAGAGCCAGTCTAGCAGTCGCACATCCCCCTCCTGTACTTAAGAAGCTGGTTTTTCTTTTTAACTCAAGTGTGGGACTTCATATTGATCTATATTACATCTGGTTTGATGTGGCCCCACTTCCTAGCCAGGCAAGATATTTTCAGATCCTGTATCTGTCATCCCACAGGTTAGCTCTCTTTCAGCTTAGCATCATCTGAAAATTTTGAGAAGCATAGCATGTATGTATCTTTCCAAGTCATTGATAAAACATGAAGTAGCACAGGGTCAAGCAAAGGTCCCTGGGACACTCCACTAGAAAGAACCTTAAACTTAACATTATCCCGTTAATGATTATACTTTGGATTTGGTTACTGGACCATTGTTGGTGACCTAGCATACTGGTCACTTTCCCCAGCTTACCCCTTGGGGCTGCAGTTTCCTTGTTTATATAATAATAAAAGGGTTGATGTGACGCCTCTGAGTTTCCTTTTAGCAGATTTTGTTGTCCCATGATCCTACTCTACTTTGCTCTTGCACATACCTCTCCATCTTATCCATAGGGAAAGTATAACAGGTTTTTTTTTTCCTCAAATGCTTTGATGAAGTATAGCTAAGCTATAACTGTGGCATTCCCCTTATCCCCTGTTCCAAAAGGGGGACATGAGGCTAGCAGAAGATGACATATTTTTGACAAAACCATGCTGACTCAGTAATCATCACTGTTTCCCTTTCTAAATACTTGAGAAGTTTCCCAAGAAAATTCCTATAATCACCTCATATCATCATCTACCATGACTATCAGGGAATGAGTTCTATCTCCTTCTTGACAAGAAATTCCCTGGCTCAAAAACCCTTATTGATTCTCCAGCAAATCTATAATCAGACTCTGTTCCAACTATCCAAATTTATTCCCCCCTGCCCTACAGCATTCACCCTCTAGTCTAATTAGACTGGATTCCCTAATGTCCCACAAAGACACTATACTCATCATTTTGACCTATATGCCATTACTATATGAAAGGTTGTGAGCTGCCTGTGTACAATATGTATATCCACATGGCTTGTCTAAATGTAACTCATGGGAGACATTGATAGATATGGTCTGGACAGTCCCTGAGAATAGGAGAGGGGTAAGAGAGCCTTCAGAATACCATCAGGCTAGCACTCTTTACTCCAGTCTCTGAGGGAATATCAGACCAGACTTACATCATCCTAACTCCCCAAAGAGTACTGGGCCAGGGATACAATAGTAGGTTCAAAACAAAAGCCACTTCCCTGCTCTTTCTTAAGTAAGGAGAGCTACCCCAGGCTGATACCTTCAGGTTTGACTCCTTCCCACCAAATGCTGGTTATACAAAAGACCATCACCCACCTAGCACAGAGTGGATGTGATAACTAAATAGTAATTGTTTCGCTTTTACCCAGGAACCTAAAGGTCTTCCCCTCCCAGTTTGATTTTTTCTTTTATTAAAAGGGCTATCCTTCGAGTAACTTAAAGAAGCCATTAAACGAGTGTATCTCACTCAAAGTGAGACTGTGATAAGACCTTAGCCTGAAAGGGCCAGGGTCTCACACTGCATCCTGGGCCATCTCCAGTCGTCCTGATGAATATCAGACCACTGGACCCAGATGGCTCAGGAGGAGAAAGTGAGGTTGGTGACCTTGCACAGCCCTGCCTCACTCAAATCAAAGTCAGCTGTGAGTACGTCATCATCTTGATGTCACGGTCCTCTTCTGGAACAAAGAAGAAATGCAACAAGTTATACAAAAGACCATCACAAATATTGAATATGGTGAGTACACCTATTTATCCAAGCAAATGGAAATGGAAATCAGAGATGTTCTACGGATTAAAGTATATCAGAAAATGCATGAAGTGAATGAGCTCTTTAGATAGGAATGAGATGAAATCTCAGCTCAACCAAGAAAGAGGCACCAAACTCAGCCAGGGTAAAATATCCCCCCTCTTCTTCCTTCTACTTTTCTTCTCTCCCTCCTCCTCTTCCTTCTTCTTCTCCTTCTTCTACTCCTTCTTCTTCTTCTCTTCCTTCTTCTCCTCCTTTCCTTCTTCTTCTCCTCTTTCTTCTTTTCTTTCTCCTCCTCTTTTCCTTCATCCTCCTTTTTCTTTCCCTCCTACTTCTTCTCCTTCTCTAAGAGTAATCCTTTTTTCTCCCAAGTTCTTGAATCAGTACTGCTCCTCTTGCAGGAATGCACCAGGATTCTCCAGCAATCCTGAGTTACCACCTAAGTAGCAGTGTGAGAAACACCCCAGGCTTAGGTGGAAACCTAAGTTAGAATCTGTTGTTTAGCCCTCATTTATCCATCTCCACTTTGGAGTCCCATCACAACTGGAGTCTGTAACTGGGAGGATGACCTACCATTCTTTTATTTTCCACATTGTTTAGTATTTCTTATGTTTCCTCCATCATGAAATGTGTGCTTGTCAATGGGTTGATTAGGAGGAAGCTCAGGGAAAAGTGGGAGACCCAGCTATATGGAAAAATCCATCTCATGAGAAAGTCAAGCAACATTTTATTAAGTGCCTGCTACGTGGCAGATACTGAGCTAATTGCTGGGGACATAATGACAAAAAAAAAAATCCCTCCCCTCAACAAGTTTATTTTCTAATGGGATAGGCAACACATACATATATAAGCATATACAAAATACACATGTAAGTATGATTAAAGAAACATGTAAACAGATCCATGGTTTTCTTGGAGGAAAAGGCACTAGCATATGGGAACACCAGGAAAGACCTCAGGCACAAGTTGCTTCTTGAGCTGGTCTTCAAGGAAATTAGTGTGGGGGAGCATTCCAGGCCTGGGGTGCAGCCCCATGGAGAAAGGCATAGGGATGGGAAAGAGTCTCACCTGTGAGTAAGAGCAAATGGGCCAATGTGGCTAGACCATAGATTCATGGAGGAGAATAATGTATAAGAAGGCTAGAAGGAGACCATGTTGTGAAGAGCTTTCAGTGCCGAATGAAAGAGGTTATATTTGATCCTAGAGACAGTAGTGAGCCTTCATAGGGGATGATGCAGCCAGACTCATACTTGAGGAAACTTATTTTGGCAATTGTGTGGAGGATGGATTGGAAAGCGATGAGACTTGAGGCCCAGAGTCCTGTTAGAGGGCTATTGTGATTATTCAGGCCAGAGGTGATGAGAGGCTGAATCCTGGGTATTTCTTCTTGGTTCCTTTCCAGAGTCAGGCTATCTCATTGAACATCCAATAGTTGGCCTGCTACTGCAGAGCAGCCCCACTTCAGAAAGGCGGGAGAGGGAGGAAAAAGGACCAGGTGCCGAGTTTTCTCTCTTGCCCTCCTAGTAAAAGAATGCAGAATGTCATCAATACATTTACAAATATTATTTCTCTGTTGTTAAATTGCATTTTTCAATCGGCAAACATTTATTTTCTCTTCTTCCCACCCTCCCTCCATTTAAAAGGAAAAACAAAACCCTTGTATAACAAATATACATAATCGTAGATTCACTTTCAATTTCAAAAATGTTCAGAAAATAGACCACAGAGATCAGCCCCTTAATTTAAAAAATTATTTTATTTTTAATTTATGTAATAAAACAAATATTTCCATAACATAGTATAATAAAAACAGTTGCACACGAAGCTGCAAATCTACTATGTATAATTTACTATTCTTCTACATACACAACAAAGTTGTCATGCACAAAGAGCAGCATTCCAGACGCAGGAAGTGACTTGACCAGAGTCACACAGCTAGCAAATAATAGTAGAGGGAAAATTCAAACCTGGGTCTTCTGATTCCAAAACCAGAGTTCTTTTTCCTCCAGCTTAGATGAATGATCAAGTGAATGAGTGAGAAAATGAAGGTATGAAACAGGGAGGAAGAAAACCACCATCCAAATCTCAAGAGTCTATGTGGCAGGTGACATCCCCCACTTTTATGTGGCAGAAGGAGTCTCATTTCCCCTCACTCCTACATGTTCTAAGATGTTGTCAAGGACCAGGAAGGAAATGCTGTTTCTACAGTGGGGTCCCAGCATGGACTTGTCTGACTTTAATGAGCCACTTTCTAATTTATTATTTATTTTTTAAAGAATCCTTTTTGGTTATAATTACAGGGTCCCTTAATGATCTATTAATTGGATCTTGCTTTTTTGCTTTATCTCTTAAAGGCCTCCTGCTGGGTTGGCCTGGCATCTCCTAACCTGCACTGGGTCTCGGGGGAATATGTCAGCAGAGTTGGGCTCCATAAATGCAGCCAGGGCTGATTCTCACTAACTTACAAGAGCCTCTGAAGTCATCGCTACGGTCTTTCAGTAGCTTTCTGCTTGGTCTCTCAGCCTCAAGTCTCTCCCCACTCCAGTCAATCTTCTACTTTGCTGTCAAATTGATCTTCCTAGAGTATAGATCTGACTAAGTCACCTTCCTATTTAATAAACTCTAGTGTCTCTGTATGGCCTCCAGGATCAAATATAAAATCCTCTGTCTGGCTTTGGAAGTCTTTCACATCCTGACCCTTTCCTATCTTTACATTTTTCATATACTGTTCTCCTTTCCACATACTCTAGTGAAAATGTCCTTTTTGCTGTTACTCAAAAAGGCAAATTTCTCTTTGCCTTTTCACCATCATCTCCTGTGCCTTGAATGCTCTCTCTCATCATCTCCATCTCCTGGCTTCCTTCAAGATCCAGCTCAAATCCTATCGTCTGTAAGGAGGCCTTTCCTGGTCCACCCATCCTGCTAGTAGTGCCTTTCATGTATATATACAGTATTTTGCATGTTGCCTTTCCCCATTAGAATATAAAGTTCCTGAGGACAGGGACAGCCTTTTGCTTTTCTTTGTATTCCCAGTGCTTAGCATAACGCCTGGCATGTAGTAAATGTTTAATAAATGATTTTGCCTGAATGACTGTGTCTAGGGTCATGTATCCTTTGAGCCAAGTGTGCAGAGATTATAAATCAATCGGTACAGCCATCAACAACATTGCTTGAGGGACCATCAAGTGGAAAGAAAACTGGATTAGCTAGCTGGAGTTCTGGCTCTGCCATTTACTAGCTTTGAGACCTTTGGTAAATCATTTAACCTCCTGAGTCTTTCCTTCCTCATATGTAAAATTAACATTACAATATCTTCACCTTACTCAGTTTTTGTAAAGATTGTGTGCAAGAATGCATGAGATGATGCTTTATAATCACAAAATGCTAAATAAATACAAATTACTATACAATTCTATGCACCCAGTTTGTAACCTAGCCCTATAGAAGATGCTCTGGGACATAGAGATATATGAGAGAATTCAAGGGAGCTTATGGTCTGGTTACAGTGATAATTATATAATGATTCCATTGGAACAGACCTCAGAGGCCCTCTAGAACATCCTATCCCTGATTGCTAATTCCTTACATCTATCCCTAATAAGTGGTTGGTTGAAGAATTCTAGAGAAGGCTGAAGACCTAGGAAGCAAGACCTCTAGGACAGGTATCATAAAGTAACCCAACTTACTTTTGCATCTCTGTAATTAGAGTTAGAAAATTCTCCCTTAGGTCAAGCTGAAATCAGACTCTCTGAACTACTGCTAGGATAATTCCACCCTTTGAACTAAGCAGAAAAAGTCTAATCTCTTTTCCAGGTAAAAGCCCATTAAATACTTGAAAACAGCCAATGTGTTCCTTTTAAATTTTCCTTTCATTCTTTGCTCATTCAACCAATTTACCTGTGGCAGTCTCTCAAGAACATTGATCATCTTTCCTGCCCTTCTCTGGATGTCTTCTAGTTCATCAATGTCATTCCTAAAAATGTCACACAGAGACCTGAACACACCACTCCATGAATAGTCTGACCAGGCCAGAGTTAAGCAGGCCCACCCCCTTCCTCTCTCCAGATCCTTAATGAAGGGCAAGGTCAAATTAATTTTGTGGGTATGACAAACTATTTACTCATGATAAGTTTGTAGACAACAATCACCAGATTTTTTTTCCTGATCTGCTATATAGTGATACTTTCCCATCTCCCACTTTGTGGATTTTTTGAACCCAAGTTCAAAAGCTTTACATTTATTTGCATTAAATTTCATCTTGTTTTATATTTGCCCCAGATTTCTAGCCTATCAAGACATTTTTGGATCTAGATTCTATTATCAATAATTCTATTTTTCCTAGTTTTGTGTTATCTGAAAATCTGATAAAAAATGTCATCTCTGGGGGTTTTTCTTAGAGTCACTAATAAAAATATTAAATAACACAGCTTCAAGCACAAATCCTTCCTCTAAATTGACATTGAACTAATTCATGACTACTAGTTGGTTCTGGATCACTTCCAAATCTATCTCACTCTAACATCTAGCCAAGATTTTTCTATCTGGTCCACAGGAATAAGGTAATAGTCCATCAAATATTTTGCTGAAATCTAGGTAGACTGCATCTATAGAATTTTTCCAGTCCACCAATCTAATGAGCCTGTCAAATAAGGTATTATGGTCAGTCTGGCATATCCTGTTCTTAATGAAACCATACTGGCTCTTTGTGATCACTGCTTCCTTTTCTAAATGTTCATTAACCACCCCTTTAATAATGTAGCCTAGCATTTTGTCAGGAGTTGGAATCAAGCTCATTGGCCTATATACTTTAAAAGATCTATTGTCTTCTTCTTTTACAAAATTAGAACAACATTGCAGATATGGGTATAACCTGTACACAAGGCAATAAGAAGACTTGAGGGGAAGAGTAGAGAACACATAGTAAGGAATAGTAAAAAATTAGGTTGGGTAGGTCAGCTGGAACTAGATCATGCATGTTCTTTAAAGCCAAGCAGAAAAATCTGGTAATAGGTAGTCATTGTTGATTCTTGAGGAGGTGAAGAAAACATGATTATGTAGTAATTGAGAAGGGTAGGAAGGTGAAGATGACCCAAATTAATTTTACAGGCCAAATGAAATGATTATATTTTAATTAGGAGATTGGGTTTGGTCATAAAATGGAGTTGTAGAATTTTAGTGCTGGAAGGAGAAACTGAAAATTGTTTAATCCTGTCCCCATTTGATATTTATGTTGGGAGGAGGGAAACCTAGACTGGCAAATATAATATAATGGGAGGTATAATGCTATAAATAGTAAGAAAGCTCATTCGTTCTGAAGTCAGATGACCTGGGTTCAAATTTTACCTCTGAATCTTACTATTCTATAACCTTGGGCAAATCTCTTAATATTTTTGGATTTGCTTTTCCTCATATGTAAAAAAAATGGGAAAGGGGGATTAGAGTAGATAGCCATTTGGTTCCTCCTAGGTCCATAGTCATCAAATGAGATAATATTTGTAAAGGATTTTGTAAATCTTGGAAGTTCTAGATAAATGCTAGTTATTTTTATTGTTGTTATTGAACTCTTTTTAAAGTAAATGAGTGAAGTTGTGCCAGACAACAAGTGCCATTATATCTCTGCTCAGACTTTAGCCTAGAAAGAAAAAAATAATAATCTTCCAAATATTGAATTGAGTTGAGTACTGAAAGCAAGAATTTTAAGCTTTCTCCCGAGGTTGCTTTAGGTTTTTACAGAAAAATATCCCTCCATTTTTGGAAGACCCTAGAGCAGGCTGGCTCAGGCCTGGACTAGCTTTTTCTCACATCACAAAGGAAGCCAAACTAAAGAGATTTTCCATTTGGAGGACATGATTGGCCTGTTATTTCCTGGGACTTGGAATAATAGCAACCCACATTTATATTCTGCTTTTCAAAGTGATTTCTTAGCAACAATCCTGTTAGAAGGGTAATGAGGACCCTGAGACCCAGAGACTCCAAAGCTACAAAGCTGCTAAGTGTCAGGATGAAATTTCTCTGGCTCAGACCCCTCTTCTGTCCTCTCAGACATGACTAAGGTAACGTGTCTTACCAGAGGCAGACAGGACTTGGTGGGACAGTTGGCTGATGGAGGCCCAGAAGTGCTTCTAACTACCCCTACCCAGGAGAAATCATAGGTTTTCTTTCTGCACAATGAGGCTAAAGGGGGCTTGCTTTCCAAAGAGCCTCAATAGGTCCCTCGAAGGTGAGCAGTTACTGCTCTCACAGCATTTCCAAGGCATCAGTTCTACATAAACACCAAACATCGGTTCTCTTCCTAGGACCAGACACAGTTCTTTCTCTGTCTCTCAGGGCCTAGTGAGCACAGCTGTGAGCCTTGGCCCCATCCCAGCATCCCTGGAAAGCAGCATGAGCTAGTCCCTAGAGCATGCCATTTCCAGGGACTGGGCCTAGCTTGTGGGAGCTTTGCACAGCCCCCAGCCCACTCTAGGCCTGGCTTGATTTCAGGCTAGAAAGTAAGAAGCAGCAGCCAGTCCAGTGGGAGGTAACTTGTCAGATTGGCAACCAGGCCTCCAGCTCTTGTAGAATGCTGGTCTAACTGGATAAAGATGCCATCTGGAAGCATAGGCCAGGTGGGCATCTGGGACAGCTTAAACTAGAAATGAGGGTGGCATCGTCTAAGAAGAAGAAACCTCACGGAAAGGCTCTGAGTCTGGAAGGCTTTGAAATTCCATGTTACTAAGCTCATTTATCCCAAGAACAATTCATGCTTGAAGTGTCTCCTTCATGCCCAGACTTGTTATACATGGGGAGCCATACAAAGAAAAAAGAGAAGACCCTGTCCTCCAACAGCTTGGACAAGTCTTGTTGGGGAGGAAATACAAGAACTCAGGGGACACTAAAGATGGCACGATTGGTTCAGCCCACTACTGTTAGGGAGAAGAGAGAGATCGGCCGGCAATGTGGTTTGAGAGGACCTGGATTCGAATCCTTACTGCCATGTTACTGTGTGACCTTGGGCCTCCAAGGTAATTAGACTGGAAACTGAGGTCCATTCCAGCTCAAAAGCTATGTTTCTATGTTGGAATATTTGTAAACTGCTTAGTACAGTACCTGGCACTTAAGATTTTGATCAATGCATCATGTTCCCTTCCCTGTTTATTGCCCTCTAATGATCTCTTTCTGCTCTGATGCTACAGCCTTACTGAGTACTGCAGGAAGTCTTCAGAAGACTTGGAAGATAAGTAGTATTGAGACAGTGGAATGAAAGAACTTGGTTCTGGAAAGAACTTAGTTGAAATGAGGAAAAGTGGAAGCAAAATGAGCTGATAAGATTGGGATTGGCTTTGCTGAAGCCTAGGGCTAATGGGTTGGGGGTCTCAGGATTGAAGAGGTCAAAGTCTAGTTTATGGAGGGTCTAGAACTCAAGCTTGAACTTGGTCTGGTTGATTGTGGGGAGCTGATGAAAATCTCTTAGAGACTTATCCTGATAATGAGTCTCACTAGAAAGGGGGGCAAAGGAACAGATCTGACTTTTTTCATCCTGCTGAGCGTACCTGGAGTTGAAGGAAGAGTCAACCTGTTGGTTGTCTTTCTAAATAAATTCCCCTGAAAAATGACTAGGAAGATGCTCACACCTACCTAGGACATCCAAGGGACTTTGAGGTTAAGCCCTCCCTCAGCAAGTGGGCTGACATCTTTCAAGTATTCCAGTGAAAGACTTCAATCCTAGTACCAAAGATAGAAGCTAGGCTAGTTACTTGGTGATGCTCCTGGTCATTATCTATGTAGAGAGAATTAAAGAAGGGTCAGATGCAGAAGTGGACATCCTAAGATGGAAAAAGACTATTGAATCAGTCCATAGCTAACACGCCCCCTTCCAGACAACCCCCCTTCAGATCTTCAGACCCCTCTTTCACCCACTTTTGCACCAGTGATTTACGAAGGACAATCATATGTAACAAACTTGTTTTTATTAGAAAAGTAAAAAATATTGCATAGGTCTTAATACTTGAACATCAAGTGTATTCACGTAAACGGTTCTAGATGGAAGCCCCATATGGCACTACTTTGGGGAGGGGGTTCCAGCCCCCCCCACTGGTTGGCCCCAGCACCCATTCCCCCCCTTCAAGTGTCAAGATCTGCAGAAATCCCAACACCCAAACCCTTTCTGTGTTCTTACATTCGTGTGAGTCTCTAAGATAGCTGCCTAAAAACAGGTCAGTAGTAGTGAAGTTGATCCAAGAACAAACACACTTGGCCCCTTCAGACCCTGGTTTTAAGTCACACAGGACAAAAATGACAACAATCCTCTATGAACTCCCCACCCCCACCCCCACCCACCTTGTTAAACACAAGCACACAAGAACCCCCTTTTGCAAATGCACCAGAACCAACACAGCCCAGCTGCTCAGTTCTGGTCTCCACAACATCACCAGCCCACTACCTGTCATCTTCACTGTCAGTAACAATAATAACAATAAAATAAGGGAATTCATGCTACATATCAGTTTGTAGAACTGTTGTTGGCTCCTCATAGCATCTGAAGATCCCATCCTCCATCCTCCCCCATCCCCCACTGGGGAAGTTAATACCTCTCAAGGAGCCAGCTCTACTTTGCCCAGCCACCTGCACACACCTCAGGACTGTGGGAGACCTACACCCAAAGACAAAGTGAGCCTCCCTCTCTAACTTCACCCAGTGGCCGCTACAGTCAGTTTTCCACAAAGGAGGCTCCATCCCCTCCCCACCTCTGCCAGCTTGCTGTGTTCTTAGAAACGCCATCCCCCCTTGCAGACTGTCCTGCGGAGGTGCAAGGCTGGCCTCTCAACACTCTTCAATGAGGAGCTGCTCCGAACTGTACAGTTTCTTCTTAATGACCCGGAAGCCAGTGCTCAGAGTTAGAGACTGGCTGAAGCCAGGAGCGAAGGATGACGGCCCCGCGCTGAAGAGTCCCTGGATCTTGGGCCAGAGGCGAGAATCCAATCTCAGCACCAGGGTCAGCTGGAAGGTGGGCACCAGGCTGGGGTCCACGGCTAGCTGCTCCACACTGTGGCAGCTCTTGCCCTGCTCCACGCAGACATCAAGCAGGGCACCCCGGAGGCCGCAGGGCTCGCTGTAGGCCAAGCGCATCAGCTCCTTGCCCACCTGGGCCACCAGCTGACTGGGCATCAGGAGGCGGGCTGGGCGCTTGCTGCCCAGCTTGGCTTGGGCCAGGGTCTCTTGGAGGAGCTGCATCAGACTGGTACAGAGGTGCTCATCCTCCGGGTCGCTGAGCAGGTCGAAATCGGGCGACACCTCATCCATGTACTCTGTATCTGGAGAGAACATCGAGGAGGGTGAGCTCAGCGCCCGCAAACCAGGGACAAAGTGGGAGGACGAGAAGGGGGCGGAGCCAGCTTCTCTTGCCTAAAGGGCCAGCGAGAGCTCCGGTCATCGCTCACACCCCATTCTCTTCCTCCTCGGCCTCAGTTTCCCCCAACCCCGAATGCCACCTCCCCCCTATGGCAGGCAGAGCCACAAAGGGCAGCCGAGGGGAGCTCCCGGGGTTAACCCTTTCGGCGCTGCACTCCCTCCAGAAGCCCCCGCCCCCCCCCCCCCCCCCGGCCCGTTTTCTCCCTTTGCCCGGGGTCCAACTCACCCTCCTCGGGGCCGTAGCCACTGTTGCTGCTGTCCAACGACTCGCAGTCGGAGCTTTCCAGACTCGCGCAGCGGCCGAGCCCCTCTCCTCGGGCCGCAGCTGCCCAGGCCGAGCGCTGCGGCGGCTGGTCCGGGGTGGATGGCCGCGAGGAGGACAAGCGATCCCACAGCCCTGGCATGGCTGGCACCTTTTGCCGCAGCCGCGTCGGAACGACCCGGGTCAGATTCAAGGCACAGGTTGGGCTGGAGGCGCTGCAAAGGGGAAAGAGCACAGACGCGGGGGTCAGTCTGGGGGCTGGCACGGCGTTACCCCGGGGGGACGGAGGCTTCGGACCCAGGGCACGGTGGTCCCAAGCGCCCCCTGACCCCGGCCCGGAGCACTTACCAGCGGAGCCTGGGGAACCTCGGTGGCCGTGGAGGGCCGGCGAGCGTCTGAATGGATCGGATCGGGACAGCCTAGCTCTGCACAATGAAGGCGAGCCAGAGCCGCCCAGGCTTGCCCTCCCGCTCCCCCTCCCCCTGCGATTCTACCAGCTCCAGCCCCGCGGCGGCGCCTATTATAGCACTTGAGCGGAACGAGGCCACGCCCCCTCGCCCAGCCGGAGTCCGGGACCTCCTAGCGGCCCAATCTCCACCCGGGAGTGTGGCCCCGATGGGCCAATGAGAGCCGGGCGCACGTTCGCAACGTTCTCTCCTGCCTGGTGACAGAGGCCGGAGCCCTGCCTCCTTCCCTCTCCCCTCAGCAACCGGTGCGCTCGGCCTCCCCTGCCCCGCCGCCTGAGAGCGCTAGCCACGCCCCCCCCCCCTCCCCCCGGTCCTGCTGCTCCCCAGCCGTAGCTGCCAAGGTCCCCGGGGGCCAGCCGGGCCTGGGAGGATCGAGGAAAGACTTGTTTATCCTAGAGTCGGGTCGCTGGGACGGCGGGCCAAGGAGACCGGGGACGGAGCTAGAGCATGAAAGGGGGGGGCGCGCTGGCGACCTCAGCCTTCACCTGGGAGGAAGGTGGGGTGGGGGAGGAGGGCGCCCAGAAGGGGAAACTGTTGCAAAGAACGCAGTCCCCGGGAGCCTGTGCCAGCTGCGGTCACATCGGGGTGTAGGGGCGAGCGTTTGTAGGAACCCGGCGGGGACCCTGAGAAGCCGCTGACCTCAGCGCATTTTAACCCTTTGAGATCCCAGCCCGCCCGCGCCCTCCCTCCGGCCCCCACCCCGGGATCCCCATTATTCTATCAAGGAAAGGATGGGGGGGTGGTGGTGCACGGAGGTGGGGGATGCTTTCCTCGAGGGGGTGTAGCTCTTTGTGCTGAGCTAGCGGGGGGAAGGGGAGTAGGTGTCAATCAGCTTGGTAAGCCGCCCCTCCCCCATGTTACACACCCCTTCCTCACCAGCAAACGTGCCCACCCGCCGTTACTTGGTAGCTGCCGGCTGGCAGAGGGTGTGGGATGACTCCTGGGAGAGAGGAAGGTTTAATTTTGGGGAGAGGGATCGCCCTGAAGAGGTCGTGCACTCTAAAAACCCCAGGGGCCAAGCGTGGACCCCCACCTCCACATCTCGAGCATCTTCCGCTACCCCCCCTCCCCTGTAGCCTGGACACTGCCCCCTCCCCAGTGTCTCCAAACATCGGCACCCCAGGAGAAGAGTTTAGGGGAGCGGGCGGCCCTAGTGTTCGTTGCAGAAGGTCACAGGTTCAGGACGGCTCTTTATGCTCTGGGACACGGTCACTTGGTCCCCCAGTGATAAAACCTAGAGACACAAACACTGAGCCGGGCTTCTGCAGGCTGCTAGCTGGATCTGGGCAAACGGTGGCCCGGCCAGCGGCTAGCCACCGGGCCGGGAGCCTCCTTTGCGTCCTAGCGCCGACCTCCGCTCTCTCCCAGCCTGGGCTTTGTGTAAAAGACTCAGAGCATTGCGTCATGACCTGGGACCTAGATGGAGGGGAAAACCCCCACTGGCTGCAATGGGACCAAAAGGTTTCATCAGACCGACTGGGCTGCAGGAAATCTGGGTTGACGACAGTTAATGCTGGAGGAGGGTGGTGTGTGCTGACACGCTATCAGGAAGGCTGGGGCCGAATCAGAGGATGGGAGGTGGTTGGGATGGACGTGACCTTTATTTATTTTAAGACTTAATCAGGGGCATAAGGACGGTGATGGTAGCGGGAGCAGGATTTGCATCAGACGGGGAACTAACAAGATTAGATGACCTCTCCAAAGCTGGCAGGCAGGTGGGCAGGATGCCAGGCCACTAAGCAGTTTCCAGGGACTCAGGCTTCTGCTGCTCCTGGCAACACCCCCTCCCTAAAAGAGTCTTAAAAGCCTAGGGTGTCTACTCAAGCTACCCTGCAATGAATAGTCTTAGAGCCAGAAGAAAGGCCCTACTTAGGCCAGCCCTCTGTTTCCTCAACTGGGGAAAATGAGGCATTCCACTTAACTTCCTATCCTAAGAACCAGCTTCTAAACGACCCTTGGGCGTGATGGTGGGATTATTGTCCTCAGGTGCCTAGATCTCTGTCCCTTCCCAACTCCTTCCTGCTTCTGTACCTCACTTCTTGTTTCTACCCAGTTCTCTCCACAATCAGAGAAGTCTTCAAAAAACAGAATAACGGTCTAGTTTTGGCCTGGAGAAAAGAACAGGGGGCAAGCAGATGGTTCACTTTTCAGCAAGACCATGGTGCCCAGCATGGGGAGGAGGAGAGGAAAGAATGGGGCCAGATGGTGTTGGGGATGAGGAATTGGGGGTGCCTGTGGTTGTGTCACTCATCTCATGGTGCTGAGTAACTCGTCATCAGTCATTGGATAGATAAAAATGTCAGCAATAGTGAATTCAGTGAAGAGGGAGAAGAGAAAATGAGTCAAGTGAAAGGGACTGACAGAGAATCCTGGAAGCTATTTCTGCTGCTCAGCTGAAAAATTACCTCTTGTTTCTCAACTTTTTTCCACATCTTTCCTCTGTCCCATTCTACTTCACATGAATCAGTATTTGTTACGTATCTTACCTTTTATGCCACTTCCCCCCGTCCCCCCATTAGACCATAAGTCTCTTGAAGGCAGGAATACTATCTCAAAAAACCCCTTTATATTCTCAGCAAGGCAACTTGCTGAACACAGTAAGAGTTTCATCAGTGTTTATTGACTTGAGAGGCTGAAAAACAATGAGAAATCCAACTCTATTCAAAAATGTGGATGTGGGTCATTTTTTTTTTAGAAGGTACAGCTATCCAAAGGGACAAACCATGGCTTGTTCTGAGATACTTTGTGGACAATACCCATGGAGCGTGCCTCCCATCAACTAGTCTTGGGAAGCTGAAAATAGCCTTTAGGTTACAGAAAGACACCCAGACTAGGCCTTGCTAGGGCTCTTCAGTCTTGTGACCAGTGGAAGTAGGGAAGACTGCCTGGGGCCAACAGTGCAATACAAGGGGTGGATTTCACCATGTGGGGGCGGATTCCATTCCTCCTGGGGCAGAGGTCCAACTTGGTGGACACTGCCAGGCTCTCCTGCTCCCCTTGCTCAGCTCTGCAGAGAGGAATCTCTAATGTAACTCCCTCACCCTACAGTCCATATAGAGGAGTGGGACCAGAGGGGACCGATGAAATCCTTCCTAGGATTACGTCAGTCAGAGCTGCAGCTGATGGCTCCTGGCTGATCTGGGTGGGTCAGGTGGTCCCGGTTGCACCTTTTCAGATTCTTCTCCCAAAGATTTTGGTCTTCCCACAGGCAATTACTTGTTTTTTATTCTTTTGTGTTTCAGCATCCTTTCCCTGCCCCCACCCCTACCTCCACCCCCCTTTCAAAATGTAAACTCTCCGAGGTCTGGGGCAATTTCCTTTTATAGAGTTATCCCCATCGACTTGCTCCCTAGAGGTGCTTTAATAAATATGTGTTGAATTTAGTAGATCAAATGCCAACTCCTATGTTAAGACCTTTCCAGGTCAATCAATCAAGCAAACATTTATTAAGTGCCTACTAAATGCCCATAGTCGAACAAAGATCAAAGCAAAACAGTCCTTACCCTCAAGCAACATTTATTCTAACTGGGGCTAAATACATAGATTGGTGGTCTGAGGGAGTTTGAAAACCCTGGGTTTAAATCCAACCTCAGATTCTTACTAGCTTGGTGACCCTGGGCAAGTCATTTTATCTCTCTGCTTCATTTTCCTCCTTTGTAAAATGAGAATAATAGTGGCATCTATTTCAAAGGATTATTTTTGAGGGTCAAATGAGATAACACGGATAAATTAAAGCCCTATACAAACTCTTAACATCATTATCATAATTTCTATAAATGCTTAAACGACAAGACGATTTGGAGGGGTACAGGAGGAGGCACTAGCAGGTGGAGGAGATCAGAGGCTCAGGAAGAATCTGGAGCTGGAATTGCCTGAAAAAAAACTGCAGAAATTCCCTAGCTGCCATTCCACCTCTCCTCAAAAAAAATCACTTTGTATTTACTTTAGTATACACTATATCTGTACAAATTCTCTCTATAGAATGTAAGCGCCTTGGGAGTAGGGACTGCTTCAGGTTAGTTTTTCTATCATCAGTTCAAGAGCACATGCCTTAATAAATGTTTGTCGATTGATTAGTTGAATAGATCTCTTAATCTCTGGGGCAGTGAACCTCTGATGTACTTAGAAAATTCCATATACTCCCTCCCAGCCTCCTTCCTATCCCAGAGCACACAGATTTGGGGGCATGTCTAGACATTCTCCTTGTAGCATCTGCCTTGAAGTATTCTCCATGACCAAGGCTGAAGGGTGTGGCTTTGCTTTTTGGGGCCAGTGGGGTGGTGGTGGTGGTAGACTTCTAAATGACCTCTGGGGTCTTCTCTGGAGAATTATGGGATACTGAGTTGGATCTCCAGGAAGATGGGGGGAGGTAAGAAACTACTCCGGGCTTACTCTAAGGAGGGAGCCTGGGTAGGCTGCCAACACCTTTCTTTTTAAAGTACTTTAAAGTCATTGTTAATGGGAATGGGGGTGGTGGTGAGGAAGAGACCTTCCTGAGCTGGAGCTCTGACTTTGGAGGTGGAGGTGGGGGCTGCCCAGGGTCCCACAGGAAATCAAGAGCAGATTTCAGATCTCTAGCCATTCAGGTCAATGTCTGGCCATTTGGCTACCCAGCCTTCTGAGCCCCATTCCCGTGGGACACGCACTGCACTCTGCAATTTTCAGTCAATGAGCAGTAACTATCCAGACTGACTCGGCCCCTCCCTGTTTACGCAGCTTATGTCCCCAGCACTAGTTCCCAGGGCCTCACTCTGGCAAGCCACTTTGTTCGGGTTTGGGGAGTCAAACCAGATCTGGGGGGTGGAGAGAGGAGAAGCAAATCTGGGAACCAGAGAGATCAAGATGGCCAACTGAATGGTTGCCTGGAGGTCCCGTTCAGAGCCTTTCTCCCAGAGGGCATTGCTGGGCACAGATCTGGGTCAGGACAGGGACTAGGGAGAAGCATTCTTTTCCTCAAATATTGGGGCGGGGTGGGCTGGGGGTGGTGAGAGGTGAGATGTAGACAATGCACTCTGTAAAATAATAATAGCTTGCATTTATATAGTGCTTTCGGGTTACAATGCCCTTTGCATACAGTATCTCATTTGGTCCTCATTAAAGAACCCTGTGAGGTAGGCAATAGAATTATTATTCCTTGAGAAAAGTGGAAAGAGCAAAGGTTTGCATGGGAATTAGGAAAGTTGGGTGCTTATCCAGTCTGGCTTCTGCCACCTCCTCTCTTTACTACCTTGGGTAAATAATTTCCCCTTTCTAGGTTTTTTTGCTTAACTGTAAAATGAGACAGTCTCTAAATTCTCTTGAATTTTTAATGGATGGAGATTATATGATGAGAAAATGGAGGTTTGGAGAGATTTCAAGTTTCTTAGGGTTGTGTAGTTAATAAAGGTGGTGGGATGGGGAACAGAACCAGATTCCCTGAGTCCCTTAAAGCAAATCAGCTATAGGTTGTGATTTCTCTACTTCCCCCTATTGTATTGTGAGGTGTCTGACCTCTTCAGTCTGTAGGACAAGAAAAACAAAAGAGTGTGTGTGTGTGTGTGTGTGTGTGTGTGTGTGTGTGTGTCTTTCTGGTCATTGATGTGAAAAGTTTCTTGGAAATTCAGCTTTAGAAACCAGTGCCTGGTTTCTAAACTCCAGACAAGAGCCTGTAATATCAAGAAACTGTTTGAAAATCCGGGAATCTTTTTATAGTGGAAATACCAAACACGCTGTACAGTCTTCATTTGTTTGTTTGTTTGTTTTTTTAGGGACCAACTTTATTGTCCCCTTTTGGCTGATGAGGAAACTGAGGCCCCTTGCCTTTTGTTCTTACAGGGAATCAACTCTGTTTTCTGAATATTCATTAAGTACCTTGTGAACCAAGCACTTTGTAATATACTGGAAAAGATACAAAGATTAGACAGAATGAATATGATTAATATACAAATAAGCATAATACAAAATAGGTCATGCTAATTGCTTGAAAAGAAGAAAGGGCGTTTCTAAGTAAGAGGAGGGAAAGATAATTTTCACCTGGATGAGAAGCAGGGAAGGGTTCACGGAGGAGGCAGAATTTGAGTTTAATTGGGGAAGGGGTATATTCTAGACATAGAACCCAGCAGGAGAGAGGCCTGGATGTAAGCAGAATAATTTGATTATAAATGGCGTTTGTATGTGGAAGGGAGAGTGGGAGATAAGTCTGGGAAGGTAATCTGTGTAGTATCAAACGATGACGGTCCTTGAATGCCAGAATAAGGAGTATGCGTTTTATTTGGTAGACCTCTTCAAGATTTCGTACTACTCCAAATCTAATCTTTTGAAGGGGAATTACACTCTGAGCCCCGACTTCTAGCTCCAGTACCTCAACTCACTTGCTTTGTAATCTTAGCAAATCATCTAACTCTTATTCTTTGTGTGTTGTGGTACCGAGCTAAGTACCCGGGATACAAAAATGAAATACGACCCAAACCTTGTCTTCGAGAAGCGGAGGTGAGACCCAATTCACAAATTAGTGTGGATATGACATGTACAAAGAGGTCCAGGGTCCCCCTCTAATAATAATAATTAGTCCAGAGTCCAAACGAAAAATCCTTCTTAACTCTAGAACCTTCCCTGGGTTAATTATTTCCTATTTATCCTGTACGTAGTTTCGTTTGTTCATATATTTTTACACGTCCTGTCCCCCATTAAATTGCAAACTCCTTGTGGCCAGGGACTATCTTTTGCCTCTTTCGTATCTCCAGGGCTGAGCACAGTGCCCTGCACATACTAGGCAGTTAATAAATGTTTATTGATTTTTTTTGCTATGACAATCAAGAAAGGAGAGATTGATTTTTAACGTTGGGGTTCAGGGAGAGCTTGTCAGGGGATATAAAACCTGCCCAGGCATGAGCTGAGACACAGAAATGAGAGCAGGGCAAGAATTTTCAAATGGAACCCTGAGCACTTTTTTGGTTTGGCTGAAAAGTAGAGTATGTGAAGGGGCTCGTGTGAGGCCAGGGTAGAATCCAATTCATAAGGGCCTTAAATGCCAGTATAAGAAATCTATACTTTATTTGGTGGCAATGGGGGGACACGGAAGGTTTCAGTGTAGACAAATAATTTGATCCAATTTGTGCTTTAGGAAGATAATGGAAAACAGTTTTAAGAATGAATTGATGAGAAGAGACTGGAGGCAGTAGATGGGTTTGGAGACACATTGAGGGCTTGAACCAGGGTTGTTTCAGTGACGGCGGAAAAAGAACAGACGGCAAGGATATTGTGGAGAGAGAATCAGCAGGGTTTGGAAACTGGAGCTGTGAGGGAGAGGAAGAAGTGAAAGATGTCTCAGGATACTTAGAAATCTTTTTCTTTTCTGTAAAATGAGGGGGTTCGACTGTGACAGTGGTTCCCATTTAGTGGTTTGGATGGTTTGCTGGCACTTGAAGCATTACATAATTGTAAATTATTAATAAAATTATTTAATATTCCCTCCTCCTAATTATTTCATATTAGATATGAACAGTATGTTAAATTACTCTAGGGATTCACAACATATACTCTTTTGTTGAAAGGGATTCCCAAAACAAAAGAAACGCTGGGAACCACTAGACTAGAAGATCTCTAAGGTCCTCTCCAACCCTTAATTTCTGGGTGATTCACTGGTAAATGATTAGAGAGGGCAGAGGGTACTTTGGAATCCCCTCTAAGAAGCCCATCTTCTCAGTCTAAAGTCAAAAAGACAGAAAGAGGCATCAGAACTGATTTTTTTTGATACAGAAAGCTCCTAAATAAAGAAACTCCCTCCTTTCACTGAGGCCGGTTGACTGCTTTCCTTTAACTTAGAGATTTAGAGAATTGTTTAGAGCCCCAAGAGGTTAAATTACTTGCCTAAGGTGACAGCCTGGAGCATAGTGGAGCCAGCTCTAATCTGGAGGCAACCGGGAAATTGTCAGTGTAAGAATTTACACTTCAGAAATCAGCAAATGCTGCAGATCTGGGCTGGATTTCTTGTTTTATATTGTCTAGATTAAAGAAAGTGATGGGGGAAATGTTAATAATGCTAATGAAACTTAAAAGTCTGTCAAGGTACATTCGCTCCTTTCTGCCTCCTGACCCTTTCTCTAAACTTTTACCAGTGCACTCTGGGAACAGTGAATACATTTTTATTTTATTGTATTGTATTTTTTTTTTTTTTTAGAGACAGATCTTCCTGACTCAGACTTGCTCTCAGGTCACTGTACCACACAATTATCTCAGGAAATCTTATTACCAAATGTTCCTGCTTTGGTCTGTGAGGGGAATGGATGGAGGTAGGGAGAGGTACTTAGAACTGTTGATAGTCATAGAGCTGCTTTAAAATTTACAAAACTTCTACCCATGATCTCATTTGGGTCGCCAATAGCCTGATGAAGGAGGCAGTTTCAGTGTTCCCATTTTACAGATGAGAACAAGAGTGACAAAGAGGACCAGGGGAGGCTCCAGGACAAGTGTGATTTTTGTAGTTAAGTCTGAGCCAAGATTTAAACTAAGGTTTTTTGTGATTCCAAATCCAACCCCCAGCTCTGTTTCTAACCGTAGGAGGGTGCTTTTGCTAAACTATAAACATTAGTTTTGCTTTTTGTAGACTAAGCCCTAGATGTTTATTGAAGGGGCACAGGATACTGAGGAGAGTTGGGTTAGGGCAGAAAGGAGTAGGGGAGGGAGAGTGAAAAGAAGAGGGAGCTTGGAAGGGAACAGAAAATGGAAACTTTTGGCAAATTTCTTCCCCAGAGGCAAGTGATTGAAAACTAGCCAGGAATGATGAGTCCCATAAGAGCAGCCCCAAGTCCAACCTCAATCCTAGAGAGTGCAGCAGAAAGAGGATTTTCTTTCTTCTCAGGTTAATACCAAAAGAGAACAAAATAACCTTCCACTGAGCAGGAGTCATTTTCTTAGATTCTGAACTAGACAATCTACTTATGTATTCTAGCTGAGCAGTCCTGGGGCTGAGAGATGCTGTCAGAGAATTAGAGGATGTAGTTGGGGGTGGGGAGGAGATAAGTTCCATTCTTTTCTGTTATCAGAGAACTTAGATCTTCCATAAGTAGGCAGTATCCTAGTGAATGCAAATCACCTCTAGTTACACTGAAATTCATAGGATGAGTGAATGAATGAAAAAGCATTTATTAAGTATTTACTAATATGCCAGGCACTGTGCTAAGTGCTGGGGAAGCAGGCACAAAATTGAGATTGTCCCTGCCCTCAATAAGCGCACACTTTATTTTATTTTATTGTAAATAGTATTTTTTCCCAATTACATGTAAAAATTGTCCTCAACATTCATTTTTATGAGATTTTGAGTTCCAAATTTTTTCTCCCTCCCTTTTCCCCAAGATGGCAAACAATTCGATATAGATTACACATGTACAGTCATGGAAACATTGATCATGTTGTGAAAGAAGAAACAGAATAAAAGCAAAAAACCACCCAAAAAAAGTGAAAATAATATACTTCTATCTGCATTCAGACTCAAAGTTCTTTCTCTGGATGTGGATAGCATTTTCCATCATGAGTCTTTTGGAATTATCTTAGATCCTTGCATTACTGAGAAGAGCTAAGATATTCACAGTTGATGCACAGTGTTGTTGTTACTGTGTATAATGTTCTCCTGGTTCTGCTCACTATTCAGCATCAATTCATGTAAATTTTTCCAGGTTTTTCTGAAATCCACCCCAAAAGGTTACATTTTAAAAAGAAGAGAACCACAGACAAAGCTAGGGGTGGGAGTGGGATTGTAGGCAGGGATGATTTAATTTGGTCTGGGAAGCCACAGTGACAGTGAGGATCATAGTTTTAGAGGTGAAATGGACCTTAGTACTCATCTGCTCATCTCATTTTACAAATGAGGAAACTGAAATTCAGAGAAGTGAAATCACTTGCTCAAGGTAACATATTTAGCAAGAGATGATGATGATGGTGATGAGAGATAAAAGATGGATAGGTGGATAGATAGATGATAGATTGAGATATCCATGTATCATCTCTCTCTCCATCTATTCATTCATCTCCCACAGCCTCAAGGACAAGCTTAGTGTTCCTCTTGATTCACAGCAAACCCAAGTGAAAGGGGTTTTGGAGAGGAGGCAAAATTCCCAGAACTGGTTAGATAGTTCCTAGAGACCAGAAATCAGTGAGTCGGTGCATTCATGAAAAGCCTTAAGAGTGTATTAAATAGGTGGCTGGATAGATAGATAGATGATAGATGGATAATTAGATAGATTGATTAATAGATGAATAGAGGAGGTAGGGAGAGGGAGAACATGTAGTATTAATTTACTTATTATATACCAGATACTGGGCTACAAATACAAGCAATCAAGACAGCCCCTACCCTAAGTTTGTGAGGAAGAGGAGAAAGAAGAGGAAAGTCTGAGCGACAGAGGTGGAATTTGAACCCAGGTCTTCAGGACTCAGAGCCAGTGAACTTTTTACCATAAGCTCTCCTCAGCCTCCATAAGCAGTCTTTTAACCACAGATTTCTGGGACTTTTGTGGTTTCCCAGATTCCCAATCTTTGAAGAAGGTTTTGAAGGTCAAAACTCTGAACTCTTTCCCCTAACCCAAACAAAAACACAAACAGACCATTCTGTAGAGAATGCTTCTACATTGTTACAATATGTCAAATGATCCCATTCTCTCTCTCTCTCTCACACACACACACACACACACACACACACACACACACACACACCTTTTTTAGGAGATGGCAGTCATCTGGTTAAACCTTGTACTCTGGGCCTTGCAGAATGTCACTGTCCCAGGCTCATTCCCGTGGAGACTCCTGTCCTTAGTGACAGGAGAAGGTCACTGAGCCTTAATCTTTCTGTTCCTTCCAACAGAAACATGTGATAGAACAAATTGTTACAAAATGTCCCCATAGCATAGACAACCCACAAACACTCATGAAGCTTACCTGATCTGTGCCAGGTACTGTCCGAGGTGCTGAGGTCATAAATAAGGCCAAAGGAGCTGACACTCTAAGGAGGACAGTAAACAGCTAGGTACACGTGAAATCGATACTGACTAAATGGAAGGTCATCTCAGAAGGGAAGGCATTAGCAGGTGGGGAGGGGACCAGAAAAGGCCTCTTTAGGAAGATGACAATTGATCTGGGGCTAAGAAAGCCTGGCAAACTAAGGAGTAAAGTGAGGCAGGGAGAGCCTTCCAGGTGTGGGAACAAGCAGAGTTGGTGATGGTGGATGGAGTATTGTGTGTGAGGAGCAGCATACAAGGAGGTCTCTTGTGTACTCTGTGCCCCCAGTGATACTGGTCACCTTGCTGGTCCTTTAATCAAACACTCCATCTCCTGAGTCTAGGCTGCTCAGGTTGTCCCCCATGCCTGGCACTGTCCTCCTCCTTTTCCTCCTCTTCCTCACCTTCTATTTTCCTTGACTTTCTTCAAGTCTCAGTTATAGTTCAAGAAATCTGTACCAGTCTCCAATCTTTGTGCCTTCCCTCTGAGACTACCCTCAATGTATCCAGTCTATATCTTGTTCATACATAGTTGTTTGTCTGTTGTCTCTTCTTTTACACTCTGAACTTCTTGTGGGCAGGGACTGGTTTGTTTTTTCTTTTTTTCTTTTTTTTTCTTTTTTGCCCTTTTTTATATTACTGACGCTTAGCACAGTGCCTGGCACACAGTCAGCTCACTGACTGTCTGATTTGAGACTCAAGCTCCAGAGAATGACTGGGGTTGGAAATATAGCTCTGCATATCAACTGCATGCTAATTGTACCCTCACTAGCTGGTGAGAAAGCAGAGAGCAAAAAAGAGAAGAGGGCCAAGGACAGAGACCTGGGGGATACCCATGGTTAGGGTAGTGAGCATAGAAGAGTCAGTAAAGGAACTGAGAAAGAGTGAGCATTCAGGTAGGAGAACCAGAAGGATTGTAAAAACCAGGGTGAGGAAACAATATTCAGGAAAAGATGGTGAGCAACAGTGTCAGATAGTATAGAGAGATCAAGAAGGAAGAGGATCCAGGAAGGAAGGAAGGAGAGAGGGAAGGAGTGAAGGAAGGAAGAAAGGAGGGGAGGGAGGGAGGGAAGAAAGAAAGGAAGGAAGGAGGGGAAGAGGAAGAAAGGAAGGAAAAAAGGAAGGAGGGAAAGAAAGAAGGGAGCATTTATTTAGCACCTATTATATGTCAGGCACTGTGCTAAGTGACTTACAAATATCGTCTTATTTGATTCTCACAACAACCTTGTGAGGTAGATGTTATCATCATTCTTATTTTACACTTGAGGAAACAGAGGCAAACAGAAGTTAAGTATCTTTCTAAGGGTCACACAACTAGTAGGTATCTGAGGCTGGATTTGAACTCATGTTTTCCTGACTCAGCAATTAAGAGATCATGGAAAAGTGTAACTGGCTTTTAAGTCAAAGGTTGTGAAGCCAGGTCCTACTCTGTGACCTTGGGAAAGTCACTTGACCTCTGGCAGCCTCTGGATTCTCATCTGTGAAAATGAAGGGACTGGGCTAGCTGAGCTGTGGTAACTATAGGATCACAGCAGGATGACTGTCACTGGAAGAGACCTTGAAGACCATATAGTTCAACCTTCTCATTTTAAAGATGAGGAACTATGTCTCTGAGAAGTTATGGATTTACCCAATGCCATAGAGTAAGAAAGTTAGTGAAAGAGGTAGGATTGAAACACAGATCCTGCAAGTCCAGATGCAGGAGTCCCACTACTCCACCTTGCTTCAGGTTCTGAAGTCTATAAACCTATAAGTAATGCAATTCCCTGCCTCTGTTGTCCTTCTTCCTTCTTAGAGCAGTGGATGGAGAGTTGGACCTCAGGTAGGGAGGACTTGAGTTCAAATCCAGTCGAAGACACTTATTAGCCCTAGGACCCTGGGCAAGTCACCTGGCCTCTCTGTCAGCCTCAATTTTTTCAGCTGTGTAATGGGGATAAGTGGAATAATATTTGTAAAGCACTTAGTACATAGTAGGTACTTAATAAATGCCTGTTCTCTTCCCCACTCTTTCAGTCTCATAGGGCCTGGATGGGGAGACCATGTCTTGTTTCTCTCCATTCCCTCTGATTTGGGGGAAAACCTCAGGAAGCCCGTTGTCTCAGGAAGTGGGGCCCATAAACACCTTCTGCACGCAGTCCGTTTTTCATCAGGAAGGCTAACAGCTTCGCATGAATACATTGACTCACTGATCTCTGGTCTCTAGGAGCTGCCTAACCAGTTCTGGGAATTCTACCTCCTCCCCAAAACCCCTTTCCCTAGGGTTTTCTGTGAGCCAGGACAGGCACTGAGCTTGTTCTTGAGGTTGGGAGAACTGGACACAAAACATAGAGAATTCAAAGAACCCAGGTGGTAACAAGGGGGCTTCCAAAGGCCTTGCTGGCTCTAAAATTCAGAAACCATGGTCCGTTCCCAGTTGTACAAATGATGCAGAATGAAGAACATTTAAAAACAAACAAACAAACAATAGCAGAAATATTGTAAGCACTCAGAAAATAAAGCAGATAGGACAGTAAAGAATGGTTTTTTAAAAAAAATTTTGTCCAAATTTAAGTAGTTTGGAGTTTATGGCTTTTTGGGGGGATCTTATTCCTCATTCCATATATTTGAGGAGATTGTTATTCTTACAAAAAATATTCTTACAAAGAACTGGAGGGGGAAAGAGGTTTTAGGAGAAAAAAAGAGCTAAAAAAAACCAAAACCCACCACTAAAAACTAAAAATGCAAACCCAGGAGCTGCTGTAGCAAGTAGAAGCCTGGGAGCTGTTTACACAAGACTCTTTCCTTCGCCTGTCTGTTTCTTGGCCCCAGCTGGTTTCTGCTGCCCTCTGGTAGAGTCCAGTGGGGCCCAGCCCAGCAGATTAAGATACTGACATCCCATCAGCTTGCTCAGCTGGGTAGAACCAGAGAGAACCTTCCAGCACTGATGGAAGATGCCCTGCTTGAAGCAGGAGTGTGAGCTGTTCTGGGATGCAGACTGACTTTGGCTCCATCCTTCCACACCTCCCCTCCTCCAGTTCCCACCTGCCCTCCCTCCTCAGGCATTCAAAGATAAAGCTTTGGGGGAGCCGGATCTCTCTGCTACATGGATTTGGGTTTGCAAGGAGCTAGTTTCACTCCGCAGGAGATCCATCAGTAATTAGATTTAAAGCTAGATTAGGCCATTTCTGAATTTGTTTGTTATCCCCTTCCCCAGTTATTCTTTTTTTAAACTCTTGCTGGTTTGGGGAACTAGACTGCAGCAAAGGAGTAAAATTGACTTTCCCCTGAGCTTTCTGTGGCTTTGCTCCCTGTCTGAGGGAGGCGCCCCTCACCCCTCACCCCTGATCGCAGAGGTGATGAACAGGAAAGTGGAGTCTCAACACCCACTGTACTACCCACTTATTCCACCTCCCTTCTCCAAGGCTAGGTGGGCTCTGCCAGGCACAAGTTAAAAAAAAGCCACTTCTAAGGTGACGTGCTGAGCTGCTGACACTAGGGCTTTGTCCCCTCTGACCCTCAGCGTGGGGGACCCATATGCTAATGAGGCTGAAACGTGACCCAGAGAACGTGCTCCTGGGGGAAGCAGGGGCCTGGGCTTCAGTCTGCCTAGTTGCATCAAGAAGGGAAATACAACCACACAGTGGCTGAGTTAAGCATTTTTTGGCCAGCTTGGGGATACTTGTCTGGGGGAGGGACTGCACAGACACCCTCCTTCGGACCCAGGCTGGCAGAGGGAGGAGGAGGAGTTTGGAACAGCCTGGAGGCTTTTAGTACTTGGGCAAAGAGGAGGCCATTGTACTAACCCAGAAGTTTTTCTTGGGATGGGGGTGGGGCGGGATGGACAGTTGGGAAGGTTCCCAGAGAGGGGACTGTGACTCACTGACCCAAGTCTCTGACCCACCCAAAAGAGTTTGGAGGGAGGGAGGAGGGAACCCCACTCAACTTCAGGGGCTTCTACTCCTACCCCTTCATTTTATAGATGGAAAACTGAGGCCTGGAGAGGTGAAGCTCATCGTCCAAGGTCACATCAGAGGTAGTATCAGCAAACATTTGTACAGCATCTACCAGGTGCTAGATATAGTGCCTGGCACCCAGACTGGATGAAAAAGCAGCTTATCTTGGGGGTAAAAAGGGGGAGAGATTGGCCTACAAACTTTAAACCAGGGGTTCTTAACCTTTGTTTCACAGACACCTTTGGCAGGATAGTGAAGCCTGTGGATCCCTTCTCAGAAATATGTTTTAAAGTAAACAAACAGGCAGCTGGCCTCAAAGTGGATAAGACACAACAAGGACTGGAGTCAGGAAGACAGTTCAAATATAGCCTCAGACCCTTACTAGCTGTGTAACCTTGGGTGTGTTCCTAACCTCTGTTTGCCTCAATTTCTTGATCTGTAAAATGGGGATGTAATCCCAGTCCCAAAGCCCATTGATATGGGACTCTCTCCTCCTTTGTGGAGATGAATGGCCTGCCCTCAATGAGGGATGAGGCAGAGTCGGTAAGAGCTCCAAGGAGGGTGATACCTACCTCCCAGGGTTGTTGTAAGGATCCAGTGAGATGAGAAAGCTCTCTGCAAACCTTAAAGCCCTATATAAATACTAGCCATTATTACTGAAGGAAATGCTACATTTTAGTTAGAGGTTGGAAAATAAATATGACTTTTTTCCCCATGAATCTAAATTCATGGACCCTCTGATACCTGACCCTATATTCCTTAGAGGGGAGAGAATGCCAGTGGACTCCAGGTTAAGAACCCTTGCTTTAAACAGATAAATAAATTATAATATTCATTACATCACGGTAAAATATAAATACAATATTAAACAGATAAATAGAATTACAGGGAGAGAAAATATTAATGACTTTGGAGCTCAGCAAAGGCAGCTATAAGCAGAGCCAGGAATCCCTAGGGCCCCAAATTTGAAGTCCCAAGGCTCTTTTTCTCCTATACTACCTGCCTCCTTTCTGATGCTCTTTGATCTCCCCTTCCCTTTACATTCCTCATGGTAGTGGTGGTGAAGATGAAGCTGGGCCAAAGAGAACAACTTTTTGTGTGAGGTCTGTGATAAGGACAGTCAAACTTCACTCTTTCCAGGAAGTTTGGAAAGCATCTTTGAAACCAACCTCGTGAGAGTTAAAAAAGAGGAGTAAAGTGAAGAAAATCTTTATACTCACCTTGCACAAAGGATTACTCACCCAGGCCAAAGATTAGGAGGGTGGCTGTTTCTGAGTCTGACCTACATACCTATTTGCCTCTTTATCCTTTTATGATCACACATGATTATTAGGTAGCATTCTTTTATACTCCAAGCTCTCCTTGCTCTAAGGTTGCTGGGTGAAGCATCTTGCTTCCAAAGGATCCAGGTTTCACTCTCTCTGGGAATTTTAAAACCCCTGTCCAAACTTTTCCCCAGCTGAACATCTTAACCAAGATACATCTTAGTATCCAACAGACCTTGAAGACCAAAGGTTAGCTCCTTTGGGGAAGGGAGTGATGGTGGAGGGATGTAATAAGCATTGGCAACTGTTATTATGCTTGGTTGTCTTTTTTAAAAAAATGCTTTGTGGGTTTTGTTTTTTCAGCCCAGTTATTTTTGGATATCACCCCCACCTTATCCATTGTTCACCTCCTTCCTGTACCCAGAAATGAACTGTATTTTGTAATTAAGAAAGATAATTAAGCAAAACCAATGGGAACTGACCTTGTATGATAGGATATGCAACATTTTCTACCTGTAGTCCCCTACTTCCCTACTTAAGAAGGCTGTACATCTTCATCATCTGTTCTTGTGAAGCATGTTCTCTTGGAGCTTTTAAGAGTTCAACAATCTTTTAGTGTTCTTTTCATTTACATTATTGAGATCCTTGCCTATATTGATCTCCTGGCTCTGCTTACTTCAGCATCACTTAATAAAAGTCTTGATGTTTCTCTGTATTCTGAGGATCTGAGATTTGGAGCTGGATGGGACCTCAAAGGCAAACCAGATCAACCCTGACACTGAGGCTCACAGAGAGGAACGGACTGGTCTAAGGATACACACACAGAGGCACAATTGGAACCCAAGTCCTCTCCATCTAAATCCAATTTTCTCTCTTCATATTCATTATTTCTCATGGCACAATAATGCTCCATTATGATCACATACCATAATCATGATTTGGTTTTCATTGAGGCAAACCTAATGATTGGGCCTAGTTGTTTGCCTGGGCTGTCTTTACTCTGGCTAATTTCAGAGTTTTTCTCTCTTGGCAGATGTCCAGGCCATTGAGACCCTGCAGAACAAGTCCTAGGATGTACAGCTCTCTAGCTCCTGGTCACTGTGACCCCTTGGTTCTTAGGCTGGGAGGGGCATTGCTTCCAGGATGCAGATGGTATTGGTATCTAATACTTTCAAAAATTAGGGAATGAGAAGATAATGGGAGATGAAGCAGGAATGGTATTTCCAGTGTCTTGTCCCCTCCTTTGGCCATTCCATTTCAAGATGACTTCTACAGACTGCTTCTCCTTCTAAATCCTCCCCAGCCCTCCAGGTCCCACTCTGGAGAAATATATTTTGTGAAATCTTTTTCTAACCAACCTCAGCCTACAGGGAGATGAAGTCATCATTCCACCTAGGAATTACTAGAACACCCAGATAGGCTTTTAGTTACTATCAGTCATGGAATGTTAGAGCTGGAAGGAAACTTCTTAACTAACACAATTCTCTTTATTTTATTGGGGAGGAAACTGAGGCCCAGCAAAAATCACAGTTTTGTATTTTTAGGAGTAGAAGGGACCTTCTCCTCACTCTCATTTTCCTCACATTCCTAGGGAGGTGAAGAGACTTCTCTAAAGTCACAGATGTGTTAGCAGCAAGTCTCAATTCCACGCCAGTCTCCATCCTTGTACCTGAGAACGTTTGGCTCTCCTATCTAGCACACTTCATTGTATCATTGGTTATCTTTTGAGGAGTCTCATCTTCTCACCTACGTGGAGCCCCTTCAGGACAGAGATGGCATCTTATGCTTTCTATTCAACACAGAGCAGAGTAGCTGGGGGTCCTTTTAAAGCTTTCCTCCCAGGTGGGGAATGTTTCCTTCCTGAATTGGCCCTCTAGGTCAATCCCCTTTCTCCTGTGCCTTCTCAGGCCTCCCTCCCTTCTCTCTCCGCTCTCTCCCCACCGCCGCCCTTCTCCCTGCCTTGTGCCCTGTGACCGTAGCCCCCTTCTCCAGGGCCTGCCCTCTGTCCCTTTCTTCCACCTCTTCCTGGGGGTTGAGAAGACAGGTATTTTGGGCCATGATCAGGTAGGCTGCCCTGTCTCCCACACAATTCAGCTGAATCCTAGGCAATCAAGCCTCTGCTTTCTCCTACCCAGGCCTCTTCCCCTCCTCAACTAAACTTGCCCTGGATGCAAGAGATCCTGGTTAAGTCTCTGCCTACTGAGCCCTACTATATAGTAAGGATCAATAATATCTTCTGGGTATGAGTGATCTCCTGTAGGAGCCCTTTCAAGCCATTGGTGTTCCATTAGGCTTAAAGGCTGTTGGAAAGCCAGATTCTGGGTCTTATGTGTCTGGGAAAGCAAGCATCCCAGGGGAGTTCCCAGGGAGGCTGTATCGTGCAGAGAGCTCTGGGCACTGAGCCTCCAGATGTGGAGTTCAAGAATTAGCTTGGTGAGTGGGTGGGGAAAGATGCTTGTTGTGCAGTGCTGGGGCAAACTTGGGGATGGGTGACCTTTAGGACCCCACGGATTCCTTGGCACCTTGCCCCAACTTGGGGTTGGGCCCAACTCTTGGTACAGACCGTTCTGAGGCTGGGCTGGGACACAAGCAAATACAGGCCGCCTGGCTGGGGAATGAGGTTTGCAGTTCAGCCTGCCTCCCACCCAGCCATCAGTGGCACAAACATCCTCCCAGGCTGATGTGGTTGGCTGGCCTTCCCTTTCCCTGGTTGGCCCAAGCCACGGGCCAGGAGTGTCAGGCGTTTGCCCTTCTGTGCCTGGGAGCAGCCCCTAGAAAACACGCGGTTCTTTGGCTATCTTAGCTGCACCCCAAAGCACGGGAAGCTAGACCACTACAGGAACCTCTGGAGATAGAGTGATCCAGGGAGAGCATGGGGGATAAGGCTGAGAGGAGGATTTTTTTGGCTTAGAAATGATGACATAAAGGCAGCAAAAGGTCATGGGTGAAGCGCTGTTCTGAGATTTCTAAGAAAGGGGAGTGCTGTCTTCCAGACCCTTCTTCTGGAACCCCCTGCAGTTCTAGGGGATGAGGACAGCTGGACAGCCTCCATGGCTCAACTCAGGGCGACAACCTATGAAAGCAGCTCCCAGCCCTTTCCCAGAAGCAGTTGCACTCAGCACAATTTCAAATGACTAATTTAAATACACAGTCTCCAACTTTGCAAACACCTACCTGGTAACCCAGATGTCTTTGGATAAAGGGTCATAGAATCATAGGGTGTTGGATCTGGAGAACTGTAGGTTTATATTAGAGCTGGAAGGGAGGGACCTTAGAGGTGACCTTATCTGGATGAGCCCGCTCATTTTACAGGTCAGGAAACTGAGTCTCAGAGTGGGGGAATGACTTATTCAAGATAAAAACTATATAGACTGAGTAGGAAAAGGAAATTAGGAAAGCCCAGAGGTACTTCAACTTTTTTTTTTTTGTCCTAGATCTGTTTGGCTACCTCTTTAAACCTCTGAACCCCTTCTCAGAATCATGTCTTTAAATGCACAAAGAAAATAAAAGGATTTAAAAGAAAACCAATTTTGTTGAAATATAATGGTCAAAATACTTTAGAAAAATCAAGTTTATACACCCCAGGTGAAGAGTTCCTGCTTGAGCCTAAAACTCTCATTTTACTCATGGGGAAATTGCGTCACTAACACCTTTTCTTTCCTTATCATAAAAACAATGTTATAGATGATTGTGAGGGTCCATAGGCAGCTCATAGAACAAGAAAAGCAGTGTGGTGTCATAGAAAGAAAACTGCCTTTATTGAAAGAAGAGATCTGGGTTGGAAGCAACCTCCTGGACCAGTCACTTAATTTCTTTGAAACTCAGTCTCTTTATTTGTAAAATGGGGATAATTATGCTAGTACTGTCCCTCTATTAATTATCTGACATTTATCCGTACAGAGCTCTTTTCATGTGGTCTCCCTCATTAGACTATGAGCTCTTTGAAAGCAGAGACTGTCTTTTGCAGTTCTTTATATGTTTAGGAGTTTGCATAATGCCTGGCATGAGGTTATAACAGCTTAATGACTAATTAACACAGTACCTGACTTGAAGGGTCATCCTGAGGCTCAAATGAGACTTCGTGGCAAGGACTACATCGGCCAGCTCCAGCTAGTACTAAAAGCCTATTTTGCCCATAATGTTAAAATATATTATAGTGTAATATAGCATAATATAATATGATTGATTAGTAATATATTGTGGGGAGAACAAATTTGTAATTTCACTAGAATAAGGAAGCTTCCTCTACCAGTGTAGTTTGTCTTATTACCTTCTTTGCCACTTATGGTCTCAGAGTTGTCTGGGAGCATTGAGACTTTAAGTGACTTGTTCAGGGTCACACAGCCAATATGCATCAGGCCGGATTTGAACACAGAACTTCCTGACCCTACGTCTTTATCTCCTATACCTCACTATATAAGAAAAGGTATACAGCCAATATGGGGATAAAGTCTGATCTTTGCTCTCAGAGATACCATTGGAGTAATGAGTGAAGGACCCTACTTATGAGTTCTACTATTTTTTTTTTTTGGTGGAGGTAATCAGGGTTAAGTGACTTGCCTGGGGTCATACAGCTAGTAAATATGAGACTGGATTTGAACTCAGGTCCTCCTGACTCTAGGGCCAGTGCTCTATCCACTATACCACCTAGTTGTCCCTCTTCTACTATATCGTGCTGTGTCTCAGAATTGAATCTGTGTCCTTCTCTTCATGTCTAGGGGCAGAGGTGTCTTAAGTGACTTACTTTGTACCGTGCTGTTGTAAAATTTAATATTAACTTAAAACCCATCATCTCTTTTAAGTTTCACAAGAATCTTGTCATCCTAACGCTCCAGGCATCATTATTCCCAATCTACAAATAAGAGTATAATTGGTCCTAGATCACACAGCTGGAAAACATCAGTCTGAATCTGAACCCAAACTGTATTCTCTCCATTAAGGTACTTCATGTTGCCTCCCCAGATCTCAGTTATCTGTGTGTGTGCATAAACTGTTTTATATATATATATATATATATATATATATATATATGTGTGTGTGTGTATGTGTGTGTGTGTGTGTATGTAAATGTGTATGTATGTGTGTATGTGTATGTATGTATAGTATATATACTGTAAGTATATCTGTGTGTATGTATGTATTCTATATGTATGTTTATGTGTATATATACTATATATACTGCATGTATACATGTGTGTCTACACCCTATTATATATTATAAATAATATAGTGTTGTATGTATGGTATACATGCTATATATGTGTGTGCATACATATTTTATATGTGTGCTTACGTGTATTTATACACTTATACACATATAGTATATATGCTGCATATATATGCTGCATATATATGTGTGTGTACATACATGTACATATACGCACACACAAAGTGTCTTCCCAGTACCTTGTAAACTCTTTAAGGGCAGGAACAGTTCTGTTTTTCTCATCTTATCTCCAGCACTTAGCACAAAGTCTTGCACACAGTAGGTACTTAATAAATGTTAACTGAATTGAAATTGACTCAAAGCACTGTGGGTCTATGTTCACAATATCTGAACTTCAGTTGTTTTAGGGCAAATGAGATAGAGGCTGGGCCATTAGGTAAGAGGACTGGTTTCTGCAGGTACAACTTACCAAAGGGTCACTTCTGTCCTCTGGCACCAGGCACCCTGTTTTTTAGCAGAAAAGGCTTCCTAGGAAATCTCTGTCTCTAGGAGGCTTAAGCAGAGTAAGGAGGAAACTGAAGGCATAGGAGGGAGGGCAGGAAGAGGCCTGTCCTGAGACTGCCCCTTGCTCTGGAGACCAGGAGCTGGGGGGCTCAGGACCCTGTCCCCTGACTCCCCATCTGTGTTAGCCCAGAAGTCTGTCACATCTTTGGTGTTGAGAAGCAGGCTCTAGATACCTGGGCTCTAGCTCCAATGACTAGCCCTGTGACTGTGGATGAAGTCACTCATCTGAGACAGTCATCTCTAAAAATGGAGATAGTATTATCTAACCTGCCTGCCTCACAGGGTTTCTGGAAGGACTAAAAGAGGTGAGGTATGTAGAAATAGTCTGAAGACTTTGAACGACGGTCCAGGAAAAGTGTTATTATTCTAAATTCTCCTCAGGTTCTTACTTGAGCTCCGTTGGCTGCCATCCCTGAGGGTTCCACTTTTTGCTTCTAGATCTTGAACCTTAATCATATCAACCTTGTCCTTGCTTTCGAAAAAGATGTGGTGTCGACCTATTCTCCTCTGCCTTCACTCACCATCCTTAGAAGCTTTGAACCAAAGCATCCCTCCCCAGCCCCTACTTCCCAACTTATTGTCTCTCCTTGAAGGCAGGTCTTTGTTTTTGTATCTGAGTCTCCAGCATTTGGCACAGTCCTTGGCACATAGTAAGCACTTGCCTAATGTTTTTTTTTTCCTTTTCTCTTCCTTCTTCATAGACTTAGAGCTTAGAAGGGATCTCAAGGCCAACCTTGGCCAACTCCTTCATCTTTCCTCATGAAGTTGGTCATTTAATGGTAGTCTACATTTACAGAAAGCTCTTGACATCTTTCTCTCTCTTGATCCCTACAGGATTTGAATGAGTTTGGTGCTATTATCCCCATTTTAAAGATGAAGTGATTGAGTCTGGGAGATGCTAAGTGACTTGCTTAGGATCACACACCTAATGAGTGTCAGAGGCAAGGGCTGACCTCATGTTTCCCTGACTCCAAGTCCAAAGCTTTGTACATTATAACATGCCCTCTCATGAGACTCATACACCTCTAGTCCTAGCAATTGGTCCTGAAGCGTGGCTGTGAATGGAAACAGCCAACCAGGGGACAGGCTTTTCTGCACTTAACTACGCTGGTCCAATACAAGAGGCAGAGAGTCCATTAGCTGGCCTGTCCTCCCAGCCTTTCCAGTCTGGGAGGCTCTGTCAGAGATTATATCCAGTTGGCATAGCCCTGGAGCATTCAGAGTTGCCTCTATATCATGAGGAAGCATTGAAATAGGATTTGTTTGTGATGGCATTTCATGGGACTGATATGGGAACCCATAGGAAAATGTATTCCAAATTCAAAAAAACTGATAGTAAAAGTTTTAAAAACAACAAAAAACCCTTTAATGAGAATAGCTGTCATTTTAGGGTTTGCAAAACACTTTGCAAATATCATCTTATTCTTACAACAACTGTGGGAGCCAAGCACTGTTATTATCCCAGTGAGGAAACTGAGGCAGAGGTGACTTGCTCAGGATCATGCAGCTTGTAGGTGTCTGAGGCTGGATTTATACGAACAGTCACTTGAAGGAACTCCTCCACCCCAATATGCTCATGCATGTAGCACTAAAAGTAATAGCTCGGCTGTATTTGGGGTTAGAGAGGCTTTTATTTGCAGGGAGTAAAATGGAGGCTTTTGTGGGATAGTCAGAGAACCTAACCATCATTTACAACATTGTTTCTGTAGAAAAACATGATAATGCAATCAGCTGCTTGCCAATCAGGGAATATTGATGGGGCCCGGAGGCTCTGTCAGGTGTCTGATTGAAGCAAGGAAGGTGGCTCAAACTGGTCACATCCATGCGCTTGCTGCTTTGGTGGGCAGAACTCCCCTACATGAACATCCTCGTTGGAAGGGAGGTTATGAATCGTCCACCAGTTGGGAGATACCAAAGTGCTAGACAGGGGACCGGGCTTGCTTGGGCTCACCTAACCATGAATGGGGGTGCAAGGTGACTCAGCAGACACACATTAATCGGTCAGAATATGGCTCCACAGGAATCAGGCATTAAAACACAGGTCAATGGCAAGGCTTGACCAACCACAAGGGACTCCGGTACTGTTACACCTCTGTCTTGCCATGCTACCTTTCCCAAGATCCAAAGAAGGGCTGAGAACACAGTGCTTCAAAGCTTCAAGAGATGAAATCTCACTCTCTACTTAGGAGGGCTCCTGAAAGGGTCACATGAAGTATACCCAGTTAGGAAGACAAGGCCATGATGGCTACCTCCTCCAAACTTGATGCTACAATCTGGTCAGAAAAATCAGGATGTTGGTCCATGGCAGCAAGTTGTCCTGGCACCCCCAGAGGATCCTACATATATATATCCTATATCCTTTATCACCCATAAAGTGCAGGTCAGATACCTTGATTTTTAAACTCTGTGATCATAAATCTGAAAATACCAGTTGGAGAGTATGCCTGCCTATCATAATGATTTTCTTCTTTGAAAAAATTTCTTCCTCTTCCTCAACTCAAGAGTTCAACAAACATTGATTAAACACCTACTATGTGCAGAACACTTGTGTGAGACTTGAGAAATAGAAAGTCAGATTTTCCTCAATGACCCTCTATTCTACTTGGGTTTACAAACTCTATAACTAAAGGTAAAAGCAGATGATACCCCAAAGAATTTCAAGAGGAGAGAGAATTCAAAAGGATCCCACGTCAGAGGGGAGCCTGAACTGGGTGGGCCTAGAAGGAGGCTGGGGATTTGATGAGGTTGTTGAGGCCTTGGTAGGAGATTGAATAGAAGTAGGGACTCACTAGCAGACCAGTTTGACTGGAACAGACTGCGTGGAAGGACGTCCTAAGGTAGTAAGACTGCAAAGGTGTTGGGAGCCTCCCTCCCTCTCTCACCATCTCCAGTTGCTGGCCTGAATCAGGTTACATCAGAATAGAAGACCAGACCTATAGGGACCAGTTTGGTAGTCCATGCTATGGAGAATAATAACAGCTGACATTTACATGGTATTTTTAAGTCCCCAATGGGCTTTATGTACATTATCTTATTTGAATTTAACAAACCTATGAGCTGGGGACTGTAAGTATCATTGTTCCCATTTTACAAATGATAAAACTGAGGCTCAGGGAGGCTAAGGGACTCGACCCATGGTCTCACAAGTAGTGAATGTTGTGTGTAAGGATTTGAACCCAGGGTTTTCCTGACTGCAAGTTCATTGTTCTTTCCACTGCAAAGATAGTGTGACCAGGGTAAATTTATACCGATGCATCTGCAGTTTTCAGGTAAGCTGCGTTGAGGTCAAGGATTGTAGTTGGTTTCAGTTTTGTGTCTCCCTGTGTCCAGCACAGTGGGTGCTTATCAATAAATGGTGAATGAGGAAAGAAAGAAGGGATAGAATGTAAAAGAATGAATGAAAGAAGGAAAGAAGAGAGTGTTCCTGGAGCCTCGAAGGACTCGTATTAAACAGTTGGGTGTTGGGGCATGTTCTAGGCACTCTTTCCCACAAGGAATAAATAGAAGTCCCTGCTTCCCTTTCTTGTTTCTTCCATGGAAGGAGAGGGGCCCGTCAGTGAACTGTGGCAGTGGGGGAAGCAGCAAATCTCAGAGGCCCAAGGCCTGGGCTCTGATCCAAAATCTCCAGGCTCAAGGCCAACTTTCTCACCAGGTGCCTTAGAACTTAGGGCCCACCTTGAAAACCAGAGTCCAGAGTGGAGGTGGTGTGCTGTGGGCCCCCCTTTATGGGCTGCCATGCTCCCCTAAACTGCTCACCAGCCCCACCTTTTCTTTTATTTCTTTCTGTGCTGAATCCATATTCTCCCTCAGGTTGAGCACAGGTTGGCAAAGGGTTCACTATCTTCTCGAAGACCACTAAGCCCTTCTGTTTGGAGGTCAGCTAGAGAAACTGGCAAAGCAGCTGTCAGTCCAGAAAATCCAGGGGAGCTGAGCTAGTGAGGTCTCCACAATTCAGCTGGCATAAAAGCCGCTCATGCGTGGAGGGGGAACCAGAAGAGCGTCATGTCTGAATTGAACAAGGGCAGTGGTCAAAGCCTAAGTTTTCTGGTAGCAAACTTCCCTCAAGGATGCCACCTCCTGCACCATGCCCTTCTTATCTCCACAGTCATTAGTGCCCCACTTCTTTACCCTGGGAAAATGACTTCTTATGATTCTTATAGAAGTAACATGGTATGGGGGTATAGTGTACTAGTCTCACAGTCAGGAAGATCTGTTAGATCTAATCTAACTGTATGACCTTGCCCAAGTCCCTTAACCCCTCAGTGCCTACGTTAAAAGACTCCTAAATGGCAGAGTTTGCCTCCTTTTCCTTGGTAAGGGGATTTTTCCTTTTTGGATGTGTTCAGATTCTTCAGTGCCTAGCACATACTAGGTGCTTAATAAATGTTTATGAATGAATGTATGTGAAAGCAGACATTTGTGGGCACTCCCTGCCAGGCCTGTGGTAAGGAAATCTTCAAAGGGTCCCTCCAAGGGGAGTTATTTATTTGAATGGCCCGGGTTCAGTTTTCCTATTTCCAACCTTGACTTTCTGCCCAAAGCTGAGCCAGCAAATCTGAGCCCTTTGGTGACCGTCCCTGTGGATCTGAGTGCCAGGGCCTGAAGAGAGGTCCCCATTGTTGCAGACAGCTAGGCTGTGGCCAGCACTAGGACCCAGGGGCTGATCGAACCTCAGGCTCCCTGTACACTGTGTTCTCTCCCTAGCCACAGGAAACCCTAAAGAGAACAGAACATGGGGCTTTATTGGGCGTGTTCACATCTCAGGCTTTTCATTCTCCTTCCTAACCTCAGCCCCCACTTGTCTCTTGCATCCTGTGTAACCTGGCCTGCCCCAAGACCTGGGGAAACCATCAGCTGAGGAACAGATGGCTTGCTGGCTTTCTGAATAAGACTCATTTTTTGCTAACCTCAGTTTCCTGATTCAGCCTCTTGTGATGGAAACTTTTTTTAAACTGAACTGAAGACTGGGGAGCAAAGGTAAATTTCAGTCTGGCCCAGGAGACAGGGGAAACAGCTGATGGCCCTGCCCTTCCTTCTCCTTCTCCTTTTTTCCTCCCTTCCTCTCTGATGTCTCATCCCCATCTGGGATGTCACAGGCCTCCTCTGCCTGTTGTTGGGGACATCAGGAGAGGCTGGAAGCTCCTGCCAAATGTGGAGCAGAACATTATAGGGGCTGGTTCAGTTCTTATTTCCAGGAATGCTGGGATTTGCTGTCCCACCAAGCTATTTTTATGGCATGGAAAAAAAAAACCACCCAAGTATCCCAGCACAAAAACAAAATGGGACACTGCACTGTTCCGTGTGCAACCACAACATGACCTCTTCACATCTCCTCTCCCTCCAAGCCAGCCCCCTACTCCCTGCCCAGGCCTGCCCAGGGCTGGGTAATCTGTATCCTTGTTTTGCTGGATGCAAAGACCAAGCCCTCAATGTGGTTCCAATGCCACTCAGAGGGGCTGTACCAGGACAACCTCCTCACCACAGATCGAAGCCTGAACACACCCATGAAATCTGGCCTTTGCATAAACAGGCTAGGTACCTGGCTGTAGGCAGAGGGAGTGAACCAATGGTGGAAAGTGAAACTCTGGTGAAAGTAAATGTTAGAAACCAACTCAACTTGGAGCCAAAAACATTCTAATTGCAGTTTTGCAAACTGGAGGGAGATTTCTGAAGAATACCCTCTCTCCCTCTTCAACTTAAAAAACTCATTTAATTTTATTTTTTAAATGCATTTACAAAGTAATTTTGGGGGAGGTATTTATTGGGAAGATATAGTAAGGCACCCCCTCACCTGTGACCGCTCTCCCTGGGATGGTGGTCTCAGACTTAACCCTATTTCTACCTAATGCTCACTCTACTAAATTTACTTCTAATTTTGGTGTGGCTGATGGATGGATGAGTCTACATCTCTGCTGCTTCTGGACTGGGCTAAGCAGAACCTTGCATTTTAAAATCAAACTAAGTCCATATGCACTTGTCACATTTATAGGGATCCTTCCACTTGGGGATTTCATAGTCTTTCCCACATATTTTTAAAGAACTGTTCTGTGCATTAACTGTGGCTTTATCAGAGGAAAGGACTGCTTGCCAACTCCTTCCTAAATAAACTCAGTGGCTAAGCACCTGGGAAGGGGTTACTAAAATGACCACTGCTGCTCTCTGATCTTTGTACTGGGTGTTGGCATCTGTAGGGACCCCACCAGAGTGTGATGAAAAGATCAATGGACTTGGAAGTCAAGGGGTCTGGAATTAACTCCTAGCCCTGCAATGAAGTGCGATTTTGGAGAAGTCACTGGTCCTCTCTGACCTTCAGTTTCATCAGATGGTCTTTCAAGTCTCTCCTAGCACCAATGCTTCATGGTCCTTTTTTGCTATCCCTTTCTATACTACTCATTTGCTGCTACTCTCTGGAGGCTTCTTCATGTGTGGTAAGGGCAGTCAGAGCTGCAGGACCAGATTAACATTCATTTGTGCACTTATTAAGTACCTACTCTGTGCCAGGCACTGTCCTAGGTGCTAGGGCTACAGAGACAAAATCAAAACAATTCTTGCCTCCAAGATCTTGCTGAGTTTTTTCAGTTGTGTCCAACTCTCTGTGACCTCATTTGGAGTTTTCTTGGCAAAGAAACTGGAGAGATTTGCCACTTCCTTCTCCAGCTCATTTTACAGATGAGGAGGGGCAGCTAGGTGGTGCAGTGGATAGAGCACCAGTGCAGGAGTCAGGAGGACCTGAGTTCAAATCTCACCTCAAACACTTGACACTCACTAGCTGTGTGACCCAGGGCAAATCACTTAACCCCAGTTGCCTCATCCTGGGATATCTCCAGTCATCCTGATGAATATCTGGTCACTGGATTCAGGTGGCTCTGGAGGAGAAGTGAGGCTGGTGACCTGCACAGCCTTCCCTCACTCAAAACAAAGTCAAGTGCAAGTCATGTCATCATTTCTCTGATGGCATGGTCTTCTTCAGCAATGAAGGATGAATACACACACAAATGAGGAAACTGAGGCACACAGGGTGAAGTGACTTGTTCAGGGTCACATAGCTAGTAAGTGTCTGAGGGCAGATTTGAACTCAAGAAGATGACTCTTTCTGACTCTAGGCCAGGTGCTTTATCCACTGCACCACCTAGCTGCTCCGCGCACACACACACACACACACACACACACACACACACACACGCTGTGCATATGTATGTATATGTATATGTGTGTATGTATATATGTAGTATATATTAAATACGATGCAAAACAGCTATTCATCTGTCTATCCATCTATTTATCTACTTAAAATAATATAGGCAGGGAAAGGGCTCTAGCCACTGGGAGAGTAATAACATGATGACAATAGCTATCATTTGTATATATAGTGCTTACTGTGTGCCAGGCTCTGTACTAAGCACTTTACAAATATTACTACATTTAATCTTCACAACAATCCAAGGAGCTAGGTGCTGTTATTATCCCCATTTTACAGATGGGGATATATGACTTGTCTAGGGTCACACAGCTAGAAACTCAAGTCTTCCTGACCCCAGGGAGAGGTGGGACTTAAGCTGAGCTTTTGAGGAAGCTAGGAATTCTAGGAGGTAGAGGTAAGCGAGTGTATTTCAGACATGCAGGACAGCATGGAGGTGGGAGATGAGATGCTGGGCAATAGAAACAGCGAGTCAGACAGTTTGGCTGCGAGATAATAAATAAGAAACTAATGAATGATGAGCCTGGCATGGTAGGCTGGGGCAGGGGTTTGTGTTTTATCATCAGAATCAAGAGAACTTTTTGATCTACCTACCTTATATGATCCTGGATTTCTAGCTGGAATGGACCCTAGAAACTGCCTCGTTCAATCCCATTTTACATCTGAAGCCCATGGCTATTAAGGGATTTGCATAAGGTCCCCTAGGTACTAAGTGGCAGATGTGAGATTTGAACCCAGGGCTCAGGGGCGAAATCCAATATTCTTTTCACTATACCAACGGGGAATTTTGCTAAGAGGAGGTGATTCAGGTCCCAGTTGTCAGCAGAGTCTAGAAGTGAAATTCCCATTAGTTTTACAAAGGAAAGCTTGATCTTGAAAGATGAAATGATAAGAGATAGTGCAGCAAGCTTCTGATTATTAATATCAGGTGACACATAAAATATAGACTTTGCTTGCCCTTGAAGCTAGGTGGTGCAGTGGATAGAGTACGGGAAGAACCGAATTCAAATGCAGCTTCAGAAGCTTACTGACTTTATGGTGCTGCTAGAGTCATTTAACCTTTACCTGCCTCAGCATTCTCATCTATAAAATAGGGAGAATGAGAACACCTAACTCTCAGGGTTGTTAGGAGGATAAAAAAGAGACATTTGTAAAGATCTTTGTAAACATCAAAGGACCCTATCCATGTTACCGTTCTCCTGATGATTGTGTCAGGTTCTGGAGCCTGCAGAACCTCCTAAATGAGATCTGTAACGTCTCTGAAAAGTTGTTCCTAACCTTCCACACAGGGGAACTAAGGGGACTGAAGAATGCCTGTTTTCCAGATGATAATGCGCAGTTAAATGGACAAACCACCAGAACTTAGAGCCTGGACAGAGGTGCCAATCAACACTGCACTCATTCATTCAATCCCTGGCTCATTCACTCATTCCTTCATTTATTCCTTCACTGGCTCATTCGCTCATTCACTCATTCATTCACTCATTCCTTCGCTCATTCTTTCATTTGCTCATTTCTGGTTTGGACTTAGCATTTCAGTGGTATAAAGGACCACCAGTGAGGAGAGTCGGGGTGCAGATCTCCAGTTTTTCTAGAGCTTAAGGTTTTAGAGTTGTCTGGAGCACTGACTCAGGGGAGTAAGGGATTTGCTTAACTAAGGTCATTCAGTCAGTATTTGTCACCAAGGGGACTTGAGCTCAAGTATTCCCACAGATAAGTAAAAACTCCTCAATGGCAGGTATGGTTTCACTCTCCTACTTGTGTCTCCATTGCCTGGCACTGTGACTGACTAATAACAGATGCTTGATTGACAGATTGACTCCTAATTCTAGAGCTTGTCTTTTAATAATGATGATGATGATGATGATAATTAATTAATAATAGCACTGGGCTTGGAATCAAGAAGACTCATCTTCCTGAGTTCAAATCTAGCCTCAGATGGTTACTTTACTAGCTGTGTGACCCTGGGCAAGTCACTTAACTTCTTTGCCTTAATTTCTTCATCTGTAAAATGAACTGGAGAAGGAAATGGCAAACCACTCTAGTATCTTTGCCAAGAAGAGCCCAAATGGAGTCATGAAGAATCAGATATGACTGAAAACAACTGAATAATAAAAAACATTTGTATAGCACTACTATGAGTTGGGTACGGTACTAATACTTTGCAATTAATATCTCATATAAAATAATAGTTCAGGGTCCCACAGTGCTTTACAATCTACAAGATATTTTGAGGTAGGTAATACCAATATTATTGTCTCTATTTCCGAGAAAGGAAAATTGAGCAAACTTGAGAGGAGGGAATTGACTTGGTGGCGTCTGCTCTCAGGACTGTGACACAGTCCCAAGTCTTCTGAAACCACCATCATGCTTCTCCAAGTGGGTTAGCCAGCACATAATCATCTGAAATATTGTACTGTTATGGAAATGTTTGTTTTATTCCAAAAATTTAAGATAAAATAAAAAAAATGGTTAGTCTTACAGTGGTGACCTTGGTGGCTTTTTTTCTTCCCATTTTCTACTGAATAAAACTCACACTGACTGTGGAGGGTCAACTCCAAAAGCTCAGGATATGACTTTACTGAGTATGTCCAGATCACAGATTAACCAGAGGGGGCTTTGTGCTTCTTGGAAGAAAAGGACAGTATTCTTCTGGCTGCCTTCTCCTCAGCTGGCCTTTCTTAGGGTTCCAGGACTGAATGCTCCCACTGTGTTTCAAGATAGGATAGGGAAGATAGACCAGCTTCTCCCTGGCTCACCACTTCATTGGCCCTCCAAGGCTGAAGTACCTCCATCTTCAACAGTTCCACGTTGTAAGGGTCCTGGTGGTGGTGAAGTTGTTTTCCTTTCCATTAACTGAAGAGTTTTAGAAATCTCACCTCCTTTCCTTAGGATTGAAGCAGGTTTTCAAAAGAAGCACCAGGCCTCAAAAGGCATGAGAGTCAAGTCACTAGCTAGGGAGGTGAAAGGCCTGTGTTTTCTTCTAAAGTTTTTGGGTCTATCTGGTGAGAATGAAGCAGTTCATATCTTTGTGTCCTGAGTGTACCAGGTAACCTCCTTTCTTGAATTTGACACCCATCATGCAACAGCCAAAAAAAAAAAAAAAGAGCAAGAACACAGGCTTAGTCCTCAAATGGAACTGTTTGTCCAGGCCAATTGTATGACATTTTCAATGTAGTTACAGTTTTGCCCTCAAAATATATGCTTGACGATTTCTGAGAAAAATGATTCAGGGAAGAGAGTTGGAGACTACTCCAGGCCTACAGTGACCAAGGAGGGAGGAGAAAGACTTTTTATGGAAGGAAAAAAAATTCTCAGCATCGACCATCCACTTTAAATTTAATCATTTTAAGCTGTTTCTTTTCCTGCTTTCTTGGAACACAGCCCAGAGGGGGAGGAGCCTTTAGCATCTAACTTTTCCCTGAAAAAAGAATCTGTCAGTGTTCATTTTCTAGACAGATTCCAAATATGTTCTCACCACCTAGTGGCCTGCAAAAATCTCCTTCAATGAACTTTATTAGCCTACATGTACAGTTTAACTATTCTAGGAGGCTGGGAATACTGTCTTCTGGTTTATTGTTTAACTCAGGTATTCATCTCATTTGTCAAATGCAACTTGGTGTTAAGCAATTTCAGAAAAATGGGATTTTTGAAGGAATATCCCTGCCCCTTTGTTTCTTGGTGCCTGTTGTAACATGCAGGTTTTAAAGGTCTGTCCTTCCCTTGAGGGGGTTGGGGAAATTCAGGAGATCAGATACACTATAGGGGTTAAGTTGTTGAGGCTTGTGGCCCTTAATCCTGACTCCATGGCTAAACTGTATGATCCTCTACCGCTGACTATGGCAGAATTTGAAGATAATCTGTCAAGCATTTATTAAGTACCTACCATGTCCATCAATCATTTGTTAAATACCTACTGTGTGCCAGGCACTGTGCTGGTCACCGGGGCTATGGAGACAAAAATGAAAAAAAAAAAGTCCCTGCCCTAAAGGAACTTATATTCTATTGAAGGGAGACATGTTCATGTATAAATATGCATTGTTGTGCAGAGTTTTCAGTTGTGTCTGACTCTTTGTGACCCCATTGGGGTTTTCTTGGCAGAGATCCTGGAGTGGTTTGCTATTTTCTTCTCCAGATCATATTACAGATGAAGAAACTGAGGCAAACAGGGTTAAGTGACTTGCCCAGGGTCACATGGCTAGTAAGTGTGAAGCGTCTGAGGCCACATTTGAATTCAGATCCTCCTAACTCCAAGGCCTGTGCTCTGTCCACTACGCCACCTAGCTGCCCTTTCTGGGATATTCTTTTGGCATCTGTGTGGAGGATGGTTTGGGGAGACAAACTCCCCTCCAAGCAGTCAGACAGGTAGGAGAGCCAGGAAGACAGAGCCACAGTGTATCTAGCAAAAATCATTGCCTTCATCTTGTTATGGGGATCTCAGGTCACAGCAAAGAGATGAGAGAGAGTGGAACTGGGGATAGAAAGCCTGGAATTTGGCTAGTCCTGAAGGTTAGAAGCTTGCTTGGGTGGGAAAGAGTGTTCCCCTTTCCTTTCCTTTAATTTTTTGAATCTCTACCCTCAAATCCTCAGCTTCTTCAGACCCAGAACTCATTCTCTTCCCTATGGCCCTTTACTTCCCTAGCTCCACTATCAATGAGGACCTGGGTCTCCTTATTGCCCTACAGAATGGTGGTCTGGTTATGACCTGGGCCACGTGCCCTGATTTTTGGTGTTCCTGTTGCCTAAAGCTCTCCAAGGATCCAGGTTACCTAGCACCCAGACTGAGAGTTGGAAATATGGGCCCATTAGATGTTGGCAAAAAAGGGGTAAGGAGAACTTTAGCCCCAGGTGATGGGTGTGCACCGCATTTTTTTTTCCTATGGGGTAAGATTGGGAACGCATGAGAACTCCACTGGACTATTAGAAAGTTAAGGTCCAAGAACAGGGCTGACCCAGAGCACAGGATTCAGAGATGGAAGGGACCTCAATCAATCAGCAGGACTTTTGGGACCCCTTGGCAGTTTGGGAAAGCTTAGGGGCCACTTCGGAGAACCATGTTTGCTTTCATAATTGAAGGAAACAGTAAATTTCAGTTTGAGGTTAACTAACATTAAAGATATAATTTTTTTCCCTACCCAAGTTCATGAAGCCCTTGAAAATCTATCCACAGGCATCTGTGGACCCCAGATTAGGAAACCCTGGTTTTACAGAAGAGAAAACTGCAGCCAGGAGAGACAAAGGGAAGGGGTCCAGGACAGTCAAGTTAAGTAATAAATCATAAAATGGGAATTCAAGCCCATGTCTTTTCACTCCAAGGTCAGGGCCTTCTCCACTATAGGCTGCTTAATTCAATGGCATGTAGTATCAGGGTAAATTGTTAAATTGAAACAGATTATAATGCCCTAGAGAACAAAATTAGAGGAAAACCAGAGATTTGCTTTGGCTGTTTAATGGTAATGCTAATTACAGTCATTTCTGTGAACTACTTCCTATTTCCATTTGTGCCTAATTACCATGCAGTACGGTAAAAATCACACACACACATATATGTGTATGTGTGTGCGTATATGCATATACATAATTAAATGTGTCAGATTAACTTTGTTCTAAGTTTAATGTGGTTATGACAGCAAACTATAAAAGCTTAGCTTAGTAGGATCACTAGGACGGGTAGCACAGGACAGTTCAATGCTGGTCATCAGCATCTTCAGCCTGTCTCTGAATTCTTCCTCATCCTCAGATGTTTTCCAGTTCTCTTTCCAAATTTACTTAGTACAACATTTTGACCAACAGACTTATGAAAATGATGGTGATAATGGAGAATACAATGAGCTCCCCACCCCACACTTTTCTCAGGTTGTTTCAATAATTCCTTTGGATTATTTCGCACATAGATTGAATTTACTTCTGCGTCTTCCTAAACCCCCCGCATTGTAGTTTGAAGGCAAAGATGAATTCATTTTTGTCTTTGGATCTCCATAGTGCTTAGTGATATCAGCCTTGCATAGAGCAGGTACTTAATAGATGTTTGAAGGCCCAACTCAGATGGCCGCCCCCCCCCCCCGCCCCCATTTCCCTTTCCTTTAAATTTTAATATCTTTTGTTTGCTTCTTTTTCCTATATCCTTTTCTTACCGGTGATATGCTTCTTAGGGTACACACTGTACACGCTTCATCTTCAGTAAACCCTTTAAGGGCAGGTATTACATCATTTTTAACCTCTGTACCTAGCACACCACAGGTCCTTAATAAATGATTGAGTTGAAATGCAATTTCTTTCCTTCTCTAGGCTTCTTTCCTAGAGAGGAACTGGAGAGAATATTTGCATGCAAGTGTACTTTGTAAAAAGTCATATAAGCTTTAAGACATTGTTATTGCCTATCTTAAAAAAACCCAGCCATTGTCTAAGAAGCTGCTGGGCCTCTGGCCTGAGCCCTTCCCTCTCTGCTCAGAGGCCAGGCCTAGGACAGGAAGAGGCTACTCCTCAGCCCTGGGTCCTGAGGGAGCTGGAAATGTAGAGAAAGGGCAGAGGCTGGGTGGACACACACAAGTAAAGAGGAGGGATGGGGTCTCATCCCATCAGACATTGGATTTTGCTTGAACTGCTGGCTCACTGCCAGAATTCTTGTCCTGGTCTCTCATGACAGGAACTGGGCTGCCTGCCAGCTCTAAATGACCCATGAGCCAATTCCCTTCAAGGGGTCTGGCTATTCCTCTCCTTGGTGGGGGGTGGGTAGTAGGGGTGAAGAGGGTTCTGTAGAGTTGTTCCCCAACCCCATGGGCATCTTGGTCCTGTAATAGATTTCTTTTTAACTTTACTGGTCTTTTGAGTTGGCAGAAGATTCTTCCAGTGCCTCATTGCTGGTATGGGAGGTGATGCTAGGTTCTTGAAGGCTCTAACAGGTCCTAGCACACCAGAAAGGTCATGAGCTGTGCCACCAAGTCTGAGGACCAGGCAGAGAGGGACTCGAGAGGTTGCTTACTTGGTGGTTCATCGGTTTGGGTTACTAGTAAATACAGTCTACTAAGGTGTGAAGGGGGTGGAACATGGTAATGCTGATGACATGTCACATCTTCTGAAGTAAATCATATTGAGTTCCAGGGAAACAAGTGAGCCTTACTCTGTTTCTCCAGCCTGGAGAAGCATGGGAGCTCCAAAGGCTATCCCAGTCCACCCTCAGGCCAGGGCAAGCAAGGGAAACTAACCCTTCTTTTCCCTTCCCTTCTAAGGAAACCATTGTTAATTCTTACTTGGAAAAAGTAGTATAAGTCCTCTTTACAGCCTAAACCAAACTTGAAGAAATGCAATGTCTAGTCTAGATTCCATGGGAAAGTTGTGGAGGTGGGGTAGGTAGGTAGAAACCTTCATCATTCATCCTGACTCTTTTAGGCAGGTACACGTCATCTTGAGAAATGGTAGAGAAGGAATGGGGGTAGAGAAGAGACTTGATTCTCAGAAGGGGTAACTTTTCAGCTAAGATGGGGGCTCACTCCCTCTACCCCACACTTGTAGCCTTGGCCTAACCTCTGTGCTTGTGCACCCTGTGATCAACTCAGTGGCCTTAGGTTTCCTCCCTGGGAATCATGTCAACATTCCGAAGGCAGGGTCCCTCCTTATGCTGTGGGTCTGGCAGGCTCTGCTAGGCCTTGTTCTTCCCACTCCAGGCTCCCCTTCTGCCTCCTGTTCTACTCAGGTGATCCATGTCCTGTCAGGGTTCTGCTCATCTAATGGCACATCTGGGCCCCAAGACTGGATGATTCCTCCCTGCCCCATCCTTAACAATAAATATCTTGGCAGTCATGGCTGTATTAATGGGAGTCTAAATAAATGTGTGCTGAAAAAAAATCCAACTGATGCACAATTCATTTATATCAAGGGAAGAAGAGGGTGTTTTTTCAGTGCTGGAGAAGGGAAGATAGGATGGCAAAACTGACTCCTTTCTTTGTGAAATCTATGGGATATGTAGATATACGTGAACATGTTATTATTTGTTATGTTTAGTATTTGTAGAAAACACCAATAAACCAGAAACTAAATCAAACGTGGGGGCAAATCTTCAGGAAAAACTCTCAAATGTGGAGTATTTTGACAAAATAGAAAAAAAATTACTAAC